>NW_017728906.1:184626434-184637382 GCF_001723895.1 Crocodylus porosus | reverse complement strand
CCTATGACCCCAGCTGACTTCCTGCCCTTTGGGCAGGGGGCTGGACTCGATGATCTCCCGAGGTCCCTTCCAGCCCTAATGTCTATGAAATCTAAGAGCACTTACAGGACAAGAACTTGTTGCAGTGCAAACTAGAGAGGTAGGATACCAAACTTACAATAGTGGGAGATGGTAAGGAAAGAGTCCTTGGTGTTGCCACCTGTTCCACACTTTGCCTGCTTCTGTTAGATGAACATATGGACAACTTTTCACAAGGCCTCCTTAACTGGAGCCTGCATTGTCTGAAAATTACCCTGTTTCCACATGCAAAATCCTGAAGTTGCAATTACACTATAGATAGCTTATGGGAAGATGGGCATATAGATGCCCAGTTATTTGATATGTTGTTGTGGGGTTTTGCTTGCTTAAAATCCACATGCCACATGCTCTACATAAGATGCAGTCACTGTTAGGTAATCAAACATGGTGAACTTAGTGTTTTATCTTTCCACACATATATAAAATTCTACCCAGGCAGATATCACTGTACACAAGTCAATGAAGATGCCTGTCCAAGACCATAGCTATAGTCAAAGCAAGCAGGTTGTTAGGATGCACAAAGAGTGGTGTAACACGGCCCTGACTGAGACCCTGTTACTAGAGGGATGTGGACAGCTGAAGATAATTACAACTCGGGGGAAGCAGGTGGGCCCTGCCCACGGAGAACCAATGAGGCCAGACGCGAAGGATAAGAGGGAGAGAAGGCAAAGGAGAAATTGCCTTTGGGCACCACAGAGAAAGAGAGAGAGAGGGGAACTGCAAGAGAGACTCACCAGAGAGGAGGATCTGGGAAGAGGGATCCCAGAACACAGACCTCGCCTTGACTTTGAGTGGCTGCCAGAGAAAGACGCAGGCAGTGGTTGTATCAAGCCACTAACAGGATAATTAACCGCAGGAAGCTCCCGGCGGGAGCAGAACAAAGGAAAACTTCTTTTTTTCTTTTCGGTTTCTTCAGTTGATTGAGATAAGTGGGCTAGGATTCAGACAAGACTGGACCCTGAGGAGGCAGTGATCTGGCACCCTGCACCCAAAGAGAAGGGGGTCAGGGCGGCTGGCCCCAATCCAGGAAAGATGTGGCAAGAGAATGCTAAAGGTGTCTCTAATGACATAATTAGCGGCGGATACCGGGACTTTGCACAGTACTTACCTGTTTGTATTAGTAGACCAGGACCAGCCAGGAGACCTGGGGGGGGATCCCTGAGATCGGTCTATCAGACTGCTTTCTCCTCCAAAGGGGGGTCCTGTAAATAATAGAAAGAAAAGAGCTGAATAAAAGCACCTGCATTATACCCGATCCAGCATGGTACTTTCCGTGGGTACTTCCCCAAATAACACCCCCTTCCTCCCTATTTCTATTAAGATCCAAGTCGTGGCAGGCGAGAATCAAGAGGCTCGGGGGGTGGGGGGGGTACTCTGCGCGGACCCGCTGACAAATGGGATGAAGAAAAATACAGAAAATATTAAGCTGTCATGGTGTGGTATGGCTTTATCTGGAACAGTGTGCACAGTACTGGGTTCAACTCCTCTCCAGAAGGGTATTATAAAATTAGCAGAGGCTCTGAAAATGGCGAAGGAGTGACTGAGAGCATGGAAAATGTACATAAAGAAAGATGGAAGAGATAGGTGTTGTGTACCTTACTGACACTGAGTAAGAGGGAACATGATAAAAATATGTAAAATACGGATGGTGTGGAGAAGGCAGGCTAAGGACTGCTGGGCCATATTATCAGAGTGAAAAGTGGAAAATTCAAAACTGAGAAAAGGACATCCTTTTTGCACCCAGCTTGCAGTTAGACTGTGGAACTTACTGCCACAGGAAGTCACAGAGCTAAAGAATTTAGCCAAGAATCAAGGAAGAAATATGTGGCTATCTGTTAACAAGCATAACCCCTCTCAGGAGGGGGTGCAGGTATGTTGCAGTGGTGACTTAGTTTCTGCAACAGTACCACACTTTAACAGGAGGGTTCAAACAAGTATGATTTATTTACACCCATAGGCAGCAGAATGGTAAACTGTAACCCATAATGGAAACCAAATACAAAATCACCCCTTTTAACAGTGCAACTTTTAAACCCCAACTCCAAACAGTTCCACAAGGACCCTCAGGGCAAGAATCTTCACCTTGTGCACAGCCCAAGCCATCCCAGCTCTTTCACCGCTCCACAGGCACGCTCACCACACTAACTTGCACAGCTTTTTAAGAACAACTCTGGTCAAGTTCAGTAGCAGCTGTCAATTTTTCTCTCCATTTTAGGTCTCCTCTGTGGGGAAGTCAATCTTCTCCCGGCTGTACTTGGACCAGGCTCCTCCATAATCTCCCTAGGGATCTCTATCTTTCAGTGGTTCTTGGAGCATATCAGGGAGCAAGGTCTATCCTTTACTCAATGCACACTGGCTCCAGGCCAGCGTATTTGTGCTCTGGGGTGACCTTTTCCCATGCTGTAGAAACTCTATGGTTACTTCCATATACCCTCTATCTGGATGAGTGACTTCCTATCCCCTGCAAGGTTATGTTCCCCACTGGGAGTAGCTTCTGTTGCTGTAAATGCTTCTTACAGGAGGAGGAATAAATCAAGGTTACCTGTGAGCCATTATGCAGCAAGGCTTTGCCTGATACCCCATTGATCACTATTGGCACTAGGGTGGTGGGTCCTGGTAAACCAAGTGGGAAGCTAGTTTGAAGCAAGGTTTCCAGTATGGTGCTAGCAGAGCAGTTTATAATGTGGGTCTCAGTTGGCTCCATTAATGCAGCCTATTTTCATTTCCCGGCCTTGACTTCCCAGTAGCAGTGAGTCGCTGATGTACCAGCTACGCACTGGGGATATTTCTACAGACTCAAGAGTTGGCCATCCTTTCTCCAGTTGTCATAAATGACCAGTCTATTGTACCCCAGCCTGGATGATTTCCACTTGGAGTCCCAAAGTGGTGCAGCTCTTTCTTCCCTTTTTAGTCGATGGGGTGGACCCAATTTCAGCAACAGAGCTGCTACTTCATCTTGCAAGTGCCAGATAATGACTTGAGTGGGGTCAAGTGGTGGGCTCTCTGTCTTTATTACAGTAGCCTGACTAGTCTCTCTGTGTCCCCTCAGCCCAAGTTCATCCTGGCATGTATGACCATGCATGCCTGGCACATTCCTTTTCACAGACCTTGGAGCAACTAAGGGTACAATGGAGGAGCTTTCAATCTTTCCCTCAACCACAAGTGCAAAGGGACCAAATTACTTGGGTGTTTTGCCTTGGTCACTTGTTGGAGACATGCCAGTTTCACCTGCTCAGGTGACACCAGAATAGTCAGTTGAAGTAGTCAAAGATAACCTCCAGTTGGGAAGGGATATACTACTTCACACTTCTAAATTCAAAGTTTAGGAATAAGCCTGAGACCTTCCCTGGGTTCAGAGTACCTTATACCTCCTTTCACAGGGTTTCTTGTATTCTGCACTGAAGGACTTGGTGTTAGCCACTTCTGGATCCCAGGCTAGACAGACCATGGGTCTGTTCCAGCCTGGCAATGTCGATACTCTTACATGAAATTCTTAGAGCTTAACTAAATTAAACGTTTAAGCAGTGATAGACACCCAAATGAAATGTGTATGAGGGGCTAACACCACAAACTGACATAAACATCATGCCCAAATACATCCATCTCAGTATGAAAACATAGGATCAGGAAGGCTGCTGATTGTGATTCAGTGCAAAGTTTAGCCTCTGCTCCTTGTACCTCTGAAGGAAAGACATAGAAAATATCAAGAAGGCATAACTGATGAGCAGATAGAGATGCAGGCTCCTAAGACAGACCACATCTTCCATCCTGCTCCATCCTGTGAGTTGATCCTCACATTGCTCATTAACCCCCTGACTCTCTGCCCTACCTTATGCTTACCCCTGTGCAGATCTGTTCTCAGCTACATGTAAGGCTCCAGGCAGGAACGCCTCAACTCAGCTTTCCTAATGCTGGAATTATTATGGTAGGAATTAATATGGTAGCAATTATTATGCCTGTGTTGTGCAGAAGGTTGGATCATGGTAATGTTTTTTTCTGGCCCTAAATTGGTTAATCTAACAGGTCTAACCACTTTTACTTTGAAATGCCACAGGGAAAATGGAAAAGAAAAACTGCATTAATCTTATCCATGGAGCTGTGATTAGCTGTGACTGCACTTCCACAACTATTCTGAATATAACATGAGACAATGCAGCAAGACAAGCTGTATCTAGTAACTTCTCTCTCTTGTATTTCAGATAGATGATGCTGAAAGTGACTTGGATGAAATGAAGCATGAAGCTGATATTGGTGGCTCAGTGAACAAACTTGGAGCAAACCAAGCCCTATCTTCAGACTATGCAGACTCTGGTTATGAGAGAGGGCAGCTAAACCCCAGTTCCCTCAATGAAGATGATTTCCAGATAGCTACCTACACACTAACGAATGCTGTCCCCATGACCCCAGCTGCAAGCAAAAACTGGCATAGGGATGTCAAGACTATAATAGAGCAAGCTTTGGCCCCACACTGTGAAAATAAAGATAGCCTGTATCTTATTGCAGGCTCTGTTCCTTCCAAAGTCAGAGTTAAAGACAAGATGTCGGTCCCACAACTTCTCTGGCTGGCAGCATGCTGCAGTGCTCCAGAGATGTGGTCTGTGGGGTTAGTGAGACAAATGAGCGATGAAAGTCACATGGAAGAGCTAGCTATAGGAGAACTGGAGAAGCAGTTTCCAACAGAAGTTAATTTGTTTATGAGCAACTGTGGGGAAGGAAAGCAAAGCCAGGGGAAAATGGAGGCTGTATTGCAAACTATAAACCAGCTCCAGTCCACAGAGCCAATATTGCCAACTGTGACTACTTTTGGCTACTCAGCCAGCACACCTGGTCCAGACCAGACAGCTGAAGAGGAGCGGGGAGAAGGAAGCCTGCTAAAAAGAGTTGCTGGCCTCATTGCTCTCCCTTTCACCAAGCTTTTGCGAATTGTTTTCTCCATCGTTAGGGAGGTGGTGAGATACACTTTTTATTTTCTGTGGTATGTTGTCAAGCAGTTCAGCAACATCATAGTGGGAGGATTCTCCAGCCTATGGAATGGAGCAATGGCCTACGTGAAAGAAATCAGTCTGGTGCTGCTGAATATTCCCAGAGATATGGGTCAGGTTGCAGCCAACATCATCAAGGGCTTTGCTCAGATAGTCTATCACATAGTGAGCCTCACCTGCAGAATTCTGAGCATCCCTGTTAGGCTTTTCCTCCATATTGCTTCTTTTCCCTATTATACACTCGGTGCCATTCCTGTTGTCATCAAAGACATTGCTGTTGGAATTGGCAGCACTTTCTCATTGATCATTGATGCGACAGCTGCCCTCTTGAGTGGTTCTACTTCTCTGGCTACTCACATAGTCAAAAGGATTATCCCTAAGGTCTCTTCTGATGACTGATAGGGAGAGAAACCAGAACTGTGAAGATGCACGATGAAAGAAGAGTTGGGCAATGCTTTACCATATGTGGCCAAATGCTGTCAAATCTTTTTGGGTATTTATTGTAGTGATATTAATAATAATGAACCAAGTGGGTGTAATGGGGGTGGGGCTGGCCATGTAACTCCAAAAGGGGATGCCATGGCACATTAAGTACCGCTTATTGTAAAGTGTTCAGGTTTTTGACTGGGGTGACATATCCAGTGACTGCCGTGAGACACACTCTGAATGTGGTACCAAGATATTTCATCACTACTAAGATAAGAAAATGCTGATGGTTGTTTACTGGCAGTGATGCCAGGACTCAGCAGAACCATGGGCCTGGTGGTAAGGGGAGATAAGGGAAACATTACATTTGCAAAGGCCTTTCTAAAACCAGGAGGAGGGAAGGAGGCTATGTTGTTAATAACCTTACATGTAGGTTATTGACTCAAGAAGAAAAACCATGGGACTGAATTCTGCCTTTAGTTGCATCATTGGTTTCATTGGGATAATAAGGCAGAATTTGCTCCAGCAAGTTTAGCTTGTTGCTCTCAATCTGTACCTTTTTATGAACACTGAGATGGTATGTATGTCTAAGTATGCCTATACAGAGCAATGCAGAGATACCGCAGCTAGCTCAGCATGAGCTTACTCAGGTAGTGGCAGCAGTTATGGCCGTGTTAGCATGGCTCTCTGCCCGGGCTAATAGAGTTTACGTCTTGGCTGGGCTAAATAGTCTGGGCAGAGCTCTGCACTAGTGTCACTATACTGCTTCTGGTACCCCAGCTAGCATGTTCTGCGTCAGCTCAGGTATCTCTACACAACACTGTAATGCTGTGTAGACAAACCCTCAATAAAAGAAAATCAGAGTTGCCAGTTCCCCTGCTTGGTGAAAGGATAATTACCACTCCCTCCTAACTGCACTTTTTGCTTACCACTGCAACCAAACAAGACTTTATTCAGTA
This sequence comes from Crocodylus porosus, assembly GCF_001723895.1. NCBI lineage: Eukaryota > Metazoa > Chordata > Crocodylia > Crocodylidae > Crocodylus > Crocodylus porosus. The sequence goes on along the minus strand of NW_017728906.1, from coordinate 184,630,937 downwards.
GAGGTATGATCCAAAGCCTTGTGAAGTGAATCAGAGTCTTTGGATCACACCCTCTAGCACAGTCAAAGCCTGTAATTGCCTCTAATTAGAGTTGAAAGTCTTCAAAATACTTTGAAGTACACAGTGCTGGCTCCTCTGAAAAATCCTGGAAGATGGGACAGATTTAGGAAATGGGAAAGATTTTGCTACCCTAATTAATACTGAACAATACCTCACTTTGCTGGGATCCCCATTGTTTACAGTGAGGCTGCCTGCAGAATAAGGTATGAACAGCCTTAGCAAGGGTGGGAGAATCTGGCTCTAAGAAAGTTGGATGCCACCTACCAAGACGGTGTATCTCTCTTGTGTTACATTCATGTGGAAGTACCCCTTATCTGAGGAGCCCAGCCCACATGTGGGCTCTTGAGGTTGGTAGGGAAAGTTACTTCAGTCAAGCTGGAAACGCTGCACAACATCGCTCCAGCAGATTTTGGGAGTTGGCAGCTTACACCAAGTTAGCAAGGCTGATGCAGACAGTGCTGCCAAACCCACAGGTACAAAAGGCCCAGGGCTGAGGAGGCCCCTGCAGGGACAGGAGCTGCAAGGCAGTCCACCTGATACAATCATGCTTGTATGATTGTAATTGCCACAATGGTATATGATGTGGAGCATTAATTGCTCGATGCCAAGAGAACTCTGCAGTCAAGCCCTGAGGATCTGGATGTCTCATTATCACGGCTCTGGCCTCCCCTCCTTCTGTCTACAGGAAATACCTGTTTGCTTTGCTTCTATCCTACTCCCCCATGTTTAGCCATTTCCTTTGCTTCTATCCTACTCCTCCCAGAGACACAGTCCCTGCTCTCCCTGACCTCACTAGAAATGCCCTGGCATGGCACAGAAGTTCATCATAGGAGGGCCACTTACTGAATCAGGGAAATGGCAAAGGCTTTAAGGGGGTGTCACAAATCAATTCAACCCAGACCTCTATTGAAGACTGCCAGGCTCTAAAATACACAGGGAAAATAAAAGAAAGACAAACAAAAATATGGAGATGAGGCACTGCCTGCCCACTAAACTGGAGGTCCTCTCAGCTCAGACTTCTCCTCCCCTTGGCCAGGTGCTAGGGGGAAGGAGCTCTGATTTCCCTTGTGAGGCACCCGTGGTGCCTGCATCGGCCTTTTCTTCTGCTGATTCTTTCTCCAAGCTTACCAGTGCCTTGGGCAGTTGCATGAGGGCCTGGCACTGACCCAGGCCTTAGGTTCTAGCAATCGGATAAACAAACTGACTGGTTCAAATCCAGCCCAGCTTACTAGGGCCTGAAAGTTGTCAGCCGTTTGGTCTCTGTGGAACACATCACTATCTCTCAGGTCGGCTCCCAGGGAACATGCGTTCTCATTAGATAACTGTGTAGGCACGCTCAGCAGCAGAGAGAGGCCATGGGATGAACTGGGCTTGGAGAACAATGCATCCTCGTTCCTCTAGAGGCGGTCTGTCCCAGACAGGATACTACCATCTTGGTAGAGCAATAAGGCAGTTCACCTGGTTCAGTGGTGACCAACCTTTTTGGCAAGCATGCCACAACTTAAGCCCAAAGCATGAGACAGTGTCACTCTAATAATAAAACAAATGGAATTAATTAAGTGATTAAAATGAAATACCACATACATATATAGCGGTGTTTCACTTTAATTATGGAAAAATGTGGATTTGGGGTATGTTTTTTTTAAACTGAAAATTGGGGATTTTTTTTAATCAGAGAAAACCAGGATCCCTGATAATCAGCCACTACCATTGCCCAGGGCTGCTGAATCTTGTTGCCACCAGGATGTGACACAGCTAAATTCGGCCACGTCTCCCACTGCAGCTCTCATGGGGCCAAAGCCTTAAGCTAGCACTGATCCAACTCCCAGGCTAATCCCTACCCCTGTCTGAGTGCTGCCCTGGTTCCCATTGCTAGCTTCCTCTTTAACTTGGCACCCAGGGCTTGCCTGCCAAACATACCAGCATGCTGCAGGCTTACCGCCATTAACAAAGCTGATGAAGAAATGGAGGACTCTTCATTTGTCCGTCTAGTGAGCAGCACTGAATTTTTCCCTAGCATCAGAAAAATTGATGCAGTTTATACATTCATCAAAAGAAAATGGTTATTATCAAATTATTTCAATGATCCTTTTAATATTATTCCTCTACATGAAAACTGTCAGTTTATATGGATGAAATGTGGGAGGTGTTAAGGACATTAGTCTCAACAGATGTACATCTCCCCATCTCCCATTACTGATTCTGCAAGCATAACACTCACTAGAAGTTATTTCAAACAAAAAGTTGACCCCTTGTTTGGCTGTAATGTATTTTCCCCCTTTGTGTTTCCTCCTTCAAGGTACTTCTACAGTGCAGTCAGATTGAACCACATATATGTCTATCCAAAATAGATGTAATCCAGGTGGCTCAGGTAATGAAAGCAGTGAAGAAATGATGATATGGGGGCTTCAGCTTGGGTAAACTCCCAGTATAGCTATGGACATTCTGTGTGGAGGTCTATGCTGCCATGTCTTCCCAGTGATTGTTACTCGAGCTAACTAGATTAGGATAGCAGGCTAGCTGCCTACCCATGCTGCACTCACGACTCCTGATGGCAGCACAGACCTACCCTTACATTAAATGGGGTTGCCTCCCCAGTGGATATGGCCTGGTACACAGCAATATTATTAGAATTAGTTTAACACTGCTAAACCCGGCCCCTAGTCCTACTGGCCATTTTATTATTCTGCATGTCCAAGCTGGCTATAGTGGATTTACCAAAAGCACTGAGCAATTTTTGCAGATTCATTCCCCTGTAAATTAACTGTTGTTTACGATTATCCTTATCTGGGCATGACTTATGGAGCGTGACTTTGTTCCTAGAACTGTATGGTTTTAACAAAATAAAAGTGACTTTTTTCAAAAGAAATCCTTGTGTTATACTGCTGTGAATCATTATGAATGAGATTACTAACACAACTCTTAATGCCCTGACAAATTAAGAAAAATGACACTGGTATAACAGTAATTTAGTACTATCCAGGATCTGGTGTTCTTTATGTTTTGTAATTCTGCAGCACTTTTCGGTTGAAGAGCTCAGAATGTTTTAGAGAAATTAGTTTGCTAAATCTCACAAAGTACTTGTGAAGTAGGTAATGAATTATCAGAAAGGATGGAACTCATATTAGTATACATTGAGAGAACATTTTACCTATTAGAAAACGCAAATAATACCTCTGGGATGAAACATGGCAACTATTTCTGGCAAAGCAACTTTATATTAGGACAGGGTTTTTTTTCAATCAAATGCAAAGTGGGATAGAAAAGTGTATCAGGTTATGTCAATTCATATGTTATAAAAGTCCACAAGATAAAGAGAAGATAAGACATAGAAAAAGTTCTGGCTACATAAAAATATCACAACATTGAAAATAAAATTGAGATATTCATAATTGTCTCTTTAGCCAGTCAGCTTTATCCAGGTCACCGGCATGTAAGTCTGGTAAGTCCTTGGATACCCTCCAGCAGTAATGACCTTCTGCTGTATATCTTTCATTTTCAATTAAGACAGGTTGAAAAAGCTAAAGGAAACAACTGAAATTACACAGGAAATATAGGAAAGCAGGAGTCAATTACCCAAGTAATTGACTAGACTGCTATAGTTAGCAGCTCAACTCTTGCCCAGAAATACAATGCTGTCTTTAAAGACATAGAAGGTCAAGACTTTAGTTTTGTCTGTCAGCTGAAAGACAGCAAAATGCCACGTAAAACCATTCTGGGGCCTTAACTCTAGTTCTGATACAAAAGAAATAATGCACTATATCAGTACAGCTCCCTGTAGCATCAGAGTTTTCTTGGAAAGTTACCTATACAAATACTGACCCAACCCTTGCTTGCTTACCTTTACAGCTTCTAGCAGATAACAAAGTGAAGTGCTACGGGAGATATTTAAACGCTCACCAACCTTCCATGAGAGTCAGCATCTGTGCCTTTGAAAACCTCTCCTGGGGCAGCTGGGTTTAGTTATGGGTTCATTAAAGCACATAGCAGTCTAAGTTCCTTCTTGATTTGAGTAAATTTACCATCTGTGAAAGGTGCTTGTTGGACAAGAGTGAACAACACAGTAGAGCAGTGGGGCCAGCCTTTTCTGTAGGTAGGCCACAAATTAAGTACCATACATGCCTTGAGTGCCACTCCAACCTCCTTCTCCTGCCCGATCTGCTTCTTTGCTTTCTGCTGTCTGCCCTGTGCCCCTGCATGATCTGCTCTTTTGATTTCTGCCATCCGCACTATCTGCCATGGTGCTGCCTGGTCCCTCCCTGATCTGCCATGTACCCCACACAGAGGCTGCTTGCGCTGTGCATGCCACAGGTTGTTGGACAACCCTGTACTAGATCATGCCTCCGTCTTCCTAAGAAGGGACCAGAACAGCCACCTCCCAGCTGGGCCCCCCTCGGGCCCCAGGGGAGGCACACATGGGCCACGGGTTAGCGAGGATTTAGT
>NW_017728906.1:184619297-184626423 GCF_001723895.1 Crocodylus porosus | reverse complement strand
CCAAGAGAAGTGGTGCAGGCTCCTACCCTGGGGGTGTTTAAGAGGAGGTTAGATGAACACCTTGCTGGGGTCGTTTGACCCCAGTATTGTTTCCTGCCATGGCAGGGGGTTGGACTAGATGAGCTGCTCCAGTCCCTTCCGACCCCAGAAACTATGAAACTATGAAACTATGCTGTATCTTTAGTACTACATATGTGCTAGTTTGCGTCTTTGGAAGATTTGCAAATGTTGCTCATAGTCACTCCTGCTGTGGCAAGGTTTAACAAATTGAAGCTTCCTCTGGCATTGTGGGCACTACTACCACCTCCACTCTTCTTCCCAGTAGTTTCTGTTATGGTGGGAATCCATGACTGAATCATTATTGGATCCCAAGGACTCCAAGTACTGTGCTCAGTCCAGTGTTGTCCACTGGGGGAATGGAGGAAACTAGGTATTTTATCCTGGCTTGGCTGACCGATGTGGTTTTTTTAATGGGTTGTGAATGGCTCTCTCATGAAACTGACCAATATTCCTTTTGACGTTAAAATCATAAGAAGTATATATATTACTTACTTAAAATGCAGAAACGTAACTAAACCCAGCTCCGATTCTAAATCCAGCAGTCACAAAGAGGTATGTGGGCATCTGGTCAAGAGAGAAGTCCAACTTAAGAATTAGTCCAGAGGCCAAAAAATGTCTGTGGGTAGCACTGTTCAACCCATGAATCCACACCTTACTTGCAGCTGCCCTGTCTAAAGATAAGCATATCTCCACCAGGCTGCAACTATTTCCTTAACATTCCTCCACAGGGGCAACTGGCTGCTCAAATTCAGAATAGTTTCAGTCACAAATTCTCAGCCTGCCTGAGTCCGTGAAAAAAATAAAAAATAAAAAAGGATAGAAAAAGAAATACAAGTGTAACTAGTTTGGCCAGAAAGGATCGCCTGAGAGCATAACATACAAGGTGTGTCTGCAGTGCACAGCATATGCGAGATGCTGATGTTGCATGTTCAACACAGAAGGTTTAGCGGAGCTGTTTGTCCGTTCAAGTGGATTTACTTCTCTGGATTTACAAATGTATCGCTAGTCCTAGGTACTACCCATCCTGGATTTCAGTGAAGTTGCCACTTTTTGGCTAACCAAAGAGCAATGGAATTTCCCTCATTCTTAATATTAGGAATTTTCCTATGTGTGTTTTTCTGTCAAAATGTTGATTTTCATGGTAAGGTGCCATTTTTGACAAAACCTTTGGGCCCCTCTACATGTGCAGGTAAAGACGTCATGGGATCTAACGCATGATCCACACAGTTGCACATTAGATCCCATCATGCCTTATTACTGGTACAGGGGGAGCCGGATCCAGGGCTTCCCCTGTACCAGCAAGAAGCAAGCTCCTACGCCTGGAAGTCCCACACACCCCAGCTGAGGGGCTCCCAGTCATGGGGGTGCCAGCAGTTGTGGGACTAGCAGCCCTGGCTGAGCAAGGTGCATCCTTGCGGCTAGGAGCCCACAGCTGACAGGGCTCCCAGCCACAGGGAAGACCCTGTTACATGTGCAAGTTAAAGCTTGATAGCAACCAGCAATAAGGTTAGTGCACATTTTCAAGGTCTAACTTGCTAGCTGGCTGGAGCTTTTCATTGTGTGATAAGTACTTTACACCTGTAGCTGGTCTCAAGGTAACTGAGCAGTTAACCTGTTAATTGCATGACACCTGTAACCTATAGAGGGGGCCTTTGATTGGGAAAGTTTCTCTGGTCTAGGATGGATTTTCTGATCTAACAGGACAGAAGGAAGAGTGACTCCCCCTGGAACATATCACAGTCCAGTTGTTAGGGCACTGGGGATGTGGGAGATTCAAGTCCATACTCTGATTCCAGCCAAATCTTGAAACTGGGCATCCTGCCTGCCAGACGAGCGACTGAGCTGAGCTATTGCTAGTTCTTCCATCTGTTTTTCCTACTTTTGTATTTTGTGAGTGGTCCCAATTTGTCCCAATTTCATCTCAGTATGGACTGGGAACAATGTTTAAATTATAAATCTTCATCACGGGGCAAGAAAACCATATTCTGTCCAGTCCCAGTTAGGGCTGTCAGCCAACAGCCTTTCTGCTCACTGACAATCTAGTCCTAAATTTTGCTTCAAGATTTGTGGATTCTGTAGCCCTCTGGCCTACCAGACTTCAGGAACTCCATTTTAATTAATATCTGTCTGTTTTAACCAATTAAATAGAGAAACGAAGAGAACAAAAGATACCACTGGGTTATTTCTCTTGATATTAACTCACAGGTTTTACCTCCTGTTTGCCCAAATATTTGCTTCATCGAACCTGCCAGAGGTAAAGAGGAAGTTCTGGCACTAGGGTAGGGTGGCAAATGGTACTTGAGCTAGAAATTTCAAAGTTTGCTGAGCTCTCAATATACTGGGTAGTTTTCTACTCTGAGAAACTTGTTAGGAACATTTCCCATGTGTTGACTCAAGTAGGCGTTGATAAGCTCCCGCTTGGGGGAAGGAATGCTGGCAGTGGTCCTGATCTGACATTCGCCAACACAGAGGAATAGAAGGAGCCTTATGAAAGGCTGTATACAAAGCAAAGACTCTAAAGTCCACATGAGATTTTCCCATCAAGATGGCCTACGCGCTTTTTGCAATAGAGTTACTTTGTGTTATAAGTATTCGGCTGTAGGTTATCAAAAGCTACTAAAGCTGTGCTATTCGAATGAGTTGCATGGTTTATTACCAGTATCATTTGTAGCTACAACATCACTGTGTACATGGGCGACTGGTAGGCGGTGCATGGGAATGCACGTACCCCCACCGACGGGGCTGGTGCCCCCCCCGAATGGCGGACACTTATGCTGTCGGCAGGGCTGGTGCCCCCCCCGACAGGGTCAGTGGATTCTGCGGGTGCCCTCCCCCAGGTTTGGGAGGCACCAGTCATTCCTGATTGTGTACTTCTATAATGCCTTCTAGGCAAGGTCCAAAAGATATTTTACCACCAGTTAATATGTATGTTCCCCTGCAAGGGAGTATGTATGGTGATGCCTATTAGAGTGAGGAACAGACAGGTTAGTGACCTCCTCAGGATCACACAGAAATTCTCTGAAAATCCTGGGGGTGGAACTTAGATCTTCTTAGCCCAGTCACATGCTTCTGCCGCCAACGAATCCTCATTAAATGCTGAAACTGGGGTCATCAGTCTCAAGCATCAAATCTCATAACTCTTTGTAGCTATTTTCAGGTCATGATAATGCTGCACTGGTGCTAGCAACAGTTAAAGCACTAGTGTGACTCAATTCACGTCTCTCCTTGTGTCCTGAACTTTGCCATGCAAGTTCGTAGGCATAATTTGTTTTTCTGCATTGTTTCAAAGCCCATACATAGAGCTATGGCCCAAATGGTATTTAGGCAAAATGGTTCATCCTGTTCCAAACACTACTTAGATTAACTTACCTCTGGCTTTCCCATTCTGTCCAGCCAATGCCAGCTATGGCAATCTGTGTGATGCAAACAGAACTACACCAGTTTTAGTTACTGCTAATGCTCAGAAATGTTTCATTTCAGCAAATCAAGAGAGGTAAAGAGCAGGGCCCATGCTTCCAAGAACCACTAGAATGCCAAACCCAGCTCCCTTTGAAATCAATGGTAGACTGCCTTGGTCTTCAGCAAGAGCAGTGGGATATAGCCCTTCCTGTAACCAGGCCCCGTATAAAAGTAAGCACTTTATAGTTTATCTTAATGAGAAACTGCTGCCTTTTTGCTGCATAAAACTGCTGCCTTAATGATTTTTTGCCTTCCTCTCCTATTTCCTCACAATCGCCTAACAACGGAGAGTTCATTCAGTTTCTGGGGCCTGCTCCCACACAGCCAGTCTTGAGAGACCACAGTGGGAGGTAGTGAAAGCGAGACCCTTTCAGACTGAGGACTGTTGCCCTCTAGACTTTCCCTCTAGACTTTCCCTAGGAGGAGGAGTCAGGAGGTGTCTCCACACTTCACTTCAGTGCCCACGTCAGAGTGGGTGAAAGCAAGTAGCGGTTTCTAACTTCCCACCCTTTGGTGTATGTGTGTTTCTCTCCTCTTGCTTTGCTCTTCTGCTGCTTACTGGAGAAAGAGGACAGCCAGAGAGAATTCACTTAACCTGGAGAGTCAAAGAGTTAGGAAACAATAACTTAAGATGGTTGATGGAGGAAGAGGCTTAGGGCACTGTGGGAGCACCTACACATGCACATTACTGCACAGTAACCAAAATTACTGCGCAGTATGGACATGCATCTACATGTGCACACCCATACTGCGCAGTAAATATGGTGACTTACTCTGATTTGAGTGTAAATTTAATACCTGCATTAGGCAGGTATCAAATTTATGTCTGATTAGTTACTGCGCAGTAATGCACGTGTAGACACCTTACTGCACAGTAACATTGTGTGCGTGGACTGACTTGGGACTAACTTCTACAGTTACTTACTTTATTTACTGTGCAGTAAATTAAAGATGGCATAAATGCACATATAGACATGTCCTGTTTGTATCTATTCCTCTACAGAGAGCACACGGGATATAGAAAAGAAAGGTTTGAATCTAACAAATTCAGATTCTATAGCCCATGACCAGTTGCCATGTCCCATTCTTCCTTCCTACTGAAAACTGCCCATGGTGAAGCGATGGCACATTCTGAGATCACACAAGCTTGTATTCAAATGTCTGTATAAACAAGAGCAGACACATGACAAGAACATAATCCTTTGATTTTATAGTAACCACAGCAGTAACCCAGGCATAGAGTTAATTTGTATTGAACAGCATCTACTGTCTCATAGAAAAATATCCAGCCAGCCATTTCAGTTCTGCTTTTTGTTTTCAGAGGTTGTTCTCAGCTGCTTCACTGCAGAGAGTTGACTGGAATTATTTGGATTCTGTGCACAGCTCTTTTTAAGAAGCACTATCAAGACTAGGTCAGTCTGAAAACGAACTTACCTGAAAACAGAGTTCTTTTCTGAACTCCAGCACTGCTGGCGGTGCCTGCGGGCGGTCGCCACTTGCCCCCCCTGCCCCCCCTCCGGTCACCAACACTGCTGGTGGCATCTGCAGGTTGTCACCAATCTCCACTGGCTGCCACCAAAGCTGCTGGCGGCATCTGCAGGTGGTCACCAAACACTGGTCAGTGCTCACCACCCGCTCCCAAGCTGCTGACACTGCTGCGGCTGCCTGCAGGAGCTGCCCCCTCGCTGCCACCATGCTCCCACTGCTGCCACTGCCGCAGTTGCCTGCAAGTGGTCACCATGCCCCCCCAGCCTCCAGGGACACGTGCCATTCATGCATGCTTCTGTAGTGATACAACTATAGCAAAACTGTTGTAACTTTAATCTGTTTCATTCAGGGTTAAAGCTGGTGATTTAGCCCACTTGTAACACTGCAGGGGCACATACATCTAATGGATATATAATAAGAGATGATGTGCACTCCCAAGCTACAATGCCTTTTCCCCTCTAAAAGTTGAAGGCAATGTCTGTCTGCAGCCTGAAGTGGGTAACACTGACTAGAATCAGAGGCTGTGTTCACTGTGATGACCACATGTCCTAGCACAGAGGATCTCAAATACAGCATGTCCACAGTCATACTTCAGACCTAAGGTCTTTGTTGTGCTTGGAACAACCCTGCAAGGACATACTGATATTTTTCCAAGTTTGGAGTGTGTGGACAGAAATGTGTGCATTAACTGGGGTGTTCCTGCACCAGGACGCTTAGCTGCAGCAATGTAGACACACCAGTAGATCAGGCAGCAGATGTACTAGGTGCCTAATCCTGTGTTCTCATAATGAGAATTTCTACGCTCCCATAATGTTGATAACGTATTTGCAGAGGTAGGCTGTTTGCTGTTAGTCTAACAGGAAATCTGCTGACTGGGTGGAGGCAAAAACCAGAAGCAAACTTCTGATCTTCCAGAATGAAAAGAAAGATGGGATTGTGGTGACTTTGTAATTTAGACCTCTCTTTTGTTTAGGCTGCTAGGAGCCCGCAAAATGATCTAGACGAGTGTTTGTAATGAGTGCATCATTCAAACTACCTCAGCAGGTGAGTTGGACTCTCCTGGCCCATTCCAAAACCACACCTGTATGGTAGGACACTGAGTAATACCACAGAGCACTTTTTTTGGTTGCACATACTCTGAGGGCAAGGCATCTATGTGCTTACTACTGAGGTCTGGTTTGTAGGCATCATACCTGCCCCCCAACCTTTTTTTTGTGGTTATTATTACAACACAGTAGCAACAGCCAGGTTGAATGTGGGGGACACTAACACATCCATCAGCATCTGGGACTTCATGATCTCATTTTGCTGCCCACACTACATTTTAGAGACTGTCTTGCTCAGATACTCCTAAGCAAACCCTGACAGCACATAAGGGGATGGAAATGTTTTGCAGGTGGGGGAGAGGGAAGGGGGCACATTCATGGATCTTAGCTCTGAGCACAGGCTATTTCCAAGGCAGCTGATGCCTTTGCCACCAGAACCACTGCTGCCACCACTCCTTTCCTTGCTGACTGGCCACTGCATGGGCAAGGTGAAATGCCAGCAAAGATCCTGGTATTGAAACTCTGCACGACCCCCAGAGCTCTAAGAGCCAACTAAAATGACTCTGTAGGTTGCTGAAAGGAGACCATTTATAGATGTTACATTTTTCTATGTTTAATTCAGATTACAGCCATCTACTATATAGATGTGGACATCTGTAGTCCAAATTAAAATTGGTTCCAGTTTAAATTAACTAAGCTTCACTGAATGAGGATTAAAGTTAATGCAGACTAGGGCAGTCTGAATTAGGCAATTTAAACTGTATTAATTAACATAGGTATTGCTTTTATGAAAAACAGTCCTTAGGAACTCAGGTAAGCAGATAAGCATTGCAAATATCGGTTGCTGCAGGGGAAACTCAACTGGGTTTTTGCAACACAACAGAGGCTATAAGGCAGAAGGTAACACCTTTACAAAGTCTTAAATATGCCAGTAACACCTTACCCTGACTAAGTACCAACACTTTAGGGCTAGAGATAGACATTACACATAAACGGGTTTAAGTGATCAGAAACTGGTTTAAACCTGTAACAGAACAGATGTTCAGTGCACATAAACCAGTTTGAAAATGGCT
>NW_017728906.1:184599106-184618352 GCF_001723895.1 Crocodylus porosus | reverse complement strand
CCTGCCCTTTGGGCAGGGGGCTGGACTCGATGATCTTCCGAGGTCCCTTCCAGCCCTAATGTCTATGAAATCTATGAAATCCCAGGATCAGGAGCAGACAGATGTGAGGATTTCCCCAGAGTGGCTCACACAGTAGCTTATCTGTTAGGCAGAAGTGTAGGAGGCATAGTAGGCTTATTTGCCTTTAGCAAATGGCTACTCCTGATGGGATGCAGAGAGATGAAATCTAAACCAGTGTCATTTATACAAAAAAGGATTTTTTTTGGTTGCAATTTCTCAGTTGATCTAATAAAAGGTATCACCTCTGAACCAAAAGTTCTAGATTTTTGCATTTCTTTTTGTCTCAGACCAACACAGCCACCAAATACATCCCTGAAACATGGAAAATGCTGAATTTTAGCCGATTTTGGATTATAAACTTCATTGCTGAATGAGAAACATTTTTACACCTGCCTGCTTGCCATCTGACACCAACAGGGGAGGAATCCGGCTTGATTTTCACAACAAAGGGCACCTCACAGAGACACTCTCACGGACTCAGAGAGACAGATTTCCAGCTTCAGCTTCCTCTGTGCAAAAATGAAGTTTATTTCCTACATATGGGGACTTTTTACCATCTTTAACGTTCCCTGAGCCTGTGTGTGAGCCTGAAAGCTTGTAGAAAAAGATAATTTTTTTTTTTGCAATTTCTCAGTTGATCTAATAAAAGGTATCATCTCTGAACCAAGAGTTTTAGATTTTTGCATTCATATGGGTAGTATTTCACCTCTGGTTCTTTCAAGGATTTCCCTCTGATTTCTTTTTTTTATCAGCCAAGACAAAGCTATCCCTATTTAGGGCTTTGCATTGTCTGTCCCCTATGTTTTTACACCGATGTAAATGGTTAGTTTGTCCATACCTTCTAAAGCACAGGGGTGAATAAGTTAAAGAGCAGCAGTGCATATAACGTATGTCTCGGAGGGAGCCCAGTACATCTGTTTTGTACGAGGAAACAAGCAGATCTGGCTGTCCTCCAGTCACCCAACAGCAGAGCTCTGTCTGCTGCATACCAATGACACTGCTCTTGTTGAAGGTGCCAGGGGGTCTTGGACAGTCCTTGTTCTCGTTTAAAGAGAGAGCGTTTGTTCTCCTCTAAGGATGCTAGGTGGCAGCAGAGACAAACTAATCATCATCCACTTCAGCCACAGGCGGGAAGTAAAATCTGCTATCCGGCAAAGCTGTGATGCAGGGAGATGTGTGTGGCTTCACATTTGTGGCTCTAAACTTCAGGAGTGGAACCTCCTTTGCCCCAGCTGGGCACTGCCAAAGCTGCCAGGCATGGTTCTCACACAAGGGCCCTAAAGCTTATTTTTCAAGGCAGTTGTTATGGCTAGCAGAGCTTTGGCTCGATCATAGTGTCCAGTATGAACAGGAACTCAGGATTTAAAACCAACAAACAGAGACAATCGTGTCAAGGAACACAGAATGAGGTTCTTCCTTCCCAGCTGGCCCAGACCTCCCCCCACCCCAACTTGTGCAAGCAGTCAAAATGCCTACAGATCTCAGCCTTTCCAACGTTACAAGAAAACTCTTCTCTTTACCCCAGTTTCCCCATAATGCACAATGTACAGGAGAAATGAAGAGGAGACAGAAAGCCCAGACTGACTTGACACCAGGTTCACAATTCATGTAGAGGGTAGTCTCTGAATCTGAATACTAATCAACTGAGAGGGACCAGGAGGCAAGGGGATTAAAATCTGTATTTAGCATTGCCCTATCTCTGGTGTGGACATTAACATTAATACTTTGTACCCACCCTAGAATGAATCCCTGATAGAGGCATGCATGGCTGCATGCATGGCTTCACAGAGCCCAATACATATGCATTATCCAGGAATATATGAACTATAAGCCCACCTCTTATCTTAGCATCCTGCCTCAAGCCAATGGCCTTTTATCTTAGCTGCCTGACAGAGGCCAGCACCAGCTGCTCTGGAGAAAGGTACAAGAAATCCAGAAATGGACATTTATGTCCTTACATTTTACCCTGAAAAAAGAGGAGAGCCAGAGATGTCAGGATATAAAAATAAATAAAAGCTGTACCAGCAGGGGTGGTTTCTTCTTAATCCTCTCAACTAGAGGTTGGTTTAGACCCTGATGGGGAAAGTTTACAGCTCTCCCTTCAGTGCTCACACAGTGTGGGAGGCTCCAGTACATTCCCTGGACACGTGGCAGGTCCATACTCTACCATACATACACATTTCATGACTGGGATTCACTGACACCCAGTAGGCTGGGGCTTTAATCTTTAAGCACCACTCAGTTGAGACCTTTAAGCACCACCACAATATAAATTATTCCCCCAAAATAAGGAAGCAACTTTCCTGCAAGTAGGTAGTTGCAGCATGAGTTACAAACCCCTCAGCTACAAAAACTAATAAAGAGCTCCCTTTCCACTAGGATGTGCTTGAGGTAGCTGTGGTTCAGCTCCGCATATGCTATATGTCTGCCACCTGGCATGGACAATTGTTGCATGTCCAGCCTTCTGCCCCAGTACAGAGGGCATGTGTTGCTGGGACTTTTTAGGGTTGTGAGCAACCTGTGTTATATTTTGAACAATGTAATAATGGACAAATACAACTTCTAACTGCTTTGAAAAGACAGTGGGGAGCTGTGGCTGGAAAAGACACATCAGCTGTTATGACACAACTATTACACCTGCCTGATCCCCTGGGCTAAATCCATGTAAATTTAACAGTGAATGAAACAGGATTAAAATTGCAACACTTTTGCTACACTTGTATCACTAGAGGAGCCTGCAGACACAACAATTACATCCTAACAGTTGACATCAGCAGCATTCAACCTCCATGCAAAGGTTACTTATGCTTGCAACCTAAGATACAGAGTAGAAAGAAGGGGGATTAAAAGTGGGGAGGAGAGAAGGAAGAAATGCCAGGCTTCTGAAGTGTAAAGCTCAGACAAAGAAAAACTTCTCAAAAGGCAGAGTAATGTTATCTGGGTCCCCTTTGGCACATGCATGATGATACAGTCTTCAGTTACGTGAGCCCGGGATCACACACAACTATTTCTGACCTGTTTCTTGCCATTCTCTATCAAATATGGTACTTCTCTGGCCTCTAGATTGGTAGCACCTCTTAGCCTTTAATGCATTAGTCCTCAAGTCATGACACCTCTATGGGTGTGTCCAGACAAGCAGGCATGTCCAGTTTGTGGTCCCATAGACAGGTCTGCAGTGCCACAAACCACACATGCCACACTTGCAGATGTTTGCTGTGCTGCTAATTTCAAGTACATTTTGGTTTGGGTTTTTTGGGGTTTTTTTGCGGGGGGGGGTTGGTACTCGAAGATTTGGATGCCAAAAAAACCCAAATTCATTCCTGAAAAAAATGGGGTGGCACATGTGGCAGCAGGATGCACCATCTGAAACCAGAGCCTCACCAGCCAGAGCCACACTCTGGCCATTGGTCAGGCTCTGTGCACCCAGATTGCCACTTCTGGAGCCCCAGGAGGCACCCAGGGCCCTAAGTAAAGCCTCCCCTACCCAACTAGTAGAGAAGGGGAGGGGAGGGGAGGGAAGACAATGTGCCTCTGAGCAACTGTTCCCAGGGGTGTTCCCTGGGGACAACTAGCAGTGGCACATATTTGTGCCACTACTAGTTGTCCCTGGAGAATGCATGTTTCTGTTTGCGGGGATGTGCTCCTTGAGGACATTGCTGTTGTCTCCATTTGGCTTATGGGGAACTGAGGCTCCAAGACACCAAAGGCACAAGTATTTAGGCACCTAAAAGATGCTCTGAGGTGTCACTGAGATTTTAAAAAGTGCTGTGTTGTGAGTTCCCATGGGAATCAGATTCAGGTGTGTCCTCTTTACCTTCCCCCTCCCCCAGTTGAAAATCTAGGTTTGATTTGTACTGTGGCAAATAAAAAGAAGAGTCATTTGGTCTTTTCCTTAATTGCTAGGCCAGCTGGCTGAAATCAGTACGATGTTTAGCTAGAAATACTACTTTCACCTTGAGACACCTGAATACCTCCAAGGCTCCAGCCTAGTTGTAATAGTATGTGTGGGAAGGAGAGCACTAAATCCAGGCTTGCTTGGCCACCATCTGGCCCCATAACCACTGGATCAGGAAGGGCCAGAAAGAAGACAAGCTGCCTGCTAGGCAGGGCACAGGATGGGTTTTATGAAAGAGACAGGAGGTCAGGTATCTAAAGGAGAGCCAGTGAGCAGGGGGATGGTGGGGTTTGGGGTAAACAGGCTAGAGGAAAGTCAACAAGGTGTCCCCAAAGGGGAAGGTGAGCTGAGACAGCAGACAGTTGTCATACGGGGAGCAAGAAATGAAGCCTCCCAGCCAGAGGGAGCAAGACAAGCAAGGAGACATGCAACCGTGGGGCTTAGAGGTGGGAGGAGAGAGAGAAGTGGGGGCCCAGGCAGGGGCGTAACCGGGATTTGGCAACGGTGCAGGAGCAGCCACCCAAGCTGTGTGAGTTGCTGGCACCCCTGCTCCCAGGTTCCTTTCCTGCCCCCTCCCAACCCACAGGTGCAGGCAGACCATGCCTGGAGCCTCTGGAGATATTTTAAAGTTTCCCCAAAACAGGTAAGCATCCCTGCCTTCCCCTGCAGGCTCAGAGGCACATTCCCTCCCCTCCGCTTCTCCACCAGTTGCTGCTGCTTTCTGTGCTGGATGGGAGGCCTGAGCCCAGGGGTGAATCCAGAGCGGGTGCAGTGGCATGGCTGCACCCTCCCCTTTGGGACTGGATGGTGCTGCTGGAGCCTCTGGAGGAAAAGAATCCCCCTTCCTCCTCACACTCAGAGGCATGTTGCCTCTCCTCTTCTTTCTCTGTTCTCCCACCTGCCCTGGTACTTTCCCAGGGGTGGGGAAGCTTCTCCTGCCCTCCCCACCTGGGCTGCACAGGGGCTGGGTTTAACTGGCAACGGCAGCAGCAGCAAGGGGGCAGGGTGGGTTCCCTCGCACTGCCCTTCCTCGCAGAAGCAGACGCAGACACCACTGGTGCTGTTCCTGCCCTCAGTGAATCCAGTCCCCCTTGCCCTCCCCATAGCCCAGCTGGAGCAGGCAGGAGCAGCTCCATGCATTCCCCCACCTCTGGGAAAGCAGCAGGCAGGTGGGAAACAAAGGCAAGGGAGGAGAGGTGACATGCCTTTGAGTATGGAGAGGAAGGGGGAAGTCCCCAGAGATTCTAGCAGGACCATCCAGCTCAAACGGATGGATCACTTGCAGCCCTGCCACTGCCCCCCCTCCTGGCAGCTAATCTGTTGGTTGCCGCTGCAGGAGAACAGCCCAGGTAAGTAGTTACCGTATTACCTGGTCCTACATCCAGCCAGCAGAGGGCTTCATAACCCTCCCATACAGCAGAGGAAGCAATATCCTAGTGGCTATGTGGAAGATGACAATCCATTTAAGCTGCTTTCCAAATAGCTGGGGTTCAACCGTATTTTGCTGAACTCAGATCGGGGTGACACAGAGCCCCGCCTGCTTTCTTGGCAGGCTGGCCCGCACCTGCTGACACTGCAGTCCTGGAACATCTCACCCTGGCACCATCTGCCCGTTGGGCTTCCGGGAACAGGTTACTCTGCAGAGGTGGCTGGCTGTACCAGAGCTCCCAGCTTCTCTGCCTAAAAACATCAGCTTGAAATGGGTCTTGGAGCCTCCTGGGCACCAATAAAGAACCAAGTCTTGAAACTTAGCAGCCCTAGGATAAAACTGCTAGGGTCTGTGTTCCCAGCAGTCTGCACAGAGGATGTGACCGGGGGTCCCACAGTCCTGCACGCCCTGGTTTGTGGCAGCTCTAGCCCTGGGACTACTCCAGAGGCTGTAGGGCGGCAGAAGCAGATGTCTGGAAGTAGGATCCTGGGAGCTGGGACTGGGATACTGAAAGCTGGGTTGCAGGTGACAGTTCCTTTACACTTTGTACTGGACTGCTCCCCAAGGCTAGGGACACAAGTTACACATGAACCAGTTAAGTGATCAGAAACTAGTTTAAACCTGTAACAGAGCAGAAGCTCTGTGCACAAAAACCAGTTTCGAAATGGCCAAAACTTATTTAAGATAAGCCTGGTTGAATGTAGTATCAGATTTAACTGATTTGGGTCAAACCGGTTTGTGGAACTTCTGTTCCAGACCCCTTCCTGGTTTAAGTTAAACCAGAAACCCCCAGCATCCCAGCATGCTCTGCAGCCCTGGGCTAGGCTGTGCTGTCTGTTCCAGAGGGGGTGGGGGCCTGGCCAGGAACCAGCCAGCACGGCCCCTGAGGTGAAGGGAGAAGGAAAAGGGTTTATTCCCCCTTCCTTCTCCCACCGGGGGAACCACAACTGAGGTCTGCCTGGCCAGGGTGTAGCAGCCAGTCAGGCATTCACCCCTATCCCTGCACCAGCCACAGGAGCAGGGGCATCGCCAGAGCCAGCTGCCACAGCACCACCATCTGCCTGCCTTGCCCACAGCTGTGGGGCTGAGCTGGGCCAGCCTGCAGGCGCTGCTGAGGGCGGGCACACAGTAGCCAGCCCTGGCTGGGCCATGGGGCACAGGCGGCAGCTGGCCAAACAGCCGGCTGCATAGGCTGGCTCAGAGGCGCTGGCGGGCCTGGAGCCTGGCAGTCACCTGCCGCTGGGGTTCATAGCGCCTGCCATGTCCCTGTCCTGTGCAGCACCTGCTAGCTGCAGCCACGCCACAGGCTTTGCACTGGCTGGGACCAGGGGGGCTCTTCTGTCTCCCTTGCCTCCAGCTACCGCTGCTGCCACACAGCTCTGGGTGGGCAGGTAGAAACGTTAGCCCCGTGGCTTCAGCCTAGTACATGGAGCTCTAGCTCCATCTCCATCTCCAGCTGCTTTCCACCCCCCCCGCAGGGGCTGCTCATCATCATGCTGAGCAGGCAGAGCAGGCAGAAAGCAGCCAGAGCTGCAGGCACTGGGCAGAAGCCACTGGGATAAAGCATCCACCTGCCCACCCAGAGCCTCACAGTGGGCAGGAGCAGGAGCAGGAGCAGGAGGTGAGGGAAGCAGAAGAGCCCTGCCAGGCCCAGCCAGCACACAGCTTCCCCTCCCTTCCAGCGGCTTCTCCTCCTCCCACTCCTGCCCCTGCTGTGCCACTCTGAACAGCGAAGGGTTGAGGGTAGCTTTAGCCTGGCTCTGGCAGCTTGTGCTCAGGGTATGGAGATCTGGCTTCAGCTCCAGCTGCTTTCTACTAGCTCCCTCCACAGGGACTGCCCAGCCCTGAGCAGAAGGTGGGGCCATGCTGGCCAGCTCTGGTCAGACTGCCCCCCTCTTCCCATGCAAGCAGGGGAAAAGCTGGGCAGAGCCCAGCTGGGTCCCTGCGCCCAATAGGGGAGACAAGGGAGTTTAGCCCCCCTCCACCCACTTCCGGCAGCTGGGCACAAGCCTAGCAAGGGCTGCTTCCCCCCTGCCCCTCCTGGCACAGCCTGGCTGGGGTCCCTGCAGGCCAGGACACGGTTTAAACCCCTCCTCAATCATACTTAGCAGCCTGCCAGGGCCTGTCCTTGCCTTGGAGGTCAGCTTCCCTTCAGCCTTGCCACTGCTGAGGAAGGGGAGGGCTTGCTCTAGCACCCCCCTCCCTGGACTTCTAGCCTGAGCTATGGCAGACATGTGCCTGCATTTCCAGAATTAAAAGTGAATATTTGTTCACTTGATAATCAGTTCCATCTACACAGGTGAGACTAACCTGCAAAGATTGAATCAATTCAGGCTCAGGTCTTTTGAATGTCTGTCTCAGCCCAAGGGGCTGGCCTGGAAACTGCTGGTTTGATTTCTGGGTTGTCGCTCACCACTTCTGCCTACCGCAGTTGAGCCTGCTGATTTGGGCCATCTGCCAAAAAGTGTGAAGGTGTCAATGAAAGCCCTTCCTTCCCTCTGGGGCTGAGTCCTCTGTGTTCATAGGTGTGATAGCCTAGCTGTTGCAGAGTCCATCTAGTTTTCTCCGTTCTCCTGCAAATTTGGCATGCAAGCAAACGGAGATGCACTCTGCTTTGTTTTGGCTCAAAATAAATCCTCCTAAGTTTCTGTATGCTGTGTTCCCAGCATGTCCCAGCAGGGATGCTCCCAAGAACACCCTACCTTACCCTACCACTCCCATGTGCCAAATGCAGAAATGCAATAGTGAAGCCACTAGGGGGTCATTCCCAGTGGCTGCTCTCAGGCATGCTGGAGCCTGAAGTCCCTAGAGCAGGTATGGGGAACATGCCAGAGGTACTTCTCTGCCACATTTGCAGGTGTGATGTGTGCAGGCGGGAGCAGGTGGGTGGGGCACTCAGAACCTGCCCTGCCAAAGCATATTCAACATGATGACACACTCACCCAGTCAGGCCTGTGCAACCCCTTACTTCAGTTCCCCCGTGTGTACACATTGCAATACAGACTTTAAGTTATAGGACCATCTGCTATTTTTCTCTCTGCAGGACCCCAGCCTGATTTAGTTCATAACATAGACTTACTCCAGGATTGAATCGTGATTGCTTATAGGATCTGTGCTTTGTTTGTTGCTAAACATGGAAGAGACAGGGGACTTCAGGAAGAAAGGAGGAATTTCATGGTTAAAGCAGCCAAAAGCTGTTTGAGAGAGCTGGATTTATTCCTGCATCTGTACCATGGCTTTTTTTCTGTGATGCCTGCCAAGTCACTTGAACTCAATTTTTCAAAGGTGGTTGCTCATTACCTGGATGTCCCAAGCTCCTGTTGTAACTGAAGTCTAAGGGAGCTGTGATTTGAATGTAGAATTGCTACAATGCTCCAAATTGGGTGTCCAAAATCCATGGAAGCTTCTGACCTTTCGTTTCCAATCTATAAACTGCCTTCTAATTCACAGTGGATTAAAAGTCACTCGCTTGGTCTTTACCTAGTAAACCACCTCTCCAAAGTCCACTCTGGATGGCTTTAGAGACCTTAAAATAACCAAAAGTCTTCTGGTCAGAGAGCATGAGCTGTTCCAACTGCAGGATGAAATGTTTCCTGGCTAGAACTTGGAAAGCTGTCATGGCTTTGTTTGCTTTTGGCTGCATTTCCTTCATGCTTTTATGGATCTTGGTGGTACTCACACCTGGGGTATTCTGTGATCAAGTGTTTACTTTAAGGATATTTATATTTAGTGCTTTCCTTTGGGGCAGGCAAGCTTTGCATGCAGAGACTGGGACAGTTCCCTAACAGTTTTTGCACATAGCATTGTTAGCCTTTTAAGAAAGGGAACAGCACCACATTTTTCAATCCAAGCTCTCCCTGAAAGCTAGTTCAACTGAGTAGGCAAAGTGAGAAGGAAAGCTGATGGTAAATTAGATACCTAATTAGATTAACAAAACATGTTTAACTGTTTTTGAGTTGTGTTAGACACACTAGGTGCGGTCAACAGTCAAATCTTCCTGGAGACTCTTATTATAATACAAGACAAAAAAGCTTAATACTGGCCCAAGAAACAAAATTAGCTACACTGCACCTGCATTAGGCCTTTTGGTGAGATGTTACAAGGCACTACACCCTAAACGGACACTACAGAAAGCTTCTCAATGTTGATAGAAGAGTTTGAATGTAGTTGTAGCCAAGGTCAGGGCTGCAGTTGAAGCTTTTGCAGACCTAGCAGTCTAATGTGTTAATAGGGCATAAGTGCTTTTACCACTTAGGGGGCACATCTACATGAGATGTTTACCGTGAAGCTGCCTAATTAGCTCCACAGTAAACATTTCACCATCTACATGTGACCCTATTAGGGCTCAGTAAATTAATAAACTCCACCACAGGTTAGCACTTGTAAATACAAGTGCTAACCTGCACCAGAGTTTTTTAGTGCACAGCAATTCACATGTACACACCGATAGAGCTGGTTGGGGCATGAAGGGACTTCAGTGTGCGGTTGCCTGCTGGCTAGCTCTGTGCTGGAGTGCCCTCCTGCCCCTGTCAGCTGCTCTGCAGCATGTTGAGCTGGGTTAGAGCAGCCCAGGGCTAGCAGGCTGACCCCCTCTCCCCCTCCTCCCTGGGCCTCCTGCCAGCTGGGGCAACCCAGCTCAATGTGCTGTGGTCACAGACATGTGTGTAAATGTGGCACCTAGGAGCAATACTCAGGTGCAATGTGCACCAGAGTTTATTGTTTCACACTAAATATACATGTAGATGTGCCCAGGATGGGTTTAGATGACAGTAGTAAAAATGCCCAAACTCCCTTACATTGCAGTGGGGTAGGAGTGCCTCTTACATTAGTACTCCTAGTTTTCCTACCACTGGCCAAAGAAATACAAGATCTTCTCTTTCCTACAAGCAAGCAGTAGCAGATAAAGCTTCCTTTGGTATTTGGAACAAGCCCTGGATTTAGGATTCCCTTGTTAAGACATACAAACAATAAGAGTGAGCATGACAGACTGGTGAAGGTGGTGTTAGCCAGCATCACTAGCTTTCCTGTACAATGTAACTACCTTCACACTGAAGAAGGATCCAATCCAAATGGCACTGAAGTTCAGTCACAGCAGGCTCCAAATCAAGGCAAAGCAACCTTCTTTTAAAGGGCTAACCCGTCACCTTTACTTCTAAAGACATTTATATTAAATGAGACTACTTAACATGTAGGGTGCACTTCCAAGGAAAGGAAGAGGGCCAAATCCAGCTGTAAGCTATTAGAGGTTGCCAGTAAAGTGTCCTTCATGGGTCAGGTCCTTCCTTGCTGCTGCAGATAACAGCATCACTTCATTTGTGCTGCCACTAGGCTGGTGGGGCAGAGGGGAATGGAACTGTGGAAAGTGACCTAAACAGAAAATCTTGGGGTGGGAAAGCTATTGGTTTAGAACTCATGCATTTTGGTTGTAGAAATGTTTGGCAAAGGCCCTGCACACTTCAGATTCACCAATTCCAGCAACCATGCATGAGAAATTTTGACCTGAGACCGCTCTGCTGCTGAACAATCCCTGAAAAGAAATTTGAAGTCATTTTTGCCTCTTTGACATGGCACATTCAAAGGAGGCTGTTTGTTAAAGTGATGGTGGCTCCTAATTGCAAAACTTGTCCCTACGTCCTGTCTGGATAAAGCCTGTAATTTTAAAATTAGATAGAACACTCGGCCCAGGCAGGATGATAGCATTTTCTTCTCTTATCAACAGCAGCAATCACTGGGCTTTTAGTATACAGGCATAATTAGGTCTTTAAAAAGATAGTGACTTGAACCATGGCTGAATATTTTCCAGTACCTTGTGCTCCTACAGCTTGTGACATGAAATAAATCATGACAGAAAAAAAATGCCTTCATGATTGCTGATGCTTTCAAGAGGTTGACATCATTTCAAAGAATTTTCCACAGAGATTTTAAAATGACACACACACACACACCAGGGAACAGTTTTGCCAATTTTATTTAACCAATAAAATTCCTACTGATAACAATGAAAGAAATTTCAGCAAGTATAAATGTGATAAAGTTTTTAAACAAAACCCATTGTTTCGTACCTATAAATAGAATTTCAAAACTTCATAAAAAGTGCAGATTTATGAATTGCTGTTAACATGTTAATACACACAATTCCTTTATTTAAAAAATGCATGTGTCTCTTAACTCACTAAAAGTTCCTTCTGCATCTGTTCAGAGAAATTCAAGTCGGGTAACTAAAGCCTATGAAAGTCACAAAAATGGATCCAGCTAAGTCAGCTTATCCAAAATCAGCAACACAGAAGAAAATAAAAGTTATACTGAAAGCTCTTGTTAGAATCCCACCATAAACTCCCAAGAGCTGATTCATCTCATAGGCAGACCATTGGCAAAAGATATGACCACGTAAGATCAAACTTGGGACCCCACTTAAATTGCAGCCCAAGGGACAAAGCGGCAGCAAGGTGCTCACTTATACCCTTGAGTTGACTACCCACTGCACGTAGCCGCACAAGCAGGAAAGCAGGATTGTAGAAGAAATGCTGTGCTTCCCCCACCACATGTAAATAGGGATAGGGCTGAAGCTTAGGTATCTTCTTCCATTCCTTCTCTTCAACATGCCCGCATAGCTGCACTAGTACCTACCAGGGAGCACAGGCTCAGGCTGCAAGATATAAACCTGTCACAATTTACTCTTTCCATGGAGCAACAGAAAGCAAGGGAAGGGGGATAGTGATTTGGAAACAATCTCCTGCCTGGGATGCTCAACAAAAATGTGCTGTCCCTTACTCCAGGCAGATTGGTACATCACCATTTAGCCTTAATTAGGATTAGACCCAAAACCATCTTTGGAGACATCACATCAACTGAGGGGAAATGCCACTATTTACCTGTGCTAAACAGGGTTCTTGAATGTCAAATCAAAAGTGATGCAGCTATTTTCATACCCCAAAGAAATATGAAAGGAGTCTTGCAATCTCCATTAACTTCAGCAGCTCATCTTGGGGGAAACTCTCCCTACAGGGGACCAGGACAAGCCAATGCAACGCATATCCCCTCTCAACTTTATTTTGAGGGTAATACAGAAAGTTGTGCTTGCACTGACACTGTCTGTATTGGGCCCTTTGCCCAGGGATATGCCTTACCTTAAACGAATAGCATATTTGCTGATTGAGGGGGTTAAGATATGATGTAAACCACAGCCTTTCAAGGTATTTAGAACAATGTCTGAGCAAACGGACAGTAGTCACTTTGTGTAGACTAAGCATCTCATTAGATTTCTTCATTCAGAGAAAGGGCTTAATTCATCCACATTTATAAATAGAGATTTCATACACTGCCATTATTCCAACCATCTACTTCCCATATATACAGTGGTATTTTAAATCTACAGTAGGGTCTGTTTAGCAAGAGCAGTTAAAGTGGCTATATTTATCAAGTTTGCTACTTTATGAATGAAAACCTATAAATACAGAGACTCTCACACATTGGACATTTGTAACTTGTGTGAATCCTAAACTGCATCAAATCTGTTAAAAAGCTTATTCTACTTACAACTTTACGTAGTACAAGAGAGACCAATAAGTGGCAGTCATGTAAGAGCACTGTCTGCCTCACAATAATCCACAGTCGTGCTTCATAAAAATCAAAATGTTACAGTAACAAAGCACAGGACTGCAAAGATATATCACAGCTTTTGATTAAAATGGGTAAAAGTACCAACGAACACAAAGAGAACAGGTGTTAATACTGATGAATTAAAGAATAAAGATCCAACGGACATTCACAGCATGCTACATATATCGCTCAACTTAAAAAAAAGATAAAAAAGGATAATACGATATTGAACAAAACAAAATAGAGGTGGCAGTCTGATTTTGAATTGTCTCAGACGTAAAGACATATACATTCATTACAGAGCTGTCCAGCAAAATAACAGGGTATGATTGAGAGATTTCAAGTTAAAATCTTATCTTTTACATTAGAGTTTATATCCAGTTCTGCCTTAATCAAGAAATTATTTTGTGGCTTTATGAGTTTTATTAAAGTCTTAAGACTGCAGCCAAAGTTTATCAGACATATTCTTTACCGTAAGGAGGTTTAAGTGGGCATAAATCCTTTCAACATTACTATACTTTTCTTAACAACCATGCAATATATACTCATTGATCTGGTTCACTGGTGAAGGTAATGGAGGGAAAGGCTGTATTTCAATTTTGGTGGCATAACTTAAGCATGAAGAGGCACAATGAGAAACTGCACGGCAAATTTTTAGGTTATAATATATTGGAATAAATTTGGTACCATCATTTCTAAATTCCTAGAGATGAACAAGCAATCTATGTTCCTTAAAATGTTGCTTTCAAAAGTTTACTGTAAAAACTGGAAAAGAAAATTCAAACTGCAGTCTGTTTACACTTTCAAAAATGAAAGGCTGCCCCCCCCTCAACTTTGTGTAGAATGATACATTGGGGAAAAAAATATATCTTAATTATTCCATCACAGGGCAACTGAAACACATACCTTCTGTAAAGTCTCATCAGTATTCTTGGAAAAGTTGTTTTATATTTCCCTTATGTGCGTAAGTACAGAAGTACTTTGAATACACTTAGTGATACTTCATTTTATGAAACAAACACACCAATTCCCCTCCTGAGATTATTGCTGCTACTTGTAAAAGCCTATTTTGCATCCTCTAAACTTACTACCTGAGCAAAGGTAAGTGTCTGTAGGCGTTTGCATGGCAGTGTCAACATTTTATCTCTTAGTTTCTTAAAGACCAAATCTGACTGCTATAGACAGAATTCCTTCAATAAGTCTAAGCTTTAATAAATGCGTACACCGTTGTGTAAAAATATTTGAAATACCAGACCAACCAAGTCCACCCTTTCACGGACAGAACTCCAGAAGTTGATGGGAGGTTTGCCCAAGAAAGGGCTTATATAATTGGGTTGAGAGAATATACGTTATTGGATGTATTTATTCATTTGTAATCCTAGGCCAGACTGTGACACCCCCCCCCCCCTTGCCTGGACTAATTTGCATGGGTCCTTCACAAGTAGGCTTGTTAGACTTCAATGCAAGTAGCAATATCTGAGCCTTAGATGGTAATCAGAAAGGCAAAAATCACACTCTTACTGGCAGAGAGAATGACTATTTAAAAACCAAAACTCAATAATGAACTTCTGAAAAAGGGATTTAATTTTCCTGGTCAGAAATAAATGTAATACGTGAATTCAGTGTTCCTGAAAATGAGGAACGGCACAAGATTAAGCAATAGAACTCTAAGGAACTTCTTGGTGGCAGTGTAGGAACTCAACGCTATGCAGAAAGCTTCGGTCTGAGTGCTTCTGCCTGAAGGATAATTTAAGGTTTGACAGCTGGAAAAGCATGATTAAGAACTTGTCTAGGGAGCACTTGTTGCTGGGTGGGGAGAACTTTTGACAGGGCTAGTCACTGGGACGTCAGGCCTGAAGCCCCTCGGTGAAGAACAGAACTATTCAACAACTGGAAAGGAGATGGGGGCAGTGGATTTGCAGAAGGCCAAGTATATTTGTGCCAAGGGTTAAACTACCATAGGAAATGCTGTTCAGCTGATGCCTCTGTCCTAACCTGGAACACCTCAGCTCTTCTTGGCCTGTCTCCCATGGCCAGGGATGATGGGATTTTATGATTCCCAAACTCTTTTTCAATTGGAAATTTTTTTCCCTGGAAATGTGTATTTGGCTTAAAACTTTCCCAAAGATAGGCAGATAGAGGCTACAGCATGGAAGAGCAGGTTTTCCCTTGCCTAGTTTAAAGCTTATATTATGAAACAAATCCCTGGCATTTTTTAGCCAGCTTTTGTGGCTAGCAGCATTTGCATGCCATGAGTAGAGTTATTGGTCTGGATCAGCCATGGGTAGGTTTCATTTTTTCCAGTTTGATCCATTTTTCCTTCTTGTGAAGGTCACCTTTATGTCCTATGATTGAAGACTCAGGAAGTCAACAGATTTTGGATCAGCTCTCACTGTCCATAATCACAATCCTACCACAGGACATACATCCAGCAACTTCAGGCTTAGTGCGGGGCAGCTGCAGAATTTAGCAACATAAAGTCTATTCTAGTCAGCCTAAGCACCCTCATTAAATGCATATTTTTATGAACATTCACAGATATGCAAGATTATGTCAAGATACTACTTTAAAAACAACAAAGTTTTAGGTTAACTGCCTTCTGAAAAACTTTTATAAATCTACGTTAAACACACAAGGTAACCTATATCATCAATAAACTGGTGCAAGTCACACTTTTTACTGCAAATTATTCTTTTAATCTCCATGGAGAATAATTTAGAAGATTAAGAACCTTTAAAAAAGGCTGAAAAATGAAGATAGGCACCTAGGCTAACTACAGACTGTTTGTACAGGCTAAGTACAGACAGTCAAAAAGCCCGAGGCTGAATCTCTCAACTAAGCTCGAGTTTCTCTGAACTGTGTAGACTGAACTAATAAAGTGAACTGATAATCACTTTTGAAACCAGAGACAGCCAAACCCACGCAGTGGCCCACTGTGGCCACACCAGAAGCTGGGGGCGCTAGAGCCCGCCTCCCAGCCTGCCGGCAATGGCTGAGGACACGCAAAGGAAGCCCAGCAGGACTCATCTTTGATTGGCTGCATAGCACATGCCCCCAAAGCCCTTGCTGTCTCCCCCCAGGGGAAAACAGTCCCTCCAGCCTGGGGAAGGCTGGATCCTTGAGCCCCAGCAGGGATGCATTCCTCAAGTTTGCCCCCAAGCCCTTCAGAAACCAGAGCAGCTGGCGTGGGGGGCAGGCCTAAGGGATCCTAGCTGGCTCTCTGGGCTACAATGGGGCAAAAAACCCTGGGGAGGGGGCTTCCCTCCCACCCTATGCCTTGTGGGTGTCCAGAGCTGGGCCAGGTGGGTGCATTCCCCTGCTCTCTTGCTCCCTCCCTGCAGGCTGCAGGGGTGAGGCATGAAAAGCCCAGTGGAGGGGACTTTTCCACAGTGCCCCCAGCGCTGTGCAGACCCCAGCTGGGGGTCCCGCACTGGGTGGGTGCATTCTTCCTCCTGCCCAAGACAAGGACTGCTGGCAGGGGCAGGGTGAGATTAAGGCAATTCTAGCCTAACTCCAGAGTCTGGGGAGGGGGAGGGGGGGGCTAAGCCCCATGGAGGGTGCCTTCCCTCCCCTTGTGCTGTGCAGACCCAGGCTAGGGGGTTCTGGGGTTCATTCCCTTACCCCTGTCCCACTGTGTTGATGGGCACAGTCAGAGGCTAGGGAGAAGAGGCTTTACCACCTGAGCTCTGTGACTGTAGGAGAGTGAGGCCAGCCCTGCTCTGCTGGAGCAGGCAGCACAGCCCAGGGCTGAAAAGCTTCCTGGGATGCTGGGGGGCTGTAAGTTAACTTGAATTGGGAGGGGACCTGGGACAGAAGTTCCATAAACCTGTTTGCTCTAAAATCAGTTCAGCCTGATACTACATGAATCCAAGTTTATCTTAAGCTGGATCTGTCCATTTTGAAAGCAGCTTATGTGCACTGAACTTCTGTTCTGTTTCAGGTCTAAACCGGTTTCTGATCACTTAAGCTGGTTTATGTATAACTTCTATCCCTAGCCTTAGAGTGATTTTTCAAAGCACACTGGTACCTAATTGCAACTGAAGTCAACAAAAATCCATGGAGGTCCTTGCTTCTTCAGGCACCTAAATACCTTTGAAGTACTTGTCCTTTTTCTTTCTCCATTTAAACCATTTAGAAGAGAATCTCACTTCCTTTCCTGCCTGTCCCCGCCCTCCATTCCCCCATTGGCCTATAGTTTGTAAGTAGCCCAAAATACTTAATTTTTTAGATTTGCTGTATATTTATAAGTCTCCTGTTGCTACAATATTAAATTAAGTTTTGCAGAGTAAAAGTTGATGGGGACACTTTTTGCAATTTAAAAATGTGAGCATGATTCTCTCTAATTTTTATGCTGGTTCTGTGTATACTCTAACTGCAGAATCAGTCTTCTTGTCTGATTTCAGTGAACTTTGGAAATATTTCAAAAATCAGTTCCTGTGGGGCTCTACAACAGTTTCAACAGCCTGCTGTTAGCATCAATCCTGTCTTATTTAGATTAAAATGGGCTCTGCTGTTGCATGACTATAATCCCATGATGTCCAACTGCCAGTTTTATATTTCACAGAATACTGAGCTAATGCAAATACCTTTTCCAAATTGTAATTTTCCACTTGCCTTCCTTATAGAAAAGCAATTTTAAAAAAGCAATAAAGCACATTCTGTACTTGTTCTTCAGCAGAAAAGGAGACAACACATTTTAGTTTTATCTTAGCGAAGACTGAGACTTGGTGACTAATATTAATTCTGGTAAACAAAGCCCATCAAGGGACAGCAAAGAGACAGTATCTGAGCATATACCTCCAAGAATTATTAAGGTACATTTTTGACAATGGAAGTTAATAAGCAATGAAGTTTGAGGATTCACATTCACACATGCTTTTGTTTCCTCAACAAAACATTTGCATGTTTAAATTTGGCACAATGTGAGCCTAAAGTGTAGGTAAAGTATACGGTATAATCGTATAACTTTAACAAACATCTATAATTTTAAAAATATCACATTTTGAGTATAAAAGCTAGGCTATAAATCATTACATAGTAAATGCTATACTCTGAAAAACACCACCTGGAAAACAGCTTTGTAACTTTCAAGTTTGCATTTTATATAGAAAAAGTTACAGCAAACTAGTTGTAAAATGACACTTCCTAACTTGGAATGTGACATGGGCCATATATGATTAGATATGGCACCTTCTAAAATCAAGTTTATTTCTTCATTATTATTGATTCACTAGTACTTTGATGGAAAAAAAAATCAATTTACTTATAGTTTATATATTTCCAAGTCTAATCACATAAATTGCTGAGAAGGCATTTGAGCTGGAAAGGTAAAGGAAATTCTATAGGGAAAATCTAAAGCAAAGGCACTAACGTTTTCATGATTAAAATTCAAAGCTACTCTAAAACCCTTGCATTTTTGAAGAGAAATTAAGTGGTTGTTACCTAAATCTAGTTTCACCTTCTTTCCAAAAGTTCAACTGTGCTTTGAGAACTATCTGGCTTCTTATGTTGGAGGAGTTTAATTTAGTATTACTATACGGATTCCATCACTAAAAGGTCAAACTACTAATGGAAAGAAAATCTCTTAGCAAAGAGAATATTTCCAAGCATAAAACCATTAGGTACAGCCACTACAGTAAAGAAAAAAAAAGGATTATAAATTAGAAAGAAGTAAAATCTAAGTGTATACATATGAGCCTCTCAACACTTCTGAATAGTCTTTGTAGTTAGCTAAACAAGATAAATACATTTTATGGTTTATGCAATGGTTCCTACAGAAGGGATTCTGATGTACAATTTGTTGGATAGTCCTTAAATAGCCAACCCTAACTTTAAAATTTTTACTAATTTCTCCCTCACAAGGTTTTTCATGCAAATAGTCTGCAGTCCAAAAGTGCAGAAACAATGTATAAAGTGTACAATCATTTACTTTTCCAATCTGGAACAGATAGCTAAAGCAAAAAACCCAATATGTGATGTCATAGCAAGTTATTAGAAAAAGAAAGGAGACAGGAAACTAACTTTAATAGCATAATGGCCCATGATTTTTTTTTCAAATGAAAAGTGTTAAAAATGACTAGTCATAAACTAAAAACCTATTCTGCAGTCTTCAATGGAAAATTTTTTTCCTATATCGTCTTTCACAATTCAATGCAACTTTAAATAACCTGTTAATTTTATGTACGTAATGCATGTAAGAGCAAAATAAAGTCACCCTCAGAGTTAGAAAAAGAAACAAAGAAAAGGAAACACCTCCTCCTTCC
>NW_017728906.1:184543706-184599006 GCF_001723895.1 Crocodylus porosus | reverse complement strand
CAAAAAAAAAAGATTTAGCAGTGACAATTGTTTCCTACTGGGTAAATTTATGAATCTCTTTAGGCACTTCACTGGTCATTAAACATAATACAAAGTAAAGCTATAAACACTGAAATTTTGTGCTCTTAAAATTAATCTAGTTATGTAACAAAATAATGCAGAAATGTGACATTTTTGGCAGCTTACTTCTTCCCTTCCCCAAAGTTACCAGTTGTCCAAATTGGCTTTATTTGTGGGGTGCTTTGGCATCTAAATATCAGATTGCTTCAAGCTGTACAAGCTGGAGCAAAAATGCTAAGCCTCAGACCATAAAGGAATTTGGTTTTAAATATTTCTTTACGGCTGTTCAAAGAAAGGACACTTTAGTAGTGATGTAACAGGGAAAAGCTTGCTTTCTTTTTAAATATTGCACTTTTCTTTTGTTCACTCACATTAATGCATAGAAACACAATTTTTTAACTTGAATATTAACACATTCACACTATGAAAGAAATTATGGGTAATAAATTTCTATACATCCAATAGGAAAAGAAAACAATTATGTTAGTCTTCCTTTGCTTTCCATACTTTAAAACAAGCACTGGACAAAGGAGAGCACAAATACAAATTTTTGGTCAGTCTGTGTATTAAGTATACAGGTGCCAACTAAGGGAATTGCAAGCAATGTTATGATGAGAACAGATAACGTAAAGAATTTGACAGAGGGTGACTCAGTAAGAAGATTGCTATGCATGATTGGAACATAATATATACAGCTCAAATTAATTGTGAAACCTCTTTTTTGGAAAGAGGAAAGAAGCTGAACTTTGCATTTCAGTAGCATGCTGTGGAATTTATCATGATTAATTTCACATTAAAAGTATGGACAACGTTTGAATCACATTTCACATCACCTTCAACTGCTGTAGTAAAAACAGTGCCTGATAAACAGTCTCCAGGAAACAACCAAGAATCCAGTGGGCAATTCATTTAACACAGCGCATGCTTCTCTCTACTAGATTTATGACACAGTATTAAGATTTTTCAGAACATTCAAAAAAGATCCATTGCTGGATTCCATTAATCTGAAAACTGATTGCTTGAAACAAAAAATCAAGATGCAAGTGCTTTGTTTCTGTGAGTAAAACAAAGCGCTAAAGTAAAACAACCTGTTTTCAGGATTTTGACCAGTGTCCAGAAATCCAACCAGAAAAAAATAATGTAGGACTAGTGCTCCTCAGTGTTATTTTTGCTATCATTAGTAATGTTAAGCATCAAGAAAATAAAAACACGTCATTGCACATTACAGCCGCCAAAAACACGGCTAAACTTTGACACTAGAGAATTGAATAACCTGATGCTACATCACAAACAGCTTCTGGTGTGTATCTATTTCAAAAGGTCTTTACATATTGTTAAGTACTTCTCGGCCCTCTCCCTACAAATGCTTCAGGTCAGATGACGAGTTATGGCACGAAGGGCATATAGAAGTTCTGCTTGCATACGTGCTTCCATTAATAGCAGATTTACATGGACCTGTTTAAAAAAAATGAAAGTTAAGAAATATAGTTACTTGGCTTCAAATTTCTCAAGCAATATTTATTCAAGACTATTTAATTGTCCAATTGCCTCAAGATTTATGCCCGAAAAAGTAACAGCTACATTTCTGCAGCCTACACAACTGAAGGGCTACCAGGTCCTCTCCAGATATCTAGTATGTCGATTTTGTTTGACATTCTGGGGTCCCAGGTAACTGGTCATAATCACAGCTTTAAGTAATCTTCCATCTTCTGTTGCATTAACAGAAGCAACAGCAAATCAACATTGTACAGCAATGATGATCATGACAGAAAACCTTTCCACCATGACTTGGAAGACTACATTTCTGTTGCTTCCAGGTAGTCTAATATAACAAATCCACATGCAACTTACCATAAAATACAGGAACAGCAGCCAAATCTGTTACTAAAGTGCAATTAGGAAGCTATTGCAAGGAACACTGAGCCAGGTTAAAAAAAAAAAAAAAAAAAAATATAAAAAGGGTATCTACCTAACCAAAAATGTATACATCAGTACCTAAGTCACTGGTGTCAAGGCCAGGCTATGCAAATGCCTTGGAAAGGTGCAGCACAATGTTACCCAACATTATGCATGGGCATCTGTGCAAAAACCACTTACCTTGCAGGTACCCTGCAATTCCTAGGCACCCCTTATATACTACGGCCCTCATCCATGTAGTGACCAGCTTGGCTTTTCTAGCACTTAAAAGAAGACCAAATAGCAGCTTTATCCTAGTTTGCTACTGGACCTCAGGAAAGCTCATTTACATCAAAGTTCAAAATTTCATGACTGAAGACATGCACATTAGTGGTCATATGAGCATGCAGATTATAGAAAGGACAGAAGCTGGGCTTTATTTTATGCTAATACCTATAAAAGTCTTTGTTTATTAAAACCAAACACAATGGCCATGGGCACATTCATGATATTTCATGAAAGAAGAGGTTATATGCAGTTTATATTAAAAGGGAGAGAGGTATTAACCTGTTTAATTAATAGCTTTACAAATGCCAACATCCTGTACTGACTGCAAACAGCACAATGTACATGATGTAAATAATGAACTCACTTGAAGAGTCTAAAAGTTTCAGAACAGTTGACTATGTTAGCAATTCCAGTCCGATAATTTTTCTATATTCATTCTTGCTGGTTCAGTTTCATTCAGAAGTCTCTAACGTCCATGATCTGATCACTGAGAAAACGTTCTCTCAACAGTGGCATTTAACATCCAATTAACTAACTTATGTGGTCATGCTGTACAGTACTTAAAGAAAAGTTTAGAGAATTAACTTTACTGTTAAAAAGTTTAACTTTCTCAGATACACATCTCTTTGCGAGGCTCCTCCTCATCTTCCCCCGTTTACATGACAGGGGTTTCTGGTGAAATGTTTGGCTATGAAAGACTCACCTTCTCTGAGTGCTTGAATTGACGCCAGTAACTATCATACATGCGCTTGGTAGTTCTCTCTGGGTAGCAGGTCACTGTCTTAATGTAAACCTTCAGACTGCGTTCAAGTAACTGATTAACTTCTCCATAATCATAGTCATCATACCTAAACAAAGGAAGGCAGACCTAGTCTCTCTCTTCTGAATACACCTTTGAAAATGTCAAATTTCTTTTTACCAGCTTTTAAATTCAGAAATTACAAGCAATCTCGACTCAGACTAGAACAAAGGCAACTGACCTTCTAAAAGCTTTAAGAGCATGGCATTAACTTTTTCCTCTCTCTGAAAAAGGGAAAACTTTTGTCTGAAGTTTTGGGAAGGAGGGAAAGATGACAAGGGGAGGGAAGACAGATTTCTGTGTGAACTGTAAGCTTATTACTTGATCCACTGAACAGCTACATTTTGTCTAAATGTAGAAAACAATTAAGTTACACTAAGAACCCTACAAATACACCACATTTTGTATCAAATCCACTGGTATTCCAAAACATAGGCACTACATTTATTTTCTGAGCATAAACACCAATTCTAAAGCACTGCTCTACATGTGATCAAAATCTAATAACTTCTTTTCCGATGTACATACTGTACTTACCAGCTTTAAAACATACTCACTAGTAAAAAGAAGTTTGTTACATACCTGATTCCATACATACAGTGAACATAGTTAAATAAAGCTCTTCGTAACATTGTTGTGTCAACATCTTCATGTGTAGCCATAGTGTTGTAAGTGAGGTTGTAGACCATCCGAAACTTCTCATCCAGGAGATGCCCAATATCAGAATAAAGTCTGTTCACAAGAGAGAAGCCATGATTTTCCCAGGTATAGTCCTAAATGAACAAAAGAAACATGTGATATAAGACTACAAAATGGTGACTCTCTCATTTGTTTCTCCCTATGGTGAAGACTGAGAGACAGAATAGAAAAAAAAAAGCAGCATTCTGTTATTAATTCATCAACTTACGGATTTTAATCAGCGTATGTTCCCTGATAAAGTCAGGTTTAGTCACAGGATGCAGAACAAAAGAACTTAAGTGTTAAGACATTCAGAGGAAGTCTACATGAGATGCTGTCACTGTAGCGCATTGCTACAGTGACTTCGCGTCTGTGGGCACAAACTGTGATGCTGATGCTACTGTGCTATAGTGTGGGGAAAAAACCTGTGCAGCATTGGGTCTGAGCAGTAATGCTGCTTACTTGCTTAAGCAAGTACTAAATGACTAATGGCACACATGTAGATGTGCTCTCAGCGTTACAAGACATCTAACTTCCAAGCACCAACCCTCCATAGTGGAACCTACAGTCCTGAACTAGGCTCTAAAAGTTCGCTATGGAAACACAGAAGGAAGAGTCAGGCATTTTAGGACTGGACTTACAATAGCCAGCATACTGATCTGGGAGCTGCACAGGCATCCAGATGGAATAGCTGAGCATCTGGCCCAGGGACAGACTTTTAAAAAGCTGAGTTGATTCAATCTTTGCAGGTTAGTTTAACCTGCGGAACTTGAACCAATTTGGAGGTGGAAATGTATTCCCTTTTCATTCCAAAAATGTAAGCAGATGCCTGCAGTGGCTCAGGCTAGAAGCAGGGGTGAGGAAGGGGTTGGGGGGGAGGGGAAGGGGTGCTAAAGCAGCCCTCCCTCCCTTCCCTTCCATAGTGCTGAGCTGAGGGGAAGCATGGTCAGGCCCTGGCAGGATGCTCTGATTGGGGAGGGTTTTAAACACGCATCCTGCCTGCACCATCCCAGACTTTTCCTACCTCATTGTTCAAGCGGCAGAGAGCATTGACAGACTCTACATCTGTTGATTATACTGAGCTTTTCAAGTTCCCTCTCCCTCCTTCATACCATCTGCAAACCTAGTCTCTCTTCTCCTATTTCACAGCCTTGGCGACTCTTTAGCTCTTTTCAGAATCGTAGATCTATCTATGGAGACTATTCTTCGATAGCAGCTAGAATTTCAGCTTTGGTTAAGCAAAGAAGGGAAGGTAAGTCACCTGAAAATTAGGATCTGTCCCTGCTCTATGCAGACAATTCTTGGAAAATCCTTTTTATTTAATTCTATTTTGCAAAAAAGTAGGCATATATTCTATTTTGGTGTTCAGTTTATGCACTAAGTCAGCACAAACCCCCAGTGGTTTGTGCTGACTTAGTTACGGAGCACTTGGACAGGCTGGATGGGTACAAGTCAGTCAATTCCATCCACAGGTGAAGGAAGTGGCCAGTGTCATAGCTGAGCTGCTGACATGGCTGTTTGTGCACTCATGGTGCTCCGACCAGGTCCCCAAGGACTGGAAAAGAGCCAATGTAGTGCCCATTTTTAAGAAGGGTAGAAGGGATGACCTGGGTAACTTTAGGCCAGTCAGTCTTACCTCTATACCTTTGGGAAAACACTGGAAAAAATCATTAAAGAGTGAATTTGTGAAGGCCCAGCAGGGGAAATGATGCTGAAAAGAAATAAGCACGGGTCTGAAAAGCTGGCATTTCAGCATGCTCCACTGCTTGATGGCGCAGAACAGAAGCTGCAGTTAAGACACAAGAGAAAGGATTAAAAGGAAATAGGTAGATCCTGCCTGACAAACCTTATAGCCTTTTATGGCTAGGTCACACACTGCCTTGAGACAGGAGCTGAGGCAGATATCATCTACCTGGACTTTAAGAAGGCCTTTGATACAGTTTCGCATCCTATTCTCATAAGGAAGCTAGCAGGCTCTGGAGTGGATGCTTACAGTCAGGTGGGTGGCCAACTGGCTTAGGGACTGCACCCAGAGAGTGGTGGTGGATGGGTCATTTTTGACCTGGAAGGAGGTAGGCAAGCGGTATCCTACAGGGTTCATTCCTTGGACTGGTGTTATTTAATATCTTCATCGGCGGTTTGGATGAGGGTGTGGAGAGCTTCCTGTCCACATCTGCAGATGATACGAAGTTAACACACCGGGCAAAGTTAACACACCGGAGGGCAGGGAGAACATACAGGCCAAGCTGGACAGGTTGGATCAATGGGCAGAACAAAACAGGATGCAATTCAACAAAGACAAATGCAAGGTACTCCACCTAGGGAGGAGGAATCTCCAGCACACCAGTGGGTTGGAGGATGACCTTCTCAGCAGCTGAGAGGGATCTTGGAGTCATTGTTGACTCCAGGATGAACATGAGCCAGCAGTGTAACAAAGCCATTAACAAAGCCAATCACACCTTATCGTGCATTAGCAGATGCAAGACCAACAGATCAAGGGAAGTGATGCTCCCCCTCTATGTCGCATTGGTCAGACTGCACTTGGAGTACTGTGTCCAGTTTTGGATGCCGCACTTTAAGAAGGATGCAGAGAATCTGGAGGAGGAGGGCCATTCACATGATTAGTGGCCTCTGTGCAAGACCCTACGAAGGGTGGTTGAGGGATCTGGATCTCTTCAGCCTTCACAAGAGACATCTGAAGGGAGACCTTGTAGCCGCCTATAAGTTTATCAAGGGAGGACAACAAAGAATTGGAGATGCGCTATTTACTAGGGAACCCCTAGGAGTAACTAGGCATAATGTGTACAAACTAGTGGAGAGTAGATTCAGATTAGACATTAGAAAGAAATTTTTCACAGTAAGGGTGGCCAGAATCTGTAATAGGCTGCCAAGAGAGGTGGTACTATCACCTAACTTGGAGGCCTTCAAGAGGAAGCTAGACAGGCACCTGGCTGGGGTCATCTGACCTTGATCCTCTTTCCTACTGGGGGGCAGGGGGTCAGACACAATGATCATTTGGGGTCCCTTCCAACTCTATAATCTATGAATCTATGAATAAATACCGTATTATCTATAGCTTTCCAAAGCAGCCATTTCTGAGATAGAACAGAAGCACTGGGAAGTAGAAAGGCTGTTGCTTACAGACATTACTTGGAAAACAACAAAAAGGACGGATCCAAGAGGTAGTTTGAAAGATTCAGTCTGTGGTGTTCAAGCAGCATCATATTGACCTGCCACTGCTTAAAATTTAAAGGAGTCTCAGGCAGGGATTCTGTTATTTATATATAAAAACTTAGCAGAATAAGATCTTGACCTTTGATTTCATCATAACCTTCTGTAAAGCTCTTTGGAACAATTCTACATGCAGGTAATATTGTACCAAGCCAATGACAATTATTAGCCTTTTCTCCAAAGAACCTATGGCTCCTAGAAAAGTCAGTACGATTTTGACCCTACAGAAGCCAACTTTAAAATGCAAACCTTTTGGCAGTGTTCAGGGATTACTGACACACTGCTTACTTAATCAACCCCAAAGTGTAGTTTAGTCTATCCTAAAGTATATGAAAGAGTCCAGGAATAATTTGTCCTGATCAGCTAACATTAGTATAGAGCTAAATACATCTGCTGACAGGGATGGTGCATCTCCTTTACTGCAGCTGAGATCATTCTATAACCATGGAATTTTCCTTTAACATTGCACCTACTTTGCTAGCACTGCACCTACTTTGCTTTTTCTGGAAACATTTTGACCTGGTTTAAGATTTGTTTTACCATGATTTGCTATTCATTTATATTAGGAGTCCCATGAAGGCAAGCTGACATTATTAATCAGCAATTTATTCTACCTACAGCCTTTCTTGCTATGATTTCTCTATTTGTATTAAGGGATGTTTAGGAACCCCAGGCAAAGATTAGAACCAAACTATGTTGCATGATGAAGAAGTGAATCCTTTCTCCAGCTCAAAAGAAATACTATGCTTAGCTAAAGGCTTCAAAATGGCTAAGGTCACACAATTAAGATCTTTATTTTTTTGAAAAGTTTAAGTCTGGGGAAACTCTCAGACAGTCTTTCAGAGCAGAGGACACTTAAAAATGTGACACATTGTATGTACAGCATGTGCTAACAGCATTAATCTTTGAGACAAGAAGACTTCCTGCTGAAGAAATCAAGTGTTGCAATTTCCTGGGCCTCATCAAGTACAAGATTTTAATATTTGGAGGAAAAGGAAGGCAGGTCTTTGAGCTCTTTACTTTTATAAAACAGATTTACAAACTTAGAACATGAGGCAAAGAGGCTTTGTGATACCTTTTATTGGACCAACTGTATAGCTGGAAGAGCTGTTGGTAAACTTTTGGGCATCAAGTGCCCTTCCCCACAAAGAATCCTTGCCTCTCATACATTTCCTGGACCATATGGCTACAACAACACTCCAACCCTGGACCTATTTAGCAAGTTCCACAGACTTGTTCTGGAAAGGCATAAGACAAATGAAAGCTTATCAGTCCTTGGCCTCTGGCTGACAATAGTAGGGGAGGAAAGGCCCAGGATATTTAAAAACTGATCATACAAAAACCACTAGAAATACATACCATAAGTAGCAATAATCTCTTTGATCCTCCACATGAACACAGGCACGTAACAAGGATATCCTGCCACAAATGCTTCTCAATTTTATTTTCTCTGGTGCTGAGGAATGTAAAAATTCTCCTCGACTGAAGTTACTAAAATAAATGCATTTAAGTACCTGAGCCCGGAATGTTGGCAGGTGTTCTTCTCCCCGTCTGGCAAAGTCTTTGTACCCAAAACCAGGATCTTCAATGTAGCGGGACACATCCATGGATACCATCTCATCATCAAATGCTGGTAAGGACAGCAAAATACTGTGTTGAGAACAGACATATCAGGGAGACCACTACTACCTCCCAACCTCCACTCCGACATAGAATTGTACAGAAAATATAAAATAATATAAAGTAGCAGGACAAGGTCTTTGAGAAGAGATAGAACTGTCAGAATGCCAGTAAATTTTCATTTAGTTTATGGTATTTTGCTTGTGTACATTTATAAGGTTTAAACATTTTGGTAGATTGATTTACTTTGAATAAGAGTTTCAGTAGCATTCTTATCTCTGCAAGCAAGGAGTCTAGATTTTAATTTCCCCCCCTTCCCTTCTGCTTATATTCTTTATGGTGGCTGGAATACAGAACAGAGGATGAATTCTGGGGACATGAAGCAAGAAATGAAAGGGCTTGGCCTCAGCTTGGATGCAAAAAGGTAGATATCTTAAAAAAAAGTGACCCTATGCAACTTTCTGGGCTGTTATGAAAAAAGAAGGCATGAATCAATGTAGTAAAGTTAAGGGAAACTCAAAATGAATTTGAGATTAGAACTGACAATTATAGATGTGGCATGTTGGGTAACAAGACCAGCAGGACTGAACAGAGTATACACAGTAGTTTTTACTACATGCAATAGTAAACTACAACCCATAGCACTCAGTCAGGTTCATGTTTTTTTACTATTAGCATGCTGGTAGAGCAGCTTCATGGAGCTTGAGAGACATAAAACATATATGACCAGTGTTGGACACAGGTCAGTATACTTACTGACCTGCTTCCCACCAGAATAGGTCACTCCTTTGATATGGTGAAGTAAAGCTTGTACAATAAGACACTGGTGAACAGCACAAAAAATAAAAATGTCCCCCTGACAAGCTAAACTACCCAGAGGGCCTGTTGTGTTGACATCTATCAGCTTTTTTTCTTTTTTATAGTGCAGAATGAGCAATCAAAAAGCAATAAATTAAGTTTGAAGAGATATACAATACTTGGCTTGTAAATATCAATTCAAGACTATATGAAAGCAAAGAACTGACTGAAAGAAAGGCTGAAATTATACCAACAGCTGCAGTAACTAAGCATCTGTGAAGAGCTTCAACAATGTGTCACTAAGCAAGTACCGGTTCTCTCTCAGGAATCAGTCTTTCTCCTCTTAACAAGCAGGTGGCTTGATTGTGTAACTACCTTTACAGGACTTGATTACTACATAGCTGACTGCATTTGACCCTCATATTATAACCCTGGCTCACTTCCATGTGCATTGACAGAAAAGTTGCCATATGTCTACTGTTAGCGCCTTAAAAATCCGTTAATCCAAGAATCACAGAGATACTTTATCATGCTCTCTGCCTCATTAACCAATCAAAACATAACTGTGTGGGAGAAGAAACTTGCATGGCATCTGCTGTAGGTAATCTTCCCTGAAGATTTAAAAAGAGGTCCAACTTGCTGAAACTAGATGCAGTCAGCCTGAGTTTTATGGGGTAAAGAAATATGTAAGCCACCCCGCACCCACCTACCAAAAAAACTCCACACATCCACACCCACCCAGAAGAGAAAAAACCCTACCCAAAGCAGTTTTAACAAAAGAAAGTACAAGTTTAACAATATTCCATAAGGACCATTTAAGTTTTTATACCATTACTGATTTTACTTTGAAGGTGCTGGGATACTATGGTAAGGAGTAACAACAGTCTACAACAGATAGACAAGAGAGTTTGACTACAATTGTAGAAATTAAAATAATCTTTTTGAATCAATGAGAATTACATCCTGCGAGCAGACAGGTGTTTTTAGATCTAAATAGGAAACAATGTAACCATATAGTACAACAATATTCTTTTAGGGGCTTTTATATGGTATGTTTTCAAAGAACAAAAAAGATGATCTCTGTGGATTTCCAATAAGAGAGACTGAGTTCCTTCCTGTCTCCTGGCACACCAACAGCTACCGCAACCAAATTAGGTAGGTACAGTTTTGCATTCTGAAGGACCAAATTTGATTTAACTCGCTCTGAAGTTCCGTTTTTCCACTGGCTTCTCCCTGTAGCTATAAGATGCACCTTGACAATATTATAGTATTCCAGGAAAACCAAGGGAGTCTCATAGATCAATACCCATTAAATCTCTTTAAAAAGAAAAAAAAAGAAATAACCACTAAGCTACACATCTTGGCTACATATCTGGGTGAGAGCGATCATCGCCTGCTGGAATTCACCAACCAGCACAAGGTGGCAAAGGCCTGCAGCAAGGCGGCAGCCCTGGACATCAGGAGGGCAGATTTCAATAAGGTAAGAATAGTCAGGGGAGGCATTGAAGTCCTGGAGGGGAAGGGAGCCAGGTGTCCAAGAAGAGTGGTCGTTCCTTGAGGAGACGATTCTCCAAGCCCAAAGGGAGCTAATCCCAACACGGACCAAAGGGAGCAGGAGGGCGCAAAACCCCCATGGCTCACCAAAAGCATACGGGAATGTCTTCTAGGTAAAAAGGAGGTGTACACCCAATGGAAGGGAGGGCCATCACCAGGGAGGACTATACTGCGTTTGCTCGTGGCTGCAGGGGGGCGGTCAGGAAGGCCAAGGCGGAGATGGAACTGGGACTAGCTACTCAGATGAAGGACAACAAGAAGCTGCAGCTTGTTGTAAACATATCCCTTGGATATACCCTTCTGTTTCCAAGGGTATTAATACAAACATTTCCAGAAGAATCAAGCTTCTTCAAAGTGTTGTAGAAGTCTACTCTTCAACATTTCTACAAAAGTGAACTAGAATTCATACGACTAAAGCAGCATGAAACAGCAGTTTCTGCAGGAGACTGTTTTGAATTTCTTCCTGAAACAGACTGACTTCCTAATAATTTTGACATTTGCGATTTCTTGGCTTTAAATCGGATAGGAATCATCTTTACCATTCCATTAAGATTAAAGGAACTGCTACTAATTAATTTGGGGGTTGGAAACCTTCTGTCCCCACAAGTTTCTGTTTGTCCTGTCCCTTTTGTGGGCTGCAAAGTGATCGGCAAATGTTGTGGAAGGGATACAGAATGCACCTGGGAAACATTCTGGAACACTTCCTCTGCTGCCCTGGCTGAAGCATACTGCCAATTCACCAAGCTGCCATGGGGCAGATCCAGTCTTTTTGCAAGCCAAATCCAGCCCACAGCCTGTAGGTTGCTGACCCCTGTCTTAGTGAACTGAATTGGAGTAAGAATTCTAGATACAATGAAGCAAGACTCAGAGGCCAGGCAGAGTGTGAAGTACCTCCAGTAACTACAAGAAGACTCTCTTTCTTTTCCTGTTCAAAACGAGTTGTCATCTCTTCCTGAGTAGCCTCTTCATCCTCTCTGTCTTTTTGCAGGCGCTTCATTCTTTCCATTAAGGCCTCCAGCTCACTTAAAGAATCTACCATCTGCAAAACACAAAGATATTCTGGAAGATTAGAAATTAAATTGCATAAATGCTATTTAAGGTTTTAACTCACACATAATATTCTCAAGTCATTTGCATCCATGATAATACAATACAGTATAGACTTGTATCATGTGACGGCACTTCAAAAGATTCAACATTTTTAAAAACTTTCAGAAGACAAGAGTAACTGAGAAATGTGTCCACTGCTTTAAAAAGGGGAAAAAACCCTATTTAATATACATTCCAGCATTCTGAATGCTCAAGAAGGATGCTAATTTCCTACATGAACACTGACATGTACTTCAATAATAACTGTTAACATTAAAATTGACTTTTCTTATTCTCCTACTGCTGAAAGCTATGCTCAATATTCTCCAGCAGTGGGCCAGAACGGCTCAGTTCAGGTGTCAGCTAGGTCAGCACTAGGACCCAGCTGCCAGCTCCTTCACCCCACTACCTGGCTGTGGTATGGCACAAGCAAAGCTTCTCCAGCACCTGGTTGCATGGAGCAGGTAAAGCCCGCTGCTGCTGAAGGCTGTTGAAGCCCCAGCTCTGTGGGCCAAATCCAGCCTACAGGTTGCCACGCCCTGATCTAAAGAGTGAGATCAAGAAACAGAACCTAAGACAATAAAGTTAGTTTTATCTTCTATTTTAATGTCATTCTTATTGGCCCAAACTACTTGCTTTTCCATATTAAAGAGAATATGTTACAAGGCAAAAGTGAAAATGAGTACCACATATTGTAGGCACAAACCTACCTAAAGCCTACTGCATTTCTCATTCAGACCATGCATAAACAAATCCTACCTTGCTATATATAAGTCTGTTACTCACAAAATATTTTACTATGGAAATCTACTGAGCTCTCCACCAAAAAAGAAGAGGGATGGTCCAGCAGAACAAAATGACCTCTTCAAAGGATTACAAAGTAAGACCTGTAAACCTGGGAATTTGCTACACAATATAGTTAACTAATTATTAGTCAAAATTCTCTCTGGGAGTTTAATCAGAATTATGGTGAAGAGTTTTACTGATTCCTCGTCTACAAAAGGTTGTTTCAAATACTGGCCTTTTCTAGTATCACAGAGCTCACAGTGACAATTCAGATCACCAATTTACAATTTACCAACTCTGGGTGTTTATACATGTACTCTGGGAGCATGTATGTGGGTGCTTCAATTAGAGTGGCTCTGAGAGCCACTCTAATTAAAGTGCCTAGAGCGTTACGTGCATCATCGTCCCCATACTGAAAAATGGCAGTGGAGGCACTTTAACTAAAGCTTGTCAAACGAACTTTACTTAAAAGCATCCCTGTCACCATTACAATGCTCAGTAAGTACAGCGCATTAGAGCAGCCTCACTGCACGTGTGTAGGTGCCCTCTGATATCAAAATTTTAGCACCCACCATCTTAAGAACCTCTGGAGTTAAAAACAGTAGTTTATGCTATTTGAAATCTAGGGTTTTCAGCTTTGTACTGTAAAGAGGCCTTAGTGTCAGGAGTTTATGGAAGAATAACCATTAAAACTCATCTGAATTCAAGACTGCAGTAAGAATTAGTCAATTTTGAAATCTGTTACATTGCAAACTAAAGTTAAAACTTTTTATACCACCATTTCCCTGGCACTGCAGTAGTAGAGACAAAAGCCACACTACACTGAAGTTCAAACAAGAAAGAATGTGTGTACTTTGCATTAGCAAATTCCTCGGAGACAAGCAACAGAATTCTCTTGCAACACTAACCCCAAAGCTGCTACTTCTGAGGGATGCATTC
The DNA here is from genome assembly GCF_001723895.1 of Crocodylus porosus. Taxonomy (NCBI): domain Eukaryota; kingdom Metazoa; phylum Chordata; order Crocodylia; family Crocodylidae; genus Crocodylus; species Crocodylus porosus. The sequence continues at coordinate 184,585,268 of NW_017728906.1, read as the reverse complement.
TCTATATTGTTGTCATTGGCAAGATCACAGACACAGAAGTTGTTGACTGCTATAAGTCTGACCCCATTAGAGGCATCTGGATCTCTCTCGGGATTAATGCCACTACCAAAGACAAAACTCGCCAAGGCATGGTAATGTGCCAACAGGACCACAGCATGCACCAGTTCAGGAAGAGACCAATTATTTTCCCCAGTCTTGACAAGTTTCTGAAATAAGAACAAATAAGGTGTAAATATACGGGCTTTAGGGATGAACACAGGAGTACAAATAATTTATATTTACATTACATATGGTAACATTTACATTAAGTGAAATTAACATCTAGCTTCCTTTTACCAGAAGTACCCCCTCCCAGCACCAAGGCCAGCAATACTGTCTTATTTTGAGCTCTCCATATTAAATGACCATCTTTAGGGGAAAAAAAGGCTTTACAGAAATATTTACATAGTTACTTGCCTCTAACATAATAAAACAAAACTCTTATCTGGTCTCTGGTGAATTGCAAAGGATCTGCCAAGGTAATACCAGCAGAGAAATATAGCTAAGGGGAACCCCAGGAAGGAAAACGGTAAGAACAGACAATGTGGACATATGATGTTCTCCCAACATAAGTATAACTACAGGAAAAAAAAGCATAAATATGAAATCAGAAAGAATAAGCAGCTCTTGCAGTACAAGTGCTCCTTGCACTTAACTTAAAAGACGCAAAAAAAACACACCCTCTCTCAAAACTGCCTTAATCTGACATTCTATTAAACAACAATAAGAAGGCTGTGTTCTAACTGCCTTCAATTTATAGCAGAAAATTCTTCTTTTATATTCTGCCTACAGAAGGACAGGTATTTATAAACCTTTTGACCACACTGGGCATGTCTATAGATGCACTTACGTGCATTAGCTTATTTTAATGCACATTAAAGCATCAGTAAAAAATTGCTATATAGTTAATGCACTTTGAAATAGCCTAATGCATGTTAAGTGTCACGTAAAAGCCATGCTCTTTAGTTAATGCGCATTAAGACAGGCTAATGTGCATTTTCCTAGTACCTCATGGTGGAGGGCACTTTTACATGCTGCTCTAATTAAAGCACTGCTCTAATTAAAGTGCTGCCACATCTCCTGTATAAGTGTCCCAGCACTTAAAATTGGTGGCATGAGCACTTGAACTAAAGCTCATTCCATGACTTTTAGTTCAAGTACCCCCACGACCATTTTTAAGAGCAGGGACACTGATACACAAGATGCAGGAGGCTGCTGGAGCATGGTAATTGGGTGGTAATTAAACCAAGTCTGCTCCAGTGTACTGGAATTCCAGAGGGTTGGAGCAGCCTCCGCACTCATGTATAGGTGTACAGAATTACTAGATTTAATGCACATTAATGCACATGTAGACTTGCCCACTACTGGAAAGCCATACTCATTCAGTCACCCATATTACTATCTGCATCAGAAATCAGAATTTCTTCTATAGATGGAGATTTCTAGATTAACAAGAAATGTTCTAGGCCCTAACTAGGTACATACTGCTAATGCTAGATACTTTCTGATAGGTACCTGAATGTGCTCTTTTGTGATTAGCCAGGGCCGGTGTGCAAGAAGTTTGTTTATTTCATTCAGGTTTTTCAGTCTTTGTGGTATATATTCCACTCCATTTAACCATTCTGCAATCCCACCAGTCTTCAGAAACTCATCAACGTGCATATTTATTAGGTAGGAACACTGATGTCTGGCAGCAGCCTAAAATAGTTAAGAGAAGCACAGATAATACAACACCACATTTAAAGTACAGATTGATTTTGTTTTACCTTGAGGAGAGATGTACACACAAGATGAAAATATCTTCATATTGTGAAAGGTTAGACTATAAAATATGGTATTGACTCAAATAGAAGACTATCCTGATTATAAGACTACCTCCAAATAATTACATTCTATATATGAAAAATTTATAAATTTGTTATAATTTCCAGGTATAGAATATAATTATTGGAGGTTTGCCTTGAATTTCTCTTCTTCCCACTGCTATAGCGAGGAAAATAACTTGGGGGTGGGGAGGGGAGAATCAAGTAGCCCCTTTGCTTTGTTTCACCTCATTTTCCCATGGCAGCTTCTTTCCTCTCCCCTTACTATCAGACCCTGCTTTTTCTGAGCATATAGAAATGATGAGCAGATTTGAAAATAACAGCCCTGAAATTAATCTTGGCTGTAGAAATGTGCATGAAGTACCCATGCATTTAGCTCATCCAGAATTGATGCATGTTACCATTTTTTTTTTAAAGTTGCTGCAAGTTTTAGCACAGGTACTCCAAAAAGATGTTTTCAAGCAACACTTTTGTACCTACTTATATAAAGTACAAACTATGCATGGCATTAATCCAAAGCCAAAAGGCAACAGCATTTCAAGTCATGGTGATCCCATAGCTCAGCAAGGGGGAGGGAGGTATATTCCAGATACTCCCAATAAAGAATCTATGTGATGATTAGCTCTCACTCATGACTGGAATTGGGTGTTCTTTTTACAAGTCCTGGGATCCTCCAAAAATTTATCTGCAGAGGCACAGGGCAACCTGGTCTGGCTTCACCTCCTGGAGAACGGGGCCACATCAATCATATGTGCCAGGCTGAGAGAGGGGGTGACAGAGGGATTCTGGGTGAACTGTTTGAGGCCCAGTTTTGTGATGCTTGCCAGGCATTTAAGACTGGTGAAGAAGCAGGAATCACTGGAAATGTTAAAGAAAGGCACAGCTCAATTGTGGGAGTGAAGAGGAAGTAAAATGTATGCATTGCAGTGGCTCCCCATGACTTCAAGTGTCAGTAGCAAGGGGGACTGCTCTTAATAGGCACTACTATATGTTTTATTCAGATGGGCTGTGCCAACCTACCCTTTTGGGTTTGCCCAACATAGGCCCTATGTTTTATAGTCATGCTCAGTGTTGGCTGCATTTAAATCACCTTCATAGTTGGTTTCCATTGTTAAGTACTTGCTGTTTTTGGCAGGAGTTTAACGAAAGACAATGTATTTAGTGAGATTTCCTTGTATATGGTAAGACAAGGGGCTTTTTTTTCCCCCCATACCAACTGGATGGAAAAAAATTTTCTTGTATTCAAGTAAATACGGTATTTGTACACAATTAAGACCAGTTCTTCAATAAGAATCAATTTAATTAGTTTTCCTTGGATGAAACAGGGCAATTACCCAAAACAATCAGGTTTACGGTGCCATTGTTTTAAACACTGCCCGTGAAATTTCACTTATGGACATGTGTGTGACATGTAAGCTAGTGTAAATTATCAAGTGGCAGGAACTCCAACTCCACACAGAAAAGGACTGAGTTAGTGGTCAGGCTTCTTCCCTCAGAAGGGAGCCAAGGTAAGCTCACTCTGTAAATGAGACCGTTCAAGGGCAGTCAAGCAGGTAAGAGAATGAGAATGGAAACAGCATGTCTTGGTACATACCATTATAGCAATGTAGTGCCTATAGGGCAAAGGAAGGGGTCCATCCATACGCAACATATAAAACTGGCTGCGGAGGAAAGACTCCAAGTACTGAGTGTGTAAACTCATGACCTGTGTGATGTTGTCCAGGCGACCAGATGTTGAGTATTCTTCCACGATAAGGTTTGTACGTTCATCTATGCCATTTGCTTGCATAACCTTTTGAAAACAAAGCAGAGAAACTAGGAAAGATGTTTTTTCCTCATATAAACCTGGATTCAAACATTTTCATGGTGCACATATATATATGCGCACACATACATTTCCAACTTCCATACGCTTTGGAGTGGTCAGACATATAAACAGGCAGACACTACTTGACAAAACCAATAAGAAATCACTAGTATACAGAAAACTGAGTCCTGTATACTCAGTCTGCTACTTTAATATTCAGCCAAGATGATCAAGGACATTTTTCAGTAAGTCATTCTAAAAGTAAGATTTTGAGCTGGTACAAATCAAGATAAATTTGTAGAAGTCAATGAATCCACACAAACACATACCACCCCTCTAAATGTTACTTCAAAGTTAATAATGGAGCATAGCCTGGTTATATATACAAAGCAGAGAAGTGGACTGGCATTTACTAGTTTTATGTCTGTATGGTTAGAGAGATCAAGTGTTATTTCCCCATAATATTCAAGCAGTTTTTAAAAGTAGGAGCATAAAGCTTTTTTTAAAACTAAAGGTATTGTTTAATTATTCCAGCAAATTCTGTTCCTGGGATACTAGATGAAATAACACAGTATTAAAAAAAAACAGAAGACAAAGCCAGCAGCTCTTGAAATACAAGCCTGAACAAAAATATTAGCAGCTATTAGCTAATATTATCTCCAAGGACACTCAGTCTAACCATGTTAATTGTTTAAAAATAAATAAAAGATTACAAGCAAAAGACTAGAAAACCCGAGTTACACTTTAACTCCCCTCCAGCAGAATCTTAGGTAGCTGGTTTATCATTAAAACTACCACAACCTTCCTTCCCATTCCAACTAATGTATCACAAATTAAGGTATAAAATTGCAGCAAATACTCAATGTCATGTTAGCTTGTAAATGGAGAATCAAAATACTGCTCTGATAAAATGTCATTGAAAATAAATAATGAGCCTGAATGAGTTACTGCATCTTCACTTTTTACCTCGAGATTTCCCGGTGTTCCATGTTGGATGAGAAGGCAGAAATGGAGGAGACTTGTATGGTCATGTAATTACCCAGTCCAATCAATTACCTCAGGTAGAATTCTTCTCTGTAATTCCTTTCTTAATGACTTCTACTAAGACAAAGGCCTTCCAACAAGCTTTACTCTGATTTTCACATTACATCTGTTCTTAATTTCATGCCATTGGTCCATCTTATATCCCCCTGACTCATTCTAAATAACATTCCTTCACTACTCAGTTATTAAACAGTTCAACTACTACTTATAGACTTAGGTCTACTTCGGTTTTCTACGGATTCTTCAGGTACATATTCATCTCAGTATTTCCTTTATTTCAGTCCCTTCAGTTCCTGGGTGATTTTTGCTAATCTTTTCTGAATTTTATCCAGTTTCTTAGTGTCTCTATCTTGTAAAAGGCTGCGTGAAGTTATTCAAAAAAGCAAACAAAAAAGCGGTGCTTTATTTTACATTTGGCACGTTCCCACGCCCAGCCCAGTTCATGCCCAGAAGAGGCAGTGCGTTAGTCAGATCTGGCTTGCCCAAATGTCTGTATATTTTGGGTGCTTTAGTGGGGCTTGGTTGGCGCTTTTATCTAATAGCTGATTGAATCAGCTATTAGATAAAAAAGCACCAAAAAGCCCTACTGAAGCACCCGATTTATACAAATGCTGCAGAGCTGGGTTGAAGTAATGCATCACTTCTTGTGGTAAAGCATAGGTTTTTCTTTTGTTTTTTGAATGGCTGCTAGCAGCCACAAACTGCTCAGAACTGAGAAGAGTATTTCAGGTGCAATTAGACTGGCTCTGTTGAGAAAGGAATAGGTCATATGCTGCTGCCCCTTCCATATACAGCGAAAGAATTACACTAACCCTTTAAGCATTACTGTTTCCCTCATTTATCGCCACATTAAATATTTGGGTAATTCGACCAAATATGTTAGCTTGTATTTTCCAGGTGGACTTCTTGAACTATATTTCTTGCCTGTATAATTCCATTTATACTACTCTCTTGTCCTTACAGGTATCTGTACTTCTTCCAACATTAGTATCATCTGTGAATTTTGTTAGTGTGCTGTTTATTCCCCTTTCAAAATCTTAGCAGACATCTTCTCATTCATGTTTGTCTCGCACCTTTTTCCCTACCTGCCTTTATTTTTCAACTTTCATCATAATAATCTATCACAGAGCATCTGAATGAAATATATCAAATACCTGATTTGCAACTGTAATTCAATACATTCCCCTTCACCCACTTCTGGGGCTGAATCAGATCTAGCCTGCCGAGCTAGGGGGCTCCATCAGTGTTCTGGTGGCTGGGGGTGGGTTTTGCCCATGCTGTGGCCAGAGAGCAGGTAGAAGCAGCCAGGCCCACACTGGATTTGAGCTGGGGCTTTCCAGACTGTCACTAGAAATGTTGCCAACAACTCCATCACCAAAAGCAAAAAATCTGTCTAGCAAATTGTGTCATAATGTTACTCATTTCTTGTAGTTTTTGATATGCTAAGAAGTTTATTCCAATATTCATTCCACTATTTTGAAAGAGACTGCAGCCAAGCATATGGAATAATGACTGCCAGAATGACTTGTGCCTGACTGGACTTCTGTTGGTACAGTAATTTCATTATGCAGCTATCTTAAAATCTACATGGTTAGGTTTCTTATCATACTTTCTCCTGTATATCAATAGAGCTTTCTTAACTAGAACCCTCCTCGTCTCTCAGATGGCTGGGGTTTTTTTCCTCCTTAACAGACAATTTAAACTATTTTAGCCTCAGATTCCTGTATGAAATTAGTAAAAGCCCTTGTATCCTCAGTAAGTTCGGCTAGCAGTGAGCCTCACGGGCTGCCCATGCCACTTATAAACACATGTGGCAACCTGTAACTAGCAGTGGCACGTGCAGACAAGTTGGGGGTGCCATTTGTATTAAATAGCAAACCGACTGGCTCACGGAGGCATAAAATCTGATCTTTGCAGTAACTGCTTTCCAGAATCACCCCCAGACAAAACGGGACTTTCTGTGATCTAAAGTAGCACTCACTGCCCACATGAACAATGAACTCTGGCCCCAAACATTTTCATTTTAAAACTTGTGGTTATTTTAAGCTTACAAACTTACTTCATTCTCTGGTATAAAGGCACTTGGTCCTCTTGTTAAAGGCTGAGAAACTTGGATTCTTTTTTCCTGCAAAAAAAAGAGTCAGGCACTTCTATCAGAATTATCAAGGATAACATTAATTCACTTTATCATCCAAGATTAGATATTACAGGTCTTGACGTGGTTACTTTTTAAAAGACTGCTTGCATGTTTTACAGATTGTTAAACAGATAAAGCTATCACACCATATCACGTGAATTAAATAGAACAATCTTTTAACTCTGCTCTAATAAACTGCTTGCAGCTTGGTCCATGACAAAACAAGTATAATTTTTACTGCTGTTTAGATCAAGGGAAGGATGTGTGCTAATGGTGCACACACTTCTGGCACACTGCTGATACAAGTATACAAAAGTACCCAACCCAGAAGGAAGTTCTTCTAGATTTAACATGCACATAAGATATACACAGACAAAGCCACGCTTCTGACATGACTCTATCCCATTTCTCCTAGTATTAGAATCTGGTTGTATAATATCTAAGCACTTTGAAGATTAGAAAGGTTTTGTAGGTGTCAAACAGCCTTTTCATAAGACTGTTACCACACAGATTGCAACTAGAATGATTTAAGAACTTGTAGTCAAACAGTTGTACCTCAGTCCTCCGATGAAGGTGGCTTAGTTGAGGTGGATCAAATTTAGAAGAGAACCCAAAGTTTAGCCTATGCTTGTTATCTTTCTAATAGGTTGGAAATGAATTCCCTGCCCAGTCAATTACCTGTACAAAACACCAAACTCAGAGACTGCCCTAATCACAGTAGCTGTTCAGACATCCTGTTATTCTGCCCACATAATTCTCCTGTTAACTCAAATAGTATGCAACGAGCTAGAAAAATATCTTTTGGTAAAAGTTGTCTGCTGTGAAGGTGTATGCTGATCATACAGTGTAGACCAGTGAGTCTTACTGGTGGACCACAAGAGCAGCTGGCTGTTAATGCTCCCTCCCCTACAAATTGTTCTTGGAACCAGGCTGCTCCCCACATCCGAATCTAGGCTTGAGACCAGGGAAATCTAGTTCTGATGCTTCCTATGCCAGAACTGGCATGTACAGAGCAGCCTGATGCTGGCACTATTCAAAAGGGGAGGGAATAGTTGGACCACAGAAGAGGTAGACAGCAGGTTCAGATACGCTGAGAAGACCAGGGGCAGCCAATTATTTCAGGCGGAGGGACACTTACGTAGTTTCGGCAAGCCATCAAGGGCCACATGACAAGGCAGCCAGGGGCAGATAAATATTAATTTTCTAAGTTTTTTTAGGCGCCCCAGGGGCCGCATTTCGCCCACCCCTGATTTAGACTATGCTCTGGTGTGAATGTCTTGATCTTATTTGCCCATGCTGCTATGCCTAAAACAATATGGATTACTGATAATCCTGCTGGCCATTGCCCGACTCCTTTAGCACGCAACAGTCACAGAGAAACAGAGCTTGCAAGAGACCTCCAGAGGTCATCTAGTCCAACTCCCTGCCTGAGGCAAGATTATCCCTATCCAAACCATAATCTAAACACTTCATGAAACTACTGACAACCGTGACAAAACATAGACCTAACACCCTAACTCATGTTCATGTCACTCACTAAGTTAACAACCACCTTGGACCCTATTTTGTCATATCATGGGCGTCTGATGCTGCTGTTTCTCACCAACCTCATATCTTGCCCTAAATTTGTCCACTATGGACACTAGAACCATACATATGATACAAAGTCCACAAGACCTAAAACTAAGCTAAGCTAAGAGCCAGGTCCTAAAAAACTTCATATTAAATTTCCTCTGACCAGACTATATTTACTACATGAGACAGATGAGCAGCATTGAGCACTCATGCTTTCTTTAAAAAGAAAAGAACTGGACTGTGATTTATAAAAAAAAGAAAGAAAAAAAAACCTTATGGATCTCAATATAGTTCCACCTAAGCGAGAGTCTTTTCACTAACTATGAGTGGAGCTGAATCAAGAGAGTTACAACCCAAATGCTATCTCTATGGAAAATCAACTAATGGATAGTACAGGAGCACAGAAGTTACAAATAGGTGACTATCCATTTGTACATTCCCTATGGGATGCTATATGTAGGTTACATTACATGAATCCTATTATTTGTAATTCATAAGGAACTTAATCTTCCTAAGAATGAACCAGTAAATCCAATTTAGGTTAGTCAACTAACATTTATGAAGAAAGAAACCCTACACACATTTAACATACACAAATATTCTCTCTCAAAAGGTTTGCACAAGTTTTACCAAATAGCTTCTGATGATGGAGGTGGTCTTAGATCTGTAGATATCCATTATTTCTTGCATCATAGGTAAAACAAGAGAATTTGTTCTCTAATCAAAGTGTATAGTTCCTCCCTCAAAACCTCACACCCTCTCAGACATACTGAGGGGTTCCTCACATAGCTTGTATCCATCCAGATCTTACTCTCTCAAAAACAAGAATGCATGTCTCCAATTACCTGTTAATGGTGGGTGCTTTTATAGCAAGTTATACATCAGTGCCAGGTTCAGATTTTCACTCTAAATATTCTGTTCTCCTAATGCAGAAGTCTCAGACTGTACAAACGATCCTTAAATGCCCATAATGATTCTAGAGAAGAGTTTGATTAAGTACGACAGTCAAGCTGGTACATAACTACTGTTCTGAGCTTACCATAAACTCTAGTATTTTCAGCAGACTGCTGCACAAGATTGTGAAAGCACTAGAACCACGTCCCAGCACTAGAACTTGTGTTATTCTGCTTGTGTTACTTTTTAGACCCTGAGAAACCATGCAAGAGCAGTGCAGATTATGCAGGAAAAATGTTAATTGAAAATCTGACGATACACAAAGAAGTTCTGATGGGACCTAGAGAAGAGAAAAATGAAGAACGTACACACCTTTTAAAAAATAATAGGAGCTGATTATGTAAAATGCAGTCCAGGAGACAATTTACTGTAATTTATCAACTATGTTTCAAGTCCCAAGATGTCATAAGATATTTTTATGAACCACAAGATATTAGTCCTACAGGGGTAAATAATACCTACTTCCTGAACATGTTAAGATGACACCGACATACTTATCAATAAAAGTGCATAGTAGTTAAAGAAATAAAAGATAAAAGCATATTTCTTGAGGTAATCAGTCAGCCATGAGAACAGGATTTGATTTGTCCTTCTCTCAAATATAATTAACCCAATATTTTCCTTTAAAATAAGCTTCATTTCAGTCTGACATGATTTTAGTCACAAGAAGTAACTCAAGCTTTTTATGTTTGTGGGTAGATAGGATAAGAGTTTTGGTAATGGTAGGAAATTCCCCTTTAGAAAGTTACCTTCAATGCACAGTATTTCCCCCTTACAATTGACAGCTGTTATACCTTCTGAGTTTGATAGCACAAGTCTAGAATGCAACCGAAGCTGGCATTAAACCGCCTCCACTGTCAGCAGAAATGTAGCTTAAAGTTTATGACTGAATAAAATACGGCTGGTATCACACTCTCAACTGTAAAGGGGACAAATTCCAAGCTGCTCAATACCTGATTTTTGGAAGGAAAAGAGAGAAAAAAAAAAAAAAAAAAAAATCACTTGTCTAGCAAATTGCCTCCCTCTTTCTTCTGCTGCAAAATTTTCTGGTTGCTGTTTTGATCAATATTTTGCCTATCTGTGTAAGCATATTTCTACATGTAAACATTTCACAAGGCTGATCAGACTAGGGCATAATCAGGGCTTTACCACAAGCAGGGTGCATCTACACAAGACGCTTACTGAGGTTGCCTAATTAGCTTTGCAGTAAAGGGTCACCATCTACACAAGTGGTGCTATTAAGCTAGAGTAAACTAATAAACACTGCCATCGGATTATACGCCCAACACAAGTACTATTGTACAGTGGAGCTATTTACTCTGCTGCAATGCACGTGTAGACAGGAGCGGTGCTGGCTGGGGCACTAGGGTGCTTCAGTGCAGGGCTGCCTGCCAGCTAGCCCCACACTGTAGCACCCTGTGACAGGAGGAAAGGGGGTCCTGAGAAGAGCCCAGGGAGACAGGAGCACAAACTACTTGCCTTCAGTGCAGGGGGGAAGCCACCATGGTGAGAAGGACCAGTCCTGAAGTTTTAGGAGCACATCATCCTTCCAGATTGGTGGAAGGGGCAACATTTCAGGCCCCACAGAAGGGCGGAAAGGAGAAGCAGCGACGGATAAATGAGAGCAGAACCAGAAGTGGCCAGAGCTCTCAATCTCCCACAGAAGACAAGGGGAAAGAAACTGAACTCTGGGAGAAAAAGTTGCTGGGGAAACCCTAGCTGTGGAAAGCAGATAGCCTGCAGGGAGCAGACAAAGTGGAGAGGACACGACAGCTCGAGGCAGCGGAGAGGCAGTTGCTTAAAAAAATAAATAAATAAATAAAGGGGGGAAAAAAGGAAAGAGGAGGGAGGGAAGGTAGCTGGCCTGCTCTAGCGTGGGACTGTTAAAGTAAAGCCAGCCCCAAGGGAGGCATTGGTCTCGACCAGGGATCTGGGTCCCAAACTGTAGCTGCGACTTGAAGGTGGGAAACTGGGGATTCATGGGACGGCATAAATTAGACAGCTGTGAACAGTTTGATTGACATATCGAGGACTGAAGCTATTCTGGCTCAGTTCGATTCTGGATTTATGATCTTTCTTTTTTCCTAGAGAAGAAGTTTTTGGTTGAAGTCTACCAGCCTGAGCAGTGGAGTAAACTGATTTGAGTTTGTTTTCTGTTGGGATCCAGCACAAACTAACATAAATTGATTAAGACAGTCCTGAGCTGAAGGCTGATTCTGCAGTTAGTCTTATTTTGACTTTATTTATATGGATATAAATTGAGTGTTATGCAACATCCACAGCAACCGACAATTTATTGGGTCTATTGAAGACAGCATGTGGTGAGGGTGGGATGTGAGGGGAGGAGCAGCCCCATGAAGAATAGTTGGCCCAGGTGGGCAAGCGGGGTTAACATTTGGTCTGCATCCATCTCCTGGTAAACTTTATTAACATCGAGGCGTGGTAGGATAAAGATGGGCATTCCAGGTTGGACGATTGTAGGATACTCTCCACCTCGTCATGGCTTACCCCAACAAGGCATCAGGCTGTTGGGGACGATGGCCATATGGCATCCCCATACAACACATCCTCGTGCCCCAGCCAGCTCCTCCACAGCACTTTGAGCCAGGATGGAGCAGCTCTGGGTTGGTAGGTTGACCCCATGGGCTCCCTGCCAGCCAGGACTGTACCACCCCAGCTAGATGAGCCGCAGTCCCAGGCAGAAGTATAAATGCTACTCCCAGAAGCAATGAACTCCAGTATAAACTCTGTAAGAGTTCATTCAGATGGACCAATTGCAAGTGTAAATGTGCCAACATACCCCCATATCCACATTGGGAAAAATTCCCTTCTTCCTGCAACAAAGTACAACAGACTCCTACACGAGTGACGAATAACCTATTCTTCACATATTGATATGTTTTTTGTGATCACAGGCAACCTAAAAAAAACAACATAAAAGTCTTTTTCAGCACATTATGGAATGTCCTTTGAATAACCAGCTAGTGGGAAGTAGTTCATCAATATCATGCAGTCATTATATTAAAGAAAAAATCTCTAGCCCTTCTGCTGTCACTTCATAAAATATTAGGGCAGAGGTCTACATGTATAAAGATTTGTATACGAGGATCATCTTGAAATGGATAACAGCTAATAGAAAGGAGGTTTTTTGAAATCAAGCATGTGAAAACTGATGTTTTCCCTCACTTGTGTTTTTAGGAAGAACTGTTTAGAACTAGCTTGTCAAGAGTGATGCTGTGCAAACACAATCTAGCTATACAAGTTTTCAGGGTGCTATTAATAACATGGGAAGTTTACAAGTATTAAATACAATAACCTTGACTCTGTCAAGTTTAGATAAGAACTATTGCTTTGGGCATACTTTCTACAGTGATGAGTTAAGATCTATTCAAAAAACTCAAAGATGGATAAGGGAATGGAAGAGAAAGTAACATTTCATATTTTCAACACTTCACAATGAAAGCTTATCTCACTAAGTCTACAACTCCCCCCAAGCTTGTTACAACTGCATGTTAAAACTAGTTTAACAGAACAGTTACCCAGGGCTCTGGAATTTCTCATTTAAAAGTGTATTCCTATGCTAGGAGACTGTAGCAAGAAAAGGTTTATTTGAGTTGCTGAATTTTAACTGTACAGGCATATGTATGTCTACACATCACTTTTGCTTCAGCTACTATATATCGGAAATGTGGGTTTTCCAGAAATTTTTTAATTGAAAAATTTTCTGGAAAATCTTCCAGTGACCCACATAGAGCGTGATCCAATTTAGCATGTTTATTTGACTTGTGCTTAGTAAACAAAACTAAAAAAAGTACCCCCATGTTAATTTTATGCCCCAATAGCCACACGCATCTGAACTGAAATATTTGATTAGGAAAAAAATTAAATATAGCACACTTAATGTGGTTTAAATGTTATATTCAAACAATTTAAAGCTGTATGTAGAAAGAAATTATTTTTATTGGAATACTTGTAAAAAATGTAAAGAAGTATGTACTTCCCTTACATTGTTTGTTTAAATTTAAGGGGGAAAAAATGAAGGTACTGAAAACTGCTGACACACTAATTATAGTCCACCCGAAGAATTGTGCATGATATGTTGTGGTTGTCCACTCATCTATTTCAACAGAGTTTAACTCTCTCCACTGAGGTCACTGCGGCACCTCCAGTTATACTGTCACTATCTGTAAAATCACTTGCGCTAGTTATTAGTTTCATTTCAGAATCAAATTGAAGCAAATATGATTCAGAAGTACTTGAACCACTTTTTGTTTTGCTAAAGGCAGAGAAGTGGGGCGGAAAATTATCTTCAAAAAAGGCTGATTAAAATGGAACTTTAAAGTTGTTTAAGCAAGCAGAAAGTAGCTCTTCTTGGAGGTGTCACTGGGCATGTCTACACGAGATGCTAACCGCACAATAATAACACTGCTCAGTAGTGGGCCAGGCAAAACCCATGCTAATATGCTAATGCACTGCAGTATTAAGCTTCTGCACAGTTAGTATCTGTAAAAACCCATAAAACCGTCGCTACTGTGCAGCAGTGCCAGTTACTACGCATTGATTTAGTACTTGGTTATCCAAGTACTAACTTTAATGCGCAGTAATTATGACGCATTAATGAATATGTAGATGCACCTACTGTTTCAAATCTTCATCAGCACCCTGGCAGATTACTCATACATCCCATTCTTATGCTAGACTGTTTGGAAATCACCTTGCTTCAAATGAAAGGGCACCAAGTAAACACTGAACGTTTTACAGCACAAGTAGTAAAAAAGGGTTCAGAGCATTCTACCAACTGGTCAGTCAACTGGAACTGCAGTAACCAAGGACACGTTGCATCCTCCATGGGAAAAGCCTACAGGAGAAACCAGATATTTTAGGGAAGGAATTTGGAAATAGGAGTGGGGAGAGACTGCAATCATAACATTAATTAAACTATTTAGAAGTCCTCACTCTTAACATAATGGCACCCCATGCCCCTTTCATAGCTACAGAAAAAGCAAAGACACTTTAGTGGCCCCAAGTCTATTTTTTGAACAAGCGTCATGGGAAATTTTGACTTTTCAATCCTACCCTGTGGCAGAGAGAAGAGAAGATAAAGGGAGAATTTCCAACAGAACAGAAATCCTGGCTCTTGACCAGCTGTAATGACAAGCAATCAACCATTTCAAACTGCAATACCTGCTACAAGAACAGCTGATAAACAAACAAGGAACTTTATTAATAGTGACTGCCCCATGGGTTAAACGTGTCAATGAAAAAACTGTTATGCACTCTCTCATTTGTAATCCTTCCAATTGCAGATCAAGGACATCCCTAATGTCTGATATCCACCGTGCATTGTACAAGCTTCTCCAGCATAATTTTGGGCCAGATTGCCATACACTGTACTCACTGCAGTCAGTAGTGACTCCTTCAAAGTTCTTATTTTCATCCATTTGTACTCTGGAAGTGTTTGTAGCCTACTTGACCTTAAAAAAAAAAAAGGTCACCAAAGTCTCAATCTTCATTTACAGCAGTGGTTCTAAACCTCTACCAGTTTGCAGCTGTCGCTCATTTTTTTTTTTTGACTACAGAAAATTACAACAGAAATTCTTTTGTTATAAGTAACTCAAGACCACAACAGGTCAGGATGTTTTTGACACTATGGATTCATATTTGAAATCTTGGAGTTTCACTTGTGAATTGCATGTAGGTGTTTCACACCTAATGAGTGCTAATATTGTGCAACCCCCTTAAAAGGATCTCATATCACCCTGGTTGAGTATCAGTGATTTATAGCATCCTGAACAATACAACTAACCGTACAAAATCATAAGCAATTCAACAATGGAATTATATTAAGTAGGTTCAATTTACAGAAGGAGGATACAGATTTAAAATCTCACAAAAGATTAGATGTTAAATACCAAGTGTTCTATAGGTTATATAGGGAGTAGAGTACAGCAACCAAATGTTCAATGTTTGTAGGAGCTGTATCTATGGACACTATTCACGAAAAGTGAAAACTTGCTTGGCAAACAAAGCACCCTAGAAATCAGTCTCAATTTGGTGAGCTTTCACTCATTAAAGTTTCCTTTCCCAAGCCTTGAATTCAGGGATACAAGATCTACTCCCTCTTCTCTATACTATGTAAGATTTTTGTAGAAATTTTAATTCTTAAATCAATGTGTAAAGAAAACAAACAATCAAACAAACAAACAAAAAAAATCAATCAGTAAACAGACTTGGGAAGTCCCATTAGGTTTGAATGAGGAAAAGAGCAAAAAATGGTTCTCTACAACAGCTGATCCAACAAACCAGCTTACAAAGCATTATGTTCATGGGTGTATCTTCTGTTCCATTTTCTTATAAGTAGTGAAATTATAATCTATTGTATATGGATATTTTCTATAACTTGTTACTGGTTTTCCCCGCTGCCGCCAACCAACCTTCAAAAAAAGTATTAATTAAAAAATGAATGGTGTTTTGTTATGTAATTGTCTGGTGTCTCCCTATTGTAGCTGATATCAAGATTGTCATGCTGTAACTTAGGACCACTGGAATAAGACATTTGCACATACAAGGATGCTGAGCGCGACTTTGAGGCTATGCAGTCACTACAGTGGTGTAAAGGGCAAATCAGGTCCACAAATTCTTTACCTCCATAACCAATTCCAACCATAATGATGTAAAAATAATTATGACTAACCAACACTGCTCTGAATCTAGACCATGATGGTTCAAAATTAATTTCCCAGCACCTCAAGACACAGCTCTGCACTAAGAGTTTTGCTTAATAAATACAAGAAGCTTCTTGAAAGAAAAATGTACAAACCCATGCCCAGGGCTGGCCCACAATTTTTTGGGGCCTCCTGCAAGAAATAGTCTTGGGGCCCCCTGCCCCAAAGAAGCCGGGGGGGGGAGGGGAAGGCAAGTGGCTGGACATGAAGCTGGCGGTGGCGGTGTTGGCAGTGAGCAACTGGCCACTTGCCACTTTAGCTGCAGGTTTCGCAGTATAGGACTGGCCAGCCCTGCCCATGTCTTTTGGATCTTTCATTTAAATCACTTTATCAAAGAAAGAGAGCACATGAAGACCCACTGAGGTGTCTCTTGCAAAAAGCTATGCTGCCCAGCCCTGTGAAATTATTCTCCCTCTTCATTCTAGGTAGATTCACCTTTATTATAGATAATCCTTATTCATCTAATTTCTAGGACCTCTTTGGCTTATTGCTAATTGTTGTTTTAAATAATCTCATTAGCAGCTTTTCAAGACTTCAAAAAGCTAGCTGCTGATTAAAAACATAGATTTGCCAATGTGCTATTTCACACCTTATACCCTTCAGAGAGTTCAGATAAAATACCATATGTTCTTTATTTTACTGCAACTTTAGTTGCTGTCACTTTATCACTTCTTTCTCAAACTTCAGTTGTTGCCAAGGCCACACACTGAGCTCATACTGGCAAAATACAGTCAAAAAGCCCAAGGCTGAATCAATTAGATTTTTGCAGGTTAGTCTAAAACATGTAGATTGGACTGATAAGCAAGTGAACAGACACTCACTTCTGATACCGGAAATGCAGCCCCATGCCTGCAGTGGCTCAGGCCAGAAGCCAGGGGATGATAGAGCAAGCTTCCTCACTTGGCAGAAACAAACAGCTTGGGGCAAGGCTAGCTCACCCACCTTGCAAGGGGAGAGATTGCAGGGAGGTGCAAAGCATCCTGGGATGCTGAGTTAACTCAAATCTGGAGGGGATCTGGGACAAATGTTTAATAAACTGATTTTGCCTAAATCAGTTAAGTCTGATACTACATCCATCCAGATTTATCTTAAACTGGTTTCAGTCATTTTGAAAGCAGTTTATATGCACTGAACCTCTGTTGTGTTATAAATCTGAACCAGTTCCAATCACTTATACCGGTTTATGTGCAACTTCTGTCCAAAGTTCCCTTCACTCCTCTGTCCTATATCTAACATGACAAATTCATGCAATTCTCCACTGGTTAAACAGTCTCTGAATGCTTCTCCATCTAAAGTATTCTAGACATTGGTCTTATTCAGCCACTGCTTCTGTCTCCATTTGACATATGCTACTTCACTTCCAATACTTTCCATTTATTGCTACTGCTTAATACACCATTCATTATGTTCAGGATCATAGGAAAGTAGGGCTGGAAGATACCTCATGAGATCATCTAAACTATTCAAGCCAAAAGTTTGTCTTGAAAATTTCCAAGTAGGAGATTCAATAACCTTTCTGGGAAGCCTGTTCTAATGCTTGACCATCCTCATAATTAGGGCCTGGTTTAAATTCTGGACCCAGCACATTAATATCGTGACCGATCATGGTGTGAGCCGCCATTTTCATCCTCATATTGTGGCAGCCCCCATGCCCACTGACTGACGGGGCAGGTTTAGGGCCAGGTGCGTGGGGAGGCTTCTAGGCTACAGCTCTGGGCCCAGGGGCTTAGAGGAGAGCCCCTAGGGGGAGAGGGAAGCAGCTGGAGAGGCGGGCCACCAGGTGGGGGCAGCAGCTGCAAATGCCAGGAGGGAATGGGGTCCCAGTGTTGGGCAGCCAGCTCTGCACTGCCACGCCAGGAGGAGGGTGAAGGTACACTGGGTGCCACAGCTTGTTTCAACCCCTCCCTGCACAGCACCTGGCTCATGGAGAATGATAGGAACAGTTCAGGCTGGGTAAGGCCAGGCTGGGCATCTTGGGTCGAGGCATCACCCTGCCTTGCAGACCAAGAGCTCCCCCGGGGGCCCTGCACCTGCCTCACAGCCCTGCAGGCCCCAGTGCAGCAGGCTGTCCCGCAAGGTGAGGCAAAGCAAGGGTGCCCTGGGCCCCATGGCCACAGGCAGCAAGACCTGGGGCATGGTGGGGCTGGTTTGGTGGTTGAATAAGACTCCAGCCCCTACCATACTGGGGGGGACCTGTACAGACATACCTGTACAGACATAGTTCTTCCCCCCACTACAGTAGCCTCATGCCTGTAGATTGGTGCCAAGGGGGAATGCTGGCAGCAGTGGGCAGCTTCACCTTCCCTGGCCAGGCTCATTGGCTAGGCACTGCTATGAAAGGAAGGGGACAGAGACCATGTAGGTCCCATTTTTTTGTTTTGTTGCAACAATATGCCATGATAGGGCCGCTGGCTGGGGAACTCCCCAGCAAATAGCCATATCATAGTATTTCATTGCAAACTGCATTTTTTGTGAAAAATCACTTAATGATTTTCAAGAAAATTGTGAAATTGCGATTTAGACCAGGCCCTACTCATAACCAAAAAGTTCTTTCTAATCTCTGCCCTAAATTTTCTCCATTGCAGTTTGATGCCATTGCTCCTAGTCCCGCCTCCTACAGCTAAACAGAGAAGTCTATATAAATGCCCTCCAAGTATTTGACGATTGTTACCAAATCTCCCCTCAGTGTTCTCTTCTCCGGACTAAATAACTCTGGTTCTTTCAGTCTTTCTTCAGAGGGGCTTCATAGGCCGCTAATTATTTTTCCTGCTCTCTATCAGGCTCTTTCTATGGTACCCACTTCTCCACTGAAGTGTGGAGCCCAAACCTGGTGTAAAGCTGAGATCATCACAACGCATACATTTACATTTACTCACATTTCCATGAGTCCAGTGATACAAATCACTTTACAATGGGTCAAATACTTGAATCCTCCCATTTTTTGTTTTAAACTTCTGAAATGGCATGGAGAATTTCATACTTTAACTCCACACAAAAGACCTAGTATCATTAACTGAAAGAGACTAAGACCATATTTCAGTTTCCTGCCCCTGTCCCCAACTAGTTTCTTCTACACCTCTACTGCTCTATCCTTTACTAAGTAGATCTTAATTCCCCACCCCACCCCCATCTCAAAGCCATTCACATCCACTTCCCCTAACTGTGGTCACACCTTGTTTTCAAATAAAATAGACTCGTTTCCAAACAAAAACAGCTACCCATCAAAGTAACTTGGCTTCTTTTGGTTTTAGTCCATGTCCCCCTCTCCCACTCATGCTTCTCTGCTTTAACATACAATAAAGAGGCCAGAACCCTGCTTACTGTACCTCCAAGGCAGACAAGTGGGGAAGTTCTGAGCACTTATTTCATGCTACAGCTTATGATCGATAACAAGGAACAGAATCTGTAGGTAAAACTGCCAGGTGCTTGCTAAAGGCTCTGTGAATATTCTCTCCCATGTCCTGCATATACTCATTTGCTTGCATACCACATACACCTTCCCTTCTCCCTGCCTCCTGCCAGTAATCAGCCCTCCAACATTGAGGTGTGTACCTTAAGCGCGAAAGCCAATTCTTCTTTTTGGAATAGCGGCATGGAAATACTGTACTGCAAGACAGTTGCCAGCTTCTCAATCAGGCAACAAGCAGGAGACATGAAATAGGACGTTAATCATTTCACAGCTGCTCTCAGACTGACAACAATTTTGGCTTGGCAGCCAAATAAACAGCAAAAAACTGTTGCCAATTCAAAAATGGTTGCGAAAGGGTTAACCACGAACTTCCTCTCTTCTGCTTGCAGTCCTAGAAAGAAGCTGGCAGCATCTTGCAGCACTTCTCCATGGAAAAGGCAGCTTTAAGTCATGACTCTGGAAAAATCTCTCTCTACATTGTGCCTTCCAAAAACAAGGCACGTGTCTTGGTTGAGGGAGTGTGTATGCAAGAAAATACAGTACGAAACCTTTCCTGGAGAGCAGTGTTAGTGCTGAAACCCCAGGGGAAGAAGGCTGGTCACTCATTTTACTGCAGAAGCAGAAGCCACTCCAACAGTTCAAATCATATTTTCATGGGTAGGTCAAAAGTTTAAGTGACTGGCATTTTTGGACTGTGACAGCAGTTTGTGAAGCATCTCATATGTTCCAAGTCAAAACCATGTAATGCTCTTTCAGAAACAGATTGGAAGTTAATATATTATTTGATGCTATGAAATGGGTTATCCTTTTTTTTTTTTTTTTTTTTGACAAGCCAAGGCTTTCTTACTTTGTATTACAACAGTTGATACTCTTTTTATATCAAGGCGTTTCAGTGAAAAGAAAAATATTCAAGACTGGGCACCTTAAGTAAATACTTCATTTTTAACATTATTAATGTTCAGGTACTATTTTTCTACCCAAATATGAAGATACCAGAGAATGGAGGTGGAAGACATTTAAAGGAAGGAAGGTCAAAAACAAAGTAGATAGAGAGTTTGAGTTTGACGGTTAAATTTAAAAAATATTTCCACATGTCCATCATTTTGTTCTTTGTTTTTTTTAAACCACATATTAACAACATTGCCAATTCTTCTACAACAGTATCAGTTTAACTTGCGACTGATAATTATAACAGAATCTGTGGGTAAAGTACTAAGTACTTGACAAAAAGTCCAAGGAACGTACTGAAACAGCACAGACAGGAATAAAAAGTAGGAAACAAACATTAAAAAGCACAACTCAAGAGGATAGTTGAAAACGTCCTTTGTGATGGGGTGGGGAGGAGCCAGGGGGAAAAAGAAAGTATTCTACTCCATCACATTTTGCTGAACGTGTACATTTTTGATAACCCAGAATATTTTTTCAAAAACACATGATCACCTCTTTAAAATTGATTTCTACAGTTAAGTTCTTACCCTTGGCTCATCTTCTACTTGATCATGGCTGTGGAAGTAACAAACAAAGTCAACAAGTATGATTGTTCAGCATTAACTATTAAGGAAATTATGTCTACTTTCTCTGATTTATATACTGTAAACCCCAGAGATTCTGTCATTTGCCAATTGCATTTAGGACACTTGAGCAACTGTGAGAAAAACCAGTTTATAGATGTGTCCTGTACAACTATATTTGTAAATAAAGTAAGGTTGTTTTTACAATTATTATTTTTTTTTTACAAAGCACACAATTTTTGGCATCAGATTCGTAACATCTATGATGTGACAGGTGGCTGGGTTATAGGAGTGTCAGTGAAGCAGAATCATTTATATCATCCAGCAGTCAGATTCCTGTTTAGCAAGCATACTCTGAAATCACATGCAAAGATGCCTCGTCTAGTTACTCTGTCAGCCATGAAAAAATACAATCCATACTAATGGACTGAACAAGAGAGCAGCAGATTCTCCCCAGGATAGGCAGCCAGAAGAAATATCACAAGTGCTCCTCAAACCTCAGCTTTTCAAAATGCACACTAGCATCCCTCACCATCTTTGTTCTCTCTGAATGAATCCTGATGAAACATGCCCTGAAAGTCAACAGATCTAAGTTATTTTGGATGCAGAAAAGGAAGCGATTCAGAAGCTGACAGGCCCTCTTGGAGAAGACCCGGCTAACAGCTTACTTCCTATAATATAAAAATATGTTTTTGAGCCTTCAGTGACTACAAGTGAAGCAGAAATACCTGAAGATGAATGGAGTCTCTCAGATAAGTGACTTTCAAGTTATTTAGGGTTCTACTGGCTTAAACACAATATACTGCTCTGGTCAGAATCAGACCATCAGTACAAATCAAACACCCAATTAACTGTATTCAGTGCCTTAGCTGCCATTAGATTGCTGCTGCTATGGGCCAGAGCAAACATGCTCCATACCCCAGACTGTGGCAAGGCAGAGCTTTCCCAGAGCATGGAAGGTATGGGTGTGCAGGTGAGAAGTGGCAGGAAGGAGAAGAGGCTGCAGAAGTGCAGGGAAATTGGGGAGGCAGGCAGCAGCTATGGCTGCTGCCCCCATCTCCTCCCACCACCACTTCCTACTCAATTCCAAGACAAGGGGCTCCCCCCCACATTAAATGGGTCGGGAACCTCATTTTGGAATCAAGTAAATACAGTAACTCTCAGATGAGCAAACCTAAAAGATAATAGTTATGGAACATGTATTGAATTCCTCATGGTGAGTCTCCATTTTACCCAAGGTTTTCAATAATTTAGGTATGCTTTGTGGAGAAAGTAGCATTCTAATCATATCAGATAAGCAATTGTCAGAAATTATAAAATAAAATCAACTCCCCCATCCCTCCATCTTATTCTTGATTCTTTTATATCAGGTTTTTGTCAAAGTACACTCCCTTCAGCTGCCACAGAAGAGCAGAGACTTAACAGTGTTGCTCTTGAATGGACAGAGGTGCCCTGCATCCAAGTCTGCAGGGCCTGGAAGCAGACACTTTTAGATGCGTTTCCCTTATGGCTCCACTGAGCTCACACAGTAAAATGTTTTAAAAGAAATAGGAGAATGTGTCAGAAAAAAGCCTTTATTAAAAACATCTTAGACAAGAGGAGCTCAAAATGTAAACACAATCTTCTGCCCATTTCTGCAAATCCTTTTCTAGGTCAGTTCTTTTGAATATGAATTGTCAATTAAACAAAACAAGATCATGATCTCTTCTACCCAAGAATTTCTTCGGCATACTAAGCATGATGGGCTAAATTTGTCTTAGGATTTTCTACATGCTCAAAACCTTATTTTTTTGAAGGACTGGTTTGAAGAATTGCACCAAATTCATCAGGCTCATTAAGTTGATGTTGCATCCTCTTAACAGGTGAAACAAGCATTTGAGGTTCTGTTTTATTTTCACATTGACAGGAATGAATTAACACCATTCCTATCCAAGTATAGTAAAGCCAATCTATAGTGCAGTGGTTCTCAACTGGGGTGTCACAACACTGGTACTGCCTTCATAGTGGCAGCATGGAAAGACTGCCTCACATGAGCTGCAGCATGAGCCAGCCCTCCTCTCTGCTTTAGGGTTATCAGAAAATCCTAATGAGGCAGGACAATGAGTGTGTGCTGCAGCCCTCCCCAGTCTGGGTGTGCAGCAGGAGCATTGGGGAAGTTTTACTTAGAGACTGCAACACCCAGTTGAGAACCACTGAGGTAAACAGAGGCAGCACCAACTGCAGTTCTCAACCAAGGGTGGCACCACATTCAGAAGTGGTGGATGGTTGCCCTGACTCTCAAGAGGTAGACAATACTGCCATTAATTTAAAAAGACACCCACACACTTAAGGCATACTGCTCATCACAGAGGCATAGCTGTTAGATGAAAAAGACTTATTGGGATCATCTAATCCATCCATCCATTTGGCAGGATTGCATCTGATTTGTGCTTATTGAGTCTATAATAAAAAAACATTGTCTTAAAAAGTGGCCTGTGAACACTGCAAAGCTAAGCAGCATTTCCTCATAATGCAAACAAAAAGATCTACTATGAAAGAATTTCCCAATAAATAAAAAAGATTACTTCAAGGACTCTGACTTAAGACTAATCAAAGATCATCAAATGGCAGAAGTTATTCACACTTGGTGGATTTTACAAAAGCTTTTGACAATCTGCACTGAGGCTCACTTTTGAATGTCTTCAGATATTCTTGCATACCAGAGGTAACCCCCACCAAAGCTCTATAGTAAGGTAGAGCTTGCAGCATCAAAATAAAAGCAGACAGAGCGGGTGGTTTTAAAATGGTAACTGGTGTCCAAGATGCACTCTCTTACCTTTGTTTAGCATGGCCATGGCTGGATGGATACAACACAAGCATTCCATGGCTTAATGGTACACTAGAAGATTTAGGTTTTTCTGATGACACAGCTCCTCTGAGGTTATGTCTACACTGCAGTTACTGCTGTGATTGCAGCTTGTGTAGACATAGTTTAAAGCTAGCTCAGCTAAGTAGCTCAAGTACTGATAGCAGCAAAGTTGCTGCTGTAGCAACAACAAAACTCAGTGCAAGCAACTAAACTCATCCCAGAAGCTGGATCAGTACATGGGTGGTTAGCCTGAGCAGTGACTGCAGTGAAGACATATGTCAAGTGACAGCTCAAATAACAAGCTACTAAATACCAAAAGCTTCTCCAGCACCACAAGAAAATTAGTGCTAATAGTTAACTACCAAAAGAGAGAGAGAAAAAGAAAGAAAACCTAATGAGAAAGTAAGCAACTCCCAACTTCAGCATTACATTAAAGGCAGAAGAATCCAAAGGCAAGACAGTTCACACCACTTGTCCCCACTGGCTTACATGTTGTTGCTGGCATCTAGGCTAGGGACAGAAGTTACACACAAACTGGTTTTAACCTGTAACAGAACAGCAGTTCAATGCACATAAACCAGTTACTATATGGCTAAACCTGACTGAATGTAGTACCAGACTTTATTGATTTAGGTTAAACTGGCTTATGGAACTTCTATCCCAGACCTTTCCTGGTTCAAGTTACATTACAGTCCCCCAGCATCCCAGAATGCTTTGCAGCCCTGGGCTGGGCTGTCTGCTCAAGTAGAGCAGGGTTGGCCCCACCCCTCTGCTCTCTAGCCGGAGCAGTGAGGACTGGCTGACAAGGGGGTGGACTGGGAAACCTGGCTGGGGATGCAGCCCGGCCTGCCTGGTGGAGGCACACTTTTCCCCACTGGACTCGACGGAGCAGAGGCGTGAGCCGGCAGACTCAGGTGGATGGGAGGGTGGAGTCAGCAAAGCCAGGGCTAGCAGAGCAGGGGGGTTTAATTCCCCCCTCCCACCAGCACAGGACTTCAGCTGGGGTCTGCCCAGTTTTTCCCCCACCGCTTGCTGCTCAAGTGGGAGGGAGCATGGCCAGAGTGAGCCCCGGGCAGCAGTTGGAGAAGTGGGGTGTAGGGAGGGGGATTAAAATGTTCCCTCCCAGTGGCACAGGACCCCAGCTAGGATCTGCCCGGCTCCCCCCCCCCAAACTGCTGCCCAGGGCTGGCTCTGGCCACACCCCACACTATTTAAACTTGGGGGGGAGGGGAATGGGGGGGAAGGGGGAAGCCAGGCAGACCATGGCTGGGATCCCATATCAGTGGAAGGGCAATCCTACCCCCTACCATCCCTTCACCTCAGGAATGTCACCTGTGGTCATGCCCCCCGCTGCTCAAGGACAAGCCTAGCAAGAGCTGCTTCCCCTGCTCCCCCTCCAGGCATACTCTGGCTGGGGTCCCTGCAGGCCAGGGTGGGGGTTTAAACCCCACCCCAATCATACTTAGCAGCCTGCCAAGGCCTGGCCATGCCTCCCTACCCCAACTCAGCTTCCCTCCAGCCTTCTGGCCACTGCCGAAGAGATGATAGGGCTCGCTCTAGCATCCCATGGCTTTAGCCTGAGCCACTGCAGACATGCGGCTGCATTTCCAGAATAAAAAGTGAATGTCTGTTCACTTACTTCTTGGTTCAATGTACACAGGTTAGACTAACTTGCAAAGATTGAATCAATTCAGGCTCAGACTTTTCGAATGTTTGTACTTAGCCCTAGAAAAAACTAATGCCAGAAACTACAGATGTCACAGCTCATTTGCTACCTTAGCTCAGGCTTGGCTGTTGAGAGGCATACAACTCAAAGGCCAAACTCAGAATTTTTCAAGCATTCTCTTCAGGTTCACATATGGATGTGAAAACCAAGTATTCAGAAGGTACAGACAAACTAAAGGTCTTGAGAAATTAGTTCAAATGAAGTCGTAACAGAATCTGAGATCTGTCAGTGGCTTCAGCAACTGGTTCCCTCCAGTTATCCAGAAAACAGAGAGACTGAAATGAGGGGCATACACAGAGTACAGGGAGTCTGCCACAGCAGTTATGCCATTAGGCAAAGACATGGAAAAGACTAATTGAAAGAATCCCTCGGTGCAGTCCCCCGAGGAGAACTGTGGAGACTCAGGGTGCCTGTAGATATGGGGGATGCCTGCTCTGAAGCACTGAAATTGCAGCACGTTGGAGCAGACCTGATTAACTAAGTCTGCTCCGACGTGCTAATTAGCACGCTGCAGCAGCTCTGACATCTCATGTACTCTGTGTCCCCATGCTTCAAAATGGTGATGGAGGCACTAACTAAAGCTCAAACAAGCTTTAGTTAAAGCATGCCCTCCACCATTTTAAAGCTTGGGAGACTGAATATATGAGATGCTGCAGGCGCTTTATTTAGAGCGGCTCCCACAAGCCTCTCTAATGAAAGCGCCCCTCCTCCCACCCTTGGAGCACATGTAAAGATGCCCTTAAAGACCATGTTGCTGCTTTTTCTTTCAAATGGCCAACTTGGAGCAACAATTATGGGGTGAAGATCGACAGCCTGGTCATGGCCCACCTTGCTACATGGAAATCCAAAATAGCAAAATCCACAACTAATATCATCACAACAGCGACCGAATGCCCAGTGGTCTCCCAGTCAATGGAGCAATTACCATAGAAGACCATGCTGAGAACAGCCCCAACTACTAGGGGATGGTGGCACCTTCTTCATGCCACGAGTAATTTCTAGCAGCATAGTAAGGATTCAAAATCTAAAGTTTCGATTTTGGGTAGTTTTTTCCTATTTATATACAAACGAGGCCATTTGAACAAAACAAAAAATGAATTTCATAATACTGAATAACAAAGAGCATGAATGCCACAAACTAAGTATTTGGTCTCTTTCCTTATCAGTTTATCATATATTCTGTGTTGAATATGCCTCTGATGTGGTAAATGAATGTGCAGCTGGTTTACTCCAGATATGACTGAGTGAGTTTTGTATGGCTATGCCCAGATCATTTATTTTTCTATTATATACATTCAACAGGTGTTCAACTTGTTAGGTGCAGAGACTCAGTTCTGAACCAGTCAAAATCTACTGGTGAACCCAACACAGAAGGGCACAAGTACACATATTTCAGAGACACGGTAATTTTTCCTGGTTAAAAAATAGCTGAAAAGAGGCAAGACAGCACAATCCAGGATCACGCAGAAAACTGACTGGTGAATTATAGCTATGAAGTTTGTAGATACTGCTCTATTATATCTCCTGCTTCCTAAAGTAATTCGCACATCAACCACATGTTTTGAGACTAATATTTAAAACTATGCCTCAAATTTGACTGCTCTTGCCCATTCTGCTCTTTAAAAAAAAAATAGTGTTATCATAAAACACCTTATAGTTCATCTGTGAAATCTGCTATAGAGCAGCATTTTTGTTGATTTGCTCATTTATCTAGCATTGTTTGCTTTGCTTTTCCCAGTCTACAGGTAAATGACATGACCAAACTGCTGCTGGAGCAGGATGTTTGAGAGATGCTTTCTGACACCTCTCAACAGATGTTCAGGTGTAGATTAAGAACCAAGGGCACTATTTGAAAAGAGGAAGTTGATCATGTGTCCCAGCCAATACTCCCTCGCAGTAAATTAAGTTCTAGTGCCCTCAGCTGTGTAAAAACTATTGCTGAACAAATAAATGCTGTCACATTATACACTGCTACTGTCATCTCACTCACTGCTATGGAAAATTATCCAAAGTACCTCTCATTCCTGGGGCGTTATATAAAACCAAATTCTATTACGAGACATTGGAAAAGATGCACGTGGTAGGAGCAGTTGATTTTCAAACAACCTTTCTGAAATGTATTTTTTTATGTAGCAAAAGGATGAACAACAAATGTAAGACTTGAAGTGGGAAATGCTTTAATATTTCATGAATATTAAGTTACCAAAAAACAAGGGAGAAACAAAACTGCTTCACATCTATCGTTAAGAACAGGAAGCATGATAGGTTAGTTAAGTATTATAGTCTCCAGGAGTCCCCCATCATCTAAACACCCGTCTTCTGCTCATGAATGCCCTTTTTTCTTAGGCACAATTACAATAATTGGAGTCTTCAAAAGGGTCTCAACTTCTCAGCGTGGTGTCCCAGGTGTGTCAGGTATTTTACCAACTGCTGACTAGTTGGACCTTACTTCAACTCCATGTGTAACATACACAAGATAAAAGTATCACCTGTAAAAGCTATCGTGATGGAGTTGGAAAACACTGCTGTACAGTTGCTAAATAATAATAATAATAATATAACAATAATAATGAATTTCCTGCTGATGAAAGTTACATGTGGAAGTTAAAGCCAGTTATGTAACTAGCAATAGGCATTACCTAAAAAAAAAAAAAAAAAGACTTTTAAGCTAAACTCGGCCCACAGTACATAATGTTTACCATACACTGTACATATTCAGTCCAAAGCAGCTCCTCAGTTTTAGTTACCAGTCCTTTTAATTATGCTGTTTAATTCTACATGGATCATTTCTCATTGCACAAATTCATGAACAATTAGTTACTTTAAGATCTTGTGCACTATTCTATTCTATTAAGCTGTAGTACTTCACTAGTAGACTTATCTTAAAAAGCAAGTGCAAACAGTCCTAACAAAGTTCTTTCTATTGAACGCGTGTCCATCAGAAAACACAGTTTGGTTTTGCTGATGCAGATAATATACACCCAGAAATGTACCAGTAGTGTTGAACTCTATTTATAATATCAGAAGATATTGGTCATGCCATCCTCTGCAACAGGAACTTGGTATATTAAAATTCCAATCAGTCACTAGGTCTGCAGGTCTATTTTAACAATGTGGTGAATCAACTGATTCTTTAAAAAACTCTTGCCAAAGTATTTTTAAAGATTTTATAAATATTTAATCTTGGATGTCAGGTTCTCTCTCAATTTTAATGGCTACAGTATTTGACAATTTTACATATACTGCTGTCTTCTCTTGATTTGCAAGGTTTACTGTACTGAGTTTGTGGGGGGGTTCAGTTCACTGGGTGGGCATGTGCAACAAACAAACACATACAGTGGCTGTGTTATAACTCTAACAAAAAAGTATAAACACTGATGGTGCTCTCACACCTTTATTTGGAAGGGAACACTCAACATTATGATCTGCCAGCATAAGCTATCAAATGCAAGCAGCAGGTGTCTGTCCTTGCCATTTATTAAGGAAGACATTTATTTGCTGTTTTCAAGCCTTCTTTATTTGACTACTTAAGCTGAGGTGAGTAAAGATGAAGAGGCACAAGATATCTTAAAACAGTGATTCCCAAGGTTATACTGCAAGAGTGGTAGAATGGTGACTGAAGTGTGCTGCTAGTTTTAATGCAGAAAAAGGTGTACCCAAGACATTAAAAGTCTGGGGAAACATTGTCTTAACCAACATGCTTCAACTCTAAACTAGGGGTCACCTCTCGGACAGAGTACATTACTGCTAAAGCTTTTACTGCTCTTCACTTGAGGAATTTCCTAAGAATAGATATTTTGGACAATTATTTCATCTAGACACCTGCTTCCAAAGAACTGCACTGGGACATGATGGGTTTTACCCAACTTGACAACTGCTTTTCTTATCATACCAGCCTTGGCTGAATTTCAACAAGAAACCTACGGGGAAAGGCTCCATCCCAAAACCATCCAATCCCTGATACTGTCATGATAATTGTGTAAAAAATCTTTGATTACATGTCTGTATCTTAACCTAGGTCTTGGGTGACAGTCAGCAATGAGATGTGCTGTATTCTCTATTTAGAGTAGGGATGTCAAACATCCAGCCTGCAGGCTGAATCCTACCTATGGAGCCTTATGGTCCAGCCCATGGGTCTCTAGACTGATCCAAAGACTGCATGGGGCATGCACCGGCTCTGGCTCTGCTGCTCCATGTGGCACACTGGTTAGACTCAGTGCCACGCATGTTGCATGCAGCACAAGGGGTGTTCAGGGTGTGTGCTGCATATGGTACCTATGCTTGACAGGCCTTGCATGCTAGTTCCAGGGGCAGTCTGGATCAGGCTCCCAGGCTGCCCATGTGCAGTACGTGTAGACTAGAGCAGTGGTCTCCACACTTTTTTGATCACGCACCCCTATCTACATAAATAGAAGTTCTAATATTTTCTTCCCGCACCCCAATGGATAGTCTTGTACACACCCCACTTTGGAGACCACTGGACTAGAGGGTCTTGCTCTACAGAAACAAAAAGGGACAGAGATACAAGTGGCCTGTAACTGGGACAGAAGTGGATTACATCTAAAAATTAAAATGATCACTGAGTGAGAACAGAAGCTATGTAAGACTTTCCCCAATAGGTTTTACTTTACATAGCTAAAAGTACTGAACGCACCAAGTCAACGCAACTTAAAGCTACACACTACAGTTTAACATTAAAAATGTCTGCCCTCCTTTTCAGATGCTACTTTTGTTATTGGAGTAGTTTAGCGAAAGTTCAATAAACTAATCAAATTCTGACACTGACTTTCATAAGAGTTTTTTCTTTGCCTCTGAACAGCCAACCAGCGGGTATTTGCATATGCCATGCACGCTCAACCGCAAGACACAAAACATACTGTCATATGTTTCAAGTCTTCCTTCAAATTGGATGTGGTCCAACTGGTATCAGGTAGAATATTTAGACAGCGTGTGGGCACAATGTTTATTAGAGGTCTACATCTAATTTCTAAATACGAGAACAAATTACTATTTCCACACCTCTGATCAATGACAACTGTTCTTTACTGAGATGCATGTCAATCAAATTTAAGGGAATGATTTTATTAGCTTTTTCAGTTAATAGGGATAATTATATTAAAAGAGATTTAGAACTATATAGTTAAAAACCCTTCAAGTATATGTACCCAATAATTTAACCATATTATTCCTTTTGCCACATGCTAAGGTAGGTGATATTAAACATATTTACAAGAATACACTGTTAAAATTAGGTCTGGGTTCAGTATTGTTATGGCACTTTCATATTTAATCATTTCCAACTGCAGAATTCATACGAATGAGAGAGAACATATGGTGGCTCTGAATTCTATTTTGTTGATATTACAAAGCAATACTAAAGTAGTAACAGCCCAGAGACTATAAACAGAAGTTGCTCCTGAATAAGCAGCCCTGTAGTCCTTTAAAAATGGTTTTAGATCAGGACAGTTTGACCATGGAGACATGCCGTAAGAACCATACCTGGTACCCTGAAGCATGTAATGTTTCAACCGTTGTAGTCCTCTAAAAATAGTTTTAAACTAAGGCAGCGTTTTTCTTCTACATTGTCACTAATATGGCATTTTGTTTTGCACACTGGCAACTCCATAGATTAACTAAGAAATTCAGCACTCTAGGTAAAACATCTTACATCAAGGCTGGGCAAAATACTGCCCATGGGCTGGGTTTGGCCCACTGAAGGATTCTGTCCAGCCCACAGCAGCTCCCTCAGTTGTGGTACATGGGACTGGTCCCACCACCTCGGGCACATGGTGGGGTGGGGTGGCACAGTGGCCAGACCTGCTTCCTGGCAGCAACGGTTCCTTCTGGCTGCTGCTGCTGCCAAACCCAGCCTTGCTACCCAGGTACCCCAACCTGTCTGCTCCACACCCACTGACAGGGGTAGGACTTGCACAGGCAGGGTACACAGCTGGGCAGGTGCGATGGAGCCACAGGCAGGCAGGGAGTGGTGTTTGGGAGCAGGATGGGTGGGGAAGGCCAGGATCATGAGGTGAGATCAGAGGGTATTGACAGCACAGGGCCAGGGCCTGGGGCAGAGCTGAGATCTACTCCTTGCTTGCCCCTGTCCACAGAACCAGCACCCATTGCAGGGGTGTGGGGGCAGCGAATTGTGGCTCTGACCCAGACCCCAGCCCCACGCCATGAGCCCAGCTCCCAGCTGCCACTCACTGCCCGCCTGCGGCCCCATCCCAGCCAGCCAGCCAAGTGGAGAGCAGAGTCACTTAGGGAGTTCTGGTGAGCTACTGCGTGGGGAAGGGAGGGTGCTGACCCAGCCAACAACAGCTCACCGTAGTTTCATAGTTAGTAGGGTCGGAAGGGACCTGAGCAGATCATCAAATCTGACACCCTGCCATGGCAGGAAAGAATGCTGGGGTCAAACGACCCTGGCCAGGTGTCCATCTAGCCTCCTTTTGAAGCCCCCCCAGGGTAGGAGCCAGCACTACTTCGCTTGGAAGTTGGTTCCAGATCCTAGCCACCCTGACAGTGAAGTAGCACCTCCTGATGTCTAGCCTGAACCTATTCTCAATCAACTTATGGCCGTTGTTTCTTGTTACTCCCTGTAGTGCTCAGGGGAACAGGGACTTTCCCATTCCCTGCTGGTCCCCCCTGACTAGTTTACAGATGGCCACCAGATCCCCTCTCAGCCTTCTCTTGTGAAGGATGAACAGGTTCAGGTCCCATAGCCTCCCCGCATAGGGCCTGCCTTGCTGCCCCCTGATCACGCGAGTGGCCCTCCTCTGGACCCTCCCGATGCTGTCCACATCTCTCCTGAAGCGTGGCATCCAGAAGTGGATGCAGTACTCCAGCTGCAGCCTGACCAGTGTCTCATAGACACCTCCTTGAACCTGCTCGTGATGCACCTGTGGATGCATGACAAGGTGCGGTTAGCCTTCCTGACTGCATCCCCAACACTGTCAGCCCATGTTCATCTGGGAGTCTATAATGACTCCAAGGTCTTTTCTGCCTCTGTGCTGATGAGAAGGGAGTTCCCCAGCCTGTAGATATGCTGCTGATTTTTTCTCCCTAGGTGCATCACCCTGCACTTGTCAGTATTGAATCCCATCTTGTTCTCATTTGCCCAACCCTGTAACCTGTCCAGATCCAATTGCAGCCTGTCCCTCCCTTCTAGCGTGCCCACTTCTCCCCACATTTTAGTGTCATGTTGAATGGAGTGGGCCTGAGGACCAAGCCCTGGGGGACCCCGCTGCCCACATCCCTCCAAGTCGAAAATGACCTGTCTACCACTGCTCTCTGGGTGCGGCCCTCCAGCCAATTGGTGACCCATCTGACTGTGTAGGCATCGACACCACAATCTCCTAATTTTTTTTAACAAGAATGGGGTGAGAGACAGTGTTGAAGGCTTCCCTAAAGTCCAGAAAGACTACATCCACTACAACACCCATGTCCAAGGATTGTATGACCTAGTCATAGAAGGCCACCAGGTTGGTCTAACAGGACCTGCCTCTAATGAACCCATGTTGGTTGCCTCTAAAAATACACTCCCCTGCAAGGGGCAAGCGGGTGTGCTCCTGGATAATTTTCTCAAAGAGCTTCCCCAGGACCAAGGTAAGACTAACAGGCCTGCAGTTTCCTGGGTCCTCCTTCCTCCCTTTTTTTGAAAACGGAGAATGCACTGGCCCTTTTCCAGTGTTCTGGCACCTCGCCAGAGCACCACGAGTGCTTGTAAAGCTGTGCCAGGGGTCCCGCAATGGCCTCTGCTAATTCCCTCCGCACTCCAGGGTGGAGATTGTGAAAACTCCCTATGCGGCCCACGAGCCCAAATAATTGCCCGCCCCGACATATATGATGTGATTTACTCTGTCTTCATATCTGTTTCCTGCATTGGAAGGGTTAAGCCCCAGAAGGGAGTATAACATTTTAGGTTCAAAATTATAGAAAATTATTATATTCGTTAATTGTGAAGTGTACAAATCAACATACTTCATGCTTATAAATAAGAACATCATTTATACTAAGTTACAAGAACCCTCAATAAAAATGGGGAATTAGATACTAAGTTCCTTCCATGAGTCTTCTGTATCACTAAAGATAATGGGTGGTTATTCTGTTGCTGGGGGTTCCTAGAGGCAACTATTTCGTGTAGCATTTGTACATAAAAACCCCATGAGATTTGCTCATGTTTGAAGATTTGAGATAACAGTTCTAATAAAGATCCATGAACCATTGGTGGTCTACAGAGAATTTAGATGTGGTCTACGGGAGCTTGCAGGTCACATGATGCAAACAGGTCACATGATGCAAACTTTCTTATTCTTTTCCAGCTAAATCACAGCAAGTGAAGTTAGAAATACTTTACATTCCTTCCAAATATGACTTTTCCACATAATCATTTGTGAAAGCCACCACAAAGTATCACAAACAAGAGGGGGATTAGTTCAAACAGTCAAAAATGTTTCACAAGATACTCTAAGGAGCAGTTTAAAGATGTTTTGTATTTTTATTCTTTTCCCATTATTAGTGCTTATGTTTTAGCAGCATGGCCCCACCCCTGGTGCTGTCTTCAGAATGGGAGATGTCTTTAACCATAACTTTCATATTTAAGTGTCTCAAACCATTCTGAAGCCTGCATAGAGTGCTCCTGTAGAAATATCCAAATTCTGATAATACAATGCAGCGATGGGATCTGGGTCCAGGGCTAATGACACAAGTCCACTTTCAGGCAGCAGTGTGGGTCAGGGATCAGGCAGTGGCATGGCAAGCAAGGGCACAGCCCTCGCTCTCCCCCTTGCTGCTGATGGCTATATCCACTGGAACCAGAGGACCCCGATTTCTGCAGCAGGTCACGTCCCACTAGCTATGCCGGACTTCCAGCAGACCAGCTGAAATGGTTCAAGGGGCCATATGTTTGACAGCCCCAAGTTAGAAGATCATCTCCTTTAAAAGGACATTTTAGAACCCCCCAAAAGCAAATGATTTCCATGCAAGTCAAAGCAATTAAGATAGATTGTTCCAGCACTTATGCAGCTCTCTACACATTTGAAGAACTCTTTCAAATGTTTACGGAGTTGGAATGTTTCACAAAATATGTCAGGTGGAACAAAAGGTTTAGCAATAAAACTTTAGAAAAAGGCACAGGAAAGAGAATTGCAAAAATCCCCATCTGGCAAAGATGCTGTGCCTGCTTCCCTGTGCATTAAAGAGCAACCAGCTCCAATAACTTAGACATTCATGGATTGAAGATATGATTGGTAACACTGCCCAAATCAAACAACTTTCCCCTGCTCTGATGCATGCATCTTTCAGTTTCAGTAAGCTGAGAGAGCGAGATAGAGAGGAAGTATGAATAAATCTCAGACAGACAGACTGAGCAAAGATAAAGGCTGTTAATTTGACAGTTCTTTGGCATCTTAGCTATAAAGCAATAGTGATAAAGGTATGCCCTTCATTGATAAACTGCCATTGGTGACTGATAATCAGCTACCAGTGTAGCTGCATCAGGACCACTTTGGATCCTAAACATGTGCAAGTTGTGATCTGTGCAGAAGTTCCACTGGTGCAAGTCATGGCATCTCTTCATTAGTGCACGGTTTACACCAATGCAACTATATTGGTGGCTGCCCACCAAATACTGGAATCAAGGCAAGTTTCTGACATAAACAAAGGGCACTTCTTTACATCAGAAGTGACGTTCTGTCACGTGATCAGCCCCATGAAGCACTCTGTAGCCATGCCCTAACAGAAGAGCATGGCTGCAAAGCACTTCAAAAAGTGCCCCGTCATACGACCATCTGAACCTTCATTACACAGGCGTTCAGATGAAGGTGTTCCAAAGCAGAGCACTTTCATTAACTTCTGCCAGGCCCTGCTGGGAGCAGGGTTGGGCTCATGCAGTCCAGCCCCACCCTTGGTGCAGTCTTCAGATGGGAGGGGGAGAAGAGAGAGGAAGAAGCTCAGGCTGGGGTTTGCCCAGCCTGCACTGGAGGGTGGAGTGGGTGGTTTGGAGCCCCTCCATCTCAGGGGGACCCCAATCTATGCACCCCACCCTCCAGCCCAGGCTGGGCAATCCCCAGTCCAAGCTCCCTCTCCTCCCTTCTCCCTGCTCCCATCCTGAAGACCGCACTGGAGCTGGGGGGGGTGGAGAACCTAGGTGAGGAAAGCTGCAGACATGCAGCCAGCTCCAAACTGAATCTCGATTCCCCCACAATGGAGAACGTCTATTGGGTGGCAGGGGAGGGTTGCTGTAACTCGTGGCGCTTCCTGTAAAGCGCCATGAGTTACAGCAGGAAGCTGCACATCTGTCAGTGCCCAAAGACTAAATTCAAAGTCCTTCTTACAAATCCATTCAGGATTCTCTCAGGAGCAGCTGAGTTTGAATGACAGGGAAGAAGTCCGATATGTCATGTTGACTGTATGAAATGAAATGCTGAAACTCAAAAGTGATATTTTCTTTTCTATCGCTTTGAGTGTTTAGGCAACAAGTTCCTGGATAGATGTGAAAAACCTTGTGAAGCCCACCTTAAACTCAAAACTCTTGATTTCTGTTAAGCATCCTTTCTCCAAACAATTTTAAGTTGATGGTTGGGAGATATCTAAACCAATCAAGGGAACCCTCCAAGGAATATTAAAACATTCTCTTAGTTAAGTCCAACGTTACAAGCATAGACTTTAGTAAGACAATTTAATTTCATAATACATTTTCCTTTAGCCAACTGAACAGCATTTTATCAACCACAGTAAACAGGCAAGGCTGCCCTCTTGTTTTGTGAACACAATCACCTTTGGTTTCAGTCTGTCTGGAGAGGAACCCTGCTACTGAAGTGGGTTCCACTCTATTACGCAGTTTCTGTTGAATCCCCGAAGAGCTGGTCTGCATCAAGAGAGCCATCAGACAACTCCAGCTCCTATTTTGAAGTTCATGCAACAATTTGCATAACCAAAAATAAATTCCAACAACAAACACAATAATTTAATTAGGCAGAGTACCTAATTAAATACAGAGTGCATAGGTAGTCTCTTTTGACATGTTAACTGTCAAGTTTTACAGTGGCAAGTGGCCTGTAATACTCTTGAAGCATTGGAATAAAAAGCTGATATTCATATGGAATACTATTTTTCTAACTGTAATATGTGTTCAATCTCGAGGTAAAATTTATCCAGTTTAAAAACTATATTTAAAAAATTGTTACTGAACACAACATCCTTTGTTACCAACCATATTCGTATAAGTGCCCAGGGTAAAGTGCCGAGAAGATGAAATAACTCGTGAGTCATTTCCCCAACCCATTTAAAATACTGGCTCAAAGCTATGTTACCCAACAAAAAATATTTACAAGTGGGGGCACTGCCCACATACTGTAGTTGCACACATATATACCGTTATCGATATAGCTTTTGTAAAACTAAGGTGCCATGCCATCAAGCTCTACTGCAGGGGAAATGCTGGCAAGAAGCTTTGTAAGTGGGCCTAGGGACAGAGTAGGAGGAAAAAATAATTAAAAAAAGAAAAGAAGTATAGATCGTCTACATTTACGATGCCGCTCAGCTGATTATTAAGAAGTCACATACTACCTTCTTCCTCCTGCAGTCTGAGTTCCTTCTTAACTGGGAAGGAGTCCAGTCTGGGCAGAGTGACCCACTAAGCAAACTCAGGTACTCAGAAGAGTAAGGTGTTCCATCTCTTATAGCCCATTCTTTTAGCCACACAGGAAGAGAGAAACAGAAGTAGTTCACAAATGTAAATCCCTCAACCAAGCAAAACCAGGAAAGAAGGAAGAATCCAATTACTGTTCTCTCTCAAGCCAATGGAGATTGCCAAACAGAGCAGTTCTCAACCTGATATCAGCATTCCCCTTGCCAAAAGGGAAAAGAACAAACACCCTTACAACATACTTTGCTGAAGTAGATTTCAAAACACACCATCAAGGTAAGTCAGCATTAGCCTCCCATTTACAGAAGGGGAATTTAAGGTGCAGATTAAATGATTTGCCTGAGTCCAAGTCAATCATCCATGCTGAAAACCACATAATCCAGGTCTACTAACTCACGGTCTGGTGCTTTAACTCCACCACCTACCCAACAGAAGAAAACTGCAATAGGAATAGCCGCTTTGTGCTTAATTTGCCCAGTGAATAATCTCAAAGCTTCTTATGAAAAAAAATGAACCTTCCCCCTTCCAATACTACTTCCATTGTTGCCTTGTAATTTGGCCAGAAACTCAGAAAACGATTGTTATAGCCAAATTGCCTTTCTAGAAAATTGGGTCTAACTTCTGTTCATTGCAAGTCACTGACCTTTCACTGGGGTGTTATTTTCACTCATACCACTGAAGTTCAGGCTTAATGAGAATTTCACAGTTCCATTTTCTGATTTTCAGCAGTTTAGATTAGAAAAATGTGAGGAATATTTTTCTCTACTTTTTTGGAATTAAGTGCAAGAATGCCCGAGGAATGTTCAATATCATGGTGCATGCTGAGAGAACAATAGCTCTTTCTGATACCAGAGAGCAAAGGCAATAATTAAACAGGGTGGGGGGGAGGCAGCAGTTATCCAAATGGGTCAGAGTCTGCAAAGATACAGAACAGTGCAAGACTGAGGTGTGTGTTTTGGGGGAGGGCTGGTGAACAAAGGAAAGACCTTTCTTGCTTTTTCAGTGCAGCATTTTTTTTCCAGAGGAAAGGAAAAGTCTCCTACTGTAGAATTTTGCAAATGCTTCCAGAAATAGGCTATAAAGGAATGAAATTGCTTTTGCTTATTAAAACTAGACACATCCTGTCAAAGACATATGTTAACCAGAGGATAAGAAAACAAAGGCATTATTGCCAACCCAAGAGTATTAGTAATTTGGGATTAGAATTAAGCATTTGTCATATGTCAAGCCCCACCCTCTCCTAAATCATAAGTAGTTAAAAAAGGGGAGCGAGGAGAGGAGATTTTTTTGAAGAGAAAAGTATGTATTTGGAGTTCCCTTCTAGTTTCTGAGCCTTTTAGAATTCACATTTCTAACCATTTTTTTTCTTCTTCTTCTTATGGAGCTAGAAACTTAGAAAAACAATACCAAGACACTTATCTAATGGCATAACTTCCAAAGGTGGGACTAAGAAATACTGAATATAAAATCTGTGATAAAATCAAAATAATTGGCAACAGTGGCACTGATAAATAAACATATCTCTGGTTTCATGCCATAGCATGTTAATTAGTTATGGGAAACTATTTTAAAAAAAGGTAAAGGGATTTCTGCAGGTTAACATCTTTGAGAAACTAAAAAATATTAAGGCTATGATAGAGCTCCAAGAGAGGAACAAACCTTTATAACCATTAGTAAGAGCATTCTGCACTGCTGGAGGAATGCAGCTACTTAAAAAAAACCCAACTAGGTATCTGAAGTATCTCTATTTCTTTCAGTAGTATTTGACCACTAGGGTCTTTAAAGCAAACAATACCATAAAAACATTACACAGAAAATGATGCCTAGCTTTACAAGTACTGCCCAGTTAGGCATACTTTTAATCAGATACTAAATTACTGGGACTGTACTACAACAGTTTCCTTAACTTAGCAAGAAGGCATTCCTAAAAGACCTCTTGAATTCTACAAAGTTGCATTTTTAGCTGCCTCTTACTACTTGCACAACACCCTTTAGCTTATGCTTAGCCCATGATGGCAGACCTAGCTTGACAGATGATTTTATCCAGCCAGTGGGGCTTTTAGCTCATTACTGTACATCTTTTCGGGGCCGAGTGCTTACCCTCTCTCTCCACTGTAGACAGAAAAGTTGGGATTAATTCTCTCCAAGGACTGAAACCACCTTTCTAAAAAAAGGCCATTTCTGATGAATCTAACATCAACTGAGCCTTTACGCACTAAAGTTTGTATCCCTCCATTTATCCTTCACTGGGAGACCAAGATTTACCCAAGGGAGCTTATATTCTGTTAGAGTGTTTGGAATTTTGTTATTACCAGGGATCCTGGTTTTCTCCGATAAAAAAAAATCCCCAATTTTTGGATTAAAATAAGTAAACCAAAATCCACATTTTTCTGTGATTAAAATAAGTAAACCAAAATCCACATTTTTCTGTGGTTTAAAATGAAATGCCACTTAAGTAGATATTAGTGGCATTTCATTTTAATCCGAAAACTGTTGATTTTGTTTTTCTTTTTATCAGAGAAAACCAGGATCCCTGGTTATAAGCCACAGGGTGGAAGACTTGTTTTTCCTCACTCCAATATTACCCTGCCCATTACTAACAGTTATTACTCAGAATGTATTTTAGCAGTTTAAAGATGCAAGCACATATTTAAGGAGTTTTTGGGTCAATCGTTTGTCAAGCATATTGTTGCCCAAGCTTTACAGCACTGACAGTAGACCAGATACAGCAACACTGATCTTGAGTTTAACTTATATGTTAAGATCTGAGCCAAAGATTCTAACTCGTTTACATCAGGAAAAATTCTGTATTTTCTACTTGTCAGCTAAGGTAACTAATGTGGTGCTGGAGTCTATTTAATTATTGGCTTTGCTGTCTGGTGCTCTCTAATGTAGGCTGGAGTTGAGAGTGATTTTATTATACCAAAAGTTTTAGATATTTAGGAAAGGAGAAGTTCTATGCTATTTTATCTGTGGGGTAGCCTGAAGACCTGTCAAACCACAATCAGTCCGATCACAAAATATCTGTCTTCCCTCTCTGCTTTCAGTTTCTGAAACTGCTGCTGAAATGAGTGAATCCTGCAGTACGAGCAGTTGCACGGGCCTCCAGCAGGCAATTCACAAGGCAAAGCAGCACCAAGCTGTAAACATCTTACCTACCCACCAGCCTCCAGTGCAGTACTCATCTACCTAAGATCTATGCATGTCACCAGAACCCTATGAAGTGTATCTGACTAGCAACAGCTGATCAAAATATTTTTGATGCATCTGAAATGATGAATAGAAAAGACAATAGCTATTAAAAAAATCTGTACAGAAAGCACAGCACAGTTACAGTTGCTAGCATTTAAAAGGTCTGGAACAAAAGCCCTACCAATGGCAGGGGATTATGGCTTCAGAAGTTGCAAAATTTACACTTGAATCCTGAAAATGCAACGGATGCCAAGCCTCAAGTTACTTGTCAACATAAAAAAAAAAAAACTGTGGGTATTTGGCAGAACAGCTCAATCTCCCCCTCCCTGCCTTAGCCACAGGCACATTTGGCATTAAAAATTTGCTTAGCCAACAACTTCAGCTGTATGTCAAGTCTGAAGCGGCTGCCTCGGGGCTGCTCGCACCGTGGGCACGTTCGCTTTTCAGGCAAGTTCTCCTGCAGATAAACCCGCCCGCTCAAGTTTCGCGAGCGCACAGCCTCTGCCGCAAACTGGTTCCCATTTGCGCTGAGCCGCTCAGAGCTTCTGATCCATGACAAACTGCCCTGCAACCAGTCCAGCCCCGAGGACCCACTGTAACACAATCCAGGAGCTTATGGCAATTAAAAAAAACCAAACTAACAAAACCCCCCTTGCCATGCCAAGTGCACACGTTTAAGGAGATGCAGCTTCCCTTCAAACAGGCTGCAGCCGTGGGGCTTGAAGGCAGGCTCCTTCTCTGCCCGACCTGGCCCACTGGGGTGGCTGCCCGCTCCCTGCCCCCGTGTGTGCACAGCACCGCCTGGAAAGCGCGGAGGAAGGGAGGGGGAGGAAAAGGAAAGCGCGGAAGAAGGGGGGGGAGGAAAAGGAAAGCGCGGAAGAAGGGGGGGGAGGAAAAGGAAAGCGCGGAGGAAAGAAAGCAGAGGGAAGGAGGAAACAGAGGAGGGCAGGACTGAAGGAGAAGAGGGCAGGAGAGAAGGGAGGATGGAAAGAAGAGGAGAGAAAGAGGGCAGAAGGAAGGAGGACGACCAGGGAAGGAGGCAGGAGGACGAGGAGGCTGGAGGCCAGGAGCGGAGCGCGGCGCCCCGCGGGCCTCGCCCGCTGCGGCCGCACAAAGGGGCCGCGG
>NW_017728906.1:184511990-184543606 GCF_001723895.1 Crocodylus porosus | reverse complement strand
CGCCCCCCGGCCCCGCCACCAGCCAACGGGAGGGCTCGAGCAGCGCCGACCAATAGCCAGCGCGCTCGCTGGTTGCCATCTCCGGCCAGCCTCTGAGACAAGGGCGGGGGCGGGGCCGAGTCTCATCTCTGGGCAGCCTTTGGAGCCGGGGGAGGGGATACGGCCTCAGTGAGGCGGGGGTGGGGCTTCGTCCAGCCAATGAGGCGCGGCTATGCAAAATAGGTGGGCGTGGTGGTGCCCATGCGCTGCGGGGCGGGGCTGGGTGGCGGGGAGCAGTGGTGCCCAGACCAGCTCGCCCTGGCCCGCCCCTGCCAGGCACCAGGGTCAGCGCCTGGCTGCATCCCTTGCTGCAGTTCAGGGCCTCTCAGGTGCTGCCACAGTCCCAGAGACAGTGGCTGAGGTCAGCACGGGTTCAGACAAAAGCCTCCCTGCTCGCGGGAGGACTTGGCAACCGCACAAACCAGCCAGCCCAGCTGCTGGGGAAGTGGGGTAAGGTGCGGCTGTCTTGGTGCGCTGGTTGCCTTCCAAGTCAGCTCTGGAGTAAGCTTGTCTGGAAACTGCAAAGCAAGAGGCATCACGGCAAACAGTGCATCCAAGGAGGCTAGGAACAGTTGTATGTGCGGGTCGCCAGGCCTTCCTGGCTTCCAGGAACAACCAGGGATGTGCGATCCCCCCAGTACTGTAAACCTCTTGGTCACAAGGTTGAGACAACCCCTTTGATAGAAGGACCCTGTCAGCATATGCAGACTCTCAGACTGGGGCTGAGAGCATCAACTCTATCTTGCTTGGATTATTGGCCCTTCCCTCCCCCAGACACACAGATCGATTGTTTCATGGTAGACAGGGACACTTTTATTGTCCCCGTCCTCTAAAATGGATGTCGCTTTGGTGGTTTATCTGGAAAAAAAATACTGCTTTCTGGGGAGAGGAAGAAAAAAACCCCCCAACCACCCTGCTGCTTTGAAGCAGTTGTTTGCACTTGTAGAAACAAAGCGGCTGTGCTGCCAGGCAGGAGAGGATTAGATATTTGCTCATGGGAAGTTGGGTATGATTAGAGGGTGTATGTGTATGTGAACGTGTGCCTGTACGTTTGCCTCGGGTTGCGGGGATTGTTAAAAATGAGTCAGACTTGCTTGACTCTATACTAACGTACTGAGACAGAGTATGTAATTAGGAGAAACACAAACCTGAAAGCTACAGTGCAAGATAGAGGGGGGTACAGACCTCTTTTTTATACTGTAGAGCTACCAACATTTCTACCATTTATGGGCTGTCATAACTTTAGATGCTAAATACTTACTTGCCTGCTTATATTTAAGCTGGTAAACTGTCCCACTAATTTCAATAAACTTCTGTGAATTAATGATAGGGTTTTATATGATTCCTACCCTAGGATATAATGGAATAGGCAGATTTGATCTTCTGACAGAAACCTATCGCTGACATTCTAGCTCTCTGAAATCCCCAAGAGATTTTATTAAACCAATGTAAATGGCAAAATAAAGTTTTACCTTGTCAATGTAATTGTAAATGGGCAGGGAAATACAGTGATCTGACTAATCCCTTATCTGTGGGAACACTGTTTGTTTTTGCAATTAAGCAACATAAAGTTTAGTTAGCTGATTTGTTAAAGGGATACTGTCAAATAATTCACATCTCCAGAAGAGATTATATAAATATAAGATCTGAGGATCTTTCGGAAACCCTGCAAAATTTTTCACTGTAACAGAAGCAAGCTTCCTAGCATTGCTCATTCCCATCTTTGCCCCCCCTCCCCCCACCAAAAAGAAACCACTCCCCAAGCAGAAATAGAAAAAAGCAGACCAGCCACTCTCTGTAAGTATGCTGGCAAAGGTGGAGTCCCTACCGTGGAAAGACTCAAGGGTGCTGAGCAGCAATAGAAATGCTCGGATAGATAAAAATGTTTATGGGTTGCAGTTTTTCAAGTTTTACAAAACTAGTTCATCTTCATAAAATCAGAAAAACATGTTTGTGAATGAATAAAAATACTATCTGTGCCTTGTTTTCATGGCAAAAACTGTAGCATTGGGCTATTGCAAAGAATCAGCAAAATGAAACTGACCTGTCACTTTCCATCACCTAATCTGAATGAATTGCCAACATGTAAATAAACAGCATTCCTACTGAAAAGTTACTTTAAAATTCATTTGCCATCATTTTATGTCTTATTATAACACACTGGTGAATGTAAGCGACACGGGGCCTCTCTGACATGCCACAGAGGATGTAAATTCTTAAAGCCACTAGCCACAGAATATTGGCTCCGGCTCAAGTTACATCAATTTGTACTTTCAGTTCTGGGAGCCCCTGGTTCTAACAGATAAGATTATATTTTTAAATTAATTTTTAATAGATAAGATTGGTGTATATG
The DNA here is from genome assembly GCF_001723895.1 of Crocodylus porosus. Lineage (NCBI taxonomy): Eukaryota > Metazoa > Chordata > Crocodylia > Crocodylidae > Crocodylus > Crocodylus porosus. The sequence goes on along the minus strand of NW_017728906.1, from coordinate 184,541,214 downwards.
TGTATATTATAGATATAGATATAGATATAGCTATATATATAAAAAAACCCACCTTCAATAACAGTATACATTCATTTTACCTTTCAGTATACAGACATTCACTGATTTCTTCAGTAAAATTGCATTTGACTAGATGCAGGGGAAACTTAAACTGGGGCCTGTTGCCTGTTGAAATTATTCCCATATGAGCTACAAGTTAGAGCTGACAAAAAATGGCCATTTAAAAATAGTGGAAAGACTCTGACTGACTCAGAGAAAGGGGGTGGCAGTTTTTATGGCAGTCACTGTAGCCTAAGACTTGGGATGGTTTGGGTGAGCTTTGGCAAACCTGTTGCGGTCGGATCTTTCAAGACATTTAGGTACCTAATTCTAATCCTAGATTGCAGTCACAGTTGCCTATATGCCTACGAGAATCTGGGCATTAGCTGCTCTGTGCCCCAGTGTCTGTGGAAATGGGAGAACCCAGTGTTTCCGAAATACCACACATAATAAATGGATGGTGGAGTATAAGGAAAACTCTCTGCTGTGTCAAAGATTGGATATCTGTCCCAGACATTATTGTTTCTTCTCACAAACAGGAAGTCCTACATATTTTGTCATCTTGGGCAATTTTGTGTCTCAAACAGCATTGGAAACAGGAAAGCTCATAATGGACATGAATGGTTTTATTTTGCTCTACCATCATTGGATCCACGATTTATAGACTATGAGCAATATAACTTTACAGAAAAAAACCTTGAACTCTTTGGTTTGCTACAATGGCATTACATGGTCTATTACTTTCATTATAGCCCCTGTGACCCGCATCCTGTACAAGATTATACCATTTGAATATCTCTATTTACTTCAAGGGCCCACACACATGCTTAATTTTAGGCATGCAGCTAGTTCCATTGGTTTCAAGTCAGGCAGATGCAGATGCATACCTTTGAAGAAGTCTTTGAGGCCTTTCTTGGCAAAAGCCAATTTCTCACTAAATGTATCCAGACTCTAAGGTACTTTTAGCAAACATGTTCCTCAAAATAAATTTAAAAAAAATCAGTGCTTCCTTCACCTTTGACTTCCTTCACCTTTGAGGAGCTGCCTGTCGCCCATTTCCCACCCACTCCTGTGATCTTCATTCAATTCTTGCCTAATAACTGAACTGGTAAAAGTAGCAAAATTCTCTGTTCACCTTACATATTATCTGTAAGCAATGTGCATTGGCTGAGGCACCTTAAGCTTTCCCATAGTACTTAAACCAGTCTGTATGGGTAAAAGGACAGCTAATTCTGCAATCTGTCAGTCCTTGGTTTTGCTGCTTACACTGCCTAAAAAGGTATCAGTTAGTCTATGCCATATGTGCTGGGGGGTGTTCTTTTCTGATACGGACATTTGTTAAGTAGAAATTGGAACAAGAATATCAACTTCGTTTTTTAAAGATTACCACTCAGTTAAAAGAGTGCAGCACTTCTGTTTGCTCTTCATCTGGTTTATGCAGATTTTAAAATTTGTTGTCATAATTTCTGTAAAGTTTCTCTAACAAGGAAGATTATCAACCCTGGAACAAACTACCAAGGGAAATGATGGATTCCCCATCTCTTAAGACATTCAAGTTACGATGGGAGACCATTCCCAAAGAGATACTTGAGTCAAAACCAAAGTATTGGCCTCAACACAGCAGAAAAATTCCCCTGGATTAAATTCTATGGTCTTTGTTATACAGGAGGTCAAGACAGATGATCTAATGATCTAATCTAGACCTTAAAATCCCTGAATCTTATACTAAAACTGCATTTAAGATTGCTAAGCTTGGAATAAACAGTAAAAGCAAGCAAATATGGATAAATGGGAAAATGGATGTTGTTTCCCAAAGGGCACCTTATTACCATAGATGTTGAAGGACAAACAGTTCTGCCTTTGTGATATTGCCTTCTAATGCATTGCTTTAAAGTGGTTTGCATGGGATTGTGTTTAACTTGCTAGTGCAAGAAAGGACAAGGATTAATATTTGTGCTATGAATGTTATTCCGCACATTTTTTAAACTACCAAATGGAATTTTCTGACTTCATAATTATACATCCTAATTTGCAAAATCGGTGCTCAGATAATTACCCAAGATAGTGAGGTCTAATAGATGGTAGAATTGTCCCTCCAGGGAGGCAGTGTAAGCCTCTTCATCTGAGGCATTTAAAACTGAACTAGATAACGCACTAGAAAATATGTATGTCATAGGAAACAATTATATACAGGCCCAGGAGAAATGGACTAAATGACCTATTAGGTCTTTTCAGTCTCTAATTTTTCAAACTGCTGCTTAATTCTTTAAAGCATTCATCACTTGCCAGCTAGAAAATATACTTTATCTCTTTCCCTTTCTATATGCTTCTGTGGTTTGCATTAAAATATATTACAACACGTCATTTACTTTAGTTCACAGCTTGCATCAACACTGCAAAACTGTTAATAGGGGCACTTGGGGAAAAATAGGCCAACACTAAGTTATTTTTGGAAATATTTTAGATTTTGGGCACAACAACTTTTGCAGGGAAAAGGCAAATACCATGCATGGTTAAGAAAGCAAAGAGTGGTGGCAGGTAGCAAAACCTGTGTGTAACACTCCCTCACTCTAATAGAAGCATCACAAATAGCTATGTATAATGCTTTTGCACTACTATGGAACCCTCTCTAGCCTCTGGTTGGAGGTGACACTGTGCAAGCAGCTCGGGACTGAAGTCAAAGATCAGGAACTTTGGAATAGGAGATAATTACAGGACTTCTGAAGGTCAGGTTTGAGCTGGACACGTTGGGGCATGTTCTGCTCTCAAATATGGAGTAACAATATGGACTTGAGTTGAGACCCTGGATTTGGGCCAATGCTGTTAGGGAGAGGAAGGGGCTAACAGAACAGTGAGATAGGGCTGGAGAGTTTTCAGAAAGTGGGAGGTAACAGGAGCCACTGAAAGAGGAGAGAAAATTAAAGTGGATCACTGTGTTTTCAAGAAGCTGAGATGGAAATGATGGTTGGAAGTTGGAAAGGGGCAGGCACCACAGTCTAGTGGTCCTATTTCTAGGTGGGTTCTGATGTGTCAAAGACCCCCAGAAGCAAAATCCAGGTAAAGATTTTTCATATCCCCACCATTCACACTCTCTGAATACCCAATTATGTGTATACATGAAATCAAGGAAGATGAAAATATAGCTGCACTAAAGTCCAATTCTCACAGCCTCCTCTATATTTTGCTTTTTACTATTGAGCTCATGCCTTACTATTTTCCCTTCGTTTTGCTCCAGGAATGGATTCAAAGATCAATGGAGTCCATGTTGGAAAATATTTCTTTCTTTTTAATGGGAATGATGCTATATACTTTCACTGTGGGCTGAATCTTTTTGAGCATCCTGAACGTCCTAAGGTAGCATAGAATCAGAGAAAATGAGTGTTGGAAGGGACCTCAGAAGGTCATCTAGTCTAACCCCCTGCTCAACGCAGGGCCATTCCCAACTAGATCATCCCAGCCAAAGCTTTGTCTAGCCGGGTTTTGAAAACCTCAAGGGATGGAGCTTCTACCACCTTTCTGGATAACCTGTTCCATTGTTTTATCACCTTCCTAGTGAGAAAATTCTTCCTAATATCCAACCTATGTTTCCTTTACTACAACTTGAGACTGCTGCTCCTTGTTCTGTCATCCGACACCACTAAGAACAGTATAGCTCCATCCTCTTTTGAACCCCCCTTGGCAACAAGGGCACACGGCTGGCTCATATTCAGCTTATTGTCTTCTGTAACCCCCAGGTCCTTTTCTGTAGAGCTGCTGCCCAGACAGTCAGCCCCCAGCCTGTCCTGGTGCATGGGATTGTTCCATCTTAAGTGCAGCTGTAGCAGGGCACTGAGGTGCCTGCTACTGAACAACAGTAGTATGGGCTCAGCTGCTGGTTGCTAGGGGCAACCAGGAGGAGCTAAGGGCGGCACCTGGTGGGTCAGCTGACTGGAAGGGGCAGGGCTGACTGCCATAAAACAGAGACAGGGGGCTGTGGGAGCTCTCCCTCCCTCCCTCTCCTGACTGGCAGCTGGGTTGAAGGGGCATGGTTAGGCTGAGGAAAAGAGCTTGACCCTGAAAGGAAAGAAAGGAGAAAGGCCTGGAGGTATAAGTCATTAGTTACGGGTGCGATATGGTGTGGGTTAGAGAACATTTGTTTAGCGTTAGGTTTTAGCCAGGAGGCTTATGTTTGAGTTACAGCTGATTGGCTTGGGTTATTATGTTGGTTGTCTGTGCTCACTGTTAAACTGGAGGACCGGGTGAGGCTGTAGGGGTTGGAGGAGGCCTCATGGGAGCTCCCCAGTCGTGTGAGGGTCCAATCATTCAATTTGTCTAGGTCACTCTGGATCCTAGCTCTACCCTCCATCATATCTACTACTCCACCCAGCTTGGTGTCATCTGCAAACTTGCTGGGGGTGCTCTCTATGCCATCTTCCAGGTCACTGATGAAGACATTGAACAAAACCAGCCCCAGGACTGACCCCTGGGGCACTCCACTTGATACTGGAGGCTACCTAGACACTGAGCCATGATTACTACTCTCTGAGCCTGATGCTCCAATCTGTTTTCTATCCACCTCACCATCCATTCATCCAGCCCATACTTCCTTAGCTTGCCTGTGAGAATGTTATGGGAGGCTGCTTTCTATGATGAGATGACTGGCTCTGTGGATGTGGCAAACGTTGATTTTTTAGCAAGGCTTTTGGTACAATCAGGTTGGCAAGGCATGTCTTGCCCCTGGTGAATCCATGCCGACTGTTCCTAATCACCTTTTTCTCCTCCAAGTGCCTTAGAAATGGATTCCTTGAGGATCTGCTCCATGATTTTTCCAGGGACTGAGGTGAGGCTGACTGGTCTGTAGTTCTCTGGATCCTCCTTTTCCCCTTTCTTAAATGTGGGCACTATATTTGCCCTTTTCCAATCATCTGGGACCTCTCCTGATTGCCATGAGTTTTCAAAGATGATGCCCAATGGCTCTGCAATCACATCAGACAACTCCTCAGCACCCTCTGGTGCATCTCGTCTGGCCCCATGGACTTGTTCACATCCAGCTTTTCTAAGAAGTCCCTAACCTGTTCTTGCACCACTGAGGGCTGCTCACCTTCTCTCCAAACTGTGCTCTCTGGTGCAATAGTTTGGGAGCTGACTTTGTTTGTGAAGACTGAGACAAGAAAGGCATTGAGTACTTCAGCCTTTTCTGCATCCTGTGTCACAAGGTTGCCTCCTCCCCCTTCTAGTAAGGGACCCGCACTTTCCCTGTTCCCCCTCTTGCTACCTCCATACTTGTAGAAACCCTTCTTGTTACCCTTCACATCCCTTGCTAGCTGCAACTCCAGTTGCGCTTTGGCTGTCCTGCCTTCATCTCTGCATGCCCGAGCAATGCTCTTATATTCTTCCCTAGTTATCTGTCCAACTTTCCACTTCTTATAACCTTCCATTTTGTGATTTAGCTGACTGAAAAGTTCCCTGCTAAGCCAAGTTGATCTTCTGCCATACTTGCTAGTCTTCCTGCACATCAGGATGGTTTGTTCCTGCGCCATTGGTGATGTGTAGATTGGCTGTGCACCCCCTGGAAGCGCCAACCGCAAAACCGGAAGTGTCAGTGATTGATTGCTGGGGGACCTCCCCTCCCCCATTGGCAATCTGATGCCCCCCCAGACTTGGGAGGCACCAGTCATTCATGTCCTGCACTCCCAGTATGTCTTGTTTAAAGTACAGCTAGCCCTCCTGGACTCCTCTCCTCCTCAGTCTGGCTTCACAGTGCTCAGCCTTTTGCTGGATCCCAGAAGCCCTTCCCAGGCTAAATATAGACAGTAAAAAAACCTGAGGCTGAATCAATTCAATCTTCACTGGTTGGTGTAAACTGCGTAGGTTGAACTGATAAGCAAGGAAACAGACATTCATTTTGACTCCAGAAATGCAGCCACATGCCTACAGTGGCTCAGGCCAGAAAAGAGGAGGTGCTAGAGCATGCCTCCCTGTTTGGCAGGAGCAGACCGCTTGGACCAGCCTTGCCTGCCCACCCTGTGAGAGAGGGTTTGTGGGGGAGGTGCAAGGCATCCTGGGATGCTGAGAGACTGTGAGTTAACTTGAACCTGGAGGGACAGAAGTTCAAAACCTGATTTAACCTAAATTAGTTAAGTTTGATACTAGATCCACCCAGGTATATCTTAAACTGATTTTGGCCACTTTGATAGCAGTTTATGTGCACTGAACTTCTGTTGTATTACAGATTTGAACCAGTTTCTGATCACTTGTACCAGTTTGTGTGTAACTTCTGTCCCTAGTCTTAATCCATGGGTGTGAATGGAGAGTATACAAATAGGAAATTTGTCTCAAAATCAGAATGCCAAAATCAATTGATTTATGTGTCACAGTAACAAAAGAAAGCTTTACCTTTGCACCTTCCCTACATAGTGATCTGTCCAACATGATCTCTGCAAACCATCAGGCTTCTTTCCAGGGTTAAATCTCATGGTTCTTCCATTTACAGAGCATATCCCTGACTCCTGCAGCACTTTTAACAAACTACAATTCTTCATGAGGTTCAGCTGGTTGGGGATATGCATGAGACTGCCCTTCAGCGACTGTGATCAGGAAATACATGCAGTGACTCAGAAAAACTTCTTCAAAGATGATTTACTTATCCATAGGAACATGTTTAACAAAGGAAAAGGTTAAAACAATAAAGGAAACTACATGCATTTCTTCTCAGCTAAAGCTTAGCATTTTCCCCAAATCTTGGAAAAGTCCAGTTTCTTCCAGGTATCTCCCTGCCCTTCCTGTCTCCCTTCTAAGGACAAGGGTTCTATCTGCTTCCCTGCAGATACTGCTTCTGCCTTAACTTCAGGACCTCAGGTTCTTATTTTTTTAGGAGTGCTTTGTTTCATGTTTCCTGACTGAAGTCCTAAGTATTGGGCTCTGCTTGGCCAGAAAAAAAATTTCAAGACATTGACATGTGTATTGTCATATAAGTACCTGTGACTGGGTTATCTATTTCCATCACACTTTCCCACTTTGTCCTCGCACACAACTATTTCAGGTTTGGGGACACCCTGCACCTAAAGTTGAATGGCGCTATCATGGGCAGAAGTATGCCCCACCCCGATATGCCAATATATTTATCACAGACATGGAGTCTGCTTCCTCTGCAGCTGCCCTCTCAGTTCCCTGGTATACCCAAGGCACATTGATGATATCTCCTTCATATGGACACACGGGAAGGAATCACTAGGACTTTTAATAATTTCCACCCCTCCATAAAACTATTTTGCAATACTTTGATCAGCAAATTCACTTCTTAGACGCTGTGAAAATTTGCAATGGTCATAGCACCACCACATGATATCAGAAACCAACTGATCACTACAGTTACTTACATGCCAGCAGCTCTCATCTTAAGCACACCACTAGATTCATTGTTTACAGCCAAGCTGTGTTACAATGGTATCTGCTCTGATCCCAGTGACTGGGATGCATACCTTGATTCATAGATGTTAGGGTCGGAAGGGACCTCAATAGATCATCAAGTCTGACCCCCTGCATAGGCAGGAAAGAGTGCTGGGTTCAGATGACCCCAGCCAGATGCCCATCCAACCTCCTCTGGAAGACCCCCAGAGTAGGGGAGAGCACCGCCTCCCTTGGGAGCCTATTCCAGGTTCTGGCCACTCTAACTGTGAAGAAGTTCCTCCTAGTGTCCAGTCTAAATCTGCTCTCTGCTAGCTTATGGCCATTATTTCTTGTGACTCCCAGGGGCGCCTTGGTGAGCAGAGCCTCACCAATTCCCGTATGTGTACCCACAATGAATTTATAGGCAGCCACAAGGTCACCTCTCAACCTTCTCTTGGCGGAGGCTGAAGAGGTCCAGGTGCCCTAGTCTCTCCTCATAGGGCTTAGCCTCCAAGCCCTTAACCATATGAGTGGCTCTTCTCTGGACCCTCTCCAGGTTATCCACATCCCTCTTGAAGTGTGGCGCCCAAAACTGCATGCAGTACTCCAACTGGGGTCTAGCCAGTGCCCGATAGAGGGGAAGTATCACCTCCTTGGTTCTGTTTGTCATGCATCTGCTGATGCATGATAAAGTGCAGTTAGCTTTGCTGATGACTTTGCCACACTGACGACTCATGTTCATCTTGGAGTCCACTAGGACTCCAAGATCCCTTTCCGCTTCTGTGCTACTGAGCAGGTCATTTCCTAGGCAGTCGGTGTGCTGGACATTTCTCCTCCCTAGGTACAGCACTTTGCATTTCTCCTTGTTAAATTGCATTCTATTGTTTTCTGCCCATTTGTCCAGCCTGTCCAGGTCTGCCTGTAGTTGTTCCCTGCCCTCTGGTTTGTCCACTTCTTCCCACAGTTTTGTATCATCCGCAAACTTGGACAGAGTACACTTCACTCCCTCGTCCAAGTCATTGATGAAGACATTGAAGAGTATCGGGCCAAGGACCGAGCCCTGCGGGACCCCACTACCCACTCCCTTCCAGGTCGATACCAACCCATCCACTACCACTCTCTGGGTACGACCCTGTAGCTAATTTGCCACCCACCGGCCTGTGTAATCATCCAAGTCACAGCCTCTTAACTTGTTCACCAGTATGGGGCGGGATACTGTACTGAAGGCTGTCCTGAAGTCTAAGTAAACAATGTCAGCCCTTATTCCTGTGTCCAGGTGTTTTGTAACCTGGTCATAAAAAGAGACTAGATTGGTCAGGCATGATCTACCTGCTATGAACCCATGCTGGTTTCCCCTCAGCATAATTTTTCCTGCTGGGCTCTCACATATATGAACCTTAATAATCTTTTCAAAGACTTTGCCAAGGATGGAAGTGACACTGACTGGCCACTTGAGGATCTGGACACTTTAACCTCCCTGGACATCCCATCACTGACCTCAGGGTAGCTGTTCTTAACAACAAAACTTTAAAAATGACTTTGAATGGGAAACTGCAGAACAAAAAATCACTCAAACTGGATTGTGGTAAGTATGGTCCAAATCAAGACTGTAGATTCTTATCCCATTATCTGGATTTCATTTATAATCTCTGTGTCCCTCAGTGAGTTAACTGCTTTGTTTCTATCTCCTACCCACCTTGCACCTCTCAGCAGTGTCCCCTCCTTTTTCCTCTCCCTTTCTCTACCCTTTGTACTCTAATCACTGTTTTCTACTCGGAAACTCTGATTCCTGCAGTCTCTTCACAGCATCTGATGAAGTAAGATTTTGCTTACAAAAGTTTATGCCAGGGCTGTCCAATTGGCAGTCTGCAGGCTGTATGCAGCCCTCAGGGGGTTAAATTATGGCTCCCAGGCTCCCACCTGGCCATTGGTCTCTCTCCTTGCTTGGGCTGCAGCAGTGGCCGGGGGGCTCCAAGCTACTCCTCCCGCCGGTTTCCCTTTCCTGCCCCTGCCAGGGGGTGGGATGGTGTAGTACAGCACAGCCTGCAGTGTGTGGGGGTCCCACACCTGGCTACCTGAGTGGTGCGGTGCAGCAGGGAAGCAGCTGTGTGGCACACAGCACAGTGGGGTGATGATGGTGCAGCAGGGGACACAGGGAGCAGCAGCAGGGAGACAACCAGGAGCTCAGTGCAGCAGGCAGGCATAGAGAGCAGCATTGAGGGAGAGAGCAGCCCCCAGGGACCGTATCAAAAGCCCTAAATTGTTTTTTTGAAGCCAATGGCAGATTTCTGTAGGAACAAACCCTTTGAAAACAGAGAGCAAACAGTTTAGCAATCAAATAACGGTACTGTAGCAGGGCACTAAGGTGCCTGCTACTGACGATGGTAATATGGGCCAGCTGCCACCCACCAGGGCAGCATAGGTGTGGGTTGCTAGGGCACCCAATTAGGTCAGCTGACCGGAAGGAGGCAGGGCCTGGCCTTTATAAACAGCCAGGCCGAGACCAGAGTCAGTTCCCCGTGCTGGCAGCCTGGGAGAGCTCTGTGGGAGCAAGCAGAGCAGAACATAGGGAAGAAGCCTGATGGTTAGAGAGTGTCTGCTTGACAGTTCTGGGCGGAGGAAACCCTGAGAAGGATATACGTAAAAGGGAGCCAGGTTGGCTTGGAAGTTGTGTTGTAACCCAGGAGAGGGAGATTTTGGTTCCGGTTATTGAGAACCGGAGGACCGGACAAGGCTGTAGGGGTGGAGGAGGCCTCATTAGGAGCTCCCCAGTAAAGTGGGGGTGTTCCTGGCACCAGAGGGGGTGCCGTGTTTTGGGGTGTCCTGACCCTGGCCCAGTGTGGGCAGCTTCGGGAAGAGCTTGGCGTAGGCAGAAGCCCAGTGGGGTGTAGGATGTAGGAAAGAGGTCTGGGGGCCTGGTAAGGCTGAGGCCGCCTGAGCCCCAGTTCGGAGAAGCCCAGTGGGCGTGAGACCCAGGAAAGGGGTTTGGGGCCAGGTAAGGCTGAGGCTGCCTGAGCCCCGAGCGCGGGAGACGAGGCCCCGGGGGGCGCGGGAAGCACGAGCAGAGGCCCCGGGGGGCGCGGGAAGCACGAGGCCCCAGGAGGGGGCAAGTATGTTGAGCAGGCCCCAGGAGGGGGCACGTACATAAAGGCAAGGCCCAGGGAGGCCCAGAGCTGAGTGCAGAGAGACAGGCCCCAGTGGGGCACTGTCTGTACGGGAGAAGCCCCAGAAGGGGGTAAGCTTATTGGGAGGCCCTGAGAGGGGGCACATACATTGAGAGACCCTGGAGAGGAGCCCTAAGAGCGGACATCTAGGGAAGGCCCGGGGAGGGCGAATACAGAGGCAAGGCCCAGAGCAGGCGGTGGTAGAAGGGCAAGGCCCCGGCGCGGGCTACGAGAACACAGGAGACAGGCCCCGGTGCGGCGAGGGCCGCGGGAGAAGCGAGGGGGCACCTGTGAGGGCGCAGGTGGGCAATTGGACCGAGCCCCGGTATAGCAAGGTAGGCACCGTGTCAAAGCACATATAAAAGGCAGCCTCCCCTAAACACTTAAAACAGCAAAGACATGGCGGGCGAGATTGGTGAGGGTGCATTTGATACCGGCTTGACACGGTAGCCAGTGGACGCTAGGGGAGGTCACGGCACCCCTGAGGGTGCCCTGCCACAGGTACATACCATATTCATGTGAATGACATCTCCCACATTCTTCATATCACAACCTTCCATTTAAAAGAGGTGACACTGTGGGACATATCTAGATGAATTAATAATGAGTCAACCCTACCTGCCTGCTCCTGCCCTTTGCACAGTGCAAGCCCCAAATCCAACCCTTGTTGGTTCAACAGTGGAGACTGGAAGCATTGCTCCTACAGCTGTGCTGATAAAAGGACAAAGAGAGCAGAGGTGTACAGAAAGCCAGTGCACCTCCAAAGAGATGGTCCAAGCTTTGGAGGATCTACTGGCTTGAGAGGCCAGCTACCACCGAGTTCCTCAACTGTTATGATGCATCTGTGGCTCTAAGGAAAAAATGTTTAACCCTGGAGCAAATAAGCCCAGTCTCAGTGACCTCAGTGGAATGACATGGCTTACGCCAGACTTGCGGCTACCCCAGTGAATGGAGAGGAAGAGAATGGCAGAAACATTTTTTAAATGTGGAACGAGTCACAACTATTGCCCCTTAAAGCAGGACCCTTCTCTTTCAAGGGGAGAGTTCCTCATTCAGAGAGTGTGTGTATACACACACACACACACACACACATGCACGCGCGCGCACACACACACACACATACACGCGCGCGCGCGCTTGTTATCAGTACAGCATAACAAGTTAGGTATCTTTAATGCAGTGGCTGGCAATAAAAAGGATAAGCTAAGCTTCTATATATGGCAAACCCTGTCTGTTGCTTTCTTGCAAGTTAAACCCATTGTGCAGCATAATGCCACATTAAAGATGGATCTAATTGGTGCAGTAAGCTTGTTGCATTCATTGTAGTTGTTATGACTCTCATTATTTTCACAACAAATACAACACGCAGCAGCTTTCAGGCTTTGGCACATTTTTTTAGGTCTGGTTCCCACTGAAGCCAATGGCATTTTGCCCCAAGATGTTAACATAAGCACACTGAAAGATCGTGCTGAATTAAAATGGAGCTTTATTCTTTGTTTCTAGTGAAGAAAAAAAGTGATGTGCAGAAAAGCATCTGTCGTGCACTTGCCTGCATTTTGATTTAAAGATGTCTCTCTTCTGTTACTATTCCTCCACTGATTACATCCTGGAAAGACAGAAGGGCCAATGAAAGGTATATTTTCTCAGAAAGTGCCATCATTTAAGGGGAAGTGATGAGAAGAGTAATTGAAGGAAGTGAGGGTGGGAATATTTCACAGCTGTGGAGATGTGGGGTTAAGGATTTTCTTGCATGACCTGTTTCTCTGCATTGAATGATCCCAGGATACAGTACAAGGGATGTTCTTGGATAATACAAAGTCCAAATTCTGAAATTCAGAAATATTAAAAAAAAAAAATCCCTCCACAAGCAGAGATTTGGTTGATCAGTTCCAAAGTGGAATATGTCTATGTGGGTTCAGCAAGCCAGCTAACCTCAGCATTTCCATTTTTTCCCCTCTCCTTTGTGAATCCAGGTAATGCCTCCTGTGATTTACAGAAACACAGTGAATAGGCTTGGGCATAGCCACCTGGCACTGTAATAAAGGAGATAAGGAGCAGAGTCTTTCCCAAGACTAATATCAGTCAAATCCTGTTGTCTTCTCCAGCTCCTTTTAACCTGTGTATTCATTTATAAGTAGTGCCAATTCCCACAAGCAGTTTCTTCTTGGAAGACTCTGAACTATTTCACTTAGTAGAGCAAGGCTGTCTTTCCAGAAGGAAAGACCTCTCTTTAAAACCTTATGCTATGGGAGAAGGAAAGGGGTAGAGAGAAAAGTGGGCTTATGTTCTCTCCATTTCTCATGCAGCCCTATTGAAAGCAGTGGCATTGGGCTGGAGGACTCATGGTATCTTCAAAGGAGGCCCTGTATGTCTTGGGGTTGTTCTGGAAGTCAGTGGACTATTTCACATTTAAGCAGATAAATGAGCTGATAGTAAGCTGTACTGCACTGTTAATGAAGAGCAAACTCAACTTCCCTTACACTAATTAAGATATATATTGTTGTTAGATGCCCTACTGAAATTAAGTAAGGTAGCAGAACTGAATGGTTGTTATCACTACATTAGCATTTGATTTAATAAAGAATAATGAAGGTACTGGTCAGTAATGGCACAAGTGTGAATGCTTTAAGATCCTGCAAGCTTTCTTTTTTAAGGATGCAAAGATATGGGATGTTTTGTATAAGAGGACACTAGTTCCACAGAAAGGCCTTAAGAATTTTGTTTGTCTTTATTTTTAATTAAATGTCCCTTTACAGGGGGAAATAAAATTGCATTCTCTTAGCCATACTGAGTTACTCCTGAAACTTAATCTTCTTTTAATGGTGGTCTATAAATCACTGGGAATCATGGATTTTCTTATAAACCAGCTAAAGATCAACTTATGTTTGTATTATTTGGCTACATTACATCATTTAAGAAATATTATGGGCCAAATTCTTCCCTGGGATAATTCCACTCTCAGTGTTCGTAGTTTTTAGATACTGGGCCAAAATTCTGCTTTCAGTTATGTGGGTATAAATTCAGAGTTAACCTACTGCACTCAGTGGAGTCACCAAGCATTTATACCAGTGTCATGGCAAGCAAGACCCAGTCCTCTGTTTAAATACCACTGTAATCAAATGAATTAGGAAAAATATTGCTGAATGCAGTTCTATGTATGCTATTCATAGTGCTGAAAGATAATTCACACTTAGCTTAATTTTTTTTTTATTTCAGGCATGGTATTTCAGTGTATTTAGCATGAAAAAAATCTGAGACTGGGAAAAGCAGAAGAAAAATCCAAAGCATTGTCAATAAATATATATTTCTGCTGCTGTGCTGTAAATTATGGTCAGTATATAAATATAAATGTATACTGAATTTCATGAAAGAAGAGTCTGTGGTAAGTAAGCCTGGAGTCATTTTGTAACATGTAATCTGTGTTTACACAAAGACTCTCCATGTTCACCTTCTTGTTGTTGGGCAAAGAACCTGTTTTTCTTAATCGGTTTATAGAAAGTCAGTCGTCCCACTGTGGGATATTTATATATTCCCTTCAAGTGAAGCAGAAGTTCTGAGATACCATGCAAATAATATGTCAGCCAAAAGCACTGGAGAACGAGTGCCAGTAAGTTTGCTGCGCGACAATGGCTTCATTTTGTAAAGGCCACAGAAGGCCTGCTGCTTTGACCTAGTGGCATTGTTCATTTAGCTAACAGCAAGTCATCCTCTCTAGAAACTGGGGGTCCTTCTTGTCTCAACACTAACTTTCCCTTATGATAAAACCAGGGTACATACACCTTTAATCAGAGAAATGTGTCATAGGCTTTGCATGCAAATCATACTGCAACATAAGGATGTGGTTTATAAGCAGTGACGACAATGTAAGTCAATGAGTTCTAGTTAAACTTTTGTGGGGGGGGTGTTACCAGTAATATACTGCAAACGTGTGTCAATTCAGCGAGAAACTTGTGGCCATTTCATGTCATTTACTTTGTTGAGCTTCCACATGAAGCTTCTGTTTGAATGTGTTTTGAGGCCTGGCATGATAAGCCCTCTTGCATGCTGGCTTTTGGAATAAGAGACACACATGGGTAAATCATGTATTTAGACACTCTATAGTTAATCCCAAATCTGAACTAAAACCCACTGAGCCACAAACAGGGCTTCTACTGAAAAAATTCAGAAAGGTTGATTCTCAAACATATTTACATGGGCACTTAGACAATAAAGGCAGCAGATCATACAGAAATTAAATGTTTGGGTTATTTGAGGAGACCCTTGGTGTTTGAAATGGGAGAAGGTGAACTCATCAGTGGTAAGAAACTAATCATCCTTTTGCTCCAAAAAAACTTCTCCTGTTCCAAAGTCTCTTTAAGCCAGTGAAAAACTCTATTAGCTGCACTGTACTCTGGATCAGGCCTGAGGCAGGGGTCTTAAGGACATGTCTACATTACACCCACCGAGCAGCCTGCCCTACCTCCGCTGGCTCCTACTCCATGCATGCATGCCAAAGTTAAAAAACTAGTCAGCCTATTTAGTGTGTCCATGAGCATGTGCCCTGAGCAATGCTCTCTCCCTTCAGTGTGTTTCTTGATGTGCAATCAGGCCACATCTAACCAACTGTAGCGCATCATTTCTGGGCTTTAGCACATGCTTACTGGGACTGGGGAAAAAAATAGACATCTCTGTAGTGCTATAGACTCATCACAGGGGCACCATAGATGTGTCCTAGGGCGCAGAGCAGCCGAGTTCTATTTCCAACTCTGCCACCAACCTTTTCTCTGACTTTACATAAGTTGCTTGACCTTGAGGGGCACGATTCTCTCCTGCCTTCACCTTGTTCAGTTTTTACAATCGTGCCAAGCAATTATAAAAGTCCTAATAAATCAGAATTCCTATCTCACACCAGTGGCAACATTTTGCTGTCATTGTTCTTTGTGTAATCCTCTACATCCACACATGACACAAACATGAGGGCAGCGATTCCCAGCCAGGGTGCTCCAGCACATCAGAGTGGTGTGAGGTCCTTTTAAGGGTGTCACAGGATGCAGCACAATATCAGCACTGTTAGATGTAAAAACATCAACACAAGATAAACCCAGATATTTCAAATAGGAATCACTACTGTCAAAACCATTTTGACCTGTTGTGGTCTTTCAGAGTTCTTTACAATAGGAGAATTGCTCTATTATTTTTCTGTAGTCAAGAACTGAGTGAAAACTAAGAGGTATTGCTTGTAGCTGTGCTAGTCTAAGGGCACAGGCAGACAAGGTTCTATGGGTAAATCTGAACTCTTTTATTAGACCAACTAAAATAGTTGAAAAAATTCTTGTTTGCAACCTTTCAGGTACAAACACCCTTCCTTCAGGTTAATACTTCCTCAGCCTGAAGATGGGTGTTTGGACCCAAAAGCTTGCACAGAAGAATTTTTTTCAACTATTTTAGTTGGTCTAATAAAGGATATGAAAATTAAGAGGTGGCATTTTCTGAGGGGTGCCTTGAGCATAACAAGTGGTACCTTGAGTCTAAAAAGCTTGAGAATTGCTGCATTAAAGAATCAGATCCTATTCAACTTCCACTACCCTCTTAAAGGGATTTGAGACTTATTTTTTTGCCAAGTACTTTAAACCTCTGGTGAAAGTTACCAAAAGTATGCAGATGAAAGCCAGAAAAGAGCAGCTTACCTTGTAAGAAGCCTAACTGGGCAGCATCCTAGACATGAGAAGACTTGGGGGAAGGAAACAGGAAAATATTCAGGTTGAAAATGAAGCTGGTATGAATGCTGAGCTGTCAGCAATGGCACCGAAAGGAAAAGCTGAAGCTTTTCATTACAACACAAATGTAATTCTTACTCTAAACAGGATTTTTTAATAGCTCTTCAATAGATCCCTTGCTGTGGAATAGCTGAAGCTGCTAGGAAAACCAATCAGTACCTGGATGATTAATGGAAGGGACTGTTTTATTGCACTGCCAAGGAAAGGTGTCTGAGAGATCGATCCAATTACAGGCTGATCTCACTCCCTGAGCTAGCAGTGTTGTCCTGCAACTCATTCTAGAATGACTGAGAAGGATGTTAGTGGTAGTGCTACCAAGAAAGAAGAATATATGCTGGATAGGGTACCATGGAATTTAGCTTCCAAGGGAGTGAGCAAGGCAGAAGAAAGAACACCCAGCAATGCCAAACGCAGAGGATGTTGGACCAGTCTTGTAGAAACTAATTTATCCTAAGCATGTGGTCCAGCTGCTGCAAAACTCCTAATGTCACCAGAGACAAGCCTGAGTTGTGAGGTTCTGATGCAAAGTGGCTGAAATACAAGGAGCCCTGGATTGTCTGGTTGCTGTTTGGGCTCATTACTAAAAAGCAGAATTCATATTTGGATCCAAATGTACCCAAAATTTAGGGCAGAGAAAAGAGCCTGTCTTGGGGGTTTCAGTCCAGGCTTAGATAGTTTACAACGGAAAAAGGTGTATCCGACTGGTGAAAAATCGAACACAAGTGTGGCAGGGTTCTATTAGTTCACTACATTTGTTCAGTTTTTACATGGACACTGGAATCCACTACAGAGAGAATTAGTTTCTAATGAGAGAATTAGATTCGGTTGTCTCCTTTACAACAACAAAGGCATCAGCAATTGTGAGGAATCCAGTAAAGAGCTATTAAAAGCTCCTGTTTAAAGTTAGAAGGATACTGGTGTTGTAATTCCTCAGCCAGTTCAACTGTAACAATGTCTGAAGCAACTGCCTATCCCATATGACAAAGCACTGGACTCTACCTTTTAACCCTTTCCACCTGCACTTATATTATGCTCTTTTGTATATGAAGAGTGACCAGACACTTATGGTCTAAGCTGAAAGCTAGATTAATTTAATAATTATTTAACAATAATTTAAGAACAAATCCCTCTTCTGTAGTAGGTACCACTTGATCAAAATATAAAATGCAGCTGTCTCCATTAGACATCTAGGTATGTAAAGGTGCACCACAAAAACCCCCCAACCTCCTAGCCTCCTAGCAGCTGTATCATGGCAATTAGAGTAGACAATGTAGAACGAATTCAGCTCTGCTACCTGGGGCCCATATTGGTTTATAAAGGTGGCCCCCCTGCAGACAACTGACCTATGGTCAAATGCTAAAGTCTGTTTGGAGGAAGAGCCGAGGTAGTGATCACAAAGGTCAGACTGGTGCAATAGTTTTGGCTTATGGCTGGTGTAAACTGGAGCCTCAAGACTGCAGATAAGAAACAGTGATACTGAAACTTCTTCTGACAATACTGCGGCAGAGGAAATTAAATGAGCAGCTCAGGTAGCAGTGTGGAGTGGAGCAGTTAGCTGAAAAAGCTAGGATACTTCAGGCACCTGTAAAACACAAGATTGTTTCAAGAAGAGAATGCCATGGGAAATGCACCAGGGCAGAAACTGAAGAAAGGGCAGAGAATAAAATGACTGTCTATTGGTGAGAGGATGACTTCAAAGCCTGCCTTTACTTACAGTTAAGATGCATGGTTACTTTCTATGTACTTTGTTTCCAGTTCAGGAAAACATTGTAGTGGGACCCAGGATATCATCAAACAACAGGATTCAGCAAATTAAACAAATGTAGGAACTTACTGCAGAACAGGTAATGTGTGGTACCTACAGGCCTACTCTTACACCATGGTAAGCAAAGTCTTAAATTGATGACAGCTTAACCTACAATGAAACAGGGTAAGTTACCAGGTTTAGCTTTCATTTACTTCAGGGTCAGAGTAGGTAGGCAGCAACAGCTGATGCCAGATACGTCTCTGCTCCTTATACAAGGGGTAAATCCCTCCAAACTGTCTTTACTTTGTAAAGTACCATTGCACATACTTAACTTTAAAACAATGAAGTCAATGGGACTAAGTTTATATCTAAAGTATGTGCTTAGGTGATTTGCTTCTGAGCTGCCAAATCAGGGCCTTGTTCAATAGTTCCTGTTAGAAAACTGCTGCCTCCGAGCCTGCAAGAATGACGCTCTTGTTTTGTTTCTAAATAAAGCTGATGTTAAAGTGTTAATGTAACATGGCTCTAGTGCCACATGTACATATAAGCTGCACTACACACACACACACACACACACATACACACACACTTTTGCTTTATATTGCATGGAACATCTTGTTGCTACAACTCAATAACGAAAGATTTGCTCTTAAAATATATATTACAGAGAGGTGAAGACCACAGCAACCATGCAGGCCACCTCTGTAAGGCAAGGTATACAGGGGCTGCTGTCATTGTGGGAACTGCCTCTTCTTTAGGCTAGGGACAGACATTCAGAAAGCCTGAGCCTGAATTGATTCAATCTTTGTAGATTAGTCTAACCTGGCTAGGCTAAATCAGTTTTGTAACTGGAAGGACATCTCAGAAATGCAGGCATATACCTGCAGTGGCTCAGGCTAAAAAGTGGGGGCGTGCTAGAGCAGCCCTCACTTGACTTCCACAGGGCTGAGCTGAGGGGAGTGTGGCCAGGCCCCAGCAGGATGCTCTGATTATTCCCCCCCACACCCTCCTAAGCAGCCCAGCAGGGAATGTTTATCACCCCTAACTCAGTGTTTACCAACCCATTACGAAAACAAAGCCTCTCTCCATTAACTAATGGAGCTCTTCTTAAACAGCTCTTCCAAGGAAGGACATTAAGCTACCTGTTGATTAGCTCCAAAAGGCCTGTCTTGCCTGTTATCTCCCACAGCGTGGATTGTAGCCAGAATGTGGTCTGCTAGCTAATGGTGAGGTGTTTGCGTAAGGCAGAGGGGAGGCAAGAATAATCCCTGTGTAGCAGTGAGAAATCAGGAAGGTGCTTTGTGCTTGGAAGTCTCTGCCAAGCTCCAGCCAGGGAACAGAGGGGAGGGGCCAGCCCTGCTGTGGAGCAGAAAGCCCTGCCCAGCACAGAGAGCATGCTGGGATGCTGGGGGTGTCTAGTTTAGCTTAAACCAGCAAAGGGTCTGGGACACACATTGCATACACTGGTTTGACCCAAATCAGTTAAGTCTGATACTACATTCAACCAGGCTTATCTCAAACCAGTTTCATCCATTTTCAAACTGGTTTATGTGCACTGAACATCTGTTCTGTTACAGGTTTAAACCCATTTCTGAAACAAGTTTATGTGTTGTGTCTGTCCCTGGCACTATTGTCCATCAGTAACGCAAACACTAAACCAGGGCTGTCCAAGTGGCAGCCTCTAGGCCATGTGCAGCCTTCAGAGGGTTAGCCTAGGGCCTGTGGGATCCTGCCCGGCTGCTACTCCTCCCATCCCTCACAGTTGCTCCTCCTACAGCAGTTGGGCACACAGCAAACAAAGGAGCTGGGCTGCCCATACTGCAGGTTGGTGGTAGATGTGGCTGGTGGGGGGGGGTCCCTGCGTGTTGCAGTGGGGAGGAGCTGGACATTATGTAGAGTTGGAGGAGGGGGTGCTGGGCACATAGTGCATGCAGCTGTGAGGGGAGCCAGGCTGTTCACGCAGGAGGGCACTGGGCAGCCTGCGGTGAGGGTGTCCATAGGGATGCCCCCTCCATGCCTGCATGGCGTGAGACTTCTGGCTGCCCAGAAGTTGGATAGCCCTGCACTAAACAAACAAGTACACCAGGAAAACAGGCCAACTTCAGACATGGTGCAGTCATTTTGGCTACTGGGTGGTGAAAACTGAAGCCTCAAGACCACAGATGAGAAACAGTGATACTGAAACTTCATCCAAGAGTACCATGGGGGCCAAGATAAAACAAGCAGTTATGATAATGTGAAACAAACCAGTCAGTTGTTGAGCTACTTAGCTGAGTGGAATTAGATCTGCTTAACCAAGACTGAACTTAGCATATTATTTTAAGGGAATAATACTCTGTCTTGTCCTTTTTGTTTCTACAACCTGCCAGGTAGGTTGGGTAGAGAAGTAGCGTCTTGTAGAAAAGGCACTTGGCTGACACTCCTGCAAGACCTTGGTTCAGTCCTTAACCTTGTCTCAGGCTTCTTGTGAGACCATGGGCAAATGACTTGCTCTCTTTGGGTAAGGCTGCAGTGCTGCACAGAGATACCCACGTCAGCCCTGGAACTGGAAGCAGTGCCCATGTGGCACTCCACTGGGCTAATTACTCTACTGAGGCAGATACTCTGGCTCCAGGTGTCACAGTGGTACTTCTACCTGGGGCTACCAGGGCTGTGCAGACATGCCCACTCATTTGGAGCTTATGTGGTTACCTCTAACCACATAAGAGGCACTGCATTGTGTAGCCATGCCCTTTACGTCTCAACTTTCCATCTATAGAAATAAAATAATGACAGTTCTTTTCTGGATGTTGCCTATTTTGTATTTTGCCTATTTAAACTCTGGGCTCTTTAAGACAGGGACTGCTTCTTAACTATAGGTATGTACAACACAACACAGCCCTGATCTTGGTTGAAACCTCCATTAGCTACAGCAATATAATTAATAATGAGTATACATAATCAAATGTGTTTTGCAGGGGGTGGTTGACACAGAATAATTTACCAGGACAGACCAATCATGGTCAACAGAAGCTGCTCACAGCTGCCCCTTTGGTAACATTGCTACGAAGAGAAGCAGTTGATTCCAGCCGTATCTTCTGGATTTCCTTGATTATATACAGAAGAGGAGCTGGAGGTGGTGGGTATCTCATATGAAAACGGTCATTTAATTTTATTAACAAAGAGCCAGAATCAATGCATTTCAGGGGCGCGTGTGTGTCGAGTAATCTGGTTTCACTGTAAAACATGAGCTGCAGAGAGTCATCTTCACAGCTCACTGAAAACAGAACCAAGGGCTGTGCTTCATAAGTTTTCCACCCAGCAACAGGATGATGTCAGCGGCAAAGGAAAGTGGCCAATCAGAGGTAAGAAAGAATCAGATAGTGCTGTGATTTTGCTCAGCTTGTTTCCTAGCAAAGGGAGCTCTGCTGCCGAGTGCATAGGCTCTTTGCACTTCCTTTGCACTTGCAGCAGAGACAGGATGTCTCCAGCCACTAAAAATGTACAAAGGGATGAACACACATTTGACATCATTTGCATTGAGACAAATAGGTGTGTGGGCGATATGTGTCGAGTCAATCTTCTCAGCAGGCTCAGGTTTGCAGAGCCCTGGGACCAAGATGATAAACAGGGCTAAAAATATTTCTCTTTGAATAGTGCCTTCTGTATTTTTGTAAACAAAATATGCAGTCAGATTATGCAGCTCCTGGCAAATATGCTGTATTTCCAGGGTATTAAAACATGGTAATTAGATGTTTGCTTTCTTAGTGCCTTTGCAGGACGGGCACTTCATTGTCCACTATTAATATGACGTATGCACATGTAAAAAATATTTATCCTCATTGCAAACCCCCTGCATTCAGAGATGAGTCCCTTCCCACTAAATTTGGGGCACTTTTTTCTTTCTTGTGTCTCAGCCTTTGTCATTCCTATATATTCAAACTTGTCTCCACAACTGGAGGGCTAAAAGCTTAGAGTTGTTAAAGAAAAGGCAAGTTTCTCACTTACAAGATTCCAGAAGATGGGGCTTTAAGAAAAAATACCAAATGTTGCAAGATGAGCAATACAATCGTAAGAGCCTACAGCACTGACAGTACGTAGTGGAATGAAGCAGGATAGTAACTGTGCAAGCACTGCAAAAGAGAGCACTTTGTCTTAGCAGCCCACGTACACATGGCAAACCACAGAAGAGGAAACATAGAAAAATAAAGTGACTTGGAAAAGGTCATACAGCAGGTCAGTGGCACAGCTGAGAAGAGAATTCATGTATTATGGTATCCTCTACTAGCTGTTGGACATAATTCATTACTTTAATGCTTGGTCATAGCAACATACAGAGTGCTACAACGGCAGATTGTCAGGTTTCTAAAAAGAACATTGAGAGCCATAAAAGGGCTCACACTATGTAAGGTAGGGGTGGGCAATTATTTCAGGTGGAGGGCTGCTTACTGAGTTTTGGCAAGCTGTCAAGGGCTGCATGGGTAGCCCCGCCCTGTGACAGATGTCTGCCCCCCTGGTTGCCATCTTAGGACCAGAAGTCCTGCCCCTAACCCCCGAACTTTGCCACCAGAAGTCCCTCTCCTTGCCCCTAGAACTACTTCTTTCAGCAAGGGTTTTGCTATCTCAGAACCAGAAAAATACCAAATTATATTCTAAAAATTGAGCATCTACAACATTCATTAATTTGATTTCAAAAAATATTTTTGTCCTGATTTACATGTGCTTTTGTAGTGTATGTAGAGGTGATCGCACAATAGCTTAAATGAAGACTTACTCTTGTATAATGTGGGGTGTGGGGGTTGGGAGTTATAGGTTTGTGGGGGGATGTGGGTGTGTGGGTATGTGGGGTGTGGGGGAGGGTGTGGATGAGTGTGTGGGGATTTGTGGGGTGTTGGATAGGTGTGTGGGATATGTGTAGCCATTTGGGGTGTGGGTGGGTATGGGGCTTGTGGGGGAATGTGTGTGGCAGGGTGGCTGGGGGAGGTGAGGGGGTGTCGGTGTAGGGGTCTGTGTGTATGGCAGTGTGAGGGGACTCATGTACCACTGTGGGACCTGTGCTCCTGTAGTCAGTGGCCATGTGGTGCTGAAGTGGCCAGCAGGCAGGCAGGGAAACAATGAAAGTAGTGCAGGAAGAGGCTTCTAGTTGGGGAGCGGGGTAGGAGGGGCTGGGGGGGGGCAGGCCAGCCTTGCTCCTGGGTCCTGCCAGCTTCCCCTGGGTCCTACTGCCCCTGGCTCCTGTTCATCTTTGAAAGGCAGCCAGAAGCAGATAAATATTAATTTTCTAAACTTTTTAGGTGCCCATGGGCTGGATGAATCCAGCCCGCAGGCCATATTTTGCCTGCCCCTGATGTAAGGGAATAGTGCTCAATTCCTATGTGGTACATGATGGCAGAATGGTAAAGGTGTTTTCCTCTGGCTCCACAGAGCTGACTGTAAGTCATGCTCCATAAATCCAGAGGTTCAACAGGTACCTGCTGGGGACTGAAAAGCAGGCAGCTCCATTGAGCATTACTGGCTACAGAAACTTGTGTCTTAACTGAGCTGTCAGACTTAGGTGAACCCTTGACTTTCTTTTGACTGACTACCCATACACTGTAAAGTCTACTGTAGCATTTGCAACTCAAATGCTGCTTAACTGGGTAGTGCATGGGAATGACAGAGTGGGTCTGATTAGACTATTCTCAGCTGAGGAGAAAGCAGAAGTAAAATGAAAAGGTTAAACTTCCTGATGAAAGCAAATTGCTATATTTGGGAACATGATCTGTAGCTTAGTATTGAAAGACAATCTCTGTTTCTATTCCACTCAGGCAGTTTAAACTAAACTCTTTTGCAATATTTTATATATTGCCTATTTTATATAAATTATATATATATATATATATATATATACCAGAAAGTAACCAGAGAACAAACAGATTCCCCAGAGGAGATGGGCACATGCATGGGCGGGCCCCCCAGGAAAAACACTTAGAGCAGTGATTCTCAAGGAGCATGCCACCATATACTGGGGTGCCATGAAATGTGAGGAAATGGCAGATAAGCACAGACTCAGGCTTATTTCTGCTTGGCCAATCCCCTATGCCCACTGCCTGGCTCAGAGGCAGGCAAAATATGGCTCATGGGTCAAATCTGGCCCTCGAAGTGATTTGATCCAGCCTGCAGTGGGGCCCTTAGCTCCACCCAGCCCAGTTACAAGGGCATCCCAGACTGTGCGCATGAAATTGGTCTCACTGCCCCTGGGTGAGGAGGTGCCACCTGGCACAGGGTGAAGCCTGCCCACACATGGCTCTTGGGCACACTGGGAGATGTAATCCATGGGCCTGAGTACTGTGGCAGTGGGGTGGGGGTGGGGATGGGGTGGTACAGTGGCCAGACTCAGCTTCCCAGCAGCCCCCATGGCAGTGGCTCATTCCAATTGCCATTGCCAAGGTCTCCAGCACTGCAGCTGGACCCAGCCCTGCTGCAGGAGCACCCCAGCCTGGCAGCCCCACACCCACTACTGAGGGTGCTGGACAGAATAAGCTGGCAGGTGAGGTCTCCATGGACTGGCCCAAGACATCCAGGCCAGGTACAGACATTACACTTTTACTGGTATAAATGATTGGAAACTGTTCTATACCCATAACAGAAGTTCACACAGACTGGTTTAAAAATGGTGGAACCTGGTCTAAGATTTGCCTTTCCCCCCACCACAGGGTGAATGTGTGTTTTGTACTCTATTGATCTAAACTCTGCTGCTTACAGAAAACCACATAACTTAGACTGATTCCTCTTCAGGCTTTTTGAATGTCCCTACCTAGCTCCACAGGCAGGGTGCTTTCAGCTGGGCAGATGGGATGGGGCAGTGGGCAGGCAGGGAGCAGCACCTAGGAGCAGGACAGGCAGGTGGGGCCAGGACTAGAATCATGGGGCCGTGACAGTGCAGGGCTAGGGCCCGGGGCAAATCTGCTCCTTGCACATCTCTGCAGTGGGCACTGGTTTCACAAGTGGCTCCTCCCTGTGGAACCTACACCTGTCACAAGGATGTGCAACGAGTGGATCGTGGCTCTGCCCTGGATCCTGATCCCGAGCTGTCACTGCCCCACAATCCCTGCAACCTGCCCCTCTCCCAGATGCCACTCCCTGCCATCCATGTCCCCATCCCATCCGCCCAGCTGAGCACACCCTACCAGCAGAGGTCCAGGGCTGGTCTCCATGGAGATCCTGTTGTCCCACCTGCCTGCTCTGTTGGGCACCCCCAGAGCTGCATGCAGGAGAGATTGGCATCTTCATGCCACATGCCCCCCTCATCAATGGGCTGTGTAAACAGCTGTGATGGGGGCCAAGGCTGGGTCTATGCCCTCCTTCCCCGGCCCTCAACAGCTCACCAAAACTCCTTAAGTAGCCAACCAGGCCAAATAATTGCCTACCTCTAGCCTGGCCCTTCTGCAAGGCAGTAAGGGCTGTATAAAAATTAGTATTTGAAATTAGGTGCCATTCAATTCATGGGAGATATGAGGGGGTGCCTCAAGTCCTAAAAGGTTGAGAACCACTGAGTTATGTCTTCACTTGGATTTACCCCAGGCTGGATATTGGAATGCAGTTTAGTCAAGTTTGGGCATGAGCATCTGCACTCGTAACATTTGAATCAGACCTGTCTAGCTGTGTCTATTTTGATATTGCTGTGACTCATCTCCTCTAGTTGAGGAGACAGTCCATGTGGAGCAGAGCAACATGCTTGAGGGTGCTGGTATGGTTACTGCATAGACGTGGTTAGACAAGGATCCACCTCAGGATGATAACCCATTTCAAAGGTTGAGATTAATACAAGGGGTGCAGGAATATGCAGGGCATGAGATCCAGTGGAAGACATTTTGACAATATCCTGTTGCCTTAGAAGGTGGTGGCATGTCTTGAGGAAGTGATCATGCAGACTGCACACAGACACTGGGGAGTGAGGACCTAGACAGGGAACTTCTGGAGGACTAGACATGTTCAAATTAGCAGGTCCCGACGATCTCCACCCCAGAGTCCTTAGGGAGCTGGCAGAGGTCATTGTGAGACCCTGGCACAGCAACCAACATGGGTTCATTCGAGGCAGGTCCTGTCAGAACAACCTGGTGGCCTTCTATGACCAGGTCACAAAAACCCTGGATGCAGGTGTCGCAGTGGACATAGTCTTTCTGGACTTTAGGAAGGCCTTCAACACTGTCTCTCATCCCATTCTTGTTAAAAAATTAGAAGACTGTGGTGTCGATGCCTACACAGTCAGATGGGTCACATATTGGCTGGAGGGCCACACCCAGACAGTGGTGGTGGATGGGTCATTTTTGACCTGGAGGGACGTGGGCAGTGAAGTTCCCCGGGGCTCAGTCCTCCAACCCTCACTGTTCAATATCTTCATCGGAGATTTGGATGAGGGGGTGAAAAGCACCTTGTTCAAGTTTGCAGATGACCCTAAGATGTGGGGAGAAGTGAGCACGCTAGAAGAGAGGGACAGGCTACAACCAGAGCTGGACAGGTTACAGAGGTGAGAGGATGAGAATAGGATGGGTTTCAATATGGACAAGTGTTGCACCTGGGGAGGAAGAACCAGCAGCAGACCTACAGGCTGGGGAACTCCCTTCTTGTCAGCGCAGAGGCAGAAAAGGATCTTGAAGTCACTATTGATTCCAAGATGAACATGGGCTGCCAATGTGGGGACGCGGTCAGGAAGGCTAACCACACCTTGTCATGCATCCATAGATGCATCATGAGCAGGTCCAATGAGGTGATCCTCCCCCTCTATGCGACACTGATCAGGCCACAGTTGGAGTACTGCATCCAGTTCTGGGTGCTGCACTTCAGGAGAGATGTGGCCAACATGGAGAGGGTCCAGAGGAGGGCCACTCGCATGATCGGGGGCAGCAGGGCAGGCCCTACGAGGAGAGGCTGCGGGACTTGAACCGGTTCAGCCTCCACAAGAGAAGGCTGAGAGGGGATCTGGTGGCTGTATATAAACTGACTGGGGGGACCAACAGGGAATGGGAGAGGCCCTGTTCCCCCAAGCACTACCTGGAGTAACTAGGAATAATGGCCACAAGTTGATTGAGAATAGGTTCAGGCTAGACATCAGGAGACACTACTTCACAGTCACGGCGGCTAGGATCTGGAACCAACTTCTAAGGGAACTGGTGCTCACTTCTACCCTGCAGGTCTTCGAAAGGAGGCTAGATAATCACATAGCTGGGGTCGTCTGACCCCAGCATTCTTTCCTGCCCATGGTAGGGGGTCGGACTCGACGACCTGCTTAGGTCCCTTCTGACCCTACCAACTATGAAACAACTATGAAACTATGAGTGGAGACAATTTATGTGGGGAGTATGAGTTGTGGATTCCCTGTTTTCTGCCTGCTAGTTCTGGAATAGATGTCTGGCATGGTGGATTAGATCATCACCCACAAATGAATGACCATCAGTGGTTCCAAAACTCCTATGGGATCTAAAAAAGATCACACTCTAAAGCTCCTGCATGTTATATGCTAAGAAAAAGGTGAAGAAATCTCCCTTTAGCCCCAGCCTTGTGAGGTGCTAAAGGTATGTAGTGCCGTGCTATGTAGAAGTACCCAAGCTAGCTCCAGAACCAGTATAGCCATGTCAGAGGTGCCAATTAGCAGAGAGAGGACACTTGGCTGTCATGGCTAGATTGTTTCCTGGACCTGAGCTACCTACACTGTGCCATACCAACATGACTAGCTTGTTTGGAGCTAGCATAGGGATCTCTACACCACACCATGTAGTCATACATTAGCTGTCCTCATCTCCCAGTGAAGCAGTAGGAAGTGAGGACACTTGGCACTTTGCGGGAGCTTTCAGCACCCAGTAGGATAAGACACTGTGATTGTAACATAGGGAGAGGACAATTACAATTTTACAGGGGTTCTTCATGGTGTGGACAACCTCTCCCTTCCTGTTTCCAAATCTGCACGCCACTTCCCTTCCCTGCAGCCAGGCAATCTCCTTTCCTTGTTTTCCCACAACATTCCTGTGCCGACTTCAGCAGTTACTTACATGGAGAAATAATATTAGGAAAGGAAAAGATTTCTTTTAAATTGCATTTAAATGGAATCTAACAGCTGGAGACAAGGTGGAGAGCCAGCAGCAAGCACTGGCAAGCCACTGAGTATGATTGGGGAGGGGTTTAAATCCCCATCCTTGCCTGCATGGTCATCAGCTGGGGTGTGCCTGGAGAGGGAAGGGGGAAGCAGCCCCAGCCAGGTTTGTCACCCAGTGGTGGGAGGCATGGCCAGGCACTGGCCTGGGCAGCACCTCAGGTGAAGGGGGCGGGGAATTCAACCCCACTGACTCCCTTTATCCATTGGCATGGGAGTCCAGCTGAGGTCTGCGCAGCTTTTCCCCCACTGGCCACTCGAGCGGTAGGGGGCATGACCAGACATTGATCAGGCAGTGCCTCAGGCTGTTGCCTGGGCCAATGTCTGGCCATGGCCCCGCCACTCAAGTGGCCACCAGGGAGAAAATCCAGGCAGACCCCAGCTGGGGTCCCATACCAGTGGGAGACAGGGGGAGGGGGGATTAACCCCCCCACCTCACCCTGCCCACCCCAGCTGGGGTGTTGCCATACCCCCTGGAGCAGGGAGTAGAGTGTGGGGGTGGTAGGATGGCAGCTTCCCTTATGCAGACCTGGTCTGGAGTCTTGTGGGCCATGGAGGATGTTTAAACCGCCCCCCCTTCCCCTCTGCCTGAGCCTGCTGGTCCGTACACCCTCCCCCTCCACTCCAGCAGGGAAAAGTCTGGCAGGGGCTGCTCTGCCCCTGGCAGGCAGACTTGGCTGTGTCCCCAGCTAGGTTTACCAGCCCACCCTCTTGTCACATAGTCCTCACTGCTCTGGCTAGAAAGCAGAGGGGCAAGGCCAACCCTGCTCTGCTTGAGCAGACAGCCCAGCCCAGGGCTGCAAAGCATTCTGGGATGCTGGGGGACTGTGATGTAACTTGAACCAGGAAAGGTCTGGGATAGAAGTTCCATAAACCAGTTTAACCTAAATCAGTTAAGTCTGATATTACATTCAACCAGATTTATCTTAAACCAGTTTCAGAGATTTTGAAGAGACTTGGGGGTCATCATTGACCACAAGATGAACATGAGCCTGCAATGCGATGCTGCGGCTAGTAAAGCGACCAAAACGCTGGCGTGCAT
>NW_017728906.1:184497894-184511695 GCF_001723895.1 Crocodylus porosus | reverse complement strand
CGACTTCCTGCCCTTTGGGCAGGGGGCTGGACTCGATGATCTCCCGAGGTCCCTTCCAGCCCTAATGTCTATGAAATCTATGAAACTGTCTTATGTGGACTGGATTTCTGTTCTGTTACAGGTTTAAACTAGTTTCTGATCACTTTATGTGTAACTTCTGTCCCTAGGCACAAAAGCTTTATTACGTATGGGCCCAAACCAATGCCCACTGAAGTAGTTAGGACACTTTCAAATGGCTTCAGTGGGCTTTTGATCATCCTCTAGCTTAATTTAATTAACAATCAGTTTAAAGGGAAACCCAAACAAGTCACTTCTAAAAAGCACAACAAAGAATGCTCTAATGGGATTTCCAAAAAAAAAAGTTTAATAACTTTTTAACTTTCTCCTGTAGGCAGATAAACTGGGAGACACCTGCTACTTCAAAAAGCTGGCAGGCTAAGTAGACAAGGTAAAGAAAAGGTTGGTGGGAAGACAAAGGCCACAGAGAGGTGAAGTGATTTGCCTAAGATCGCCCATCAGACCAGTAACAGAACTGGGAAGAAAAACCAGGTCATGTGATTCTGAAGCCAGTGCACTGATCCCTAGGAGTTTCTGCATCACAGCTCCTTCAGATAGACTGCCCTCCCTAACCCCAACTTCACTGAAAGCCATTCTTATGAGAATTGTTGAGGCCTCATTTTCAGAGGCACTTACAAATACCGTTGACTTCAATAATATCTGTGGCTGCTGGAGAAACAGATTGTTACCATCACAGACTTGTACATGTAAAGGGTCTTAGAAAGTAAAAAGCACTGGGCCAATGTTTGCCCCTTTTTGTACCAGTCAAAACTGAAGGAAATTAATTCAAATCTGCATCGGTATGAAGATTAATTGTGACTTTGTGTCTACTCCCAATACTAGGTGCAGGGCTCTTAGTGAACTCAGAGAGGCACTTTCAGTTCCTGCTTAACATGCATATGCACATCCACACCCACACTGTATTCCCATTCTCATGATGGGGAGTGAAGGGTAACTCTTATTTTGGCTCATGGGTAACTGGTGCTTCCTGAGTTGGGGGGGGGGCACTTGCCCGACCAGCGGCCAATCAGTGACTGGGGGGTGGGGTTCCCCTGAAGCCAGTCACATGCACCAACCCAGAAGCAGTGTTCCCTCTCAGCTGGCTCTAAGAGGGAACACTGCCCAGAAGTGCCAGCGGCATGCCTGGAAAGGCAAGGGATGTGCCTGGAAGTGCCACTGGCACTTCTCCTGGTGCCCCCACTCCCTGGCTGGCACTCTCAGGAGGGCACCAGTGCTCCCAACCTCCCCCCCCCGCCTGCCATCTAAGTGGGGGATGTTGGCTGTGAGGGCGTACACCAGCACTCTCGGGGGGCACGTGCACCCTCTATGCGTCACCACTGTTTTAGCTGACTGGAGGGACACAAGAAGACACCCAACAAGAGCGCTCAAGGTAAACAGTTGCAATCTCTTAGGCTTATAGCAGGTGGAAAGAACTTGCCTTTGCCCCCACTTAAATTTTAAAACAGTCAGCTAAGCTCTTCAAGGATCCGAGTTAGATTTGGAAATTAAACTAATCAGAGGGTAGCTTGTATACTGCTGGGACTAGCAATGACTACAAGCAGGCACATCTGCTGATGCAACCTAATTGCTGTTTTGACTGCCCAGCCATGACTGGGCATAAAAATATTGTCCATCTGCAAAAAAAGACTGAAACCTCACTTGGTCATTTTGTACCCAAATACCTTGGCATATAGCCCTGCAACATAGAGTTGGGCAATCGGACTGTAACACTGACTCAATACAATCAGCTCCTAACTGATCCAGGCTGAGCCTATATCACTGCCCAATACCCATGTCCATTTGTGATCTGTTGGATAGAGTGTGGCTCTGGTAACTCATTTCACAGACTTCCCATGCAACTACAGGCAAATATCATATCATAATGTAATTAGTGACAATAGCATTTCAGAAAGGATGTTGGACTTCAAACTTCTAGGGTTAAGCCAATCTCTACCATTTACTTTGCTGAAGCCTGTTTGGGGCCAGTTACCTTACAACTGTCCACTGAAGAGTTTGTTGTACCTTCCTCTGAAGCAACTGGAACTGACCACTGTTGAAAACAAGATAGTATTGGATACAGCTCAGATCAAATCCAAAATGCCAACTCCAACTAATGCAGATTTTGTACTGCTAGAAGTATGCAGGTTGGGGCAGTATTTTTTTACCTAGCTATACCAGTATGGTTGAAGTGATATAACACTTGCATTTAGACAAGGCCTTAATTTTTCTGTGCCTTGGTTCTTCATCTATAAGAGGTATAACAACATCTGCCTACCTTAAGGGAAGCTTTTTGAGTATAAGCACATTAAGGATTGTGAGCTGCACAGACACCATAAAAATAGCAACTGTAGAAGTATCTTAGGCAGATTTTTAAAAAAACCTATGGTAAAACATTAGGCAACAGTTCAAGGTAGGCATAGCTGCTCACACCTTAACCCTACTCCAGGTGCAATGCTGCCTGAATTTCCTGCTCTACTCTAGCCAGCCCTTCTTCCCAGGTGCTTGTGTTTATCTCACCTACATGACAGGTGCCATCAACCTCATTGGTGATCCCTCTTAGCTGAGAATGATCACTCCCACAGGTTGAGTAAAGGGTTGTAAATGTGTCTGTTGATAGCTAAGAAAGCCAAGTCTAGAGCCACAGACGCTCTAGAAAATGCCACAGATGGTGGTTAAAGGGAGAGCTGGACCACAGATTTCTTAAACTTGTTTCCTTTCCTTCTGTTTGTCATTTTTCTGTTTGTTATTTGATGGTTTACCTCAAAGTAAGATGTACCTTCTTTCACAAGGTGTTGCCATGTAGCCCTGTCTCAGGCTAGTTTTACCCAATTTGTGGTGTCAGTGCCCCACTTCTTAATATTCACCTTGAGGGTGTTCTTGAAGCATTTCCTCTAGCCCCCACATGTCCTTTGTCTTTGGCTTCTTCTTCATTGTGTATCCAGTCCAACCTTTCTATATGGTCTGCTCCCAATATTCTGCACAGGCCACTGCTTCTGGTATTGGTGCTGCCAAAACTTGTGGGGTGTATTGCGGTGCTAACAGGGCATTTCAGGAGATGATCCATGGCTTGTTTCTCCTGAGAAACACACTGGTCTGTTGTGAAGGGACCCCATGATTTCATGAGAAAGTTGCATCTGCCGAGATGTACTCTTAATCTGCTCAGGCTCTACCGTGTGAGTGGAAGAGAGTGGTGGTGGATGCATCATTTTCGACTTGGAGGGATGTGGACAATGGGGTCCCCCAGGGCTTGGGCCTGCACTGTTCAACATCTTCATCAGCGACTTGAACGAGGAGGTAAAAAGCACCCTGTTCAAATTTGCTGATGACATTAAGATGTGGGGGGATGTGGACACGCTAGAAGGAAGGAATAGGCTACAATCAGACCTAGACAGGTTACAGGGGTGGGTGGACGAGAATAGGATGGGATTCAATACCGACAAGTGCAAGGTGATGCACCTGGGGAGGAAGAACCAGCACCATACCTACAGGCTGGGAAACTCCCTTCTCATCAGTGCAGAGGCAGAAAAGGATCTTGGAGCCATCATTGATACCAAGATGAATATGGGCCGGCAGTGTGGGGATGCAGTCAGGACGGCCAACCGTACTTTGTCATGCATCCACAGATGCATCTCGAGCCGGTCCAAGGAGGTGATCCTCCCCCTCTATGCGGCACTGGTCAGACTGCAGCTGGAGTACTGCGTCCAGTTCTGGGCGCCGCACTTCAAAAGGGATGTGGACAACATGAAGAGGGCCCAGAGGAGGGCCACCCGCATGATCGGGGGGCAGCAGGGCAGGCCCTATGAGGAGAGGTTACAGGACCTGAACCTGTTCACCCTCCACAAGGGAAGGCTGAGGGGGGATCTAGTGGCCTGTTACAAACTAGTCAGGGGGGACCAGCAGGTATTGGGGAAGTCTCTCTTCCCCCGAGCACTGCCAGGAGTGACTAGAAATAACGGTCACAAGCTGGCAAAGGGTAAATTCAGATTAGACATCAGGAGACGCTACTTCACGGTCAGGGTGGCTAGGATCCGGAACCAACTTCCAAGTGAAGTGGTGCTGGCTCCTACCCTGGGGGTCTTTAAGACAAGGCTAGACAAGTACTCTTTCCTGCCATGGCAGGGGGTCAGACTTGATGATCTGCTCAGATCCCTTCCGACCCTACTAACTATGAAACTATGTGTGCCATTTCTAATTGGAGCCAGATGCTAACTGCTCACTGGGGGTAATTCCTCACCAGCTCCATTCAACGACTTTGTCATCTAATTTCTCTCATTCTTTTTGCTAAAGGGTAGTTCTGGCTGATTTCAGCGATGTCGTCAATGGTACAGTAGAGGACAAAAAGCTATTTCTCGATGAGAGACGACGGTGTTGAGTCCTTGGCTGAGTCGGGAGTATAGCACTTGTTTTGCTAAACATACATTAGGCATGTCCACGCAGTGCCCTGTCCACCACAGTTAATGCTGAAAAATCATACTGGTGGTGTTGGTACAGTTGAGGACACTGCCATGTGTGCAATGATTCTCCCACTTTATGCCAAGGATCTTCCAGAGGTAGTGCTGGTGATGGTATTCCAGGCTTTTCAGGTGGTCCCTGTAGGTCACCCAAGCTTGACAGCTGTAGAAAAGAGTTGGGATTACCACAGCCTTATATAGTAGGAGCTTTGTTTGAATCCCGATGTCATGATCATTGAACAGACAATGATACAATCTTCCAAAGGCAAAGCTGGTACATTGGATCCTACCCTGGATCTCCTCATCTATGTTGGTCTTCTTTGAGAGATGGCTGCTGAGAAACGCAAAGTGTTCAACATTCAACAGCTCCTGTCCATCAATGAGGTTATTTGCTCTTAGGGTCATCGGTATATGCAAGCCTCTCCACCCTGATGACAGGTGCAGACAGTGTATAGTTGACACGATGTAGGTCTGCTGGACCTCCTGGTATGCCACATTTTTAGTGTAGACTTTCTTCCACCTTATAAGTACTCTGGTTTGCTTCCACCACACAGTCCCTTCATCTAAAAGCATCTGAACAGTCTCAGCACCAAGCTGGCCTTCCTTGCAGCCAGTTAGGCTTGCCTCACCTCTCCCTAGGCCTATCCCAGTCAGTGCCCCAATATTCATCTCCCTCTAGCCAGTGCTCTTGCCTTCTTCCTGATCAGAGCCCTTCTGCCTCCCTTGTTGCTGGGGGCCTTCTTCCAGCCTGTCTGTTTCTCCTTAAAGGGTCCTATGCATTTTTTCTCATAATGGGGATTGAAGGGGGTCTGCTGCAGAAGGAAAGATGTGAACAAAGAAAGGAGAGAGAGTTTTAAGGAGGGAGAGTTCTCCATATGCAGAAATAGACAGACATTCCTGATATAGGGGTAGACCAAGGCTGAGAAAAGGAGACAAGTGATCAGTGAGAAGGGGTGACTGGGTAGGGGGAAGGAAAGAAGCAGATGGAACTGAGTGGCGACATGAGGCAGGACCTGGACAGTGAGGCCAAATACATTCAATACAATGTGGTTACAGTAGGAGGTGAACTAGAGGGCTCTGAAGAGTGACAGACACAATGGGGAGGGAAAGATGTCTCTTGTTCTGGTATTTTTGGTCCAAGTATGCAACACTAAACCACACTCGCATGTTTCAGCTGGTATCAGTTAGATGCCTGGGACAGCATTTTGCCCTGGTTCACACCCTGAAAAACCACTGATTTGAATAGAGTTCTGCATAAAGAACAACTCTGGAAAGATTCTTGTACAGTTTCGTAAACTCTAAGGGCTAGTTCCACAAGGGCAGTTGTCTAAATTACATGCAAGGTGGGTGTGAGTGTAAGTCAGTCTATGAGAGAATCCAGTGGGAGCTCAAGCCTGGGTAGGCGGGCAGACCCCAGAGACTCCTGGGGCACGTCCAGATGAGCGCAGTCATGTGGTATGTGGCACTGCAAACTTGACTGCAAACAAGTTTGCAGCCCCACATACTGCACAGTCCAGTGTTTTCCACGCTGCAAGGGCATGCTGCCCAAGTGTACGCTGGTTCATTTTTTTCCCCTGTGTTTTTGATATCCAAGGGATATCCAGGCGGTATGCACTGCTAAAAAGTGGAGCCAGGCTGCTCGGAGCTGCGCTGCGGCTGTTAGCTAGGCTTCACCCGGCAGGATCACCATGGCTGTAGCTCTGGGAGGACCCCAGGTAAGGCTGCTGGGGCACAGCCTCCCCTACACCACTCGAAGCACCTTGCCATGAGCCAAAGCGCATGTGGCACAGGCATTCCCCAGGGACAAGAAGCAGCAGTGTGTTGACACTCCTTGTCTCCCAGGAACCAAACGTCCACACATGTCTGGACGTGCGCCTGGAGTCCAAGGTGGTAGGATCCTGCCCTTGAATACAGCCATATTATTATCAATGAGCTTGCACCAGTGTCTCTGAGCACAGATTCTGAACTTTTTAGGCCCTGATCTTGTAAGTGGTTCCCCACAGAATGATCTCTGAACACAGTGGGAGCCCCGCTGAAATGAATGGTGCTCTGCACCCAGGCAGATGTCTGCCCATTGGGAACAGCTGGCAGCACTGGCCCTTTAGTTGCTTCTCTCATCTTGGGGGATGATGTTAAGGGTATGCAGGGATCAGAGGAAAGAGTAGTCCCTGCTGGGAAAAATAAAATATTGATCTCTTTCTCCTATTTGAATGATATTGATTAATCCACTCATTCATCTCACACATTTAACAGGCTTCAGCTGCAAAAACACAGCCCCTCCTTATCCCATCAGCCAGTTCCTTTGCTGTTACATTTCTCTTCACCAAACTAAGATCCTTACAAGTTTTACTTAAAACAATGAGCCAAATGCTTTCCGTTGCCTGCCAGTTCAACCAGGTTCCAGCTAACGGCTCCTGGCTGGTTCCCTACCTCTGTGGAGTGCTGCAGCTAGACTTGGAGGGAAGGCAGCCGTTCCCCTTTGAGATGTTGCTGCAGGGCTGCCAACCCCAAACATACAAAAGTCATGAGTCAGGTCCCAAAAAAATCATAAGATTGGCTTAAAAGTCTTGAGAATTTTTAATAATAATAAATGTGGGGCTCTTTTTATTTGCTTTCTCATTTCCAAGACTTTGAGGGCTTGAAACTTATTCCCTCCCCCTTTAAAAAAAATAAAAGAAGCTAAAATTCTCTTTGCAATTTCTTTGGGACTTGAAGAGAAATACCAAATATCATGCAATTTGCAATAAAAGCCTAAAAGGTGGCAATACAGCCAAGGTGTGCTCTCAATTCCTTCAGCAGTGTCCACCTGCCCATGGGATCAGGCAGGGGAGCAGTGAAGGGTGGCATGGGTAATTAATCAACCCAGGCCTTTCATGATGCCCCTTTTATCATGTTTTATTGTTTATGAGAGATTTCTTTTCAGAAAGCAAATTGGGCTTCCCACAGAGCTGGTATTTCCCTTCCACTCCCAGCACTTGTATCTTGCTCTGACTGGGAGTTTTATTAACACCTAGATAGACACGGGAGTAAGGGATAACATACTTTTTAATTGAAGTGGGATGATTTTTAAGCCATTTTAGGCCTCTCAATTCAATCTCTTAACCAGTACAAAACTCAAAAGTGGTCTAGATTGGGGATGGGGCAAAGCTAACTGGCATATCCTATGGAGGACGAAGACCATCAAGTTTTTGTCAGTTCCTTGGTGATTGCTTGGATTGGTTTTCTCGGTACTAAAAGTGGACTATAGTTATGTCAAAGCCAGATGATTAAATTATTACAGTGAAAGAAACAGAGGGATGTCTACAAGTCACAGAACCTGCTCAGGTACTCCACGGGCTCCCATGTCTGTACCACCCTAGTTGAGGCTTGTGTTTAGAGTAACAGTGTTGAGAAATGTTACTTAGTGACTGTGTTTTAACCTGAAGTACTTGCATTTTTCTGAAAGGTGATACAGTTCCTATTCTGCAGTACTGCCCACCCCAAGAGTTCAAAAGACAAGTCGAGACTGAAAAACACTCCACAGAACTGACATAGAATCATAGAAAAAATGGACCTCGGGGGTCACCTAGTTCTGCTTAAGACAGGATTATCCCTGTCTAAACCATTCCAGGTAAACGTTTGTCTAAACTGCACTTAAAAATTTACAAGGATGGTAGCCTGTTCCGAATCTTAACCACTGTCATAATTAGAAAGATTTTACTAATATTAAAACTAAATCTCTTTTGTTGCAATTAAAGCCCTTTACTCTTCATCTGGTCCCCTAGGGACATGGGGAATGATTGATCTGCATCCTCTTTATAGAAACCTTCTTTGAACTTAAAGACTGCTACCAAATCCCCCCTCAGTATTTTCTTTTCCAGACTAAATAATCCCAGTTCCTCCAAACTATCCTTGCAGGTCATATGTTCTAGGTCTCAAATTATCTTTTTTGCTGTCTTTTAGTCATTCTCTCATTTGCCCATTTCTTGAGATGCATGGATCAAACCTGGACATAATACTCTAGGTGAGGCTTCACCACTATTGGATAATTGGAAAAATCCATTGCCTTCACTTGCATAAAATACTCTTGTTAATATATCCCTGTATGCTGTTAGCTTTTTTTGCAAGGATATTACACATTGTTTACTTCCATTCATCTTGAGGTCCTCTATAACCCCCAAGACCTCTTCTGAAGTGCTGCAACCTAGCCAGTCATTTCCCATTTTGTATTTGTGTTTTTGATTGTTCCTTTTGAAGTGTAATATTTTGCACTTGTACTTATTTAGTTTCATTGTTTATTTCAGATTCTTTTTTCGATTCATCAAAGTTGTTCTGAATCCTAAACTTATTTAATCTATCTGCTCCCCTCCCCAGCTTGAAGTCATCTGCAAATTTAGTCAGTGTAAATTTACTTAATGCTGCCTCTATCCTTCAAGTCAGTACTGAAGATATTGAATGGCACTGGACCCAGAAAAGACCCCTCATTTGATACCTTCTATTTAGACACTGAGCTATTAATAACCACCCTGGAGCACAATGATTCCACCAAAGTATGTACCCAACTTATATTAGTTTAATTCGGACCATATTTCCTTAGATTACTTATAATAATGTCTCAGGACATGGTGTCAAATGCCTTACCAAGGTTGGGATATATTACACTTACTTTTCTCCCGCTATCCATAAAGCCTGTCTCATCACCAAAAACGGGAAATCAAGTTGACTAGGAATGACTTGCTCCTGATAAATCCATACTAGCTTTTATTTATCTCTCTGTTATCTTCCAGGTGCTTGCAAATTATTTTTTTGGATGATATGCTCCAGTGTATTTTCAAATATTGAAGTTAGACAGGTCTGG
Source organism: Crocodylus porosus (assembly GCF_001723895.1). NCBI lineage: Eukaryota > Metazoa > Chordata > Crocodylia > Crocodylidae > Crocodylus > Crocodylus porosus. Next base: position 184,502,350 of record NW_017728906.1, on the reverse strand, counting down.
AATTTATATGAGTTTAAACAAAATCTTAGCTATGAAATTAAAAAAAAATCTTAGGTCCTTTCATTTGCCTTCTCAGTTCTAAGCCTGGCTGCTGCAACTGTGTCAGGTTCTTAGACTTTTCTCTTCAACCGTGCGGGGTAGAAACATACATATAATATCTCATTCTCACATAATCACATGACTTCAGAAGGTAGAGATTTAAAAATAAAATACCAAATGTCAGAGTTGGCAAAACTGAGTACATCCATAAAGAGCTTAAGGTTTTTTAGGGTATATTTATATATTAGAGTTAAAATAATAAAGATATGTAAATGGCTTTAGGATCCCTAACAACTAATAAGAAACTAAATTAAATGAAATCAGACCTTCCTAAATTAAGTTCTAAAACCAAAAAAATGCTCTGAAATGGAATGAAAAATTGAAATTTCAAAATATCACTTAGGAAAAGTCCAAATGACATTGCATTTCAACCTTTACTAAATGCTTCCAAGGCTCTCTGAGCTGCCAAGAATTCCAGGCATGGGATTTTCCGGCTCAGGATGCCCAGAACATCAACAAATTGCTCAAAATCTGGTCTGTGCACCCCAACAGACCCACTGTCATAAAATTAGCAGAGAGAGGGAAAAACTCAAGAACCCCTTCCCTCATAATACCAGGGGCCTCTTACACTCATGGCACAAGCCTTTTAATCTACACTCTTTCTAACAGAAGTCCAACTGTCAAAGAGAAAGAAGACAGCACTAATTTTGCCAAACCTCTTGGCCTGTCACAGGTAGACTACCCATATATCTAACCTCACTGTCTCCATCACAGAAGCTGACTTGTTGGTACCACACTAAGGGGTATTCATTTTAATGAGATGTTTGCTTCTCGTACAACAGGCAACATCCTTGTAACCGTATCAAACTGCTTATCCCACAGCTAAATCTCTCAACATAAATAATATGCTACAAATTGGTGAAAGGAATCCTATAACCAGTCCCCCATTTAGAAGGTTTCTAGATATGTACATGCCCAGCCGGTAGCATGTCCCTGATGGCTGGGGAGAGCTTTTCTACTGGTAGTGAGGAGGCAGGGGTGGGCTGCTTTGTAGCAACAGGAATAGCTCCTGGCCTGGCCACTGGAAAGGGCTACTGTTCTAGTCAGGCCTCCCTTGCTATCAACCACAGTAAGTGGTGTCAGGGAAGGGTTGGTCCATGGTGTTAAATGAGGTTAAAATCCAATCGGGTATTATTATACATGAAAAGGAGGTGATTTTTGTCACCTCCTTGCTAATTCTTGCAAACCTTTGCTCATGTATCAAAACTGAGTCACTCCTATCATTTGCTGCCAAGCTAACACTTTATGGATATGCACACGGGAGGTGGGGGAGGGGATACTTCACAATTTTTCATTTTCCAAAATCATCTGTTTTTCTAAATGCATTGCTAGATTCTTATGCTAACAGTCTACCATCTGCTCACTCTTTCAACACACCCATTATGCAGTCTGCTGTTTTGCTATAGTGCCAAGACTTTATATACTGAGTTAAAATACAGTCAACAGTTTCACATTTAAGAAGCACGAAATATAAGAAAATGCTTTGCAGTAGAGCTTCCTCTTGTTCTAGGACAGGGGTGCTCAACCACCCCCAGCCCATGGGCCAGATGCAGGCTGTGGAGCCATGGCATCTGACCTGCAGGAGTCTCCCCATGTCCAAAAATTTGGCAGCATGGGAGCAGTGGCAGCAATTGCCACCCCCTTACTGCCCAATTTCTGGACCTCTGAGAAGCCTTAGAGGGCCAGTGATCATGCCCAATCTGGGCACATGGGAGCTGGCTGGATGCAGTGTGGGCCCTAGTCCTACAGCTCAGGGCCCTAGGAGGCAACACAGGGCTTGGGGAGGCAGCATGAAGCCTTATCCCAGCTCATGGGACCCAATCCAGCCCACGGACCAGCACCAAGGCACTCATCTGGTATGTGCCAACAAAAGACGGAGCACCACTATCCTATAAACATCTTGCTAGGACAGTTTAGGAACAGTGGACCTTGCATCTATACAGGGGATTGCATGAAATGATCCTTAAGAGCCCTTCCAACCCTATGATTCTATACAGTCTCAGCAGCAAGAGGAAAAGTAAATGATAACCCTAGAACTGCATCTCGGCAGTCTGGCGACACCCTCAAACACTAGATGGAAGAAAGAGTGTTTTGTGTAACTGCCTGAATACCTCAGTGGGATACTAAATCCATAAGCCAGAAGGTTTATTATATTGAAATAATAGCAGTTGTGAGTCCTAGATACCTGGCCTTCTGTTCTTCCATTAATTTTCTCTCTCAATTAGCCAACATACATTCACTCTGGAACCAAGAAAACTAATTCACAGCAAAAAATAGTAATAATGGAGCACTAAAACTCTAACTTGGCAATGCACTTACATATGTGCTTACCTTTAACCATGTGACTGTTAGTACTTAGACTGTTCAGTGCAGAAAGTTAAGCATGTAGTCAGGCATTGTGCTGGACCAGAACCTAAGTTTAAATAATCAAACTCTCAAAATTAAGAGAATTCCAAATAGTAAGGTCACTGTTACTCCCTTACTATATAATAGTAGCATTCCATATTTAAAGTGTTATAGAAACACTGGGTTACATCTTACTTGCCCTGCTCTGGAAGCCAGTCCCATTCTATTTAATGGAGTGATTCAAGTAAGCAAGGAAAAGAAGACAAGACAAGGACCCATTATCTAATCAAGTTTCACAACAGACCCAGGAGATATTGTGAGGTGAAGTTTCATTGGTCACATTTACTGTAAGGGAATCTAAGGCAGAGAGGCCAAGTGAATGTTGTTCCTCCCAAGGCACTGTCAGCTCCTTCTGCAACACAGTTTGAATAAGCCAACATAGTGAGCATAACTTGATTAGCTTTACTGACTGCCAGCCAGATGGTCAGCCTGACCAACAAAAGAAATAGATGCAGGGTTACCCAATTCAAAGCCTGTCACAGTTTTTCATCTTTTATATGTACATGGATACATATTTGGTCCACTCATAGACCTACAGTGAATTGCTCAGGGTATGAAGGAAGTATGTGTCAGAATGGAGAGAGGACTTGGGGTTAATAGGTGTTATTACTGGAAAGCTCAGCAAAAAAGCTATATTGATTTCAGCCCAGGATAAACTTGGGAATTCTAGTGTCATTCACAGTTCCATTTTGAACTGAAAGGGCATTAGCTGGATTGATGGCCAGGGTTTACAACACCATGCATACCAAATATGCTGATGAAGACTCCTGAAACTGACCTGAGCAGAAGCGTGTCCATACATCCAATTTAAAAAATCAGGAGGATCAGTGCTTCCGGAGCACTAACACAGCTATCATAGTACTTGCTACACAGAAATGAGTCTAAATACAGAATATCACAGAGATGCAATCTGTCTACAAAATGGGAACTGAAAAGGTCCTTTCCCCTTAACATTCCTAATAAACCAAATCTGGAGGGTTTGTTTTTGCCCTGCTTCAGACACATTCCAAACATAGGAGGTAAGAAGGATTCCCAGCTCCATAACTTACTTGGAACATGAAAAACAGGCTTTTTCAGCTATGGCCCATCTTCCAGGACCTTGGCTTTCCTACTCAGGTTGGTTTGCTGCTGCCTGGAGCACAATTCTGAGGCTGGAAAGTCTGCCTTGGGGTTTTCATCTGGCTTTTGCTAGACTAACAGACCCATCCTGTACAAGGAAAGCAATCTTTCCTTCTCATAACTGTCTCCTAGTATTGCCCCCTAATATCTCCAAATAAGAACAGTAGGAGAATTGTGTATAAGATGAAAATTTATATAAAAAATTTAGACAGTATAACCAGCAAGAGACTGCTATATACCTAATAGGATACTAAGCCAGAGCTAGTGAGAAAGGCCAAGACTGCTGATAAAGTGAACTATATCTCTGCAAGAGGATCCACAATATAGATATTGAGAGACTTTCTAGAAAAAGAGATGATTCCTGAAAGGAAAGCCAGACTAGGAGGGGAAGAGAGGGAAGACAGAGAGGGAGACAATTTTTTGACTTTTAAAAATATTATTATAAAAATATTAAAAACAGAAGATGAAAATGCAGAAGAGTGTTGTCCTCTGTTGGGATGAGCCTGGTACACAGAACAAAAACCACTTGAAACCCTTTCCCCCACTATGCCCTTTATGAGGTTATACATTTAGGGCTAGCTGTCCATCTTCCACCTTGCAGAGTGCCTGTGATGGCGTAGTGTGAGGTGTACATTTTGTTGCAAGGTGACATGTCCAAACTCACTGTCCGGGCGGCTAGGATCTGGAACCAACTTCTGGGAGAAAAGTGGTGCTGGCTCCTACCCTGGGAGGTCTTTAAGAGGAGGCTAGATGAACACCTTGCTGGGGTCGTTTGACCCCAGTACTCTTTCCTGCCATGGCAGGGGGTCGGACTCGATGATCTGCTCAGGTC
>NW_017728906.1:184477557-184497599 GCF_001723895.1 Crocodylus porosus | reverse complement strand
GTGCAGCAGCAGTGCCCGCAGATGCTGCCAGGGCTGTTAGCAGCAGGGGTGGAGTGGCAAGTGCCGACCAAAGGTCAGCAACCACCCACAGCCACTGCTGGCAGTGTCAGCACTGTTGGCAGTGGCCAGTGGGGATCGCTGCTGGTGGTGTCAGCGGGGGGTGGCAAGTAGTCTAGGAAAGCATAGAAGAGAGTGTCCTTCACTTCCTCCTTGCAGAAAGGGCAGGCTGCCACACCCATTGGGTCCAGATAGCAGACAAAGGTGCCTGTGGCCTGGGCCCAATGCAGCAGCTGCCACTGGTGGTCATCAATTCTCTTGGCCATGGGCAGCTTGTACAGGGTGTGCCAGGTTGGGTGGGCTGAAAGAGAAAGAGATGTGGCTGGGTTGTCTAAAACAAACCAATAGGGAAAATTTGCCCTCTTTCATCAAAACACTGAAGCAAGTGCATTGTAGTAGTAGGGGTTAACCCCCTCCTGAGGGCTGACACGATGACACCAACAGGAAGTTGTCAGCCATCTTTGTTTTTTAGCAGTTGCAATAAAGCCTTTTTTGAGAGCAAGAAGTTTCTCTGCTTTTCCCTGAGCTCTGCGATAGCACAAGCATAGCTTTAAGCATGTTTTTAAATCCTACTGACTTCAAAGGCTTTTATGACTAAAAATAAATCAAACCAGTTCCTTTAGCTTATAAATTGATCTCATGGGCTAGGAAAGGTCCTCTTCCAATTTCTCCCAGCATATTTCCCACAAAAAGTCTAGAGTATGAGCCAAAATCTGGGTCTTTGTCTTTCAAATGAGTCTTTTTAGACATGTTAATGAACTGGGATAGAGACTGCAATGTTGTCATGCAAGGTACTCCAGTTTATGATGCCACTACACCATTCTGTATGCCCTCTCCCAGTTACGAAGATAGAAATTATTACACTCTGATTAAAGTAACTCCATTAATGCTGAACACTTATTTAGGTCAGCTAGAGTAATTTGAGAAAATTCTGTTTATGTCCATGTTCTTTTTTTCCCTGTACATATTTTTCCCCTCAAATGCTTTTCAGCCTAGCCCCAAATGAGTCACAGATCAAAGCATTTCTTCTTCATTCAGCTTTTGAGGCCAAATTGCAATTTATAATGTCTGTGGTTTTAGCTAATCTCTCTCTCTGTCATCTCATTTTAAATCAACAGAAGCCAGCACAAAATAACTTGTTTAAGTATGCCCTGCTGAACTGAGGATTTTTAACATGGGCACCCTGTTACTGATCCATCCCATAGGTAGTAGTTTCAAGAGGGGTGGGGGGATTGGAGGGGACTTTATTATCATTATAAATATTAACTTTGTAAACAGCATGTTTTAACCTAGGTGAAGCAACTGAATTTATATTGTTGCAAAACTAAAACTCTATTTTGTTTCTTTTTGCAATTTTAACCGTATCAGAGTAAAAAGCCTTTTATTTTGCATCGTGGTAAGGAAGGTAAATATATTCTGCCTAATTTCAGATATACCTGTATGCTATGGTCTTGAAAGTTCAACATAATCTGGAACTTCCTTGGTTCTGCCCAGGTGAGACATTAAAATAAGGTGAGTGGTATAAAATAAGGTGCTGGCAGGGGGAAAGAGAAAACTTTTAGTAAAAGGAGGTGGAGTGACTGCTGGGGTCACCACTGTGTGCCTCCAGTTTTACACTGGAGGAACTCCACTGCAATCCATGGTGTTGAACTGGAGTAAACTTTCATGATCAGAGCTAGGGTAATAAAGAACGTGTGTGTGTGTGTGTGTGTGTGTGCGTGTGTGCGTGCGCGCGCACGTGTGTGTGTGTGTGTAAGTGTGGCAGAGTACCAGCTGCAGTAAATCAGCTCCTTTCACTTCACACATACTATGCTTATTTCCCTTCCCAGACCAATTCTACATCCAGGTAACTACAGATTCAGGAGGGTGTGTTGACCCCCAGCAGGACTAAAAACAAGACCCGTCAAAGGGCAGATGAACCCCCTATGAGCCAATGGCCATCCATACTTAGGAGATAGGGACCACCAGGTTACTATGCCTGAAGAATCACCAATGAAGCAAAGCAACTCAACTAACCTCGTGGAGTGGAGGAGGGTTGTTGCAGCATCTAGTGTACCCCGACAGTTGCAGCAGCTTCAGGACTGACCTGACTTGACTTGACTTGACCCCCAGGATAAATCACATTGGCTAGGCACTAGGTACTCAGTGATCTGCCTTAGTGCAGGGCAGAGTTGGCCTTAGGAAAAAAAGGCACCCTGGGCAACCTACTGTTTTGGCGCCCCTCCCTCCTCCCCAAGTCAGCAGCACTGCTGCAGGCAGAGGCAGACAGGCAGGCAGTGGCATGGGACACACCGTTGCATGCATGTTTGCAGGGCCCAAGCGTGGGGGGGAGAGGGGGGTAAGGATACACTTTACCAGGTCCCAGGGATCCAAGGGGTCCCGGCCCAGGCTGCAACCCGATTACCATGGGGGGGAAAAAACGAAGGCTAAATTGTAAGTCATGTTTAAGGATATGTATGGAAAGTTATGTACTACCTATATGGGGTCTCCACTGTGAGATCTGCTGGAGCCAATCAGAAGCAGGATAAGCTACATTGTGAACAGTGAGGGAGTGTGTGCATGTGCAGTTCATTCTAGGACTTCTGCTTTGAGAGCCAGAGGTATTTATGCTTCCCTATGTGACACGCTTTCTCAAGCATTACAAGCCCCAGAGTCCCTTGTGCATATAGATGGAGAGGGGAGGGACAAAGCACCATATAACCAGGGACACTGATTCCAGGGACAGTGGAAGCCATAGTGTTGCTGGTTGGATTTACAGGCCCGAAAGTGACTTAGGCCTGGTGGTCTCAATACTGCACAGAGAAGAACTGAAACAGGGATAGGATTAGTGCCTGGAAGCAAAGGACACTTCTTTCTCTTTCTCTGTCTCTCATACACACATGCACCATGTCTAGCTATAAATACAAATCAGGCAGCCAGAAACATAAGGAGAGGAACTAAAAGAAGCAAAAGGACACCAATCAATCCTCCAGGTTTTCAAAACAGACAGGCCTTTCTGCAGTCTAGCTCGACCAATGCACTAACTAGGGAAGTAGATGAACAAAAGCAAGATGGAAATGATTTTAATATACAGACTGTGTCTGTGGCAACTGATGATGAAGAAAAGCTGCCAGATGCATCATGTGACTCCAATCTAATGCTTTCCAAAGATAGGTAATATCACCATTAGCACCTCTATGTTCAGAAGAAGGCTTTCAAAAAACAGGAGAGAGTAGTACAACAATATCAGATTCATGCTTTTTCAAAGACCCAGGCTTGTGGCCTAAACTGATAACAGATTCTGTCAGCCAAAAAACTGTTCTAGCTGGTGTCCTGACTTTGGAAGAAATTTGGAAGCTAGCAAAGTCAATTCCAAAAGATGGTGGTGGGTATATGTTTCCTGAATTTTTTCTCAAATGTCAGACTTCCAATGGAGAACAGCTACCAAGAGACTGGCTCGTTTGGAGAAACAATCCTGCGCTGTATTGTTTTCCATGTTGGATACTTTCTGAAGGGAGACAAAAACAATGCAGTATGCTGGCAAAAAGTGAAGGGTATTCACCAAATGTGAAAAAATGGCAAAAGCTACATAATGAACTTACTGAACATGAAAAGAGCTTAGCACATAAAATGTACTACTGCCAGTGGAAGTAGTCACTGTCAGGTGGACATGGAGTGGACAGTGAGGTTCAAAACCAAATATTAACAGAAGCAACATGATGGAAAGAAATATTGGACAGCTTGTTGGATGTTACCTTATATCTTGCTTCAAGAGGTTTAACATCCCAAGGAGATGATAATCTGAAAGGTGATGCACACAATAGCAGCTTTCTTGGAACTCTTGAGTTAATAGCTCATTATGACAGCATCACTCATGACCATTTGGCCAAAGTCAAACAGAAGCAAACAGAGGGCAAAACGATGCAAGGATAGGCTCATTATCTCTTATGGGAGAGTCAAAATGAGTTTATTGAATTATATGGTAAGAGTATGTAGGAGGCCATCCTTGCAGAGAGAGAAAAAGCCATTTATTATTCTATCATTTGTGATGCTACTCCTGATGTCTGTCACCAAGAACAACATATGCTGATACTCCGATTTGTAATTCACAACAAAGATACTGGTACATTTAACATTAAAGAAAGGTTTTTTTGAGTTTTGATTTAAAAAATGGAGAACAGATAGCTGAAATGCTAATTGCCAGCTTGAAGTGTCATAACATTCCTCTTGATGACTGTAGAAGTCAAGGTGTTGATAATGGCTCTAATATGTCAGGGAAAATAAAAGGCATTTAGGCCTGCATTATGTCCAAAAATGAACTTGCTGTGTATTCTCCTTGTGCTTCCCATTCACTAAATCTTGTAGGACTTAATGCTGCAGCAGCATGTACTGAAACATAAACATTTTTTGGTTGTGTGCAGCAACTTTTTGTGTTTTTCAGTGCCAGCCTTGTGAGGTGGATGATTATAACAGATAAGATACACTGCTCACTCCACTCTCTGTCAGATATGCTGCAGTGCATGTGGTGATGTTATCTGTGCACTCACAAGGCATCTTCTAGGTATTCTGGAAGCACTGCAATGTGCTTTTGAATTAACTTTGAGACACAACGCTCAGTCACAACTGGAAGCAGTGAAAGGGTACTTCAGTTCATTTTCATGCTTTTTGTTGGGTAGTTTCTGGTACAAGGTTCTTTCAAGTATTGATGACAGAAACAAGATTTTGCAAGCCAGGGGAATCTCTCTTGAATCAGAGGCAGCTCTCATTGCTGATATTATTGAAGAAGTAAAACAACTTAGAGATCAGTGGCCCAAAATTCTACAGGAAGCACGTCTTGTAGCAGAAGACATGGGAACTTTGCCACAATTACTGAAGAAGAGAGGCAAGAAGCGGAAAAAAATTTGATGATGACACAGCTGAGGAATCATGTTCTATCATCTCTGAAAATGATCCAAAATCTTTATTCAGAAGGAACGTTTCTGATGCATCTTTGGATCACATTATCTGTGGAACACAGCGCAGATTCAAAGCAACCGATAACTTTGTTTTACATTCCATTCAGTCCTAAAATACTTGACACCAGCGCATGAGGAACTGGACAAAGCTTCTAAATGTCTACTTCACAGGTATCCCACAGATCTTTCTGAGAATTTTCCTTGCGAAATATTGCATGTGAAAAAAATCTTCAGATTTACTTTTGGAAAACAGTATGAGCTACCCCCACTTATCTTATTGAGATTTACAAAAAACATCTAATTTTCAGTGAAGTGTGCATAGTTATACAGATCTTTTGTATGCTGCCAGTGATTGTAGCAGAAGCTGAAAGAAGTTTCAGCAAGCTAGCACTCATCAAAAACTGCGGGCGTCCTACTATGGGACAAGAACGGTTAAACCACCTTGCTATTTTGTCTTTTGTCTGTGAACTTGCAAGAGAAATTGACTTTGGGGAGATAATTCATGAATTTGCAATGAAAAAGGCCAGATAAATAAAGCTTTAAAGTGAATTGGTCTGTTTATAAAATGGTTGCAGTCATGTTGTTCCATTAGAACAAAAAAATCAAAACATCGACTGGATAACACCATTATAAGGACCAACAACTAAAACATTAAAAAATAGTCAGCAATGTAGAATATAATTTCAGAATTAAAATAGAAAATGTTCTTTCATGATTCATGAGTTTTTCTGTATGTGGGCGGGTGGGACGGGGCCTGCCTTACAAGTTTGTGCTGGCCCCAAACAACTGATGCTTGGGCCCTGCATGGTTGTGTAGCAGGGTGTGAGACTGATTGCAGAAGGAGACTGAAAGTGTGTTTGCATGCATGCGTACTTGTGTGCACCCATACATGCATCAGAGGGTTTATTTCTGTATGTGAGAGAGGTATGCGGGTATGTGTGCATACGGTGCACAATGGATGTGCACAATGCGTATTCAGGAACGTGGGGCTTTGTGGGCAGGCAGCCTGCGTGCACAGCCCCTGCTCCAGTTGACTGCGGGTGGGCTCTGCCTGCTGGAGCACAAGGCCATTCTGTCCTGGTAGGAATGAATGCTCAGGGGTATGCATACGGATGGCACTGGTAGCCACTGCTCACACAGGACATGCCCGGCTGCCTGTGTTGATCTGGCGGTGTGGCGCAGCTCAGCTCATCTAGTCTGGTCTGGGAGGCAAGCACACTTGCATTGGCTGGCCTGCAGTGACACTAAGGGAGGACGTGCAGCTAAGGTGGCTGCAGCAGCACCGCACGACCACACTGCCCGCTGCTGCGGCTGACCACATTCCAGTGGGGGCTGATCCTCAGCAGCTTCCACATGCACATGCATACACACACTATGAGTGCAGACTGCTCACATACGTTTGTGCACGTGTGTTTGTGTGTGTTTGGCACACCCCTAACCACAGTGCCTTGGGGGTCGCCCACATCACCCACCCCTATGGCCGGCTTCGGTAGGGAATTTATCTCAAGTAAGGTTATCTAAGCAGCAATTCCAAACTGCCTTAGAAATAAACACTACATGAGACTCCCAGCTACACCAACCTAAATAAATATCATGAATGTGTATTTGGATATATATGGCTCTTTTTCATCAGCTACCATTATCTCTGATTGGCAATATTTTACATAATATAATATAATATAATATAATATAATTGGGTGTAAATGATACTAAATATAATATAATAGGGTGCAACGATATTAAATAGACTATAAAATACAGAAAGTATTATATAATATAAAATATTGCCTATTAAGTGCAGGCGCACAGACATTCCTGAGACTGCTCTTGATTTAAACTGCAAAGCTCAGGTCTCAATAACCCAGAGGCGGGCAATTATTTTGGGCAGAGGGCCGCTTACTGAGTTTTGGCAAGCCATCAAGGGCTGCATGACAGGCAGCCAGGGACAGATAAATATTAATTTTCTAAATTTTTTAGGGGCCCCATGGGCCAGATAGAATGGCTTGGTGGGTCACATCCAGCCCATGGGCTGCATTTTGCCCACCCCTGAGAATAACCAATGGCTACTGGGAGGAATGAATGCCTTGCTGTCTGTGCTGCCAGTTGTTTTCCTGTGAGGAAGGAACCTACTGCTTCAGAGTGCCTCTTCTTCAGACAGAAGAAGAGAACTCCCTACTTGGGCTCAGTAGCATAACTAGGGATAGCCATGTGGGGTGGAGGCACCAGAACAGTGGCCCCATTGTGTCAGCAGCAGCCACTAGTGTACAGGGAGGCTGCACAGTAGCAGTAGCAGCAGCAGCCAGGGTCTTAGAGTCTCTGGGATTAGGGAAGACCCACCAGCACTCAGTACCACCCCGTATCCTCCAGCATCTCTGCCCAGGATGCCAAAATGGCTATGCCTCTTCTTGGACTAGAATGAGTAAGCTCCCAAATGACGTAGAACCATGGCCAGATCTAGAGTTTTGAAAAGGGGGTGCAGATGGTGGGGTGCAAAACAACACACAATTTTTCCAGTTAAAAATAAACCAGAAGTTTGCTTATATGCTAGGACCCTAGGGATTTATTATTCAGTTTAGGATTGAAGCAAAAACAAATGTAACATCATTGGAATGAGTTAAAAACAATCTGCAGAGCTATGAAATAGGAGCTTCATTACCAGCAGCACATAACGGACAGCGGAACTACAAAACAAAGGATAACTTCAGTGGTGGAACATCAAGACCATTAAAAAGAAGAGAGGGTTGTTAACTCCCATGGAATAAAGTGTTTAGAAGGGATCAGGTAGATCACAATGAGCCATGAAGTCAAGTGGCTCCCACAGTGCTGCTGACTAGAAATGCTATTGTCACAGCTTGTTTTAAACCCTGGGTGAAGCATGAACCAAATGGGGGTGCGAGTACCCAGATCTGCCTAGAGATAAGCAAAATGTGCCAAATGTGCCAATGTCCTCCAATGCCTAGTCCAATATTGTCCTTTGCTTTTAACCATCTAATCACCTTTCCTCCTTCCCCTGCCAGTAGTTCCCTCATTCCTCCCTCTGACTCACCAATCATCTTTATCCAAAAGAACCCTCCCACTCTGCAGCAGGGGACCCAAACTCTGTTACTCAGACACAAAGGAGGGGGAGGAAAATTAGTGCATCGGGGCATGTGCCAATGCAGTCTGCATGAAGGTGGGAGACTGGGCAGAGGACATTAAAAAGAAAAGCATTTGAGATGGGATCGGGGATTGAAGCAGCCTGTCCAGGAAGAAGGGCTCTGTAACAGGGAGTCAGGGGGCTTATGTCACTTTAAGAGGATGCAGCAGCCTAAGATGGCTGTGTGGGGTCACAGCGGCAAGAGTACAGGCTTCCCCCTAATGAAGAGAATAAAACCCCTGTGCATGGCTGGAGAAGGCACAGGACAGAAAGGGGGTGGGGCTCCCAGGTATATAAGCCCAGGGTCTGAGCCACAGTGGGCAGTCAGGCCCTGCAGGCTGCAGGGAGAGGAGCTGCCATAGGGAGGCTGACTACGGGAAGCAGTGCCCAGGTATACCCACCCTACCCACAAGGGTGAGAGTGAGCCTAGCCCTGGGAGCTTTTGTTTGTGGGAGGATAGTGATGGACAGCAGGGGGATGAGCTTTGTGAAAGCAGTTTGTGTGTATTTCAGTTGTATTGGTGTTTGTTTGCTTATGTTTGCGGAATAACTGGAGGACTGGGAGAGACTGTAGGAGTGAAAGAGGCCATGAGCAGGGTACCAGGTAGGTACCCTCCACTGCAAGGCTAAGGCCCAAAGAGCCAAGGCCCAAACCAGTGGGCCTGGGCCAGGGGCCTCAACTAGAGGCAAAAAGGGCTAAGGCCAAACAGGCTGAAGCCTGGACAAGGATTGGGGTATGGGGGGCCCAGGATTGGTTCAGGCAGAGAGACAGAGACTTTAGGGCAATAGAAGAAAGGACTAAGAGCAGCATCTAGAGATCACCAGCTTCCAGGGGCAGGCTCTCCATCAGCAACGTTAAAGGCATGGCAGATGAGACACCGGGACAGACCCTGAGAGACAGGAGCAAAGGTTGACCAGGACTTAGGTGACCTTCAAGGGGGTGCCGTGGTATCCCTAAGCATGTCCTTGTTATAGGCACCATGAATATATAAGGGACTTAGATCAATGTTGTTCTGTTGTGCAAGAGGGCTGAGGGTAGGGCCAAACAAACAATTTAGCAAGGATGAGGAAAGTAAACTGACCCATGATTTTAGACTTTCTCCAATGGGTTCCATTGCTAACTCCTCATGTTAGAAATCTCCGTCTAATATCACTGCATATAGTCAAGTTGCATATATCTTCCATTTCAGACTTGGGTATAATTTAAATAAGAAGTTTGTCAAGGTCCTAATCATTGGTGTCTATGCAAGTTTGTGTCATTTTAGTCACTGGGAGCTAAATTAAACACTGAATTACATGAGGTCAGCAATTCTGCTTTTAAGTATTGGGGTGTATCTTGGGAAGGTATCCAGTTCATCCAGTTTGGCAAGGGTGAGGGGTGTGTAGGAGAGGAGGGCAAGCCTTCCATGAGGTAGGGCCCACATGCAAAGGAGTGAATTTTACTAAACAGGAGCAAGATACTCTCACTGCATCAGAGTGAAAACAAAATAAGCTAGGCATGATCAAGCAGTTCCCTAATTCCTCCCTCCTTCCTTTACTGCAGACACTGTGAAGAGAATGGCTTGAAGCGCAGCTACAGAGGCTCAATTCCTAGCACCTTCTCCAGTTTCAGTAGCTTTGATTCTATATCCTGTGTCTAGGCCTGGGTAAACCCAACTTAGCCAGAATGGACAAAATTTCTGCTGGTTTTGCCTCAGAGGGTGAAATCTCAGCCCCATGGCAGTCAATAACAGAACTCCTTTTGACTTCAAAAGGGCCAGAATGTCATCCCTGGTTTTATTTTCATGCTTTTAATACCAAAATGCCCCTTTTACCTACTGTACAACCACATTTGAGTAACAGGGGCAGGTAGGGCAGGGATCAACTGGTTTAGAGAAGTATGAGCTTTTGTACGCAGTAACCTAACATCTGAAGTAGGGTATTGCCTACAAAAGTTCATGTGTTTCTGCACCAATTATTCTCTAAGGAGTTACTCTACCCTACCTTTTGCCTGATTTCAGACTAACACACTTAACCACTTCTGTGCATCTGGGGACTATATAATGTATAGGGGTCTAACTCCTTCTCAATAAAAATGGCCGTTACCATACTGAGTCACCCCAAGGATCCAAGTAGCCCAGTATCATCCTCCCAAGAAAGCCTGGTGCCAGTTGCTTTAAGGATAGTGTAAGATCATCATACTGTACAATTCTGATAGAGTGGGGGAAGTTTCCTTTGTGCCTGAAATTGAAGTCGGATGAGAGTTTTCAATAAACTGATTTTTTTCCTTTGGAAAATGCTGAATTGCCAAAACAATCTTTTGACAGGAAAGAGCTGATCTTGATTAAAAGTGCTGAAAAAAGTTTTAAAATGGTAATTTTAGCATTATGGAAAAATTATGTTTTTTGCATTTGGAATGAGTTTTTTTATCTGAAATTAGAATAAAAATCAAAATAGTAAAAAGCTGAGCAATATAATCAAAACTTATTAAAATTAAAATATATAGCTATAAAATCGCCAACATTTTTCAGACCAAAATTATACATATATAAGATTATATGTATGAAATATATATGTGTAATTTTGATCTTCAAAATTTTTGAAATTTTGAGTTTTCTTCTCAGTTTGGGGCAAAAAGCCCTCACATTTTCACAGACAAGAAAATCATTTCCTACCTACCTCTGCTGAAACTGGTTAAAGATGACATCTTGCTGGGGTCATTTGACCCCAGTACTCTTTCCTGCCATGGCAGGGGGTCAGACTAGATGATCTGCTCAGGTCCCTTCCGACCCTACAAACTATGAAACTATGAAACTGTGTCCTGAAAGCTGGTATTAGCTGCATCCATATTTGCCCTAGCTAGCGATATCACAAAAAATATTCTTATTAATACAATTATCACATTCGCTTTTAAACCCTACTAAACTTGTTTGCTCAGTTTTCTTATGGCAAGGATTTCCACAGACTGATTCTGTACTATGCAATAAAAGATCATTTATACGTTTAAATATATCACTTTTAATTTCATAGTCTTCCCTTTGTATTGTGGAAATAAACTTTTTTTATTCCTTTCATCATCTACCATATCTCCTTTGGCTCACCTTTTCTTGGCAGTAAATATGTCTTACATTTTTAATCTCTTCTTATATGAAAGTCTTCCTTTACCTTCAATTCTTTGTTGCCCTTTTCTGCTATATCAGTTTTGAAAGAATAGTTAAAAAAAAAAAGAAGAAAAGAACTGAGTTAGGATTGAAGACTAGTCCATTGCTTTATATAATAGCATGATATTTATAGCATGATTCTTTATCCCTACATATCTCTCTCTATGTAGCTGATCATCTTCACTGCTTTTCTGTGACTGTCATTGAGCAGCATACAATAGCACTTCTGATTTCTTGCGTAGTTCTAGTTAATTTTGAACCCCTCCAAGTAGTGGGAATTGTTTCTTCCAAGACAGACTTTGAGCATATAGCTCCAAGAGCTAGGAGGCTTAAAGGGATGAAATTTGCTGCTTGCCCTGTGGGAAGTAGGTGACTAGGAAAGTTGTATTTTAATTTCCCAACAGTAGGAACAGGAGCATGGCTCAGGATTGGGGCCTGAGCCACAGTTTTGTTGTAGAAAAGGAGACTTGGACAGATTAGACCTGTCCCTTTCTGCTGCCACTACCCCCTGGTGGAAGGGTTCATTTTCTTCTGGCTTTCTCACCCACTGGGTGACTTTGGGCAAGTCATACCGTCTCTGTGCCTGCTTCCTAAATTATAACTGAAGACAATGATCCTAACCTCTTTTTAGAGCTCTCTGAAATTTGCTAATAAACTCTGCTATGTAAGAACTAGGTATTCTCCACAACAATTTTGGGTTGCTGTTTCATTACTATGTCACCAGCATATTCTTTGTTTCTTATTTGTCATGTATATTGCAGCAGTGCGTGAGGCTCTCAAAAGTGGGTAAGATCCCATTATATCAACATCTACTAAATGACAGCCACTCTTTGAAAGAAAGTCTTAAGCACAGTGCTTTCCAGTCTTGCCTTCCTTCATGTCCTTGTGACAAGGTTTTTAGCAGAATTTGCAGTTTCATGTGAATCTAACAGGCCACAGACACACTGTGAACACTTCTGCTGCGGCCTCAAATTTGCAACCTTTCAGCTGTCAACTGTGCATCTTAGTGCCTGCACCAGCCCAGATCACTCCAGTCTTGCCTAAATTAAATCACTTTGAGTTATCCAGTTCAGTCTTCATCCCTTCCTCCAGACATTCCTTTGCCCAGCCATCCAACACCTATATATCTAGGAAATCTAAAACACAGGTGTCTGATATATTGTACAAAACTGTACATGATCCACTGCCAATTCATATGTGGAACATGCAACCTGCCAGTTGGCTTTACCATAACTCTCTTGAGAACAGCTGAAAAGGATAATTCACTAGAGAGCAAATAGCTATCTGCAAAAGGAAATTATGTTAGAGTCTCTCTATTCTTTTCTAGAAGAGTTCCTTTCCTTTTTCATTTTTATAGCTCTAGATCTGAATACTACTGACATAACATTTAGCCTCAGGTTTTCATTTTCAGGTAAATAACAGGGCACAAATAGAAGCACTTCATAGCTCTGGCTTCCTTACATGGGAGATGGCAGACCAAAAAATCTCCAACCCCTCTGCATTATTTATTGCCAGTTTATTTTATTTTACCCCAACACGCTTGCTGAATTTTAGTTTTCTTTCCATTAGTATCTGGGCCTCTCTCCTATGGAAATTAGTAATCAAATTCCCATTGGCTTTGGTTATAAATTGACATTTGGAACAAGGAGTGATAGGAGGGGTCCAAAGAGTTATGATCTTAGCAGTGCAACAGTATCTGGCCATCAATGCTGGGAAATTTCTAGTCAATGGGAATTGGAGGTGCTCATTCTCTTTGAAAACTGCAGAGAACAGTATGTGTTGGTCATCAAAACAGAGACAGAAATACTGGAGCTTATTGGATAATTGTGTGGTAGCTGGAACATAGGAGCTAACTCACAGTATGGGATAAGGTGCAAAGTTGGAGGGCTGCTCTTCAGATAGATAGGAACACTGAAGGTAGTTGCTTTAAGTGGAGGTTTTATATGATTACATGTGTTTTTAAATTTGTGTAGGCACCTAGAGAACTTGTCAGACTCAGCATCAGTTATGGATTGGGTAGGTCACAGGCCAGGATGCTGTGCAAGCACGTGCTGGGATGGATATGTTTGCTCCCTGCAACAAGAAAATACCTGACCTTAAATGCTAACCCTGTATGCCCTGTATGTGTGGTCCTGGATGCTGTTCTTTAAGAGAGCAAACACTTAAATAAAGTTGTAGTTGAAATATGTGGGACTCAGAAGGAGGAGATTCTGAGGCAGGGGCGGGCAACTATTTTGGGTGGAGGGCCACTTACTGAGTTTTGGCAAGGCATATAGGGCTGCATGATAGGCAGCCAGGGGCAGATAAATATTAACTTTCTAAAATTTTTAGGGGCTCTGCAGGCCAGATAGAATGGCCTGGCGGGCCGCATTCGGCCCGTGGGTCACATGTTGCCCACCCCTGTTCTAAGATTTGATGCCTCTTGGCTCCCGAGAGGTAGCTAGAACAAGTGACATTGCCCATTCTGAATGCTGGCGTTCCTGAGGGCGTAGCATTCTAGTTCCTGTCCCTGGTGATTCATAAATTGTCAGAATTTTAAAAGGCCATCAGCCATAAATTCAAAAAAAAATCCAGGCCACTTTATGGATAAGCTAAGGTGTGTTCAGTATTGTGAGCCAGGCCACCCTAGCATAGCAGTGAATCAAAATAAAGTTCATGACCAAACAAGTTCTACATCCCTTCTCTGGTGTTAATGCAGATACCAGGCTCAGCACACATTTTTGCAAAATCAGTTTTTGTTGCATCACTATCACAATTACAACTTCCACAATATATTAAAGGACTTTCCCTTAGGCATGGAGGACGTGATACAAAGTCCACTGAACTGGAGAAAAAGAATCCCAAGGACCAGGTCTATGCTATGGTGGCCCGCACCTGGGAGTGTTGCCATGAATACAAGCTCTGCTCACTTGCTCCCACTCTGCCTCCCACTCCCTCTCCCACTTATCAAGCAAACCTCAGATAGCTGCTATTAGAACAGTGGTGAGAGCACCCAGCACCACTCTTCTCAGTGCCTGGGGCACATGCCAAAAAAGTGACTGTGGCTTTTTCCCAATCATATGGCATGTGTGGAGCCAGCATATTGTAAACATACTCCAAATGAGCCTTTGCTGCCACTGATTTGATTCCATGGTGAACAGAATGCCTCTTCTTAACAAATAATATTCATCTGAAATTTTACTGAGCAGCCAAACTCTTGACGCTTGGAGGTAGGTCTCCATCCATCCCTCCAAAGTCTACCTGTAATTCTCAGTCTCTTTGTTGCTCTGCTTGTATCTGTTTCTTTATTCCCACTGCCAGTCTTTCTCTTCTGGAAGCAAACTTTTTCACACACACCCAAAACTTAATGCCTAGCCCAATCTCCCCTACCACAGCACAGCAAGATGATGGAACAGTGAGATGAGGAAGTAAAATAAAATAGAAAAACAATACAGACAGGGGAGGGGGGAGCTGTTGCAGCTTCACAGTTCTTTCTCAGTTCCTTCTGGCATGCAGTATTGCTCTTAAACTGGGTGATGGCTGATTGTGCCTTGAGTATTTTAATTACTGCTGAATATACAAGTGCACAATCAGCATTCTGATGACCACAAATAGATACACAGTAACTCTTTCTACCCTATGAAAGAAGTTTCACCAAATACTGCAGTGTCTAGTCTTGTTTTTGTTCATCCCATTTTGATACAGGCCTCTGTTAGGTCAACGACTCTTTTAAAAGTAAGGAAAACATGGATGCATGCCCAGCTTATAACCTGCTGACACGGCAGTTCTCTGAAGCATGTATAGTACATTGCTGAAACATTGATAGTGGTTTTTTACAGAGGTCTGCAAACTATTATACTGCATTTACTGCTACATTTCAATATGTAAGCCAATCCAAGGATAAACAGACCATAAAAAATTATGAAATATTTCACTATATGGCAATGATCCTTTTAACCACCAAAGAAAAGTATATTATAATAGGCATATACTCCCACACACACGCAGGCATACACACACATGCACAATACCCAGCCATGATACTGACAAACTGATTGTGCACCTTTGACTGCCTCTGTTGCCCTCAGACCACTAATTCATCCCCTCAATCTGCTTCTAATACTCCAAAACCTCTAAACAGCTGCCAGCAGCTGCCATCCTTTTAAATTAAATCAACCTGCCACAACACTGCTTCCCTTCCTCCCCCAATGCAATATTCCTTCTCTACCTTCCCTGTATAATTAGACTGAGCTGAAGAGTACAATAGACAGCAGTTGGTCCTACACCAGACACAGATTTAATATTCAATGATTTGAGGGCTAAACTGGGCTAGCCCTACTAGGCTAAACACATTTTCATACAACCGGAAAAGGCCAATTCACCACTTCTTCATGAGGCTACCAGCACCTCCTCTGAGCTCTGAAAAGTCCTGAAAAGCAGCACAGACTGAGATACCGAAAAAGTTATGTTGGGCAACTTTTAGGAGTGTTTATAAGGTACTGGTACCTGGTACTGGTTCATAGTCACTGGTTAAAGAACAGAAATAACACTGGGAGCGGAGACGAGACCCCAGGACTCTCTGTCATCACTGAACCTTGCAGAGTCAGGCTCTCTTTTGGTTGCTCTCTCTCTCATCTGTGCCACTCGCATTCCTATCTGCCCGGTGCGTGCCTGCCCCAGACACGTGCCCATTCTGTGGCAGAGGGAGACCCTGGGGCACATGTTCCTCAAGTGCACCATGGTGCAGCCCCTGCACCTCCTCCTCCAGAACCTCCTACTGAGCTGCTGGCTGCATTTCTGCCCAGACTTATTTATTTTCTCACACCCCTTCTGTGGCCCCCGCAAGTCCCAGGACCACCTGGTCAACCTCCACCTGGCTGTGGCCAAGCTGGCCATCTATCTTATCAGGGAGGGTCCCCAGGGACCGGTGGGCCATATTCCTGGGCTTCCTCCGTTCCCATCTCTGAGCAGAGCTTGGCTGGGCAGTAGCTGCCGGCTCTCTAGATGCCTTTGAGAGTTGGTGGGCGCTGTCTAGGGTGCTCTGCTCGGTGTCCCCTGAGGGTACTCTTTTTTGGACCTCTGACCCATCTGCACATCCTTTTGTTACTTTTTGTCCCCAGTATTTAGTTGTCCTTGTCCTTACTAGCCCCCACCCCCAATTAGTTACACAGGCTACTGTGTTATGTGGTGAGCTTGGCCCATGCCTTTAATAGGACAAACAGGCCTATCTGCCCAGTGGCCCACCTTCAACTGAGAGATAGAGGTGCCTTCAGACCACCCTATTCTATAGCCTAATGGGAAGGCATTGTCCCAAGAAGTGGAAGAGATGTGTTTGAACTCCATTAGTTTTAGGAAAGTATATAATGCAGCTCTCTTACTTCCAGAGCAAATGATCTATCCACTAGGCCAGTGCTGCTCAACCTATGGCTCACAGGCTGAATCTAGTCTGTGTAACCCTGTTATCTGGCTAGCAGGGTTCCCCCCAGGTCTGGAAATTTGGCAGCAGAGGAGTGGCATCAGGGTTTATTGCCACAGCTCTGGGACCACAGAAACCTCAGTCTAGGTATGCAGAGATCCTTTCAAGCCCAAATGGAGGCATCTCATGATTTAGATGCTGATGTCATTTTGCAGCTGCTGGAGCAGAGTTCGTCTGGATCACGTTTTATAACTTAGGTACCTAAATTCTGCCAATGTCTTCTTTTAGGCATCCACAAAAACAATCTGGATATGGCCCTAAGCTAGTACAATATCTTAATTTTATGTTTTGCAAATTAAAAAATCAGTTTGTCCAATACTACAGAGGAGCTGGAGCCAAGTGGACTTTTCTAACCTGTTTTGCTTAAAAATGTGCTTGCTAGAATCAAGATAGCATAAACCTTGTGCTAGCCATTCTAATTGCTGCCACAGCTCAAACCAGGGTTGAAAAATTGATGTTCATATTGTGTCTGTTTAATTTGTTCAGCTATTGGTAGTTGCTTTGCTGAGATAATTGTTTCTACTCTGTATTTTTAGCCTTGCATACTGCCTTCAGCATGCTGATTATCAGAGCCCTGATCACTGCATTTTGTAGTTTAGCAAGTCTGTGTTTTTCTAATCATGAAAAACTAGTCAACCAACTATACAGCAAGCATAGATGTGTAAAATGTATATGACCGAACTGTAGCATCCACATAATAGTTTGGAAAATATCTATGGTACATTTTGCCACTTTTAAGCTCAGGTTGGTTAACCTGAAATCAAAGCCTTTTCTGAATCTGTGTTTGGTTGAACACTTCTTTCTACACAGGCAGCAAGCAAGATCACCAGATCTGCCATCCTCTCAGTCTATGTCTAGTTAAGGAATACTCCATAGCTCCGTGTCCACATTGACGGTACTACATGCCTGCTATCAAATCTCACAGTTTCACTCTAAGTTTTGTAGTACTTACTATCTGTCTTAAAGCTCCAGCTCCTGGAGTCAAGTGATTCTGAAAACATCTGTGTTTCCCACTATTTTTAATAAAAGGAGCTTCTGGCCTTCAAAGTTGCAGAAAAAGTTTGAAAATATGAGGCAAGTATGCCTTAACATAAGCTCAAACATCAGAAAAAAATGGAGAGCCCTACATTTCTTAATTAAGAAAAGTATCTCTTTTTATTGTGATATTTGACTTGACCAATGATTTTAAACACTGAGGGGCTTGCAGTGAAGTGAAGGCATTGGGGAACAGGGCCAGATGCTTTTGTTTTGTCTTGCCGCCTATGGACTCACTCATATGGGCACCAAAATTGATTCTGACCACCATGACACCATTTTATACCCACTTTTATCCTACCATGAGAGGTACAAGTGCATGCCAAGGGGCTGGCACTGTGTTTGATTTGTGACACAACTTTCATTTATGAAACAAAGATGGGTCTCATAGCAACATATACTATCAGGTCTCTGAAGCATGCAGGCTGCTTTCCACCTATACAAGGAATTTAGCCAGTACATTTGTTTTTCCATTCACTGTGCTAAAGAAGTACTTCTCACATGCATGTGCTTTTGAGTGCCAGCTTTGGTTTAACCACAGAAATAGATACTTGATGCTTAACCTCTTTTAACAATTTCCTTTTTTCATTCCTGTCTTACAACTCATCCGAAGCCATTTGCCTGCAGCAAACTGTTTACTCCCAACCTGTTGAAGGTGATAAAGAAAGTGGGTCACAGGTGCCAAATCCTATTTAATGATTTTGACAGCTGGTTAAACTACAGGAATCAGTCTCTGTGCAGGTTTCAGGGCAGTCCTACAAGGAATATTTTATTAGAAAGCTAACAAAATGTGGTCCTGCAGACAGTTATGAAGGGTATGTACATGGACAGACTAAGATACTGTGGACTAATCTATGCTACAGCCATGGTGTGTCTTAGCATGGGAGGGCCTGGACATGTCCTACTCACTTGAATCCATGGGCATTATCTAGAGATGGAAGTTAGCTGGTGAGGCTGTTCCAGACTCGTGCCTACCATTTCCTGTTAAGGTCTTGCTCTCCAGTGGGCCTGAAAGTGGGTCCTAAGGATGAGACCAGAGCAGCCTCACTGTTGAACCTCCAGCTCTGGAGCAAGTCTGTGGATTTCGGTGGTTTGGGCATGACAGGAGTGAAGTCAGGCCATCCAGTGTCCAGATATACCATCACTATATAGACAAGCTGTGCATTTCATGTTGGGACACATGATGGAACCATGGTGCTCTGAGGTCAGGGCCTGGTTCTGGCCTCTTTTTGCTGGTTAGCCTATCTCTGACTTGACCAGGGAAGATGGAGAGAGGTCATGGTGTAATGGTCAATGGCAAGGAATGAAGTATCTAAATACATCAGTTCTCTGCAGCTCTGTCACTGACTCTTCTGACATGGTGAGTCACTTAATCACTCTTTGCCTTCATTCTTTTGAGCTCCATTCTCCCCTGTCTCAAATGTCAGGGCCAGGAGGAAAGCAATTGCAATTTCTTGCTATGGATTCAGCCTAGCCTGAGTGACAATCAGAGCAGTACAAGAGTTCTAGCCACCCTCAGGATCCATATATATGGCCTACTTCTTGCTCATTCACACTATGTCCCATCCTCCCACAGGATACCCCCCATTGCCAGGGCAGCTTTGAATAGCTGATGTTGGAGCCCCATCTTCTAGATCTATGTGGATGAGAATGCTTTCAGAAGAGACAAAATTTTCCATTTATGGCCACATTCTGTCCTGTTTGTACCACCAGAGTGGCATAACATGAATGAATTGTACTGTAAAATCTGGCCTCCCACCTGATAAACCAGCACAGGGGTGCTGCAAAAAGTAGGGCCAGATCTTCTGCTGATGCAAAATGGCACTGTTTCATTGTATGTGTTGAGGCTTTAGCCCTAAATATCATACTTTCATAATTTCATAGTTGGTAGGGTCAGAAGGGACCTAAGCAGATCATCTAGTCCGGACCCCTGCCATGGGCAGAAAAGGATGCTGGGGTCAAATGACGCCAGCTAAGTGGTTGTCTAGCCTCCTTTTGAAGACCCCCAGGGTAGGGGCAAGCACCACTTCCCTTGGAAGTTGGTTCCAGCTCCTAGCCACCCTGACTATGAAGTAGCACCTCCTGATGAGTAGCCTGAATCTACTCTCGGTCAACTTATGGCCGTTGTTCCTTGTTAGCCCCAGTAGTGCTTGGGGGAACAGGGACTTTCCCATTGCCTGCTGGTCCCTCTTGGCAAGTTTATAGGTGGCCACCAGATCCCCTCTCAGCCTTCTCTTGTGGAGGCTGAACAGGTTCAGGTCCCGTAGCCTCTCCTCGCAGGGCCTG
>NW_017728906.1:184460094-184476847 GCF_001723895.1 Crocodylus porosus | reverse complement strand
TTTCCTCCCTTTTTTGAAAATGGGGACCGCACTGGCCCTTTTCCAGTCCTCATGCACCTCACCAGATTACCACGAGTGTTTGTAAAGCTGTGCCAGGGGTCCTGCAATGACCTCTGCCAGTTTCCTAAGCACTCTGGGGTGGAGGTCATCAGGACCTGCTGATTTGAACACATCTAGTCCCTCCAGAAGTTCCCGGACTAGGTCATCACTGACCTGGCTGCGCCTATCCTTGGTCCATCCAGAATTCCACTGGGGGAGATGCCCCGGTCCCTGCTCGGAAAAATGGAAGCAAAGAATCTGTTAAAGAGATTAGTTTTGTCATCTGGTGCTACCACCAGATTACCAAGCATGTCCTGCAGAGGCCCCACATTATTTGGCACCTTTTTACCCCCTATGTATTTAAAAAAAGGACTTCTTGTTATCTTTGATCCAGGTCGCTAGTCCCGGTTCCATCTCTGCCTTAGCCTTCCTAATAGCCCCCCTACAATCTCGAGCCCTGGAGGTATAATCCTCCTTGGCAATGGCCCCTCCCTTCCATTGGGTGTACGCCTCCTTTTTGGCTTTCAGGCATTTGTGGATGCTTTTGGTGAGCCATGGGGGATTTTGAGCACTCTTGCCCCCTTTGATCTGCATGGGGATTGTCACACTTTGGGCTTGGAGGATCGTCTCCTTAAGGAACAACCACTCTTCTTGGACTCCCAACTTCCTTCCCCTCTGGGACCTCACTGCCTCCCCGACTAGTCTCCTTACCTCATTGAAATGCACCCTCCTGAAGTCCAGCGCTGCAGCTTTGCTATAAGGTGCTTTGAGATGCTTGGATGGAAAAAGCTGCATCTGGGCTACTCGTTGTTATGACACAATTTAGCCCCATAATATCCCCAGTCATCACAGTGTGTGCTTCAGTACTCTAGCTGTGACCTATCCTCCTACTTATTTACCTCTCACAATTATTTTTTGAACTTACCGTTTCAGGCACCAAGGATATATAGTCATGGTTTAGACGTTATTCTGTTTACATATAACAAATGTAATAAAGTCATGATTCCTTCTACCTACCCTACCTCTAAACTTAGTGCTGTGATCAGTTCTTCTTCATCTGTGAAGGAGGTCTAATATAGGACTCCCTCTTGTTGGATGCACCACTAAGGAAACTGTCATCTATAATTTTTATAAATTCACAGAGGGGTTAGTACTGGCAATCTGAAACCTCTAGGATGTGTCACTCAGATGGGAAATCCCAGCTTTATTTTTTCTTGGACATTATAAATAAGTGCTCGAAGAGCCAGTCGTCCTGTTCTCTCCCTGTTTTGGTGGTCTTTCACAGACAATGGCCAGTAAACCATCTTGAACTTTAGCATCAACCTCATTTGCTTCCAAGTTGTCAATGACTTGGAAACAAGTAATGCCATTTTTAACATTTGGTGATACTCCCTCTCCTTTTGACTACCTAAGTTGTAAACATTGTTTTTAACATTTCAATCCTGCAACTCTTGACATCAGGATTCAGTAACACCAATTAGGTCAAATGTATGCCTCTAAGGGAGCATTTACAATTCCTCTTGTTTATAACTCTGCTCCTAGCATTGGCAAATAGACAATGAAATAACTTATTCTCTTTATGTCCTCTAGTTTCTTGATTATATTTGTTCTCAACATTTTGATTTTGTGCTAAGTGAGGGCTCATTTTTTGCCTCTCTCCACTCTCTTCTGTCATTGGTTTAATAACATGGACTTATTTGGGCAGCCTGAGCCTTTCATGATGGGCTCTCCTTCTACTGAGATGGAGGCTGTTTCCATAAAAAAAGTGAACTGATGTGCCATTAAAATAGAACTGTCAGTTTTACAAAAATTACTTAGTGGTTCACATCTGGAATTGTCTGCTTTATGTCTTCCTTTGCTTACAGGACAGGAAGGCTCTGTAAGATCACCTGGGAGATCTTCTTTAAGACATTCTTTTACGATATTGCCTCTAAATTGTGAGGTAGGGTATACCATATAGTCATGTTGGTAGAACCAATGAGCACTATCACCAGGGTTTTTTCGTCCACCAACTTCAGAAGCCTATTGAATTTTAGAGTTATGTCTTGTGTCTTGGGTCCAGGAAGCAGGACACCATCCTGTTGTCTACCTCTCCCTTGAAGAACATTCTTACCATATAGAATCCCTAATAACACTCATCTGTCTTCCTTGCATGGTTAATTTTGTTTTAAGGGTTAGGCCAACTAGGCATCCTCAGGTGTGTTTTGTACACCTCTTGGTGGGGGGTGTTGACTAGCTGGATCTTCAGATACATTTTCTGTTGAGGACAAAGTCTAGGTGTTTGGAATTCCTCATGGTCCACGACTCTCTCTTTGTCAAACCCCGTTTTTCTATATTTCCTTCAAATGCTTCCTTGTTCTCTTGCCTCTGGTAGCTACAAGCTGCCAAGCCACCTTTCTGATTTCTTCTCTCTCTGTATCCTTGGTAGCCAGTTCCTTTCTTCCTTGAATCTTGTTTGATGGTCATTCCCAAATCTTGTTGTGTAATATTGCCTTGGCCTATCAGATGTACTCTAGAGTCTGTACTTGGCTTCCCAGTCCATGCAACCTTTCTTCCAGCTCAGGCATCTGGCTGCATTCCACACCCAGAACACTTCTTTTGGCTTCTAACTTAAAGAAAGCATGGCACATCCCACTGCTTCATCCCTACTCATCATGGTACTAGGCACAGAATTGAACTTAGAAAGAAAGATTCTTATATTTGGTCTCCAAACTCCCTATACAACCAGTTTACTTTTCCTGTTCCCTCATTCCTGTTGGGAGGTGTTGTTGCTACTCATTTTTCTGAATCTTGCCAATAACAGAAGTGTATAACTGTAAGTCATAAATGACAGAGGAATGGAGTATGTGGGGGCCCAAGGGCCCTGGCCCCCCTCGGGAAGAGGGCTGTCACCTGAAATGCATAAATCCTTCCACATGTCCATCATCTCAGCACCCCCACCCCCTGACCCCTGGCCTCTCCTCCCAGGCAAAAATAAAAGTCAGTGCCTATGATAAGTGATATGCAGTGAGGAGAAATTCTAGTCTACATGGGTTTCCTAGATGCTCATATGAGGCCTTATGCTGGTAGAAGGTATGCACAGAATTATTTTTGAAACCAATGGGAGTTTCAAGCCTTAAATGTTTATAAGCTCTGACCCCTGGCTTGGAATCCTTACTGACCAGTCAGGCTCCTCAGATTTTCCTTGCCACATTACAGTAACAAACACATCTCTATTTTGAGCAGTGGAAAACATGATCCTATAGTCTGCACAAGGGACTAAGAATCCAGAACTAGCACTGATTCTCTCTGTTGCCCTCACCAACTTACTCAAGCACCTTATCACCTGCTCTTCTTCTGTCAAATAGTTATAATAAATACCAACTCACCTACTTCACAGGGAAGCTGTGAGAATTAATTATTGTTTGTACAGAGCCATGAAAATGCAAACCAGTGTGTGAACACTGCATGTTATTATTAGATCATAATTAAATTAGAGTCCCGTTTAAATTCATAGGCCTGTTCTGAAGCGTTCGCAAACCAAACAGGTTGGATCATGTGTGTTCCTAGTCTCTAGGGACAGGTGAAGTTATATTATGAACTGATACAATCTGCCTTGTACCCTATGTGGCATAATGGGAGAAGGAAGAGGACAAATACAGTAAACTCTGGTTAAATTGCACTCCAAAGGGGAATGCAGGTAATGGTGAATTATCCAGTAGTGACCAATTATTAGAATAGGGCAAGGTGGTAATGGGGAATTGGAATAACGGTAAATTAAATCATACTGATTAATTATTGAATAGGTAAAGTCACCCCAGCCTACATTACAGTGTTACTTCCCTACAGCATCTTAGCTCCGAGGCCCCTGACAGATGTTACATTTAAGACATGATTAACTAGTTAACTGTTTAATCACATTGTAAGTAGTGACCTGGTCACATGTTCATTCATTCAATTAATAGTGTGATAAAACAGAGAATAAACCACATAGTGATTATACCAAATATGTGTAATAACTTTGTAGTTAGTTCCAATCATGCCTTGAACTGAGTGGGGGGCTAGAAACCATCACACTGGAGACTGTCAAAACTTTACTGTGCTCCCAAGGCTGGGAGGACTGGTCAGCTGATCAAGGCTCCCAGCTGAGGGAGTGCAGGGGGCTGTTAAGAGCTCCAGTCAGCTGAATGGGGCTCCCAGTCACAGGAGTGCAGGGGAGTCCTTGGCTCGAGTCTGCTCTGCTATGGCTTGGAGCCCCGCCCAGTTGACTGGCACTCCCAGCCATGGGAAAGCATAGGAGCCACTGGCTCCCCTGTATCCCCCTGGCTGGAAGCCTGGATCAGTTGTCTGGGGCTCCTAGCCACACACATGGAAGCTAAGTTTGCTACTTGCCTGGGCTCTCCTTGGTGCAACGTGGTGTCATTTGGATCTGATTCCACAGCTGTGCCTCCTGCCATAACACATGTGCATGGCAGGAAGCATGATTGTGGGGACTGTGCATCAGACCCCTTCACACCTTTAATTTGATCTGTCAGCAGCCCTAGACAACTCAGTCTAGATCTCAGGATGTATTGAGAAAGATTTAATTTTTCCGCTGACTTCAGTGGGAGTTGGCACAAATCCAGAATGACCAAGGATGTTGCTGGAGAAAACAGCATTTACCAAGCATACAGTAAATTACAGATAAAAGTACACTGTGAAACAACTCAGATATATGGCTAAGAGTAATAAACATCAGATCAAAATAAGCAAAGTTAATTTTGGGTTTCTGAAGTTATGTATTTGTGAATGGCTGCTTCAGTGATCTATTAGTATTTTGGAGCCACCTAAGGACTTTTGTGTTTTACCAGCACAGCTTAAATTTGAGAAAATATAGTGAAGCCCAGATGTCAAAACATCTGCTTCTGTTCTCACTTGGCATATTTTTGTCAGAAAGTTGCGTGCTATGTTGTTATGAATCCATGGCAGGAACCGCTGGCATTCAACGTGATCATCATTCAGCTGTTTACATCAGCTTCAGAATGTGGCAGCTTCTACAGTCCTGTGGTAACCGCTGCAGAAACCGTTAATGTCTGGCCCTGGTTTTAAAACCAGAGGTAACTAATGGTCTACATTAGCATAATGCTATTCTGATTGACTCCAGCTGAGGATCTGCCCCAAGATGAAGAATTGCTGGGGAGCAGTACATGAAATTTGGCACAAAGTTTGGGGGAGTTTGGTTCCAGTGTTTGCATTATCACATTAGAGCAGTGGTCACCAACCAGTGGATCTTGATCCACCAGTACATCTCAGAGCCTCTTGGAGTCAATCCGAGACTGGGGTGGGGGGCTGAGTGCCTGCACGCATGCACATGTGAGCCTCAGCCCAGCAGGTCAGTCTGTGGGGGAGGGAAGGGGCAGTGACTGGATTGAGGCCCCTGTGGTGAGGGACAGTGCTGCAGAGGCAGGAGCAGGGGTAAGTTGAGTGGGGCCTCAGCCAGGTGGGACTTACCTGCTGGAGAGGCATGCTCCCAAATAATTTTTCCTCCCTCTGCCTCAATCTGCTACCCTGCTTCCTTCCCCACAGATTTACCTGCTGGGCAGGGGGGTGGGGAGGGAGGAGAGGTTGGCAGCAGTACATGGTAGATCTTGGGTTGCTTTTAAATGCTGAAGGTGATCTCCTACTTAAAAAGTAGGTCAGGGCGGCTAGGGTCTGGAACCAGCTTCCAAGAGAAGTGGTGCAGGCTCCTACCCTGGGGGTGTTTAAGAGGAGGTTAGATGAACACCTTGCTGGGGTCGTTTGACCCCAGTACTCTTTCCTGCCATGGCAGGGGGTTGGACTAGATGATCTGCTCAGGTCCCTTCCCACCCTAGAAACTATGAAACTAAGGTTGGAGACCACTGCATTACAGCCACTATCACAAGAACCATCTGCAAAATCTGGGCCCTGAGCTGTGTTGAGATTTCACACATTTCCTAAAGTGAGGCTTCCTGATCTGTGTCTCAGTTTGCACCTCTTTATTCATTTGAGAAATAATTAGTAAAGCTTCAGAGTCAATTTTCTCTCCTCCTCCTTCCTATCTACTTCAAACATCTCCAGGACAAACATTTTCTAATCTGATGGTTCCTCAGTGGTGGTCACCTATCAAGAGTGATTGGATCAGGAGGTTTCTCAATTTTCACAGTGTGAACAACATTGTTATGAGAGCAGCTGAATTAATGGGTCACCAAAGAGCTAGTGCTACACTGATCAAGTAGAAGGGGAGTTGGATAATAAACCAGTGAATCTAGTGGTTAGGCAACAAATCTAGAGGAAGAAGCATGTGTCCCAAATTTGCAGAGAATAGAAATGGAAAGTTCCTATGAGGCATTTCTATGCAGTGTAAGTGAAAGCAAGGAGGGATAAAACTGCCTGATGTCAGGGAGAAATTACGGGAAAGCAGGCATACATTTACATGTTTGTTGGATGCTTTCCAAATTCCTTAATTTAATTTGAGGCAAGAGTACATGCCTATTCAAATACTGCAGAATTCAAGGTTGGAATCGAATCTCATGTAGAATAGACTCAATTCAGAGCGACATCAATGGGATCAATAGTGACCCTAGATTTACAGTTGTGTAAGAGAAAGAGTCTACCAGAATCTGCAAGTGACCCAATTTATTATGAGCCAGCTCATGGGCCATCCGCACAGGGTTGAACATTAACATGGTCTCTGTGCTCAGGCAAGATTAATGTTAGGTGGCCAACACAAGGGCTTTGGCCTTACTATGTGGATCAGTTTTTGGTCTACAGTGAGTGAAGTGTGTAAACTCAGAACACATGTGGCAAACACTGTGTTTGCAGGCGTGGTAGTAAGGAATTCAATTCTGTCGGTGGAAGTGTACATGGGCAAGGAATTCAGGACGGGGTCCTAAAGGCTTGTGTTAGAAAAACAGCAATTAAGGCCTGATTGGCCACTTCCTGACTCTGCTTTATGCTCATGCCACTCCATTGAACACATCAACCGAAAGCGTAAGTAACACGGTACAGCTTGGAGACAAAGCTTGCCAGGCTTCCACAGTACTAAGCATGAAACACAGTGGCTGAAGCACTGCACTGTCAAAATGAACTTTCCTTAGCTGATTGCTGTACCCCGAGGCCCGCCACTGGTTTTCAGCAGCCACTAAAAATGTCCTTTTCTGAGTTAACTTTTTACTAGTGTCACATGCACCACATATAACACAGAGCCTTCTTTTACTACTGAAACACACTATTAGGCATTTCTAAATGTACAGCTTTTATATATCATCATGGACACGTTAACAAGTACATGCATCTGGCCTAAATTAGACCACCTATGGAGGTGGCCTACAAAACCTAGACATTACCGAAGGAAATGTTGGAAAAGGCAGTTTACTACCAATAGAAGAAAGGTTTTAAAACCAGCCCACCAGCAAAGAGACCTTCACAGCTCATAAAGAATTCTTCAATGGAGAGCAGAGAGTGCATATGAAGGGCAGATTTCCATCTCCTTTAGTCCAAGAATTCAGTGGATTTATGCTAGCTTTACACTTGTGTGACAGAGCAGAACATGGCTGGGAGGTGACACACAGTTCTGAAATAGTCCTATGCCACAAGCTTGTCAGAGAATTTTGCCCAAAAACTTCATCCAGAAAGAATCAAGTAGAAAATAAGATAACTTCAAGAAATTTTTGGAGAACACAGAAAGTTCAAGAATGTCTCTTAGAAAAGAAATGACAGTCTGTTAAAAATGTAAAGCGTCCCCCCCGTCATTGTCACCCCCCCTCTTGCCCCCCATTCCCAGAGTACATGTATAAATGCACCTTGACTACTGCCTAAAACACCAGACCAGGAGCACTACAAGCTGTACTATATAAGCATTGCCCTTCCAAGTCTGACTTTACAGAGTTCAGGTTTGGCTCAAGAAATTTATAATAGCTGCAGTTCTATTCTTTCCCATTTCACCATATCAACAATATGCTGAGTTAATAGCAAGATCAGCTTCTAGCCATACAATATTATTCTGCACCACTGAAAAGGAGCACATTATGTTGGGTCAGCTTGAAAAAAACAAATTTAAGTTCTCGAGCATAAGATGATGTTGCTTTCAATGATCACAGAGCTAACAAGCCAGTTATGCTCTTGCTGGCCTTTGGGGAAGGCACTAGAGTTAAACCAGAAGTGGCCCTGGCTCTTAATATTTAATTAGTACTTCTGCTTTTACATAATAACCCCCTCACTCCCTTAATTTACAGCATATATGGAGTGTAGCTTGATTTTGGGTGCATTCCCCCATCTTGAGGGACTAATTCACAGTAGCAAAGCAGTAGCAGGGTCAGTGGCAATGCACTGGGCTGGTGGGGAATTCCTGCCTTTGCTTTTGCTTGGCTTCTCATTTCCATGCCCCTTCTCCCTCTTTGCCTTCTAGAAGCACTGCCAACTCAGTGGCCATGCTGCCATTAGTTTCTCTCGAACCTCAGTTCTAGGAGACCTACCACTCCAAGGAGACAGAAGCTGTGCACTGCTGTTCAAGGAGAAGCATTAATTTACATAGAAATGTACCAAATATATCATCGGTGGTTGCTAGGGTGTAGGAGAAAAAGAGCTTCTGCTCCTTGCTGCTGTTCTTGTTTCTGGCTGGTCACTCTCCACAGCGTGTGCATCAGATACACCTGCCCTGCTGTCAGGGCTGTAGAGCTCAGGGGGATGAAGGAGAATAACACACAGTATGCTGGACAGTAAATACCACCACTAGGGTAGTGGTTGGCTTGTACCCAGAGCATAAAGTTTTAGTATTATTAGTTTATTATTTGGTATTACTAGATTTAGTATTATTTACTAATTGTATTGTGATCATGCCTAGAAACCCCACTTACTGACCAGGACACCATGTTTCTGGGTGTTGTTAAAACACAGAGCAAAAACACAGCCTTTGCCCCAGAAAATATATAAGTTAAGTAACCTCTGTTCTCCCCTAGCCTGCTTCCAGTTGCTATTCCAGCAAGAATGGGACCTGTCTGCTCTCCATACATGGTGCATAAGGCATGAGGTACGTCAGCTGAGGAAAATGCTAGAAAAGGAGACAATAGTTGTTTTTCTCTTCTGCTTGGAAAGAGAATAATACTTATTGAGGGGCACCAAGTGGGGAAGGTCAGAACAAATAAGTGTGTATTTAAAACACTGCTGTGGCCCAATATTACACGTGTTGCTCCTTCAATAGTATGACTGCAAGCATCTGAAGAGCTATTTTATGGAACAGCACACTCCAGTCCAAATTGCTTTTCTTTCAGCAGTTTCCTCCAGCATATTCTTCCCCTTAGAGTTTCAGAAGGCTTTTCAGTTTGTTGATTGACTGAAACAATGAAATGAAGAGCACAGTTCAAGGATGAAAAGACACAGTACATTGTTTAGTTTTCAGTGAAACATCAATACAGCTACACAAGCTGGTGCTCTGAGCGGGCAGAGACATAGTTTGTTTTGTTCATCTATCTGAATAAGAGCTACAACTGAGAACTGCAGACCCAGAGACTCAGAATTAGTGGATGTTCAAATATCACTTCTATTTTCTGTTATGACCCAAACTAAGACCCCAGATGAAAGACCCACAAGTCTGAGGGGCAAATATTAACCTAGAATCACACTTTGTAACTCTTCCCCCAAGTACATCTCACAATGTATTACCATACCTGAGAGAGACAGATGACCACAATGATCTCCAGTTCTCTTCCGGTCAGCTTAAATCAGTGGTGGCCAGTCTTTCTGGCAGACATGCCAGAAGTTATGTCTTGTGTCCGTCCCTGAGTGCTGCTTTGATGCCCAGTCCCCAGAGGCATCCTTGACAAAGTTTTCACCCTAGGATGCCAGAATGGAGGTAGGGGGCCTCAAACATCTGGCTGTTCAAAGTGGAGCAGAGGCAGGACACTACCACAAGTGGATGTCACTGTCAAGAGCCAACTTAACCTTCCCCTATCCCTGCAACTGCCTTGGTGAGTAAGGATTCAAAGTCCTTCATTTGGTGGAAGCTGCAGGCCCAGGGAAGGATTAATGTGGCTCTTGCCAGTGACACCTGATATCTCCTCCTGCAACACTGTCCTGCTCCCTCTCTGTTCCATGTGGCCAGAGGCAAATGGTGACCTCTGCCTCCATTCTGGCACTTCCTATTACTAAGCACCCAGGGCTCGTGTGCCACACACAGCAGTGGCCAGTGCCACTTGTGGCACTAGTGCTGTGGGTTGACCACCGCAGCTTAGATGGAACAGAAGAGTGCCTAAGAAAGATATGAATAAGTATGGTTAAACTATGGTATATTGACTTTCCTGGAGTTGTGTTTCTTGTGTCTGCTCCTGTTTGTTACGACAAGGACTGAGGAGACAGAGGAATAAATGGCAAGATTTTCTTCCCATGGAAATGTACTTGTGGTTCTCTGCATGGGTTGGGTGTAAGTTTTCTGCCTGTTTATCTTCTAAATTTCTCAGTCAAAACTAGTTGCATTTCAACACAGACTTGTCAATTTGTCTTAAATAGTATGAATGTGTGACTGATTTTAAAAGGCACTGTAACATTTTTTATAAAACTTAAAAAAAAATTCTCTTACCAAATACCCACTGGAAGCAAGACACACATTTGTTTCCAGAGAAGCATTTTCCCTCCATTGATCCTACATGCATGTTCTGGATTGCTTACGGGTGTGGAGTACTGCGAGCCAATACACTTGAGTCTTTTTTGTTTTGCTTTCTATAGAAATCATTGATGCAGTGGTGTTGAAGGGGAAAAAAGATGTGGGGCCAAATCCTTTCTCCATTTACATTAGTGTAAATCAGGCATAGTAACATCAACACATCCAGGAAATCATACTGGAGAATGGCCAGACAGAATTAGCCTTGCTTGTTTGAATAGCCAGACAGCATCAGCCTCAATTTAGCTGCTTCAAATGTTATACTGGCCTGTGCTGGATTTTTCATCAGAGTGCACTACTCAGCAGACACTAGAAATAATTCTAATTTGATAGCTTGGATATGTCCCAGGTTAATTGTATAAAGTTATGCACAAGAGCGCACAGCAAAAACCTTTGCTTAATTGGCACAAAATCTCTCCAAGCTATTGTAGGGTGGTGAATTCGCCCTGGGGTCAGAATTCTCATGTGAAAAGCCTGGTGCCAACTAGAAACAATTTTATACTTTATTTTTTATGAGGAGTCATGGTACATCCCTAATGCATGTAAGAACTGCTAACTGCTAGGGTTGCACTGAAGGGATGACTTATAGGATTGTGCTGGTTTCAGCCTGTAATTGCTTCAAATGTATCCATCAATGTAAGCAGTTTTGGAACTGATCCAGAAAAATAGCAGAGGGCTTAGACATGAACTAAAAGACTTGGTGTGTGCCAAGCCTTGAAGTCATGAAGCTGTTTTTTTCCTTGCCATGCTGTAAGAAAAAAAAAAAAGCCTTCTGTTCTGTTCTGTTCTGGGTGTTTATGATTTCATCTTTTGTAGCCAGAGAAAAACAGAGCCCTGAATACAAGTCCTGGCAGGTAAGTACAAGGGCAGCTGATAACAAATGCTTTGATTTAAGATGTATTCATTTACTATTTTACAGTCTCCCACATCTAGGATCCTAAAAGGTTTGCTTTTTCTTTCCAAAGTTCTTCCATTCACTTTTGGGGGCTTGGGGGGATTGAAAGAAAAGACTGTGGGTATAAAATAGTTTCAAATGAGTCAATATTTTCTTCTTCCACTCCTCTAACAGGGCCTTGGCTAAATCCTCTTTTGTGTCTTTCCATTGATTTCAGTGGGATTGGATTAGGCCCATAAAAGGTGTTGTGTTGCCATGGGCAACACCTACAGTAGATGAAGTAACGTGTGTCTTTGCAAAGTGTTTAAAACACAGTGGGATCCACAGGATCGAAGTCGCTTCTGGGTATAAATTCTAATTTTCATTATGACTGTCATACCAAATAGAATTATTGCTTAAATTACAGTAGTTCCCAAGTGCTCAAGTTAGACTGGGATATCATTGTGTAAGACACACAAACATAGACATTGCTCCCTCTATCCAAGCTAAGTCTTTCCAGTTCTTTCTGTATAACATCTCTAAGATATGTCCTTTCCTATCCATCTGTCCAGGGAAAACTCATTTGGACTGTCATCAGCTCGTATCTCAGTTAATGCAACATCCTTCTCTTCGGCTTTGATGAATGCACCACTGCCTCACTGGTATCCACCCAGAATATTGCTGCAACAATTGTTTTCTTGGCTCGTTGCTTTGACCATGTCACCTATCTCTGCATTTCTCCACTGGCTCCCCTTTCTTTACCACCTCAGTTCTTAAGCTACTTGCTTTTATTTTTAAGGCCTTTCATAATCTTCCTCCACCCTAGCTGCCATCTCTTATTAACTGCTGAGTTGTCAGCTCTTGATAGGCCTCTCATGTTCACCTTCACCACTTCTTACATTTTCAAACAAGCATTTTCCTGATTTTTGTTCTAAGGACTTCAAAGATATGACAAGAAAGCCCCAAAACAGACAGGGAAGCAAACACCCAGGAGAATTTGCATTTGATGATTGAAAAGAGGTTCCTAAAACTTCCCCGTCTCTGTATTCTCCAACAACATAGCAAGGAGTCTAAACATCTGGAATGCTCAAAAATGTAACTCCACTGTGGCTAACTGCATTGAAGCCTGGTCCATGATAAGAAGCTTGCAGTTTCAGAATGATACAGAATCGCTTGAACCCAGAGCTTCTGTGACTTCACCAAACTCCTTGCTCATCTCTGATTCCATAACTTGAGTGCCAGCAGACACTGATCCCATGCACCTATTCATCTCAGCCTGCACCTTAACAAACTTGCCCCCACAGATCGAAGTAGGTCTGTACCAATCAGGTTCTACGCTCTTTGAATGTAGGCAGGCAGGCAGGGAGAGAGAGGGATCATATTGTGTCACAACCCATCCATCTGCTGATTATTGCAAACATGACTTATTTCACTTTACGGCTCCTATCCTGTCCTCAGTGCACATGTATCCACTTTGGCTATGATGAACAGTAACCAGGGAAAGGAACAATCCTGTAGCAACACAGGTGAAGCACATTTCAACTGCTGATCATTTGCTTGTATATGCTGCCGTGCCTGAGGCACTTATGTTGTTGACTCAGCCCCTTGGCAGATAGCACCATGGCACAGAGAAAGCAAAGAGCAGTCACCATTTGTTATTCAAAAACTCTCTTCAGTGCAAACTGGCCAATAACATATACCATTCTACTGCCCCAAATTCACAGCAACACTATGCAGTATGGGTTACAAAAGAATACTTTGACATTGTTTAATCTGACCTCCTACTTATAACAGGTCCTTAAATTTCACCCGTTTACCCTTGCATAGAGCCCAAATGCTCTATGTCTGACTAAAGCATATCTCATGTTTTGGCATAAGCTTATCTACCAGTTTTCATCTGAAGACATCAAACAATCTATCACTTCCAAAATAGCTTATTTCAGTGATTAATCGCTCTCACAGTCAAAACATTGATCCTGTTTTCTAATTTGAATATGTTCAGCTTCAGGTCCTAGCCACTGGCTCTTTTTGTGCCTTTCACTGCTAACTTAAAATAGCCAGTCAGACCCAGTAGCCAGTCAGTATATTCTTCCTGGGAAGGTATTTACGTTCTGTAATCAAGTTACCTCTCAATCTTCCTTTTGATAAGCTGAAGAGATCAACTTCTCCCGGTCTCTCACACGAATGTGTTTTCTCCAGTTCTCAAATACTTTTGTAACCCTTTTCTGCATTCTCTTCATTTCTTCAATATCCCTTTAAAAATGTTAACAATAAAACTGAATGCAGAACTCAAGTGTTGGCCTTATCAGTGATATACACAGAGGTAAAATCAAAATCACTTCTCTTTTCCTATGCACTGTTCTCCTGTTTATACATTCAAGGACCATATAGCCCTTTTTTTCTATAGCACCATTTCTCAACCTGTGGGTTGAGACCCAGAAGTGGGTCACAAGAATATAGAAAAGGGCTGGAAACAAACTTTAAAAATGGATTCTCCTTTTAGAGAGAAAAATGGGGAAACCTTGGTTTTCCCTTGCAGGCTGGCAAAGTTTCAGCCTGCAAGGGGCTGCCTGAGGCCCCCTATGTCCCACGCACACCCCAGCCTGGGGGCAGGGGTGGTGGGTCAGGAGTGAGGAGCACTGGATCAGGACTAGCCATTGATGTTCACAAATGGGTCCTGAATCACTGGTAGGACAGGACATAGTCCTCTATTTCATAGGTATGACCTGTATTCCATGTTTCTAGATAAGGAGCTATGCATTTGGATATACTATATTAAAACACATTTTGTTGGATTGGACCCAGTTTACTAAAGGATCCAGATTGTGCTGTGTAACTACCGTGTTCGCCTCATCATTTACCTTTCTACTAATCTTAGTGTCATCCACACATTTTATTATTGATAACTGTGTATATACTTCCAAATCACTAATGAAACTGTTGTATAGTTGTAAAACCCTGCAGTGAGATTTCCCCTTGATAACTTCTTTTTGGGACCTGCCAGTTTTAACATGTGCTATATTGGATATACTGCTGCTACATATTAATCTAGGTAGAACTGGAAACATGTCACAAACTACAGACCCAAGGCTGCCAGACACCAGTGACAAAGCATTCACAGTCAAGGGGGGTTGGCTCTGAAATGAACTTCCAGAAGGTGAATTCAGGTTTTGTTTGTCTTCTGGAAATGCTATAAACCTCCTCCTTCAAAAAGGCCTGTCCATATTAGAGCACTGATAACCCCATGTAAACCAAACCACCCTCCCCAACCAAAAGAAGGGGTAAAATTTTAAACACCCTCCCCCCAGCTATCTACCACCAGGATTTCTTTGCAGGCATCACGGAAGTGGAAAATTTTGAGGAAGGTTTAAAGGCAGCAGGCAGAGTTAAGCTGCAACCAATCTTCAACCTAAAAAAGCAGGTTGTAGGAGCTAATATCACTGAAAAGTAGATACAGGTGTCCCTCCCTCTTGATTATTACTCCCATATGTCAGTGAGTGGGCAAGGGAGAGTGTGGGTGGCCAGTTTCCAGCAGCTGAGTGCATTTCATCAAATTATCTGTAGGCTTCAGGTAAGCTGAAAATTGAAAGATATCAAGAAACTAGCAAGAGCTAGTGTGGTTTGTTTTTGCTGCTACATCCCTTGCTCTGAATCAGCATGGACAGAGTTATAAACTGGAACTAAATATGGGTTTGAACTATTATGTCAAATAACAACACTAAAATCTCTCTATTAGGTTTTGCAGTGCACCCACCAACCTGATACCACCTTGTCCCTTCCATACTCCTTATGGACCCATGTCACAGACCCATCTGTAGGGACCCCCAGAGCTCCCTACTATGCTGCCACTCTCCCCGCCCCCAACGAACAGACTGAGGTTGCCCTGAGATAGCTCCCTATCCCAGCACCTCTGTTCATCAGCCCTTACCATGGACTCTGCAGCTGCAGTGAGGGATCCCTGCCAACCCCAAGTGGCCCCTCAATCCTGGGTTATAAAAGAAGAAATTATAGATTCTCCTCTCTATGGAAAGGGTTAGTGTGGCATATCACCTGCCCAGAAGTCACTCCTCAACAGGCAACCAGCAGGGAGACAAACAACACTACAATTTATTATGAAAAAATTCTGGTTTTAAAGGATAAGAAACCAGTAATTATATGCTGAGATCCAGACAGAGAAACAAGCATAAATGAAGAAAAGAAAATACCAGAACACTTACATGTTCTCCCCCTAAATCCAAAGATGCAATCTTTAACCAGCTTCAAGGGTCTAAATCATGGGTGGGCAAAATACGGCCCATGGGCCAGATCCATCCTGTGGCCAGACTACATTTCCCAGCAGCCCCAGTGGTGGCTCCTGGCTGCCACTGCTGGACCCAGCCTGGCTGCCTGAGCACCCCAGCGCATCCACCCCACTCCCGCTGCTTGGGATGGGACCCGTGCAGGCAGGGCTTGCAGCCGGGTGACTGAGATGGGGTCATGGGCTGGCAGGGAGTGGTGTTTGGGGGTGAAATGGGCAGGTGGGGCTAGGGAGAGCCTGGGATCTTGAGGCAGTGACAATGCGGAGCTGGAGCAGAGCCATGATCCACTTCCCACAGGCCCCTGCGACAGGCCTGGTTTTTGTAGGCAGAAACGTGCAGGGAGCAAATCATGGCTCTGCCCCAGCCCTGGCCCTGCACTGTCACTGTCCCACAATCCTCGCCCTGGCCCTGGCTGCATGCCTTGCCTGGACGGCTCCTAGCTGGTCTCCACGGAGACCCTGGGATCGTGGGGCCATGAAGTGTGGAGCCGGGACAGAGCTGCAATGTGCTCCCCATACGTCTCTGCCCCAGCCCCAGCCCCATGCTGTCATGGCCCCATGATCTCGGGGTCCCCATGGAGACTGGCCGGGAGCTGCATGAGCAGGGTGCATGGCTGGGTGGGGAGCTGCATCCGGGGTCAGCATCATGGATCAGTGACAGCGCAGGGCTGGGGACAGAGCTGCGATCCACTCCCTGCACATCCCTGTCCACCTGCACCTGTCACGGAGGCATGCTGGTAGCAGATCACAGCTCTGCCTGTCCTTGGCCACACATTGTCACTGCTCCAAGATTTCATAGATTTCATAGACATCAGGGCTGGAAAGGACCTCGGGAGATCATCGAGTCCAGCCCCCTGCCCAAAGGGCAGGAAGTCAGCTGGGGTCATAGGATCCCAGCAAGATAACCATC
>NW_017728906.1:184458226-184460083 GCF_001723895.1 Crocodylus porosus | reverse complement strand
ACGCTTTTCCAGGCTAAAGAGTCCCATGGCTCTCAGCCTGTCATCGTAAGATCTGTTTTCCTGACCTCTGATCATGCGCGTGGCTCTCCTCTGGATCCTGGTGTCTTTCCAGCCTCGCTGCCCATCTTGCTGCTGGACTCTGCTGCCTGCTAGCCTGCGGCCCCATCCCAGACACCCAGTCACACATGCTGCCCACAGGTCCTGCCCCTGTCAGTGGGTGCAGGGCAGATGGGGCAGGGTGTCCCGGCAGCAGGGCTGGGTCAGGCAGCAGCAGCTGGAAGGAGCCGGCAACACTGGGGCTGTTGGGAAATAGAGTCTGGCTGCAGGCCAAATCCAGCCTGTGGGCCATATTTTGCCCACCCCTGGTCTAAATGAAGCCTCTGGCTTTGACTGCCCATCAGGGCCTGCTGCATTTCCTTGTCAGCTTGGTTTTACCCAGCCTCCCTGGCTGGGGGACTCAGCCACTCCCTTGTACATGGGAAAACTGAAGATCCAAGCCATGCTTTCTAAGTACCTTGGCCTGTCTGGCTCTTACCATACATCACCCCTTCATTTCTAGGGCTCACACTTGGTCAACAACTTCATGACCCCTGAAAGTGCATATTTGTCAGGCTATAATCTGGCATCCTTTTGTAGACATGTGGATTTGTTAATCTGGCATGCTGCCTCACCTGCCTGACCAGCGAGGTATCAGGCTTCTTTTAAATTGTAAACTTCCCATTGTCTGGCCAGACCCAGGCTTCAGCC
Source organism: Crocodylus porosus (assembly GCF_001723895.1). NCBI lineage: Eukaryota > Metazoa > Chordata > Crocodylia > Crocodylidae > Crocodylus > Crocodylus porosus. Next base: position 184,459,336 of record NW_017728906.1, on the reverse strand, counting down.
CCTCTCTGTCCCAAGCCTCGTAGCACATCCACAAGGAGGACCAGCACACAAACCAAGTCAAATGCTAATTCTCCCCATTGACTCTTTTAAGTGCGAACAGTCTTGGGTTGTTCTAGTTAATCACCCCCTTACTAAAACGATGCATCAAATTTACATGCCTATCAAATACCACAACATAGATAGTTATGAGGACAATAACAGTTGTGAACACCACTTTGTAACAGCAAGACAAGAACAGCGAGAACTCTTGTACAACAAGAGACCAAACACCACAAGACTAAACCTGACTTTGGAGAAGATCCATGCATGCCACACACCTCAAAAGTAACTTTACCTTGAGGAGAATCCAGTCGTGTCAACCCCTCTGTGTCAAAAATCATGCGACAAGCTCTCAAAAATCAAGAGATTTGGAATGAGATGCTATTTTTGAAATCTCTGTGTGTATGGGGGGTGGTATTTGTGAAGGTGTGGGGGCCTATGTAGGTGTGTGTGGGGTTTGGAGTCCAGGGAGGAGGGGTCTCCACACACCCTGGCAGGATGCAGGGTACTGTGCTTCACAAATGAGGGGCAGCAGCAGGACTGGGAGGCTTTGGCTTGGGAGTGAGGGGCAGACGCACACACATGCGCATGGACAGACACACATGTCCATGGCTGTGTTGCATGACTTGCCCTGGCCCCAGAGCCCCATTCACCCCAGCCCCTGCTCCACTCCCTCCCTCACTATGGGGGCCTCAATCTGCCCCAAGTCTCTTCCCTCTCCCCCTCCCTTTCCCCTCCACAGACTTACCAGCTTGGTGCTCTCTACACGTATCAGAAGAAAAAAATCCTGAGATATGATCTCTCTACCAGGAGATCATGAGTCAATGTTAATTTGACTCAGCAATCAGGAGTCTTGTGATTTTTTCATGGCAGTTGGCATTACTGAATCCATGCCAACCCATCAAGAGCCCAGTGAATTCAATGGAAAGAATCCACTGAATCACAGGAACTGTTCTTATTAGAAGATAATTAGAAGATATGTAGAAACTTGTTGTAACTGGAAGTAAGTGATCTCTTGTTTTCCCCCAAAAATGACTGTGCATCCTGGCCTCCTCTCCACCCCCCCCCCCC
>NW_017728906.1:184457168-184458215 GCF_001723895.1 Crocodylus porosus | reverse complement strand
TTTTAAATAAATTATCTTTCTTCCCCACCCCTCTTTTTTTCTTTGGTATTTTTAGCCAGGGATCGGTGTGAGGTGTGGGTTACTTAAATCAATGGTGTTGCACCAAAGGTGAATTTAGCTGATTGGTGACATGTTAGGGACAGTGAGATGTACTCTGGAAATCCCCAAAAGCTCCTTCAGTTATCTGGTAGCCAAAGACTTCTGCCCACCAAAATAGCAATAAGTTAGGAATGTAATTTTTAAAGATGGGTAATATCGAGGATCTCAGAGCCTGAGCCAAATGATAAGAAGAAGACAAACAAAACACATTCAACCAAAATCTAAACAGCTGTTACTAAGAGAGGGGACACAGTTTAGGGGATGGGGAGTAGACTGAAACTCAAAAGAAGCTGTCTATTTTCCTTGATCTGCTTCAGACTTGCTACGGGACTCCAAGTAGAAGGTTTTGGGGGCAGGGACTGTCTCTGCCCATGTGTTGATGGGATCAAGAAGGACAATTTTCAATCATTCTTTTTCTATTTATTTAGTTATGTATTTTTCCAAATGGTGGTGCTTAGGATCCTCAACTAAAGACTAGGGTTCCATTTTTCTATATGTAGTACAAACACAGGTAAAAGGCAGTCCCTCTGCTAAGCAAGCTCTGTTCTAATCTATACTAGCTAATAGCTCATCATGAATGACAAAGTGTTTCGGGGAGTGTTTACATGCCCCTTCCCCACACTCACCTTTCAGAGCCAGCCATATAAACAGTCCATTTGCCACCGCCACCTCCTCCTCCTCCTCCAGCCTCTGGTGTGGCGGCTCCCTCCCCACTGCCTGAGGTGGTGGCAGCTCTCTCCCTGCCTGAGGAGGCAGAGCCCGTGCAGCCAATCATAAATTCATAGATGTAGGGTCAGGAGGGCCCTTGTAGATCTTCAAGTCTGACCCCCTGCCCTGGGCAGGAGAGGAAACCGGGCTCAAATGACTCCAGCCAGGTAGATGTCTAGCCTCCTCTTAAAGACCCCCAGGGTAGGAGCCAGCACCACTTCCCTTGGAAGTTGGTTCCAG
>NW_017728906.1:184430533-184457068 GCF_001723895.1 Crocodylus porosus | reverse complement strand
GTGGCCCTCCTCTGGACCCTCTCCATGTTGTCCACATCCCTCCTGAAGTGTGGCTCCCAGAACTGGACACAGTACTCCAGCTGCAGCCTGACCAGTGCTGCATAGAGGGGGAGGATCACCTCCCCCTGCTTGGCCCTGCTTGAGATGCATCTGTGGATGCAGGACAAGGTCCGGTTAGCCCTACTGACTGTGACCTTGCATTGTTGGCCCACGTTCATCTTGGAGTCAGTAATGATTCCAAGATCTCTTTCTGCCACCGTGCTCTTGAGAAGGGAGTTTCCCAGCTTGTAACTGTGCTGCTTGTTTCTACTGCCCTAGTGCAGCACCCTGCACTTGTCAGTATTGAAACCCATCCTATTTTTGTTAGCCCACCCCTCTAACTTGTCCAGGTCTTGCTGTAATATGTCCTCCCTACTAGCGTGCCCACCTCACCCCAAATCTTGGTATCATCAGCAAATTTAAACAGGCTGCTTTTCACCCCATTGTCCAAGTCACTAATAGAGAAATTGAACAGTGCGGGCCCAAGGACTGAGTCCTGGGGGACTCTACTGCCCACTTCCCTCCAGGTCCAAAAAGACCCATCCACCACTACCCTCTTCAGCCAATTTGCAGTCCATCTGACTGTGTAAGTATCAATGCTACAGTCACCAAGTTTTTTAATGAGAATGGGGTGGGAGACAGTGTCAAAGGCCTTCCTGAAGTCCAGAAAGACTACATCCACTGCAGCACCTGCGTTCAATTCTTTTGTGACCTGATCATAGAAGGCAATTAGGTTGGTCTGACAGGACCTGCCCCTAATGAAACTGTGCTGGTTGCCCTTGAGCATCATCCCTGCTGCTGGCCTGTAGCAGGGCACTAGGGTGCCTGCTACTGATAACAGTAATGTGGGCTCAGCTGCCACTTACCAGGACAGCACAGGTGTGGGTTGCTGAGACAACCAGTCTGGTCAGCTGACCAGAAGGGGGCAGGGCCTGGCCTATATAAACAGCGAGGCTGAGGCCAGAGTCAGTTCCCCTTTGGCAGCTGAAGAAGCTGGAGCTGTGCTGGAGCAAGCAGGGCAGAGAAGCCTGATGGTCTGAGCAGTGTCTGCCCAATGATACGGTGTGGAGGAAAACCCTGGTTTTCCAATGAATGGAGCTATGGATAGCCAGTCGGCTTGGAATTTATGTTACAACATGGGAGTGTGAGGTTTTTGTTTTGTGGTTGTTGTTTAAGACTGGAGGACCAGGTGAGGCTGTAGGGGTTGGAGGAGGCCTCATAGGAGCTCCCCAGTAGTGGGGGGGTTCCTGCCGGAGAGGGCGCTGCGTTTTGGGGTGTCCTGACCCTAGCCCCAGTGTGGGTGATATCGGGAGGAGCCCAGTGTGGACGCATGCAAGAAGCCCCAGTGGGGCATAAGACCCAAGAAAGTGGGTCTGGGGGCCAGGTAAGGCCGAGGCTGCCTGAGCCCCAGTTGTGCAAGGCCCCAGTGCGGGCGACGGTATAGAGGCAAGGCCCCGGTGCGGGCTGCAAGGGCCGCGGGAGACAGGCCCTGGTGTGGGTGGTGAGAGCCACAAGGCGAGATAGGCGGGCATGGAGATGAGTCCGGGGACCCGTGAGGGCACGGGCAACTGTGGGACTTACGGGGAGCCCCAAAGGTTGGAGTGCACTGGGCAGTTAGATTAGCCAAGATACATCAGGGCACCGTGCCAAAGAGGAAAGAAGGCAGCCTCCCTTTAACAATATTTACCAGCAAGACGTGGTGGGCGAGATAAAGAGGGTGCATCTAAGACTGATTTGGCACTGTAGCAGGGCGCTAGGGGAGTTCACGGCACCCGCCCTACCACATGGCCCATCACAGATGTGCTCCTTGATAATCTTTTCAAAGAGTTTCCCCAGGATTGAAGTAAGACTAATGGGCCTGTAGTTGCCTGGGTCCTCCCTCTTCCCTTTTTTAAACATGGGGACCACATTGGCTTTCTTCCAGTCATCTGGCGCCTGGCCAGAGCACCATGAGAGCTCGTAAAGCTGCGCCAGGTTCCCTGCAATAACCCCTGCCAATTCCCTCCACGCCCTGGGGTGGAGAACATCTGGACCTGCTGATTTGAACATGTCCAGCCCCTCCAGAAGCTCTCTAACCCAGTCCTCCCTGACCTTAGGTCTGGCAGCGTTTCTCCCGAGTCCGTCTGGAATCTTGGTCAGGGAGTCCCAGTCCCTGCACAAGAAAATGGAGGGAAAGAATTTGTTAATCACCACTGGCCCTCTCAGCACCGCATACACAGTTGCTCAAAAGCATTAAGGACAGACAGACAGACTAAGCCCTTTATTATATTAGAATGATTAGGTTCTTATACTGTTCTCATCACCACGGTATCTGAGTATGCCTTAGCAAATGGTAGCTCTACTGTAACTTCTTTGGTTGGAGGCTTTATTGTCTTGAGCAAAGTTTTCTTCTATTTAATTATGAATTTCCTTCAAGCATATCTGGTTTCATCTGTTTAGAAAGATGTGGGCAGTGGAGTCCCGCAAGGCTTGGTGCTTGGCCCGATCCATTTCAATGCCCTCATCAGTGATCTGGATGAGGGCGTGGAGAGCACCCTGTCCAAGTGCGTAGATTATATCAAATTATGGGGCAAAGTTAACACACCCGATGGTAGGCAATGGATCCAGGAGGATCTGGACAGGTTGGGGGAAAATGGGCAGAACGAAATAGGGTGCAGTTCAACAAAGACAAGTGCAAAGTGCTGCACCTGTGCAAAAAGAACCACCAACACACTTACAGGCTGGGGGATGACCTTCTCACCAGCACAGCAGCAGAAAGGGATCTTGGAGTCATAGTTGATGCCAAAATGAACATGAGTTGTCAATGTGATGAAGTGATCAACACGGCTAACTGCACTTTATCATGCATTAGCAGATGCATGATGAAAAGGTCCAGGGAAGTGATGCTTCTCCTCTATGCGGCACTGGTCAGGCTGCACTTGGAGTACTGCATCCAGTTTTGGGCACTGCACTTCAAGAGGGATGTGGAGAATCTTCAGAGGGGTCAGAGGCCTGCAGGCAAGGCCCTACAAAGAGAGACTGAGAGACTTAGATCTCTTCAGCCTTTGCAAAAGAAGGCTGAGGTGATCTTGTGGCTGCCTATAAATTCATCAGGGGAGGGCAGCAGGGAATAGGAGATGCTCTATTTACTAGGGCACCCCCTGGAGTAACTAGGAACAATGGCTACAAATTGACGGGGAGCAGATTTAGGTTGGACGTTAAAAAGAATTAATGAGGGGTATGAGGTGCCAGGATAAGCAGGGGACAGTAGTGGTGGTGGCATGCAGGTTTCTCCCTCCAGCACCTGCTCTCCGCCTGTCCTTTCACCATAGGTGTCCCTCACTGTCTGGGAGCAGACACTGGAAAGAGGAACTTGAATGCTGCTGCCATTGTCCCCAGCTGATGCAGGCATGGGAAGGTCCCCAGAGCCACTCCTGCTTCACTCCTGTCCCAAGGTGCAGGAAACAGCTGTCTGGAGAGCCCAGCACAGGATCTTATCCATGCCTGATGCATAAGCCATTATGCTTCATCATTATTTCTACATAAGCCTTCCTGTCCCTATGGCATCTATATTTTCACTTGAACATCAGAATCTGATTCTAGCAGTTATAGACCACCTAAAACAAGGGTGTCAAGGATATAACCTGTGGGCTGGATGTGGCCTTCGGTGCCATTGTCATCCAGCCCACAGGGTTCCTGCAGGGACTAGGAATTTGAGGACAGGACAAAGAGGTGCAGACCCATTACCAAAATCTGGGATATACAGCCCCAGTTTGAACACACTGTGGTGGTAGGGGCTGAACAATGACTTCATTAACCTCCACACTGCTGCCACTCAAACAGATGCAGGAGGTGGGTCTGGATCCAGCCTGTGAGGTTCCTTGTGGTCTGGATCCAGCCTGCAAGGAATCCCATGGTCCAGATGTGGTGCAAGGAGATGGGCAAGTTCAACACCCCTAGCCTAGAACATAGTGTAGAGAATCCTGCTACTAAAACTGGTTGTATTCCTTCTTATAAGCATGTGGATAATTTATTCAGTCCAAGGTACACCAATACAGTTGTAGGGCAAAGAGGGTGAGAAATATTCACTATAACTTTAGTGCTATCTAAGGCATGTGGCCAACAGGCAGCTCAGCATGGTCTGGACCAGGGTGTCATTTGTCCATTGCTAAAACCCTTCCTAGCTTAGAATGGCACTGGACACTAAATGAAAGAGCTGAATGAATAAATTGCAACAGCTTTTCTATACTTACACAGCTGTAGGAGTATGTGAGTGTAACAGTTACACTGTAGCAAGTCCATATTCCGTATTAATATAATTGTTAGGTCAGTCTTTTCCCAAGAGATGCCCACTTGCACTTTGCTATTCAACAGCCAAATAGTCATGTCTAGTGTGGTAAATATTAGGTCACACAGAAGCTGGTCCTGGTGCTGAATGATAGCTGCCACTACTATACAGGATATCTAAAGCTATCAAATGTGAACAGCCCAGATGTGCTTGCCAGAATCACTCCACTAGGCATGAGGAGAGAGGTCACAAGCAAAACCATAATCACAGATATCATAAAACCATAGAAAATTAGGGTTGGATAGGGGGCTCAGGAGATCATGTAGTCCAACTGTCCACTCAAAGCAGGACCATTCCTAACTAGATCATCCTAGCCAAGGCCTTCTCTACCCAGGTCTTAAAAACCTCCAAGGATGGAAAGTCCACAACCCCTCCAGGAAGCCTGTACCAGTGCCTTACTACTCTCTGTGCCCGTCTCCCCTTGAAGGCTCGCTCCTGTGCCACCTTTGCCCAAGCAGCTGACCTTGCTCACCAGGGAACCTCACGTAGACCCCAGAGGGTACCTCAATTATCTTCGGGATGGCCCCCAAACTCGCCTGTCATGACTTTGGATGGTCTTTCAGTGAAGAGAGTCCCCTTTGAGGATGCCTCAAGAGCAGTCATGTGTCCCAGCGGATGTCCACAGGGCTCCAACCTCCCCTACATCCCGGCCATATGCCAACCTTTGAGACGAGCCTCAGGATCTTTTGTGGCTATCCCCTGTTAATATCTTCACGGTCCCCACGTGTCCTCCCTTGCCTCGGGCTCTGGCTGAATCCAGAGGGTCTGGTGTCACTTGGCCTTTGGGACTGTCCCTTTCAATGCCCTGCACTTTCTACGGTAGATGCTGCTGTTCCACTCCGTGCTCTCATGTGGTTCCTTTCCTGTCTTTGACCGGGGTCACTGCTACCCCAGCCTGGAATGGAGGGCTCCACTAACTTGCTCTAGACAGGGAACTAAAATAGATCAGCCTGAAAAAGGCAGACACAACTGATACTCTCACCACCATAAACCCCCAGGGCCCAGAAACAACCCGACGTGACAAAATAGAGACTGATAACTCGACTACAAGAGCAATTAGACAAAGGAAGAACAAAAAAGGTGAGCAGTAACCATGGGGAGAGTCCTGTACTCCCTTAGCCCCTAATGCCCTTAAGCTAGCATGCGCCCGGGGTTGGGGTTCATGCCCCCACCCCAGCCGGGGTCTCTCTCTTCCCCTCCAGGACCCGCCTCCAGGACCCATCACCTCTAATAAGAGCTCCCATACTGGCTCTCACTGTACCTTCTGCTGGCCTCTCTGCCAGCTCCTTTGATCCCCACTGGTCTTCTCCGGCACGGGGATCCCTCGCAGCTCCTGCTGCCACTGCCGCTGCTGCTGCCGGCCTCCCTGCCAGCTCCTTCAATCCTCACCAGTCTTCCCCAGCTTGGGGATCCCTTGCAGCTCCTGCTGCCACCTCTGCTGCCGGCCTCCCTGCCAGCATCTTCGATCCCCGCCAGTCTTCCCTTGCTTGGGGATCCCTTGCAGCTCCTGCTGCTGCTGCTGACTGCAGCAGCTGGACGCTCTCCGCCCAGCAGTTCCCCAATGGTCCTCTGGCCCTCGGCATCCTCTCTCCCATGCTTTTGGGACTGATTTTTATCTTCACCAGGTGATGCCTCTTCATTGCGTCACCCAGCCCCAGCTGGAGATGGGCGCAGCTGATAAACTGCTTGGATGGTTTTCCATGGCGTGCCTCCTCACTCCTCTGGGCCCCTGCAGCATATATGCTTTTTTCCCCTTTTACTTCAGTCTGGGGTCTGCCTCTGAATGAAGCTTCCCCCTTGCCTGATCCTGCATCCCTGGGACACTCTCTTACTGAGAGTTGTTCCTAATATCTACCTTAAACTTTCCTTGCTGCAACTTGAACCCATTGCTCCTTGTTCTGTTATTTGTCACCATTGAGAACAGTCCAGCTCCATCCTCTTTGGAACCATTCTTCAGGTATTTGAAGCCTGTTATTAAATCCACCCTCAGCCTTCTCTTCTCTGGACTAAGCCCAGTTCCATCAGCCTCTCCTCATGAGTCATGCACCCCAGCCCTCTAACCATTTTTGTTCCCTTTCCACTGGACTTTTTAAAATGTATCCACATCCTTTCTGTAGTGGGGGACCCACAAGTGGACACAGTACCTCACCAGTGCTAAATACAGGGGAAGAATCACTTCCCTTGTTCTGATGGCAACATTCCTACCAATCCAAACCAGTATGCCATTAGCCTTTGCAACAAAGGCACATTGTTGGCTCATATTCAGCTTATTCTCCACTGTAACCCTCAGGTCCTTCTCTGCAGAGCTGCTACTTAGCCTGTCAGTCCACAGCCTGTATCAGTGCATGGGATTGTTTTGTCCTAAGTGCAGGAATTTGCATTTGTCCTTGTTGAACCTCATGAGATTTCTTTTGGTCCAATCCTCTAATATGTCAAGATCTCTCTGAATCCTAGCCCTATCCACCAGTTTATCCACTACTCTCCCAAGCTTGGTGCCATCCGCAAACTTGCTGAGGGTGCACTCCATCCCATCTTCCAAATCACTGATGAAGATATTGAACAAAACTGGCCCTAGGAACAATGCCTGGGGCACTCTCCTTGATACCAGCTGCCAACTAGACATTGAACCATTGATTGCTTCCCTTTAAGCTGAATGATCCAGCTGTACAGTCTATCCACCGTACAGTCCATTCATCCAACCCATAATTCTTTAGCTTGCTTGCAAGAATGTTGTGAGAGACCGTATCAAAAGCCTTGCTAATGCCAAGGTATATCATGTCCACTCTTCTTCCTGCACACAGAGCCAGTTATTTCATCATAGATGGCAATGAGGCTGGTCAGGCATGGTTTGTCCGTGGTGAATCCATGCTGAATGTTCCTAATCACCTTCTTCTCTTCCAAGTGCTTAGAAATGGATTATTTGAGGACCTGCTCCATGACTTTTCCAAGGACTGGGGTGAGGCTGACCAGTCTGTAGTTCCCTGGATCTTCTTTTTTCTCTTTCTTAAACATGGGCACTGTATTTGCCTTTTCTAGTCATCTGGGAACTCTCCTGATCATCATGAGTTTTCAATGATGATAGCTAGTGGCTCTGCAATCACATTAGCCAACTCCCTCAGTACCCTCAGGTGCATCCCATCTGGCCCCATAGATTTGTATTTGTCCAGCTTTTTTAGATAGTCTCTAACCAGTTCTTTTGCCACAGTTAACTGTTTACCTCCTCCCCAAACTGTGCTGCCAGATGCAGTAATCTGGGAGCTGACCTTCCCTGTGATGACAGGTGAAAAAGGTGTTAAATATCTCCATCCTCTGTCACTAGGTTGCCTCCCCCATTTAGCAAGGGACACACACTTTACCTGATCCCACTCTTGTTACTGCGGAAGAACTCATTAGTTCCCTGAGTGAGTCAAAGTCTGCTTTCTGAAGTCCAAGGTCCTTACTCTGCTGCTCTCCTTCCTTTCCTTAGGATCCTAAACTTAATCATCTCGTGGTCACTGCTGCCCAAGTTGCCATTTCTACATTTTCCACCAATTCTTCCCAGCTTGTGAGAGGGAGGTCAAGAAGACCATGGCCACTCATTGGCTTCTCCAACACTTGCACCAGGTAGTTATCTCCAACACTGTCCAAAAACTTCCTGGATCGCCTGTGCACTGCTGTATTGCCTCCCAGCAGATGTCAGGGTGATTGAAGTCCCCCACAAGAACCAGGGCTTGTGATCGGGAAACTTTTGCTAGCTATTTGAAGAAAGTCTTATCCACCTCTTCCTTCTGTTTCTGGTGGGCTATAGCAGAAACTCACCATGACATCACCCTTGTTGCTCTCTCCTCTGACCCTAACCCAAAGACTTTCAACAGGCCTATCTCCAGTTTCATACTGGAGGTCTGAGCAATCATATGGCTCTTTTACATAAAATGCAACTCCTCTTCCCCTGGCTGTCCTTCCTAAACAGTTTATACCCACCCATGATAGTGCTTCAGTTATATGAAAATAAAATGATCTCAACAGGTCAAAGACAGCAGATATCAGATATATGTCCACCCTAGAGTTCTTAGAAAACTGAAATGATGGAAAAGCTTCCTCATGATAGGGAACTTGTTTAAGAAAATGTGGGTCACATGGCTGTACATATTCAACAAGGGCATCAAAATACACATTGACAATGCCAATATTCTCCCAGCAGAGGCAGTAAAGGATTAGTTAACATGGAGATCTTTAAACAGTTTATGAGCAAGAGTCACCAGGGCCAAAGACAACAGGTGGAAGTGGGGTTACTCTAGTGATCCAGACATATATGACTGCAGTGAAACACAGATATGGGAACATCTGTTGGTCTGCTTTCTTGCTTCATGTTTAATGCTAGATTTACCACTGAATTCTGTAGGGTTAACCTTGATTTATGCCTGCGCAAATGGAATCCAAGTCAGACCTCCTGGGATATACTTTTGTTTCTTCATTTTGGACTGAGTCTTCTCATGAACTCTAATATCTAAAGATTTACTCATCCTTCTCTCATGCTACATTTTTTGTAGACATTAATCCAATGGGTTGTCATGTTTTAAATGATGAAAATGACCTTGCTTATTTTGATGTGCACAGAACAATAGTGCTCACTGTCTATACTTGTTCTCCCTCCTAGGGCTGTGAGTCATTTGATTATGAAAGATATAGCATTTAGTCACTGGCTGTCAAATGTATCTGCTATGAAAGAAGGAGCCTTTTAGGAACTTATAGCCAAATATTCATTACTATTTGCTATCTGTCTTTTAGTAGAACACAGGGCCCCAATCTGAACTGAGGCCTTGTTGTGCTAAGCAGTACATGCACACACCCATGTTGACATAGTCCTTGACCTAAGGAGCTTATGATGGGTTTGGTAATAATCAACTCAATAGATACTTTCATCCAAAGATTTTTGCAGGCACTGATTAATTAAGCCTTGTAATAGTCCTGCTATTTAGGAGAGCTTGATTGGGTAGAGAGGAAGGGTAGTCAGAGCACTACCCTAGAATTTGGTAGATGTTGTTTCAGGACTGTTCCATCACACACTTCCTGGGTGACTTCAGACTTCGGATTGCAAGATATTAAGGTGCCTAACTCCTAGTGAAATCAATGCTAATAAAATTACTGCCTAATCATTTTGCAGTGCCTATATTCTCCTTCTCTAAAGGGGCAATAATTGTCTTACTTCACATGGGTGTTGTGAGAGTAAATTAATTAAAGATTACGAGACAAACAGATACTATGGTAGGAGAAGCTGGGTAAGACAGATAGTTTCTACTTTATGGAAACAGAATCCTATGAAGTACGTCTTCACATCAAATTTAATTCAGGCTTTGAGGGACCGTACCTATACCAGCTCATGTCCACACACACAAGTCTTTCACTTAAAAGTTGTGTTGCTTTCAGTCTGACCTAGCTGTTAAGTCAGCCTGACACCCATGACTATGATTACTTTTTCCACCTTGCTAGGTACATTATTTATTACAGTACTGACAACATGCTTTGTTGTGGTCAAGACACAGCCAGTCCTTGTCCCATCATAAGCTAAAAGCTCATCTCAGAAGTAAAAGATGTGCTGGGAGATCCAGGCTAGGTACAGACAACATTTTTACTGGTATATGATTGGAAGCTGGTCCACCTGTAATAGAACAAAAGTTTGGTACACACAGACTGGTTTAAAATGTCTAAGGTTTGTACCCCCTCACTCCAACCAAAGAGTAAATGTGTGGTTTTGTTAGCTACTGATCTAAACTATGCCACTTACAGAAAACCATGTAACTTGGATTGATTCCACCTCAGGCTTTTTGAATGTCTGTACCTAGCCACAGTGGAAAGGATCATCAAAGTGCCTCAGAAAGCAATCTTAGCCCTGTTACATTCTTCACTTTAAGACCCAGCATGCCCAGCCATGTAACTTTGCCTGCAATGGAATTGTTCTATTAATGCCTGACACTAGTTTTAGTTACTTTTTTTTTTGGTACTGTCAAGTGCAGTTTTAACAAGCTTCATTTCGCCCCTTTGAGGTCAGGTATGTGATCTCTAACAATTCTTGCAGACTGATGCATTAAGTGAATATAGAAACCATGAGCTAACTGTGACCGTTTCCTTTTAAATTTCCTAAGGGCTGATGTTTCCTTCAGCTGACATAAACAGCTGCACCACAATGACAAACCTTCATGTCTCTGTGGTGAATGTGTCACTTCTGTTATAACAAGTGCTAGTGCCTGCTTATTTAGCCTTGCTCAGCAATAATCAGTAGCAATTTAATGTTATTATTCAAGGATGCACTGCTCTATAATTTTCCTTTGAAAACACATATATTTCAAGAAAAATGATCCTAGCTAATCACAAGTAATAATTAAAGCAACTGGAAGCATAGGTGTAACCCTGCCTGGACCAATGGTACCTGCTTCTAATGGACTTCATACTTTTCTTATTTATACATATTTAAACTTCCAGATTTATGCTGAGGGGTTTAACTCCATTGAGCTCGGTTCTATTCTCATGCTAGTGTAAATCAAGAGTAGTTCCATTAAAAGTAAATAGTGTTACCCTGGTACTCTGGCCAAAAATTTAAAATCAGCTCGTGTTTAGGAATGCCTCTATTTTTGGAGGCCCAGTTTGAGACACTTTACAGAAGGATTTGTCCCAACTCACAAATCAGTTTTCTTTAAAAAGTCTTTAGATAGACAAAATCTGAGACAGCCCAGGATCATTAGTCCCTCTGAAAAATGATGACTTCTTCCTCAGTGTAGCAGAGAGACCAACAAGGATGCAGATTGCTAGTGTTAGACCCATGGGGTCATGGGCACAGGCTCCGTCTGGCTTTCTTCCCTTTACACCCAGACGTTGGATGAACTGCATTACTCTTCCATAGGTATGACATCAATTAGTCTAGTGGCACCCCTTATGGTCTGGAGCCCCAGGCAAGGCAAATGCCCTGGCTGTTTGCTGCTGAAACTGTCTCTGCATATCACTGCTCATAGCTCAATCACATACGCACTGCTTCTTGGCATGTTAATAAGCTGATGTAACCCAGTGTAAACCTACCCGCTCTGTCTCACACAGTAGAATACTTTTTTTGGTAGTGGGTAATTAATACACTGGGTAAGAAGCTGGTTATGGCAAAGGTTCTTCACATTCTAGCAGGGCAGTGTCTTAAATTAAAGAACACTGTATTAGAGCTATAATTAAATGGATGTGGGGATGAATAATTCAGCTGTTAATATGCAAACGCTAAAGAATCTACTAAAATTACATTCAAAGGTTAATAGAATAGGACATAATTGCTTTCCTTCTGCCTTTTAGTTGGTGCAATTAAGCCAATTTTGGCTTTAAGAAAAGAACAAGTAGGGGACTGTGCAGCAGCTCTTGGAAGTTCTAGTAAAAAGTACAGGAGCATTTATAAACAGTTATTTAGCTTTTTGGAGGGCAGGAAAAAATCTAAAATTATTCAATAAATGTACGGCCTAATCATGGGCGTCCTAATTCATATGAATAATCCAAACATATCCACTGACTTCTCTTGGGCTTCTTGCCTGAGTAGGGCTTTGCACAGTTGGATTTCTTCTGCATGATTTATGTTTACTCAAGCTGATCTTTCTCTAGAGGGACTTATTTGGTCTTCACCCCAAGCTACCCAAAAGCCATTAATGGATTTTCTTCTCTCACCACTCCTCTGAGGAAAGAAAACAATATAATCCAGTAGCATAATTGAGAGGAGCAACTACAGCTCCGCTTTTGCTGGGACTGGGGAGGAGACACAAAAATAGCCATTGCCTTAGTGGCAACTGATTGTATCACTGCAATGTCATGGTAGGAGCTGGTGCTACCATCAGCATCCTGTGGCTGTCCTAGGCATAAAGCTGCACTGCTAGGCCTCTGATCCATCTCCATTTAACAGACATAGGACTAAGGCATAGAGCAGAGTAAGTGACACACAGGAAGTTTTGGCCTGATCTAAGAATAGATCCAGCTGTCCTGAATCCCAGGCCTTAGCTGTGTTGTTTCATCAGGCATGAATGGAAATAAAACTCCAAGCCTGAGTCCGTTTAAGACCTTTTCCCAGGAAGTATTCACTATCCAAGCAATTACAAGACAAAGCAAATCAACTGAAATATTGGGACAATTATTTTTCTGTCCTTAGCCAGGAAGCAAGGAGTTACAGCTGCCTTCTTAGATCGCTTTTGACCCAGTTACTTCTTCCTTTTATAGTATGGCATGAGTAGCCACAACCTGTTAACCTTTATTGGCTACAGCGCCTTGACCTTGAATCCAGCACCCTATGAACTGCACCAAGTCTATTCTATCCCACTTTACCTGTCCTTATTATACTATACTATACTATATATTCTTTATGTCATGTAAATAGACAACTATACAAATAACCTCATAGAGAAGGCTACCTGAATACTTGAACTTTTTCTAGATAATAACAGAGAAAAACATCTTTCCTGTATTTTAGGGCATTGCATTTGATAAACTTACTTCTCTACCTTACTTTTTACTGCACATAATTAAACAGTCACAAGTCTGAATCAAATTCCCTGTGACCCAAGTGTAAGTGTTCCACTTAGATAGCTTAAACCTCTTTACATTCCTCAACTCTGATCTGTTAATCCCCCATAAATCAGCCCCATTTCTCAACCAACTCAAGCTAGTGTAAAGATTTATGTGTAAAGGATTTGTCATTTCCCACCAGCCTTAACCTGAATCAAAATGTGCGGGTGGGTGGCAAGGTTGAATGGGGGAGGAGCTGGGAAGTGATGGAAACTGTTCTGTGAGGTAGGGAATATTTGCCTCATTGTTTGCTGGTCATGGCTTGTATGAATGTATCTGTTCTCAACAACAAAATTTGGGAGGAGAAGACCCTCAGGAAGTAGGAATTGCATGTTAACAAACTGTGTTTTAAAGAGTTTTACCAAATCTCACCCTAGGTATGAGTAATTTCATTGGTACTGTATTGGGAAAGGTAACAAAGTACTGGTATTTTACTTCTTCACTCTTCAAGGAGAAGAGCTCAGTTTGGGCATAATGCTAGGGGTAGGGAAGACAAAATGTTTTTATTTCTTAGGAGAGTAAAGACACAACAGCAAATCTAATATGCCTCCCAGTCACCATATCTGTTTTGGTCTTTCAGGCAGTCATACTCGGGGATGTTTCTGGCTTTGTAAACAAAGACAAGGGACATTTTGTGCATGGATATTACAGCTTGTTTCTCTAGCTGTCCGGTTACTGAGCTTGTCTCCATTCATCCACACTGTATTTCCACTTGTATCAGGATCTCTACAGAAGCTCAGCAGGATGCAGTCCTGGATTTGACTGTTATGACAAGACAGCCTGCCCAAGGTACATTCCCCCTTTAATACAATAAGTTGATAGTACCTTCAGGCCCAGATCCTTCACCCCTGGGGTTTCCAGTTTCTCTCTTTCACTTTCCTCCTATTCCCTCTAACTGGGAGCTCTGCCAGCCCCATGGCAGGCCTTGGCTTCTCTGGAGAGTCTTCACTACAGACTTTCACCTTTTTGGTCCATGTTCTTGGATCAGGGATCCTACAGGGCTCTTTCTCAGGGTTGTGCCAGGATGTAAGAAGGGTCCCCTAGCCCAGTGCCCAGGCTCTGGTTCAGCATTGCTCCACAGAGTCTGCCCTGGTCCTTTGACTCATATAGCTCATGATTCAGAGCCTCCAATGCCTCCTTCTTGGGGTGGAGCTGTATCTCAAATAGGTAACCTTAACTCAACAGTCTCCAGTTTCTGGCAAGGACTCTGTCTAGTGACCCTACACTCCCCTAAAACCTTTATCTTCACGCTATTTATGCCTTCTCCTCTAAGCCTATTAACATCTGTTTTTTATCATGGTTAGGATGCAATAATTCAATGAGCTCCTGGCCCCTTTCCCATCTAGTCACTTAAACTCTCCCATCATAGAACAAGCTACCCTTGAGACCCAGTGCTTTTTAACAGGGACAGAACATACAAAATTGTGTTGGTAAGGTGACGTTAGAAGGGCTTTATTATCAAAGGCCTGGGGTGGAGAGGGTGAGAGGGGCGGGTCACCTACAGGAGGACTTCTTATGCAGATATAGTTCAACCCCATCCATGAATGACATAAGCTAAACTAACAAAAAGACTCTTCTGCTGGCCTAAATTGTGTTTACCTTGTGGGTCTTTCTGGCACAAGTATGCTAGGTACGGCTTCATGTTCTTTGGGCACAACCAACCTGCCCATGCTAGAAAACTGTAGATGTGATGAGATAATGTGTCAGCAATGATCAGCTTCTCCATATTGTGCATCCTCATTATATCCCATAAAGGCCATATAATGAAAAAAATAATCTTTGTAGGATCTGTTTGCTTTGAATTTTATTCTACTTCTGGCATTATGGAACAGCTCTGCTATATACTTGGCTTACTTCTGATCTTGTTAACACTGCTATAAATTTGGAGTAAATCTGAACTGAGTGCAGTTACTCTGGATTTCTTCTGATGTAACAGATCAGAACCTGACTACTTCATAGAAACAGCTGTTCATTTTCCTCTGCAGACTCTGTTACTTATAATCTTGAGCAGGGCCAGTCTTACCATTAGACAAACTAGGCAGTTGCCTAGAGTGCCAAAATTGGGGGGGAGGGGTGTGTGCAAAATTATATGCAGAACAAAATGACAGCTATATTTCTTCCATGATAATGTAATCAATTGTCCACATTATTAATGCCATCGCAGTCAGAATGTTCTTTGAAATGGTACTTAGATTGATTGTTCTCTATATTGATAATTTATCTGAAACAATTTAAAACTGTTTCAGGGGAATGGTACCATGGCAGAGAGAAAAAGAAAATCTGGAGCTCAGTATCATAAACAAAAAGCTGAACAGGCAAAAGAACAAGCAAAGCAAGAGGGTTCCTTCCTGAAATATCTTCGATTTGACCCACATCAAGATGGAAGCAGTTCACAACATCCAGATGAAGGCAGCTCGCATCAAGACAAAGGCAGCTCACAGCATCAAACTGACATTGAAATGAGAAAATATATTCACCTACAGACGTACGTGCTGAAGTTGAGGTAGATAAAGATAATAAGGGTACATATGTGAAAGATGAGGAAGGTGCAAACAAGTTACAGTACAGTGACCCTGTTACATGGCCTAGATGTGATGGCTGCGTGCGACAAATACTGGTGGAACATGGACCTGAACAAGTTCAGGAATTGCACTTCCCTAAAGATGGAAATAAAAGAAAATTCTCTGCACATCATTACAAGAGAAAACTCACCAATGGGGAAGAAACACACTGACAATGGCTACAATATTCAGTATCGAACGGCTCAGTGTTTTGTTTCTGCTGCAAGCTGTTTAGCAGTAAAGCTACTGGTGCATCATCATTTACTGAAAATGGTTCAAAGGACAGGAAAAACATAGCTGCAATTCTCTTGTCTCATGAAAAAAGTAGCGAACATTTGGAAAATTTCCAAAACTGGAACGAGCTCGTTTCTGAATTTGTGAAACTGAAAGCATGAAAAATAAAGTTCTCATTTTTTACACTAGTGCTCATGAGGATTTTCTTTTAATTGTACATGTATTATAATAAATTCTAGTAGTTTTTTTGCAGTATAATTGTGTTAGGTTTAATGAAAAGTGTGGAACAATCAATAAAAAAATTGTTTTTATTGTTCATTTTGAATATTAAATAAGTACATGTAAAAGTTCATTCTAGACTTCTTATTTTCCTCTATATTGGAAGTGGTGAGGCATCAAGCTACACAGTTCATCTAGGGCACCAATTACCCTTGGTCTGGCCCTGACTTGAGCTGGTGTTGCAGGGAAGGGGAGGGAAGCCATGACACTGAGTCACGTCCCTCTCCTCTCCTCTCCTCGCCTTTCTCTTCCCTTTTTTATTTCCTTTTCTCATTTTCTAAGTCTTCCTCATCCATCATATTCCCTGCCCATCTATATTCAGCCCATTTTCTCTTATAGAAAACATCACATTTAATGTGATGTGTTTGAGCCAGAACAGGCTAAACTAAACAAAGAAATGATGGGATACTGCATAACCCATCTTGAGATGTGCACTCCTCTGTCTGGTTCCACCTCCAACAGCAGAAGAGCTCAGGTTGTAAGCATTCAATATTGTGTCCTTTAAGCAGTTTTTCATACCTCATTTTAGGTAAGCCTTACACTGAAGGGGGTATTGAAGACTAAGAAAAAATTGCTGTTAGAGCAACACCACAACCCTGCTAGAGCGTGGCTCTGGCTTCTGTATCAACCTCCCTCTGAAGTAGATCTATCCCACTAGCCTTGTTGCAGCCTCACTAGAGGCAAATCAGGAACAGCCTAAAGTTCTCAGAACCAGACAGGCCTGAGGTGCTAAACTCAGATCTACTACAGACTTACTCAGACTTACTCCTTTCCCTCCTTTCTTCCAGACTTGCCAGGCCTGCAGGTCAGTGCTCTCAGCAGGTAGTGAGCAACTGGGTAGCATCCTCTCTTCTTCCACAAGCCACTCACAAGCCACCTGTGCCTAAAAGAAAGAGATGTATTGTTAACACCTAGTCTTGTATAGCAGCCAATACTGACATCGTTTTCAGTCCCTCAGTCCAATCAGATAATCTATCTTTAAATGGTCCATTTGGAGCTCAAGTTTTCCTGTGAGAGCTAGGTTCATAGTGAAAAGGTCTTCAGTTATTCTAGGTGTTTTGATCTCAAGTGACTCCCAGTCTTTTGCTGGAATGACTGGAGTTGAGCCACTCCCTCATAGGAGAGTTTGGGAGAATATACCCTATGATGCTAAGCCTACACACAACAACATCCAGAAGCTGATTCAAGACATTTAGGCAGCACCCAGCCCATGTTTCATTTTCTTAGGCCATGTCTACATGAGACGCTGGCTGCACAGTGGCTTATACTAGTGTGCAATAGTGTCATGTAGCAGGAAGTGTGGTGCCATGCTACTGTGAAGTACTAACAAGCTACTGCACAGTCAGCATCATGAAAAAGCCATTCGGCAACACTACTGCATAGTAACTGTGGTTACTGTGCAGTCATTTAGTAGTTGTATAAACTAGTACTAAGTGACTAAAGCAGGGGTGGGCAAAATATGGTCCGTGGGCTGGATCCAGCCCTTGAGGCCATTCTATCTGGCCCGCAGGGCCCCTAAAAAATTTAGAAAATTAATATTCATCTACCCTTGGTTCCTGTCAAAAATGCCTGTGCCTGCTCCAGACAGCTCCATGTGGGCTGTGAGCGCCTGCTGCAGGGAGTGCCGGCCATGGGGCAGGTGAGGGGCTGCTTTTCCCCATGCTCAGCACCATCTTCTTCCCTAACAGCAAGCAGGGGGTTGGGGCTGTGTGCTGCCCCCCACCTGTACCGCGGGACTGGGGACACTGGGGGTGAATGGGCAGGGAGCCAGCGGGAGCATGGAGCCTGCACCAGTGCCAGTGCTGGTGGAGCCCAGAACAGGGTGGCAGGAGCGCGGGATCCTAGCTGGCAGGGGCTCTGTGGAGCTGGGCCAGCTCCCCTCTCCCTGCTGGTGCAGCCCAGCCCAGCTCCACAGACCCCTGCCAGCCTGTGCCCCACTTTGGGCCCCGCTGGTGCTGGCCCTGGGGCATTGGTCCTAAGATGGTGACCAGGGGGTGGGGCACCTGTCAAGGGGGGGTGGGGCTACCCATGCAGCCCTCAACAGCCTGCCAAAACTGGGTAAGCGGCCCTCTGCCCAAAACAATTGCCTGCCCCTGGACTAAAGTAACGACTGCACCAGCAGCATCTTGTGAGATGCGGCCTTAGTGAATTCCTCCTACCTGCATAGATCCCCAGGAGAAAGGCAAAGTTGTGGATGAAGGTGGGTTTAATGGTGGCCCACATATTTTAGCTAGCTTTCTGAAATGTGCCTGTCACTGACCACAGCCTTTCTTCTTCACTGAAGCTTGCAGATTCTAGGTTCAACTGAGCATGAAGGAGAGAGATTTTTCTCTGCTTTAGCTTCAGTCATCTAACTTAGGTTGAATTGGAATCGGGGTTCTCAAATTCTGCAGTTTCATTGCCTACTTGGTACTTTTGAAGTGTAACAAAAGGAGAAAACAATTAGAGATTGATGGGACTTGGCTGGGCAGAGAGGCATCACTCTAGGAACAAAACCCTGTTCCCAGTCCTCCTCTGGTCCCAAGCTTGGGGACTATAGCTGGTGAGACATATTCTAGATTAACGACACATTAGCTACTGAACAGTAGCGCACGTGTAGATGCTGACCTAGACAGCTAGGAGGTGGAGCGGGGGGAGCTGTCTGGCTCCTCTGCTGCTCAGCTTCTAGCTCCCCCAGGCATGGGCCGACTGGGGCATGCGCTGCACAGGCAGCGACAGGGATGAGGGGACAGAGAGCTCCTCCATCTCCTCAGTTCTGCCAGTGCCCACACAGCACACACCCTAGTCGGCTCCCACTCCCTGCCCATGTTTGGGGGGAGCTGGGAGCTGAGAAGCACTGGGACCAGGGGAAGACATAAGTGGGGAAGCAGCACTGACACCAGGGGAGAGACACAGGGGGGGCAGGAGCAGCGCTAGGACTGGGGGACCAGTGCTGCTTCCCTCCTGCATCTCCCCCACATTCTGGTCCTGGCACTGTTTACCCCTTGCATCTCCCTGCTGGTCTCTGGTGCTGCAGGGTGATGTGCCCCTCACATCTCCCTGCCCCCCTCACCTGGTCACTGTGCTGCTTCCCCCCATGCTTGGGCATTGGGCATCGCCCCAAACCAGTCCTGCTGAGCCGGGCTGCAATCGTGAGCTCCATGTAGCTGGGAGCTGTGCTCCACTCCCAAACAGCTCCCTTCTGCTCCCCAGAGCCCAGGCCTGACTCCTGTGCTCCTTGCCAGCCTGGGGCTGGCACCCTGGGGAGTCTGGAGCTACCCCTGGCTGCTATAGGGAGGTAGAGCAGGGCAGGGGGGCAGGAGCAGCCCTGGACTAGACCACTCCTGTTGGGAGCAAATTTGCTCCCAACGGGGGTGCACATGTAGACATGTCCAGCCTGAGTTTTCTTCACAGAAAAATTCAGGCACATTAATTGCACTTGTAGATGTGCCCAATGACATGTATGTACACCAGGACAAATCTGAAGTAACTTTATTGTAGTCAAACATTAGTGTAGATTTATACAGGGATAACAGATGGAAGCAGTAGAAAGCCTTCTGTCGAGGGACTAGTGCCCAGCCAGGGGTAGCAATGTCCCCAGGAGTTTTATGAAGAAACACGTGGAACCTGATTTTCATTTAAACATGGGCACCTTTCTTTTAAACATGTTCCTCTGGCAGGGTAAAGAGGTCTTCAAGTGGATATAAAATCACATGTATACTCACCCTTTACACTGTGAAAATAAAGGAAAGTGACCTGAGTGTAAAGCCTGATCTACACCAGGCTGCTTCGAGCGCCAGAAGATCTGGAGCCAGACATCAGCTACCACATGGAAACCACAGAACCACGTGGCTCCCCTTTATCACCTGCAGCATTCAAAAGGTGCCCTGGAAAGACACAACTGCTGAAGGTACCATGGCCACCAGAAGACATGGGTGTCACTGTACATGCCGGCTGCCAGGCAGCAGTGGAAGCCTTCTGTGCTCAGAGCTGGTGTTGCTTTGCTGGCAAGAAGGGGCTCTGCTGGCTCAGGGGGACTGCAAGTGCGGGTGTGCTCACAGTGCTGCTGGCAGAACTTGAGGTATGTAGGAAGGCCAGGCCACAGCAAGGATCAGGGGAGTGTGCCACATTTGCAGTGACCTTTCTGAGTTTGCCGGCATATCAGTGCAGCTCCTGCTGGAGCACCACATGGGCCATAATAAGCTCTGAGTTCGTCAAAGTTCATTACTGCTGTTTGCTTTACCCTTCCCTCATTACCCTTTCCCCGGCTACAAAGAGCTCACTGACATCCAGGATTGTGAAGAGGAGGATACAGCAACACACCTTTTGGCTGTTGTGGTATTTGCATAGTGAGCTCTTCGCTGGTCATACTCCAGATTGCTGATGGATCTGAGGCCACCCCCTCTCGCTGTGATCCTGGATCTGCCCGGGGGTGTGACAGAAGGTATCCAGTGAGCCTTCCTTTTAGGTCCACTGGGACTGAATGGGAAGAGTGGGATACCCTGCTTCAGAATCACATTAGCTAGACATGGGGCTCCAGTACACACAATTCATATGCAGAAGATGGTCCCAGTGAGATCTTACATCAGTCACAGAAGTCAAAGATACCTTCCACTCCTTTTTCAGTTTTGATATTATGCTAAGGCCAGACAACTGAGATCCTATCAGCTGTTATCAGTTCTCTGTGATCAGCCCAATGTTCCTCTTTGCTTAGGTAGGGATTAAGCCCAGTGCAAGTCAGACTCAAAATGTTTATGAAGCACTTATAAAAAGGCTGGTTTTGGAGGGATTACTTGTACCAGTTATGAATAGTTGCATCTTTCCCTGCAAAGGCAGATAAAGGCTGCAGCAGAATGAGATCCCCAGTTGTCTTCATCTCTTTGTCAATGGATCAAGGTCCTATTCTGTCAAGAGCCATGTGGAAGCTGATGTGCAGCAGATTTCTCTACAGTAAAAGCAGTCATGCACAGGTGTCTTCCATTCTTCAAGCCCTTTGGTGACAAGCTAATGGTGATAGGAGCAGGATTTTGAAGTCTGGAAGCTCCTAGTCATGAACTGGCATGGAGATGGCAATTACAAGGTTGTCTAGCACTTGGATGAGACAAGAGTGTGATTCAGCAGCTATAAACTGTGACCAAACATCCCTCTTCAGGATTTGGTTTGCTCACCCCACATGGGGAGGGGCTAGAATAGGTGCCCTAAACATACTCTGTTTAATACAATGTATTTGTTCCTGACTGGGATCACGATCACTGCAGTCAAAAATACTAGTGAAGACACACAATCATTATTTGGGATTTGGAGCATCAAGACCTTCATGGACAACCCTAATAACGAATGCCCAGAGCACCACACTGCAATCACAGCTTGAGAACTCGGGCGATGCAACTTCGATGGAGCTGCACTGAGTGAGACCTGGTGAGTGGGAGTTGGGAAGTTTAAAGAACATGAAGGCAGCTATACCTTCTTCTGGAAGGGTAAACAGAAAGGAGCATGCCAACATCACTGAGCTGGTTTTGCCATTAAGAATGAACTTATAAACCAATTCAATGAGTTCTCTCAATCCTGGAAAGGTCTCATCAGCCATCTTCAAACACACAGATAAAAAAATCACAGAAGACAATCATCCTTGACTGTGGGGGATTGCCAAAGAAGATTTGTAAATCCACCCTACTAGGACCATGTAGAATTGATTTAAATACTTAAGATTACTTTAATAAGAGACTGGAATTGGTGCCACTGCTATTTGCCTTATTGCCCAGCTCCCTGGGATGACTCTGTGCCCTTCTAAAGCTTTGATGCACAGGTTCTGCATCAAAGTAGCACAGGGCCCCTGCAGGACAAATCAGGACAGTTGGTGGTTGACACAGGGAAAAAGGCAGAGCTCTTCAATGACTTCTTTGCTTCAGTATTCCTAAGTACTGACCAAGACAATTCCCCCACCTTGAGCATAGACAGCTGTCCAAAAGGCACCAGTCTGTCAAAAGTTAGTGCTGACTTAGTTAAGGAGCACTTGGAAGGGCTGGATAGGTACAAGTCAGCCAGCCCGGACGACCTCCATCCACGGGTGCTGAAGGAATTGGCCAGTGTCGTAGCTGAGCTGCTGGCACAGCTGTTTGAGCACTCATGGTGCTCCAGCCAGTTCCCTGAGGACTGGAAAAGGGCCAATGTGGTGCTCATTTTTAAGAAGAGGAGAAGGGATGAGCCACGTAACTTTTGGCCAGTCAGTCTTACCTCTATCCCTGGGAAAATACTGGAAAAAATCATCGAAGTGTGCATTTGTGAAGGCCCAGCAGGGGAAACGGCGCTGAAAGGAAACCAGCACAGGTTCATCACAGGTAGATCCTGCCTGACAAAACTTATAGCCTTTTATGACCAGGTCACACACTGCCTTGACACAGAAACTGAGGCTGATGTCATCCACTGGATTTGAGGAAGGCCTTCGACACAGTTTCACATCTTATTCTCATAGGGAAGCTAGCAGGCTGTGGAGTGGACGATTACATAGTCAGGTGGGTGGCCAACTGGCTTAGGGGCTGCACCCAGAGTGGTGGTGGCCAGGTCGTTCTCGGCCTGGAAGGCGGTGAGCAGTGGGGTCCTGCAGGGTTCAGTCCTTGGACCGGTGTTACTTAATACCTTCATCAGCGATTTGGATGAGGCCGTGGAAAGTACCCTCTCTAAGTTTGCAGATGATACCAAGTTATGGGGCAAAGTTAACACTGGAAGACAGGGAGCAGATACAGCTGAGCTGGACAGGTTGGATCAATGGGCAGAACAAAATAGGATGCAATTCAACAAAGATAAATGTAAGGTACTGCACCTAGGAAGGAGGAATCCCCAGCACACCTATAGGCTGGGGGATGACCTCCTCAGCAGCTCAGAGGCTGAGAGAGATCTTGGAGTCATAGCTGACTCCAAGATGAACATGAGCCGGCAGAGCAACGAGGCCCTCAACAGGGCCAATCACACCTTGTTGCATATAAGCAGATGCATGACCAACAGATCAAGGGAGGTGATGCTCCCCCACGATGCGGCATTGGTCAGGCCGCAGCTGGAGCACTGTGTCCACTTTTGGGCGCCACATTTCAAAGCTACACGGAGAATCTGGAGAGGATCCAGAGGAGGGCCACTCGCATGATTAGTGGTCTCCGTGAAAGACCCTACGAGGGGAGGTTGAAAGATCTGGATCTCTTCAGCCTTCACAAGAGACGTCTAAGGGGAACCCTCATAGCCGTCTATAAGTTCATCAAGGGAGGACAACAGGGAATTGGTGATGCTCCATGTACCAGAGCACCCCAGGGAGTAACTACGAATAATGGGTCAAACTAGTGCAGAGTAGATTCAGGTTAGACATTAGGAAGAAATTTTTTACAGTAAGGGTGGCCAGAGTGTGAAATGGGCTTCCAAGAGAGGTGGTACTATCACCTAACTTGGAGGTCTTCAAAAGGAGGCTTGACAGTCACCTGGCTGGGGTCATCTGACCTCAGTCCTCTTTCCTGCCAGGGGGTCGGACATGATGATCCATTATGGTCCCTTCCAACTCTACAATCTGTGACTCTATGAATGTTGGGTATTGTTTGACGGAGCTGTGTAATAGAAGAGAAAAGAGGCAAGGATACTACAGAAGTATAGAGACAGGATAAGATTCAGTCAGAGAAAGATTTGTAAATCCTGGGAAAAAGCTAAACAAAAGCACTTTTGGACAGAGTGCTGCCTAGAAAGAAGCTTGGACCCCTGAGCTAAGGAACTCTCTATTGTGCTCAGGGAAGCAAGTCCTTTAAATTGTCTATAAAAAGGGCTGCATCAGAAACATTCCTGATTCTACCATCAATTTCTCTCCAAAAAGGAAACAACCTGTGTTGCCTGCTTGGGTTAAAAGGAGTTACAGGAACATGATGTGTCATGCTAAATGCTTTTGAAAATATAAAAGATTTTAAACCTTCTTTGTGATAGACAGGGGCCACTGAGGATGGAAAGGGTCATCTGGATTTTGGCCAAGAAGCTGTGACTTTTTTTATTCCACAAACAGGAATAACCAGTCCTGGCAGCAGATAAAGGAGCAAAGGCAGCAGCCACTCAGCTTTCCCCACTATTAATAACTCAGACCCAAAGCTGCTAAACTGACCTGCAAAGCTGGGGCCTACCAGAGTCTGTATCACCCCTTCCTCCAATGCTTGTGCTGCTTCCTTAACTGAAGAGAGACAGCATTGCGTAGCTCCTTGACTGCAACGACAAAAGTATGGATAGCGTCGCTGCATGTCAGCAGCCGGTGAGGTGAGTATAAACGAAGAGCTGGTTGAATGCCTTCCTTCTCCTCCCTTAATAATAAAGACATTGAAGTGATATTATATACATTACTGTCCCTCACTTAGATTTAATTTAAAGCTACATAACCTTGCATTTGGAGACTATTCCCTTGTGTATAATCTGATCTGTTCAGTCAAGATGAATGGTTGGACAAGGATGAATGCTGGCCTTGGGAGTCTGAAATCAGATTGTGTGCAATTGCATCTGTGGATTTATAGCGGAAATCTACAGCAGGAAGGAATCATTTTTTGTGGGCTCAGAGTGAGCGAAAGTGAACCGCTGCCATTTTAATCACACAAAATCTGCAAAGAATCACTGGGTCACGCCATTACAAGCAGGCATGCAGAAGGCAAGAAATCAACTAATAAGGGTAAAAGAAAAATATCATGGGGTCAGTTTTCTGTTGATTAACAGGAAACTGTCAAGATGAAAATTACACGTACAGTGGTTAGGAAAACAGGAAGGGTTTTTATTTTAAACATCTTAACTTATTGAGGTATAATTTTAAAATGATTTAACCTATTAGTGTCATTGCTGTTGCTAGATAACACGTTCATTCTGCTCAGTGAGAGCGGTGATGTTAGACTTTTCAGACTCACCCTGCGGGCCTTGTCCTGACACACACACCAGTCTTACAACAGGCCCGTTGTTTCCAACAAGTCTAGGGGTGGGTAGAGCTGTGAAACTACTAGGATTCTGTTTGCTGCTGGATGCAGGCACTATTCTGTGCATATCTGTCATGCAGAATATTACAGGGGAAAGTGCTCTCTGATGAATAGCCTCAGGAGTGGCCATGATGCCCCCTGGTGGCCAAATGACTCCTGCCCCACTCCAGCTCCTCAGGGTAGCCCTCCTTTTTCCACTTTGCTTCCCATGCTTTGATACATCTTGTAGTACTTAGGAAGGTTGCCTCAAGGTCCCAAAGCCTCAGTCCCTCTGCTTTCTACTGTCCACATCCCTGGCTGGTACTAGTCATGCCCATCTGGCACTAAGTCATGGCTCTCCTGGCCCTATCCGTGCCTTAGGCACAAGCCACCTTAGGGATGATAATTGTGGCCTCTGTTCTACCTACGGCCATGCCCATGCCTTGCAGATGTTGCTCAGTATCACTTCAGAGGGGCCTTCTTGGCCCACTGCAACACTTGGCCCCCTTGGGTCTCAAACCTTTGTTGGGGCTTCAGCCTTCCTGGCTTTGGCTCCCTTCCCTGGCTGTGCCCCCTCAGGTCAGGTCCACTGCCCCAGACCTCAGCTTTGGGGCCCCAGCCCTGGTCTTGCCTTCTTACAGAACAGGCTCAGGCGTCTTGGCTCTGGTCTGGCACGGTCTTGGTCTTGAGGTGCAGACTGTGGCCCTGCCCCACGTCTCTTGTTCTCGAGGCACAGGCTCTGGTCCTCTTGGCTCTAGCCTGCTCCATCTCTCTTTCACTCTCCCTTTCACAAGGCTCGTAACCCTGAGTGCCCAAGGCACCCTAGTATATGGCCTCCAATCCTCACCTGTAGCCACAACCTGGGTGTCTGGTGTTAAACATAACCATAATACAAATATATGCCAACCACTTCCCAACTAAAATTGATTCCTTCTCAGGGTCAATACCCCCACTCCAAGCCATATTAAGCTGTCTCTATGCAGTTTCCCTGGGGGCTTGGGTTTCCATGGGCAGGTTGCCTGAAACTTCTCTCTCCTAGGACCTCCTTCCTCCACAGCCTGCAGAGCCAGACTACCCTCCTTGCTCCAAGCACTGGTCTTATACACCTCTAAGCATCACCCCATCTAGTCAGGTGGCTCCTCAGCCACCCATAGATGTTTCCTCTTCGCTTAATAGCCAGCCTACCCTCTACTGGAGCCCCACACAGGAACTCAGCTTGCTGCATTCTCCACAGAGCCCCAGTCATTAACCTGGGCACTTTTGAATGAGGCCAGGGCTCCCCAACATCTAAACATCCAGGGGCCACACTAGCAGGGGTGGGGGTTGCCCATGGCCCCTGGGGCCAAACTCTGCACCACCACCCCAGCTGCACTGCATGCCTTACACCAGTGGTTTTCAACCTTTTTTCCTTTGTGGACCCCTAAAATATTGAATGGAGGTAGACCTTTTAGACATAGTCTGCAAACCCCCAGGGTCCATGGACCACAGGTTGAAAACCACTGCCCTACACCCATCCCAACTAGCTTCAGGCATCAAGGACAACAAAAAGTCCTTTTTCAGATATGTGGGGAGCCGAAGGAAAAGCAAGGGCAATGTTGGACCCCTG
>NW_017728906.1:184428305-184430522 GCF_001723895.1 Crocodylus porosus | reverse complement strand
AGCTGACTTCCTGCCCTTTGGGCAGGGGGCTGGACTCGATGATCTCCCGAGGTCCCTTCCAGCCCTAATGTCTATGAAATCTATGAAATCCCCTGCTGCAGCACTGAGCATGGGCTTCCCATGCTGCATTGCACCCTCCCCCTGCACGGAGTGCCTGGGCACCCCCCACCTCTGCTGCAACATATACCCAGGTACCCCTCCTTACCCTAAGCTGCTGTCCATGGGCTCCTCAGCTGCACCATGCCTCTCCAGCACCCCCAGCACTGCAGGCTCCACCTCCCCACCCACTGTGATGGGGAAGGAGAAGCCAGTGTGAGAAGCCCCCTGGATGCTTTTGCAGCTGGAGCAATGGGGGAAACAGCAGCCAGGTGGGCACCCAGGGACTGGCATTTAAATGTTCATAGGCTGCATGCGACCCACAGGTTGTCAGTTGGACAGCTCTGTGCAAAACCATTTACTAACAGAACAGAACTAACAAACCTACAATTTAAATAGAAAACTAGACAACAGACAAACAGAGGCAGGCTGGGGAACACAAAGAAACAATGAAACAAGCTTGTTTTAATATAAGCCATCGAAGCCTAAATATACTTTTTCTATGTATGAAATACAAGTTTTACCCTTTTGCCTGGTTTTTGATGGTCTGGGAGCCTACAGCTGTTATATTTGTATTTCCAGCACTGTACACCTGATAACATTTTAAATGTAAAGGTAAAGAAATTCTTTTACATTTATAAAAACCCCACATAAACATGGCTATTTAATTATATTTGGGAAACTGAAAGAAAAGCATAGCATAAAATTGCATATAAATTACTTGGCACCATGCCTTTAAAGGTAAATATGAAGTGAATTGTTATGCTTAGTTATTTAGCAGAAGCTGAAAATGTTTAATTCAAAAGAATGACAAGGATTTTTTGTTCATTATGAAACAAAGCAAGATAATTCTTCTTATGAGCATATTATGCAGTTTTGCAAACGCGAGCAAGAAGTTATAGATAGCTAGATAGATTTGATCAATCAGATATGAGAGCAGGAAGAAAAACATGTAGTCCTTAGATTAAAAAAATGTTGGCCAGTATTTGGTAGACTTGGTAATGAAACCAGAAGCAACACATTGTTACTTCTGGTATTTCTTATTACCTAAATTTTATGTGAAGAAAAAAATCTAATTTAACCAGAGGTCAACAAGAACAAGTAAGAAAAATACTTCCTATTACTAGCGTGGTGGTGCTGACAGTCCTGAGGGGGTTGTTAGAGCCTACTACACACCTTGTGAAGGAGAGAAAGTAATGGAGCAATGGATAAAAATGAAGGGGCTATTGGCACGATATTTTGATTATTTGAGAATATAATGTGTTATGAAGATTAGCACATCGGATAAAGCTATTACACAGAGCAGTATTTTATGGTCCATTCTCTGTTATTTAACAGTATTACTTATTTTGTGTCAGAAGCTATTAAACTTTATTTTAAAAGGAGGTAATAACCTTGTTCTAGCTTTGGCAGACTATGTGTATTGTTAAGCTTTACAGCCTGTGTGTTGCTTTGCATAATGTAACATTTATTGATTTGAGTTGTAATTCAGTTTTAGTCTCCTTTATTATTACAAGACATTATCCCTTATGGAATTCCCTTTTACCTAACACTGTATTTTATAAAAAATAATGGTCCCTTATACTTTATAAGTTAAGGTAGCACATTACTGTAGCGCTAGACACATTTCATTACATTTTCATTTCCCCAAATTAAGAAACTACAGTTCACTTTGATCTTGAACAAAATTTATGATCTAGAAAGCCCTGAATCATGATGATCTCAGCACTAGCACAACTTGGTGAGTAATGCATCTATTTCTGTTCATAACATGCATATGGGTTGTAGATATTTAAGAGCAACCAATTAACATTCACCATTCTTTTAGAAAAAAAGTGAGATGAGCCTCTATAAACCAGTTATATCCCAATAGAAAAAATCATCTCACCTTAAAAAAATTGTTCAGCTCTGTATTCAAAACATGTTTAATTAATTACGTTTCGACATTGTTTGAAGATTGCAACATCAAATCTGAAACCAAGGTTCTGGTTTATCATGCAGTCATGATCCTCACCTTATTGTATGGAGTTTCATAGATTTCATAGACATTTGGGCTGGAAGGAACCCCAGAGGATCATCGAGTCCAGCCCCCTGCCCCAGGGGCAGGAAGTCAGCAGGGAT
>NW_017728906.1:184413838-184428294 GCF_001723895.1 Crocodylus porosus | reverse complement strand
TCATAGATTTCATAGACATTTGGGCTGGAAGGAACCCCAGAGGATCATCGAGTCCAGCCCCCTGCCCCAGGGGCAGGAAGTCAGCAGGGATCATAGGATCCCAGCAAGAGTTGAGACATAACCAACATATAGGGGGGCACCTCAAGTCATTGGAAAGGTACTCTCAGTGCTGCCTGCAGAAGATCCTTTGAATCCAGTGGGTAGACAGATGCACCAACATTAGCACCTTCTCACAAGCAAACTCTATGAGCAATGAGGCAATGATCATCCAACATCAACTTTGCTGGGCTGGCCATGGATGTCTGACTCCAGACTCCCAAAACAAGTTTTATTCTCCCAGGTCAATCTTGGTGTACGCTCAAGAGGAGGGCAGAGAAAATGATTCAAGGATGTCCTTAAGACCGACTTTAAAAAAATGCAACATTGATATCAATTCATGAGAGACCATTGGTCATGATTGCCACAAATGGAGGAAGAATCTGCTGCAAGGATCTCAGTACTTTGAAACCTTAGGATGACAACAGGAGATGGAAAAAAGGGAGTGGAAGAAACAGAAAGTTGCAGATGAAACCGGGAACCACCCACCCTGCACAGAAACATTTGCCTGAGTTGCAACAGAGACTGTCGATCCCAGATAGACCTTGTCAGCCATTGTTGGACCCACAGATAAGACATTCATGGAAGACAATAAGTTTTGACTGTGAGGGATTGCCAATGATGATGACTTATCGCTTTCCTATCGTGGTAAATGGATGGTTTTTGAGACTTCGGTGGACCAAATGTAACTCTTCTGGCAGCCACCACAACTTCCAATGACAATCAGTGACAGTTTCCTTTTTTTATGCCGGTTCTGAATTTAGCGTTATGATTAGATTAAGGAATGGTTTGAGCAAATCTATGACCCTCTGCAAAGTCAGGATCCAGGTGCCCAGACCTAACACTCAGCTTTCTCTGAACTCCTAGGCTATATAAGCTACAAGTAGATGTAAGCATGTTCAAGTCTCACAGGAGCAAGGTATTGTGTGTCTGCAGCCTATTTGTGGAAAAAGTTGGTGGAAAAGCACATGCAAAATTTGAAATGTGCTCTGAGCCAATGGCCAAATATACTGGTAATGAAAAGATGTCTTGCTTCTCCAGCACAGGTTATCAAGGGGTTTGTCCTGGATCTGGTATTGTTTAACATCTTCATTTATTATTTGGTCAATGGGATTTAATGCAAGCTTACCAAATTTGCAGATAACACCAAGGTGGTTGGAGTTACAGACGCTCTAGCAGGGGTGCTCAACTCCCAGCCTACAGGCCAGATCTGGGCCCTGGTATTATGTCATCCAGCCTGCAGGTTTCCCTGGGTCTGTGTGGAGCTCCACAAACTATGGCCCATGTGCTAGATTGATCCCTGTGTGTTGGGCTGGGTGGGGACAGCATGGGGCCTTGGAGCCCAATCCTGGTCCAGTAGGGCCAGGCAGGGGTGGTGTGGGGCCAAGGGACCTGATCCTGATGTGCAGGACTAGGCAAAGGCAGCTCACAGGAGTAATACAGGGCCCAATCTGGCCTGTGGAATGTCACTGTACCATTCATGTGGCCCATGGGGCAAAAACCTTAAGCACCGCTGCTCTAAAGGGCAGGGCTAGGATCAGAATGACTTAGATAGATTGGAGAAATGGTCTGCAATCAATTAGGTGAGATTCAACAAAGACAAATCCAAAGTCCTGCGCTTGGGACAGAATAATTGCATGGGAAATGACTGGCTGGGTTGCAGTACTGCAGAGGACCTGAGGGATATAGTAGACCATAAACTAAATGTGAGCCAACAGTGTGCTCTTGTTGCAGAAAAAACAACAGTATCTTGGGTTGCATTAATGGGAGTGACTCTTGCAAACCAAGGGAGATGATTCTTTGTTCTATTCAGCACTGGTGAGGCCTGCCCTGAAGCACTGTTTCCAGTTCTGGGCTCCACACTTCAAGATAGATGTGGACAGACTGGAAAGAATCCAGTGAAGGGTGACACAAACAAATGCCTAGGAAGCATAACTTATGAGGACAGGCTGAAAGAGCTAGGCTTATTTAGTTTGGAGAAGAGAAGGAGGGGGTGTTGATAATAGCCTTCAAGTGTTTGAAGAGAAATTATGAAGAGGCTGCAAATAGTCTTTTTTCTATGGCCACAGGGGCAGGACTGGGAGCAATGACTTCAAACTGTGGCAGAGGAGATTAAGAGGAACTTTCTGGTTATGAGGGTGGCCAAGCATTGGAACAAGCTACCTAAAGAAACTGTGGACGCTCCATCCATGAACATTTTCAAGAGGAGGTTGGGCAGATATGTGGCTGGGATGGTTTAGTCAGGGATGATCCTGCCTGTAGCGGGGGGTGGACTAGATGACCGCTTCCAGCCCCACTTTGCTATGAACCATAGAACTGCCTCTTAGCACAGGACAACTCATGCTTTACACACCACAGCACGAGAAAATGCACAGGAAGCTTTAAACACCCTGACTGTGATGAGGTTATACCTCCATTACATGAGCGGTCCCAGTGGCTGCAAGCATGGCAGCAGCATGTCTGAAGCAAGTCCATTCATGAGTCGGTACCTCTGTTCTCATTAGAGCTTGTAGCTGTGTTTTATTTAGAGATCCAGACCCAAGCTTTGGGAAGCTGGCATCTGAATCTGTGACTTACTCCGGCATACAGTATGGTCCTGAACTGGAATAATTCCCAGCACTCTTGGACTTTGGAAAAGGTGTGATTTCCACTCCATTTCATAGTTGCAGCTTGCCTTGTTTGTAAAGTGCCTGGCAGACTTCCAGTTCCATACAAATACTCATGGCTTCAAACTCACCTTTGAAACTGTTGGAGTTCAAATGTGAGGTTTACACTGGTTGAGAAACTGACTGCTCCACCCAGTTTCATTGGGGCTCTGCTCCTGGCAGTTGCACTAGGGATTTCATGTTCCCACAGGCATGGGATGCCAGGAGAAGTCTCTCTGCAGATCCATGATTTCTGTAATGACAATTCAGGTCCCAAGTTGGTAGACAGTGAACATGCTGTTGTTCATAGGGGAGCTGGAGTAAGGAATTGCATGCTCCAGCTCAGTGCAGAGTGGACAGCAGTGAACAAAGGGCCGCTTCCTGTCCTTCCCCCACAAGGTAAAACCGAGGTAAGATATCTGCTGTCCTCGCTCCTGCTCCATTCCCTTAAGAGGATAGGTGCTTTAGGTTATACCTGTAATTGCCAAACAAATAAAATGTTCCCCTTGTTGTCCTGAATAAATGTCTGAGGTAAAGTGCAAAAGCACTTCTAGTTCCCAGTGACCAGAGAGTTAACTTATGAAGAGCTATGTCAGTGATTCTCAGTGTGCTGCAACTCCCAGTGGTGTCTTGAGGTCCTTTCAAGGGTGCCATAGGGTGCCACACAATGTTAGCACAATTAGGTGTGCAAACATGATTCACGAGATAAATTCAGAGTTTTCACATGGGGATGCATAGTGTTAAAAACATTTTGACCTGTTGCCGGCCTCCTGAGTTCTTTGCAACAGAAGAATTGCTGTATTATTTTTCTGTAGTCAAAATGAGTAATAACTAAGGACTGGCATTCTACAAGTGGTGCCCCGAGTCTATTGAGGGGTGTCTTAAGTCTAAAAAGGTTGAGAACAACTGAGCTATGTAAAAATCTACACAGAGAAAAGTATTTGCAGTGCACAGCATATTGTATTGATCCTGCAAAAACCGGGAACCATGCTGCATATTCATGAGCACCTTGTGCTTGCCTTATGTCTAGTAACAATTACATATTTTCATAGAGATTTTATCCTTGTATGACCTCCCATGGCTTGCCTGGGTGCATGAGGAAAAGACTAGAAGAGTGACTGTTCAGTGAACAAATGGAGAAATCCTTTGGGCATATGGGAGTTTAGCCCCCAAGGGAACACAGAGTTGGGAGAAATCCCAGCTGAGCTGAGGGAGTTTCAGTTGGTCCTCAAAGTGTTATGAATCCTAACACTGGAAGCCTGCACTGGGGATCCAGGAGAGAGAGAGTTTTGTTTGGGAAGGAGAGCAGTACAGTAAAGACCCTGGACATCAGAAAAGTAGACTTCGACTCACTCAGGGAACTGATGGGCAGGATCCCTTCAGAGGCCAGTCTGAGCAGGAAAGAAGTGCAGGAGACCTAGCTGTATTTTAAAGAAACCTTACTGAGGACATAGGAATGAATTATCCCAGTGTGCAGGAAGACTAGCAAGTATGGCAGAAGACCAGCTTGACTTAGCAGTGATCTCTTCAGTGAGCTAAAACACAAAAAGGAAGCATACAAGAAATGAAAATATAGACAACATACTAGGGAGGAATATAAAAGTATTGTTCAGGCATGAAAGGATGAAATCAGGAAAACCAGAGTGCAATTGGAGTTACAGCTAGCAAGAGACATGAAAGGTAATAAGAAGGGTTTCTACAAGTATGTCAGCAATAAGAGGAAGATCAGGGAAAGTGAAGGTCCCTTACTGAATGGGGGTGGCAACCTAGTGACAGAGGATGCAGAAAAGGCTGAAGTGCTCAATGCCTTTTTCACCTTAGTCTTCACAGGCAAAGTCAGCTTCCAAGCTAATGCACCTGGCAACACAGTTTGGGGAGAAGGTGAGCAGCTAACAATGGTGCAAGAACAGGTTAGAGACTATTTAGAAAAGTTGGATGTGTACAAATCCATGGGACTGGATATGATGTACCCAAGGGTGTTGAGGGAGTTGGCAGATGTTGTTGAAGAGCTGGTGGCCATTGTCTTTGAAAGCTTGTGGCCATCAGGACAGGTCCTGGATGATTGGAAAAGGGCAAATATAGTGCCCATCTTTAAGAAAGGAAAGAAGGAGGGTCTGGGGAACTACATACCAGTCAATCTCACTTCAGTCCCTGGAAAAACCATGGAGCTGGTCCTCAAGGAATCAATTTCTAAGTACTTATAGGAGAAGGTTATTAGGAACACTCAGCATGGATTCACCAAGGGCAAGTCATGCTTGACCAACCTGATTGCCATCTATGATGAGATGACTTGCTCTGTGGATGTGGGGAGAATAGTGGACACGATATCCCTTAACTTTAACAAGGCTTTTGGTATGGTCTCCCACAACATTTTTGCAAGCAAGCTAAGGAAGTATGGGTTGGATGAATGGACTGTAAGATGAGTAGAAAACTGCCTGGATTGTCAGGCTCAAAGTAATCAATGGCTCAATGTCTAGTTGGCAGCCAGTCTCAAGTGGAATTCCCCAGAGGTTGGTCCTGGGGCCAGTTTTGTTCAATTTCTTCATCAGTATTTTGGAAGATGGCATAGAGTGCACCCTCAGCAAGTCTGCAGATGATACCAAGGTGAGGGTAAGTACATATATTGGAAGGTAGGGCTAGGATACAGAGAGACCTCAACAAATTGGAGGATTGGAGCAAAAGAAATCTCATGAAGTTCAGTAAGGAGAAGTGCAACATTGTGCACTTGGGACAGAACAATCCCATGTGCCAGTACATGCTGGGAGCTGACTGTCTAAGCAGCAGCTCTGTAAAAAAGGGCCAGCGGGTTACAGTGGACAATAACCTGGATATGAGACAACAGTGTGCCTTTGTTGCAAAGAAGGCTAATGGCATCTTGGGCTGCATTAGTAGGAGCATTGCCAGCAGATTGATTATTACTATTATTATTGCTAGTGATTATTCTCACCTATTCAGCACTGGTGAGGCCACACCTGGAGTAGTACTGTGTTCAGTTTTGGGCTCTCCACTGCAGAAGGATGTGGATGGACAAATTGGAGAGAGTCCAGAATAAGTCAAAATGGTTAGCCAGCCAGGGCACATGATTTATCAGGAGAGACTGAAGAACCTGGGCTTATTTTGTCTGGAGAAGAGAAGGCTGAGTGCAGGCACTTAACAGCAGCCTTCAACTACCTGAAGGGTGGTAACAAAGAGGATGGAGCTAGCCTGTTCTCAGTGGTGGCAGATGATAGAACAAGGAGCAACAGTCTCAAGTTATAGCAAAGGAAGTTTAGGTTGGATATTATAAAAAACTCTCTCACAAGGAAGGCAGCAAAGCACTGGAACAGGTTACCCAGAGAGGTTGTGGAATCTCCATCCTTGGAGGTTTTTAAGATGCGGCTAGACAAAGCCTTGGCTGGGATGATCTAGTTTGGGATGGTCTTGTTTTTAGCAGAGGGCTGGACTTGAAGACTTCCTGAGGTCTCTTCCAATGCTAGTTGTCTATGAT
Source organism: Crocodylus porosus (assembly GCF_001723895.1). NCBI lineage: Eukaryota > Metazoa > Chordata > Crocodylia > Crocodylidae > Crocodylus > Crocodylus porosus. Next base: position 184,422,066 of record NW_017728906.1, on the reverse strand, counting down.
TCTATGATTTAGAAGCTGTGGTTACGAAGGTCACACAAGCATTTGGATAGATATGAAGACCTTACTAATGACAACTATTCTTTGCAGTCATTCCCCTGATTTACAATTTATTTATTTTGCAGTGTTACATAATTGAGTATAGAGGCACTAAATTTGTAATAAAAGTAAAGGAATTGTAAGAATAGCTAGACTATACAAGTTCTAATTTGTGATATATGTAGGGTATCCATTGTTAACAGAAAACTAGGGTTTAATCTAACCATTTTTAAGATCTCAGTTGGGATGTCTCAGCCTGGGTCCTGCTTAAACTATCACAGAATTAATCATTTAAAATTATTTTTTAAATTGTACTTATTTTCCTCAGCATAGGTATTTTCCTCCAGGGTAAGTGAATGTATGGAATGAATGGCCTGAAACTGCCTTCAGCTTTCATTTCAGCAACAACCTACAAGGAACGCCTTGCACCTCAGTAATCACTGCTTAAGTAAACACATCGTGTGATCCCTCCATCAACTGTTCTTGGCAGCCAGGAATGCAATTTTATGCATTACTGAAATGAACATACTACATTGGACATAAAATGAGGCATGCCTACCCCAAAACTTTGCCCACTTTTAGAACTGACCCTGAACTGAGCTTATTTTGCAGTCCTGAAGTGTTTGGACAACTTTCTGCTCCTATTCACTTTTCTTTGCACATCTGGATTCTGGACAAGCCTAAAACTGGAAGAGCCAACTGCATTGAAAGGGGCTGTGTTCCTTCCCTTAATATTTATGGCTTGTACTATAAGTGCAAATGCCTTTTGCACAGCCACCAGATGTTCATATCTGTTCCAGACAAGCATTCAAGCTGGAGGAGACTTATCTGAAACAAAACTCAACTCTAAGCCTTTGGAGGTTCTACGAACATTCATTTTAGTTTTTATTATAATTACCAGAGATGAGCCAGAACCAAGGCCATAGACCCAAAACCTGGAAGCTGTCATTCAGATCCAGACTTGAATTTACAATTCATTCCTGTCCTTGCATTAGGTAAAACCAAAAAAGCTGGCTGTAAATCCCATTGCTTTTAAAAATTCAAATCTGAATCGAACCTGAGCTCTTGATGGAGGCCCATCTCTCATTATTAAGCATATCCTGTTCATATCCCCACTTCTGATTAGCCAGTCCCACATGGATAATGAATTCCTTATAGTAGTCACAGTCTGTTATTCTGACCCATAATAATTCTAACCCAACAATGGCTACAGTATCTCTTATTTCCAAACAGATATGTCTATCCTTTCCTAAGCAACCTTCTCAAGCTTCTCTCTTCCAAATAAAGTACAACTCTTCCCAACAGACCTGCTCAGATTGTCCCCCAGCAGAAATCACTGGGTTTACAGAGGGATGACTAAAATTACATTTCAGCCCACTTTCTCTATAATTCCCTGTACAGTTTTACAAGGAGGTTTTCTCCTCTCCTTGTGCATCAACTTGCATCTACTTGTTCCTTCCTTCCATTGTACCTTCATTGAGTTTTCCTCACTGAGTTCACAGACAACTTTCCTTCTGCCATTCCCTATCTCTCCCACTGGTCTTGCCACACCTACTGGTTTCATCTTACTTAGAGGTGACACTTACCTATGATAATTTCATTGATAAAGATTGGAATGGCATAGTTAATGTGCCAACATACATCCACTTATTCAGTTTCTTGATCTGGCTTCTTGATTTGAAAGCATATGACAAATATTAGGCGACAGCATAAAAAAGTCTCTGCAGACTGAAAGAATTACACATTGAATATGAATTGAATGCACGTTCATGGAAGAAAAGTTTCATGTGTTGCATTAAAAACACAAAAGTTCCTCCAGCAAAATTTAGTATCACTAGATTTCTTATCAGTGGATCAAAAACACATGTTCTTGTTCTTTTAGAAGGAAGTAATGAGCAAGATTTCTTTCTGCATTAATTGAAACAGCAGCACGTCTTTGTGTTTACAATCCCCTAATATAATTCACAGTTGGCTCTGTTATCTACAGACCATGAAAGGAGAGCTAGGATGCAATCACCTATCATATGGCACTGGCAAAATTCACTCAGAACCAGACCCAAACGGGTCTATAGAATTTTTATCAAAATTTGCTGTGATTTCATTTAAATTTTGTGGGAAATTTACATAAATTCTTTGCGTCTTCCATTTTCCTGCTATTTGTTAACAAGTTTGCTTCTTTTTTTAAAAGTTATGATAAAGATGCCTTTGAGTACAACAAAAGAAAACAATGGCCATGACCACCATCATGGAAGAGTACTTCTTTTACAGAAACATCAACAGAAACATCAGCAGTTGGAGCACTTGGTGGCTCAGAGGGTTGTTAATAGACTAATAAGCATCTCATGTTTATAGGTGCAGCTGTGACTGCCACTGAAATCAATGGAGGGTCTCCCATGGACACTGAAAGACATCAACCAGATCAGGTTGGGCTGTTTTGATGGTTTTGAATTGGTTGTTCTTACTGAACTGGTACTAAGCCTTTGGCCACTTCATAAAAGCCACCCTTGTTGTTCACTCATAACAGAACTGCATAGAAATGCAATGACTGGTTTTCTTCTGGTTGTGGTCCTGCAGGTCAGGACTCAGGCTGGGTGCCCCTTCCACTGCCCAGGCTGTGCCTGTTCCACTGGTCACAGGACATACACTACCAGGATGCCATTTCCACCCTTTCATGAGCACTAGCCACAGACATACTTCAGAAGACATGAGTCCCAAGCAAATACTAGATAAGCAATACAGGAACAAGGAACACAAGAAATGGCCTTAGTTATGAATCTGGGGCCTTATCTTTTTTAATAGGTTCCTATCCAGATTTGCAATGCTGCGTTTTCTAGAAACCATCTTAGGGATTTACACAGCCTCTGCTAACAAAGTTTCAAAGCACCTTCAAGTCTGTAATGAACTTACCCATCCTTACAACACTTCTGTGAGGTAGAGAAGAGCTGAAGCATGGGAACACCAAAATTTGCCCAAAGCCATGCTAGGGCATGTGTGAAGCATATCCACCTACTCCCTGTTCCTCACTTGTGCCAGCACCTGACAATGACCTTACACTGTGTCCAGCACCAATTTTAGGCTGTCTGTCTTGGTCATGTTAAGTGGTACACACTTTACAGTGCTCTAAGGAGGCTACATCTACTCATTTCTAGGAATTAGCATCTGGAGAGCAGAATGAGCATGAATGTCATGCTTAGTCATGGTGCTCCTGGGGACAGTATAAAGACAATGCTGACAGGTCCCAGGAATCTGTAGCAGAGCTAGGAACTGAACTAATGCAGCCAGAATCTGAGGCTAGAGGCTGAACTACTGGCCTTGCCATTTTGTGCTAAAATTCCAGCCTGTCCATATTAGACCAGTCAGCAAAAACAAAGAAAACGTCCAACCAAATCAGCAGACTAACAAATACTGTCATTATGTCAGCAGTTATTACTTCTGGGAACACAGAGAATGCTTTTCCTATATAAGCTGTTGCACAGTAAAAAAACGCATGAGGCACATTAACAGAAGGCACATGCTGCCATGAAAAAATATCTTGAAGTAAAGGGCTACAGACAGACATTTAAAAAGTCCAAGCCTGAATTGATTTAAATTTTGCAGGTTAGTCTAACCTGGCTAGGCTGAATCAGTTTGTAATCACACAGATATCCCAGATGTGCCAGCACATGCTTGCAGTGGCTCAGGCTAGAAGCTGGGGGGCACTAGAGCAGCCCTCCCTTCCCTTCTACAGTGCTGAGCTGAGGGGGGTGTGGCCAGGCTCCAACAAGATGCTTTGATTAGGGAGCGGTTCCCCCCTTCCAACCTTCTAACCAGCCCAGCAGGGAATTGATAACACAGTGTTTATCACCCCTAACTCAATGTTTATCACCCCATTAAGAAAACAACAGAGGGACATTATCAGCTACCTGTTGATTCTGCCTTTGTCCTGTCTGCCACAGCATGGACTGTAGCCAGCATGTGGTCTGCTAGTTAATGCTGAGAGGTGTCTGTGCAAGGCAGTGGGGAGGAGGAATCCAGGCAGACACCTGCAATCTCTGCAGGAGCTGCAGCCATGGAGCAGGGGGGAGGGACCAGCTCTGCTATGGAGCAGGCAGCCCAGCCCAGAGAGCATGCGAAAGTCCTGAGGGTATCTGGTTTAACTTAAACTAGCAAGGGGTCTGGGACAGACATTGCATAAACCGGTTTGACCCAAATCAGTTAAGTCTGATACTACATTCAACCAGGTTTATCTCAAACTGGTTTCAGCCATTTTCGAACTGATTTATGTGCACTGAACATCTGTTCTGTTACAGGTCTAAACCAGTTTCTGATCACTTAAACTGGTTTATGTGTAATATCTGTCCCTAGCCAAGAAGCTTGTGCCTAGTTATTTTAGGCAGGCATAGGTTTTAGGTTGATGTGATGATTAGTACCCCCTCCAACCCCAGACGCCAGAGCAAAAGGGATAGGCAAGTGGAGGAAGATTCCTAAGGCCCAAGGACCATGAAGTCTCAGTTGTATATTTACTGTTGCACAGCATGGCCTGTACGAGATCCACTTCAATAGTCAGAACTGGCAGACTGTCTGTTCATGTCAGGTCTTTTGCAGTTCGGCAACCACTTAACATGCTTTTATGTGTAGGAAACAGCAGCTGTACTTTATCTGCATGAGATACACATGCTAGTCAAATAAACAGATTTTAAGAAAAAATTAGGACAGAGAGACACTCTGTATCAGAAAAAAATATGAAGGCTAAGCAGCAAGCAGCAATGCAAAAGTTGCTGAGAGACTAACCAGAGACTAACTGATAGACCAGCCTAAGTATATAAAAAGGGATGTTTTCTTCATAGTGACAATTGAGTCAATGGCCCCACTGTCACTAGAGTATAATTTGTGTAATTCCTTGGAGTGCATATTGTTTCAAATCTGCTTGTTTTCTCATGTAACCACACTTCCTGCTGCTGCTACTCTCAGCAGTGTAGTATACAATGCTGCCAACAGCTCTACTCTAGAAGTGATAGCTCCTCTCAAGCCATGCTTCTTCCTCAGGTTCAGACTCAGCTGTAGAGACATCTGTCACCTGAAAAAATTGTCAGGGCCACTGGCCTGCTTCACTTCTGTCTCACAGATCTGTATATTGCAGCCTCTGTATCAGATGGATAAGGGACGGCATGGCAAACTTTTAATTCCAGAGATGAGTTTAACATCATGGAAGCAAGACATGGAATAATGATATTTTCCTTTTCCCCTTTGCTTTAAGTATCATGTATATGGGCACGAGGGGCTAGATGGGGTGAGTCGTATGGATTAATTTGTTCCAAAGGGTCCCTGTGCAGATATGGTTTTCCTTCCCACATGACAGGAAATCCTATCAGTGATTGTTCTAGTGATTTGGCATCCTCTGTGCTTTTATAGGATGTCTGTTACCATTATTGCAGATAAAGGACTACCTTAAAAATCTTACGGGTTTCAGCAGTGAAGGTTGGCAAAACTCAATGTTGCACTCTCAAGAGCAAATTCTGTTTGCAGTTTTGCCAGTGTAAATCAGGAATTATATTACAAGGCCAACCCCCAAGGTTTTGACATAGTTCCTGTGAAGTCAACAAGAATTATAAATCAATAAAAAGTTTTGGCAGGGGCCTGGTCTACACATAAAGTTTTACTGATTTAATTAAAGGTGTTTTAAATTTGATTGTAAAACTGGTGCAGAGACCCTTGAATCAATTTAAAACCTAGATTACATTGATTTGCCTGAATTAGTTTAGTTCCAAAGGCCCAAGTATCATTGATAGAAACCAACCTTGGACAGAAGTCCCATTGAAACTGATTTAGAGATATGCACAAATTTATCTAAATAGATTTAAAAATGCACTAGGGCAACTTTGTGTGGGAAGGAGTTAGAGAACTCAGCACTTAATCCAATGGATTTGCCTCAGTGTAACTGAGAAAAGAATTTGACACTCATTTTTCAGGCTGGGACTAACAGTAGGTGTCTTTAAGTAACTCACCTACAGTCTAGGACCTTTTCTACAAATAAAATTGCACCATTTTAACTTCACTAGTGTAGTTTTAACAGTACAACCCACCCTATGGAAGTAATCAGACCAGGAAAAAGGTGTTTATATTGTTATAATTGTTTTCCGTAACATACAGGTAAATAATTGTAGTACTGTAAGTGTGGCAGCAAGGATCATGCTGCCCACTGTAAAGAGGTTACAGGGACCCAAGAGAAGGTCCCTGAAGAAGGTAAGGCATGCTGGAGAAGCTGCTCTGAGCACCACCACTTACCTGGGGAGAAGCAAGAAGCCGTAAGAGCAGAAGCACTGAGATTATTAGCTTCTGTCAGCTCCAGTTGGCTGGGCACAGGACGGAGAAGAGTTAAAAAAAAAATGCTCCCGGCAACAACCGGAAGTGCAGGGGGAGAGAGAGATGACAAGAGAGAGCAGGATGAGCAGCGGAAAAATTAAAGCCAGGGACAATGCCCCAGGAGGGGTAGAGGAAGAGAGTAGGAGACTCTTCCTAAGACTTGGAGGAGTTTTCATACTTACCTACATCTTATAAGAAGAAAACCTCACCAATGAGGTCTTCCGTGGCAAAGAGGATTTCAGCCTGGGAAGCTGGAAGACACGGTAGACAACTAACCATGATTGGCAGTAGTGCAGGATAGGGGTACCTATGGAAAATACAGGGGTTCACAATCCTGCCACCCGCTGAAGATTATACATGGCAGAGATGAAATAGCCAAGAACACTATAGAGATAAACTGCCTAATAGGTTGGTCATGACCAAGCATCACAAAAGTCAAGTAGGGTGTAAATGAGACCTCCTTAGTGCCCCAGTCAACAGCAATGAAGAACTCCCTCTTTTATTTTGATCCAACAAGTCATGGCAGGAAAGAATAGGGTAGATATGCTGTGGGAAAAACCTTAATTAGAAGGAGAAGCTGTGATCCAGGGGCTGAGATAGACCTTATACAGAGCTGTAAGTAAGCGAGTGAACTAGTTTGGTTAACTATCCTGCTTACAGTAAGGACCCTTTAATACTGGTAAAACTGCATCTGCATTACACATTTTACCAGTAGAAGGATAGTGGTAATAGGACACAGCCCAAACTGAAATACTTCTGGCACTAACATTATGTGCGGAGGTGGGGCTAATGCTAATACAGTCAGCATTCCTGCAGCACAAACACTATGAACAACAGGCAAGTTTACTAAGGGCCAAGACAAAACCTGGCATGCACGTCAAGGAGATACTAGTCGGAGGAGTGCACAGCAGAGCAAGACTGTTTGCAATGTTACCCAGCAGTGCCACAGAAGGGAAGTACTACAGTTTTTGTGTCCAGGGTATACAAGGGCTACACCTTGTGGCCTCTGCCTTGGGAACAAGAAATCCTGAGGGAGAAGGAGAGATTGAGAATACAAGGAGTTTATGTCAGACTCCTTTAAACAGAAGTCTTCCCCAGAACTGCCTTTGGAGGGATTATGGGCTCCCTGCTATGCCTTAGGCATAACTGAGCCCAGAGGAGGTGAATATCATACTGAAATTCGAACTTGGATTCAATATCTTCCCCAGTGTGTCTGTGTATCCCTAAGACAGGGGCAGGCAATTATTTTGGGGAGAGGGCCACTTACTGAGCTTTGGCAAGCCATCGAGGGCTGCATGACAGGCAGATTAATATTAATTTTTAAAATTTTTTAGGGGCCCACAGGTCAGATAGAGCTTGACCAGGAGTTCACTCGGGAACTGGCTGAGGCCGCATGCTCCAGGACCATGGTTGTCATGGGTGACTTCAACTACCCAGACATCTCGTGGGAGGATCACTCAGTAAAATCCAAGCAGTCGCAAAGCTTCCTATAGTGTGTGGATGACCCCTACCTGACTCAAGAAGTCTACAGGCCAACAAGAGGTAAAGTGCTGCTCGACCTGATACTGGCTACTGGGGATGACCTAACTGGTGACCTAGTGATCCATGGGAAGCTGGGTGACAGCGACCATGAGCTGAATACATCTTCACCATCCGCTGAAAAGCTGGCAAATCAGACAGCAACACTGAAGTCCTCGACCTCAGGAAAGCTGACTTTGACAAGCTCAGGAGGCTTGTCAGTGAGGCCCTAAGGGACCACGACCCCAGGGGGAGGGCAGTTCAGGAAGAGTGGTTGCTCCTCAAGGGAGCAATCCTCAATGCACAAGCTAAGTCTATTCCATCTTGGAGGA
>NW_017728906.1:184409730-184413738 GCF_001723895.1 Crocodylus porosus | reverse complement strand
AGAGCCACACGCATGATCAGAGGTCAGGACAACAGACCTTACAATGACAGGCTGAGAGCTTTGGGGCTCTTTAGCCCTGGAAAAGCGCAGGCTCAGGGGTGATCTGATGGCCACCTATAAGTTTATCAGAGGTGACCACCAGTATCTGGGGGAATGTCTGTTCACCAGAGCGCCCCAAGGGATGATGAATTTGAACAGTTATAAACTACTGCAAGACCATTTCAGGTTGGACATAAGGAAAAATTTCTTTACTGTCTGAGCCCTCAAGATCTGGAATAGCCTGCCATCAGAGGTGGTTCAAGCACCTACATTGAACACCTTCAAGAGAAATTTAGATGTTTATCTTGCTGGGATCCTATGACCCCAGCTGACTTCCTGCCCTTTGGGCGGGGGGCTGGACTCGATGATCTGAGGTCCCTTCCATCCCTAATGTCTATGAAATCTATGCAATCCTGGAGAGCCACATCCAGCCCGCAGGCCGTATTTTGCCCACCCCTGCTCTAAGATGATATTTAATGCATTCTAATTGGACACATTCATTCATTTCCATAAGGCCCTTGGACACTAGAGCAACTCATTCACTCGCCTTGCATACCATTAAAAATCCTTGCTCCTGACAGTGCTACTCCCATAAGGTTTCTTTTATGTCTGTTTTAATATTACTCCTAAATTATTTCTTAAAATAACATCTGGATGGAATAAAAACACATCCAGTAAATCTTGCCTATGAAAAGCTGCTCTCAGACCAAATTTTGCAATTCCTTTTCTACATTTCCAAAACCAAAAAAATCCTCCCTGCTCTCTGTTTTACATTTAGTAAACAACTACAAATGCAGGAATATATGTTAGATTTGCTTTCCATGAAGACATGCATAAGACCATTTTGAAAGGGATTATGACCATGCACCAGGGAACTGTGCTCCAGGCAGTAAATTCTAGCTCTAGTCCACATACTAGATAGAATACATACCCCAATGTCTGCGTGGGAGTGAACTTGTAACCCAGGAACAAGATTCATTCTCCTGCATGTGATGGCTTGTTCATTAACTGTGAGCTCTAAATTTGGCACTGGCTTCTAGCCTACTCTTCCCAGAATGGACTGCACAGGCTCCCTACATCCTAGAGTATGTGTACACTATGCAACTCCATATGAAAAGGCTATGGCCCTCTGTGACAGGTGCGCCTCTTTGGGGTCCGTCTACTGGTGACCCCACCCACCTGTTATGGGTCAACCACCTGCCTTCTTTCCTGCCATGCCTTGTTCTTAACTGATTAATTAGAAGATGTTAATTAAGCAGGAGGCTGCTCATTTTACTGCCCTGATGCAAAAGAGGGTGCTATCTGTGGCTCCTTTTCCTCCCCTACACTGCAGCCCAAGCCTTGCAGATGGTACTCACATCGCTGGGTCTGAGCCTTATTCTACTCTGGCCCCCTTGTCCTCCCTGGGCCCTCCACGGCCCTGTCTTGCTTCGCACCCTCACTGGCGCTTGGACTCTCCATAGCCCTGTCTCGCACAGTGCCTCTCTGGCGTTCGGGCTTTCTGTAGCCCTGTCTCGTTCTGTGCCTCGCTGGGTGCTCATCAATGCTGCCTGCTGTCTGGGGCGTCCCGCTGCCCCCCCTCTGGGGCATCCCACTGCCCCTCTCTGGGGAGGGGGTCTCCACGCTGCCATGGGTCCCCTGTGAGGCCTCCTCCAACCCGATAGCCTCACCCAAACCTCCAGCTCTAAACAGCAAACACAAAACACAAGCCCCTGGGCTATAACAAAAAAATCTAAGCCGCCCGGCTAAAACATCATTCAATTTCTACCAGGGAATTCTCCATCCCATAATAGCAATCAGGAGCTGCTTGTGCAGTCAGGCTTCTTTGCCTTTTGCTTGCTCCGGCAGAGCTCCTTTTCCCTTGGCTGCCAGCAGGGAACCGCCAGCCGGGCCTCAGCCCTGCGGTTTAAATGTGAGCCAGGCCCTGCCCCCTCCGGTCAGCTGACCACTGGCAGGTGTGGGTCACCAGCTAACTCTGGTTGCCCTGGCAACCAGCAGCTGGGGCTCCTCACTCACTGCTAGGACTCTTCCCTAGCAGTTTCCCCTCTTTAAAAGAAGCTGGGCACCTAAGTGCTCTGTGACACCCTCCTAAGCCCCACAAGATTCTGGGAGGTGTGCTGAAGGAAATAGGGGCACAGGTGGTATTTTCTTCTGTCCTACCAGTGAGCGGATGTGGAAGATGACATGACACCTGCATCAGAGAGACCAGCTTGTGGCTAGTGGAATGGTGTCTTGAGGCAGGCTTCGGTTTCCTAGACAACGACCTGCACATCACGATGAGAGACATGCTCGGGTGGGATAGGCTTCATCTTTCCCCCAAAGGTAAGCGTGTGTTCTTTTCTAGGTTGACTGATCTCCTCCAGCAGGCTTTAAACTAGGCTGTTTGAGGGAAGGGGAAGATGAGGGCGGAGGAAGCCTTGGAGCAATAAACCAAGCGACACCCACAAGTACAGCCCAGCCTAGACTGCCTATGAGCAAAAAAAATACCCAAGTAAGCAATGGGGGCCAGGGCAATACTAAGATTAGGGGGCCAGTGCATATATCTTCAGGAGGCCTCAAATGCCTCTACACAAGTGCTTGTAGTATGGGGAACAAGCAGGAGGAGCTTACCTTCCTGCTAGCTGACACCAACTCAGACATAGTGGGGCTCACAGAAATGTGGTGTGACCCAATGCATGATTGGGCGGTGAATATCAAGGGCTATAGGCCGTACAGGTGGGACAGGACAGAAAGGAAAGGTGGGGGTGTAGCAATGTACATCAAGGAGGAATACACATCCTCATCAACTAGCACAAGGTCAGAGGAGGGACATACTGAAGTGCTCTGGGCTAGAATACAAGAAAATTGAGGGGAAAGGGACTTAACGGTGGGGGTCTACTACAGACCACCCAACCAAAGGGAAGAGCTAGACCAGGAATTCTTAAGTCAGCTCACAGAGGTAGTTAGGTCAAAGGATGTGGTCATCATGGGTGACCTGAACTTTCCAGACATCTGCTGGGAAGAGCAGTCAGCCAGGTCTGACCGCTCACGTAGGTTCCTAGCCGAAATGCAGGACCTCCGTCTAACCCAGGAGGTGCACAGCCCCAACAGGGGAGATGCCTTGTTGGACCTGGTGCTGGCCACAGAAGACGACCTGGTGAGGGGGCTGTGGGTGTTCGACCACCTGGGCAACAGTGATAATCATCTGCTGGAATTCACCATCCAGCGCAAAGTGGCAAAGGCCTGCAGCAAGACAGCAGCTCTAGATTTCAGGAGGGCGGACTTCAATGAGCTAAGGAGAATAGTTGGGGAAGCACTGAGATCCCAGAGGGGAGGGGAGCCAGGAAGAGTGGTTGCTCCTTAAGGAGACAATCGTCCAAGCCCAACATGCATCAAAGGGAGCAGGAGGGCACAAAAGCCCCCATGGCTGACCAAAAGCATCTCGGAATGTCTTCTAGCTAAAAGGCAGGTGTATATCCAATGGAAGCGAGGGGCCATCACCAGGGAGGACGATACTGTGGTTGCTCGGGGATGCAGGAGGGCAGTCAGGAAGGCCAAGGCGGAGATGGAACTGGGACTAGCTACCCAGATCAAGGACAAGAAGTCCTTTTTTAAATACATGGGGGGCAAAAAGAAGGTACCAGCTAACATGGGGCCCTGCAAAACATGCTAGGAAAATTGGTCATCACACCAGACAACAAAGCTAACCTATTTAATGACTTCTTTGCCTCCATTTTCCTGGGCAGGGACCACATCAGGTCCTAGGGAAGGCACACCTAGGCCAAGGGTCAGGGAGGATTTAGTCAGGGAACTTTTGGAGGGACTGGACATATTTAAATCAGCTGGTCCAGATGATCTCCACCCCAGAGTGCTGAGGGAATTAGCTGAGGTCATTGCGGGACCCCTGGCACGGCTTTATGAGCACTCCAGGTGCTCTGGTGTGGTGCCAGAGGACTGGAAGAGGGCCAATGTGGTTCCCATCTTCAAAAA
>NW_017728906.1:184406980-184409227 GCF_001723895.1 Crocodylus porosus | reverse complement strand
TTACAAACTAGTCAGAGGGGACCAGAAGGCATTGGGGGAGTCCCTGTTCCCCTGAGCACTACCAGGAGTGACTAGAAATAATGGTCACAAGCTGGTAGAGGGTAGATTTAGGCTAGATATCAGGAGGCGCTACTTCACAGTCAGGGCAGCTAGGATCTGGAACCAACTTCCAAGTGAAGTGGCACTGGCTTGTACGCTGGGGGTGTTTAAGAGGAGGCTAGACGAACACCTTGCTGGGCTCGTTTGACCCCAGTACTTTTTCCTACCATGGCGGGGGGTTGGACTAGATGATCTGGTCAGGTCACTTCTGACCCTACCAACTATGAAATTATGAAGATTGACAAAGCAGTCTGAAGCAGGCAAGTATGGGGAGGGGAAAGGCCTATGCGTTTGCTGCACTATTTCTCTGACCCACTTTGCTTTCATGTAAGGGTTCTCCTCTTCCAAATGCCTCCCTCTTGCAATGCTGGCTTTTCCAGTCTCCCTTACCATCTGTAGCCTCCAAGAACACTAAGGCTGCTGTGGCTACTGCTCATGTGATAAAACAATATTAGGGATATGCTGAGGTATTTCCAGCTTTACTGTTTAGTGTGGTGAATAGTTCTAAAGATAATAATGCTGTTTGCTTGTGTTCTTCATTGCACTTGCCTCCCCTGTTCAGCATTCCCCTCTGTTCTGTTTCTTTCATTTGGAAAGGACAACCATTATCCATTAACCAGCCAGTCTGGGGATCACAAACATCCCACAGAACTTGCTCAGAGAAACACTATTCCATCCTAGGATGGGTCTGTGACAAGGAGCCATCCCTTGCCCTGTCTAACGTTGGCCTGACCCTCTGTTTCTGGGCTAAACACCCATCTTTCTTTCCTGCCATACCTTGATGGAACAATAATTATGATGTTACTCAGGTGGTAGGCTGCCCATTTACTACCCTGATACCAGGGGTCACTATCCACCGCTCTGAACCTCCCCTACACAGTGGCCCATAGCTTGTAGATGGTGTGTAAATACTAGCACTTTTAATTCTGATTTGGCCTTTGAGCAGCCGTGGAGTCACTGCTGCCCTATCTTTGTGTCCTCTCTGGCACTGGGCTTACTGTCTCTGCACCCTCTCCACCTCTGGGGCGCTACACCACTGTGAGGTCTCCTCCTCCCCAGTAGCCTCGTCCCGGTCCACCAGTTAAAACAACCACATAAATATGAGCCCCTGGGCTATTACAGAATTTTGAGTTATGCAAGCCACACTCTGCCTCTTTAAAACCCCAAACTGCTCCTTGAGTATCGAGTGCCTCCCAGCCCTGGGTACCTTGTAGACTCCTGGAGCCTCATTAGCCCCGTAAACAGTCTATCTGGCAGCTAAAGTGTCCCTGGGTAATTCTTCCCTGCAGGAGCTCCTTCCCCTGGCAGCTTGCCAGAGAACTAACTCCTGCCAGCCTCGGCCCTGGGGTTTATATGTGCCAAGAGTCCTATCTGCTTCCGGTCAGCTGCCTGGCCTGTGTGGTTGGGCTTTTAACCCCTGCCCTCCTGGTACTTGGTGTTTCTAAAGACTCTGGTCTTAAAGGGACCACCCTGCCTCCTAGTAACAGTGCTAGGATTCCCTGTTACAGGGTCCTTCAAGCAGCAGTGTTTCCAATCTTGAGCTTTCAAGTCACAAGCAAGACCTCAAAAATTAAGTTAAAAATCATGAGATTTTGTTGTTGTTGTTAATAGAAAAAGCAACATTTTGAGTTGTGGTTTCTGGTTTCAGAGCATCTTTACTAAACCAAACAGCCATATTTGTTTAAATGAAAGCTGGGATTCTCCCAGATTCATGACTCCAGGAACTGGTGCTTTAGGAAAGCAACCAAATATTTTACGATTTGTGATAAAATTGCAAGAGCTGGCACCACTGTTTAATAAAGTTAGCAAAAATGACTGGTAGGAATATCTTGGCTCTGGCTCATAGCTGCACCTGAACCTCTTTGGCCCTGTAGCTGAATCCACCTGCAAGCATAATTATCAAAATTATTAAAATCAGAAAAGACCTCTTGGCTATATCAAGGATCATCATAATTAGGCCTATGTTCACTTACAGTAAAAGCTCTGTTATCCAGCATCCCCCAGGAATGGGGGATGCTGGATAACAAAATATGCCAGTTAATTGAGTGGCCTGGGCCACTGCTTATAGTTTCATAGTTTCATAGTAGCTAGAGTCGGAAGGGACCTAGGTAGATCATCTAGTCCGACCCCCTGCCTTGGCAGGAAAGA
>NW_017728906.1:184399978-184406880 GCF_001723895.1 Crocodylus porosus | reverse complement strand
CCTTTGCCACCTTACGCTGGATGGTGAATTCCAGCAAGCGATGATCACTGTCTCCCAGGTGGCCCATCACCCGCAGCCCCCTCACCAGGTCGTCACCCGTCATGTCTGGGGCATGCTTCTCCCGCCATGTCTGGGGCATCCTGTTGCCCCTCCCGTGGCATTGCTGCCCCTCCCATGGGCCCTGCGGGACAGGGAGGTGGACTCTGAACAGCCCTGCACAGCCTATTATGCCCCCAGGCCATGGGGGCTTGGCAGCATAGTCCATGGGGGCTCAGACAAACTGGAAGTGCCATGGTGGGCACTTCTGGTTTCACTTTATCGGACAAGCCTCATGCCAGTTAATTGAGCATACCGGCTTATAAGATGCTGGTTAACAGAACTTTTACTGTACTTAAGTCATAGTTCACCTTCAAAGATCCTCAGGTAATTATTTATTTTCCCTAGCTATGATATTTGTGGCTACAAATGGTTGATGCTTTTAAGCAAATTTGCAAGACAAGTAAAGTTTGAATGGCAAATCTTTATTATAAACTCCATATAGCACTCAGTTTTGTGATACTATCAGACACTGCATCATTATATGAATGGTCCCTTTGCTAGTATATAGTCTTATTTAGTCAATACAGTCATCTGCATGAATAAAGGACTGAAAAATGCAACCCTAAGCCTCCCAATTATATAGTGTACATGATGTGATTAACCTGCATGTTTAATTCAGTAATAATAACCAGGGATCCAGATTTTCTGTTTGCCATGGAAAAACATAGATTTTTACCTTTAAAGGAGAAAAACGCAGGAAACTGCAGGTTTCCCCTTGCAGGCTGACAGAGTTCCAGGAGGGTGATCATATGCAGCTGGTGCCATGTGCCCAGCAGTATGGTGGGCAGCAGCTCCCCCAGTTGCCTGCAGATAAGTCTATGGGGGTGGGAAGGGAGCAAATGTAATCTGTGGTGGCGTGGGGGGTGCAGACTGAGGCAGTGGTGGTGGCTCATGCTGAGTTCTCACAGTGAGGGCTGAGGCTGAGGCTGGAGGCACTGGTCAGCTAGGATGGAGCCTGGGGCCAGAATGAATGGCCATGGAGCCTGGCTGGGGAGCAGAATAGAGCTACAGGTGGATTGTCCAGGGTGGATGGGAGCTGTTGGGGAAGCCGGCTGCCTGCCACTGCACACACTCCCTGAGGGGTCATCATGGGGCTGCAGCCTGGCCAGACTGGTACCAGGCAGAAGCCACCTTCATGGCCCAGCAGGTGGGACTTGGCATGAGATGGCAAAGCAAAATGCTGCTGCTGCCGCTGCCACCAAAACCCCCATGCCAGCCATGCCACCAGCAGTGTGAGGGGTAAAGAACTGGGGCGGTAGGGGACCACTCTGCCCTCACCTCCTCCCACTGCCAGCCACTTGCATGCCAGTCTGAGGCCACCTGCACTGCCCCCCACCTCACATCCCCTCTGGGGTACAACTATGGCTCAGCACATGAGTGGCTGGTGGTGGGAGGAGGTGACGGCAGCATTCCCCCCTACCTTCCCTGACCCATTACTCCTCACGTTACTGGCAGCATGGCTTGTGCAGGGGTCTTGGCAGCTGCAGCAGCAGCAGTAGCAGCAAGTCTCATTGCAGTGCCCCACTCCACCCTCCCACACTGGCTCCTGCCCAATGGGATGCAAAGGCAGCTCCTGCCGGATACAGATCTGGCCAAGCTACAACCCTATGCCCTACTGTAGATGCATATATATGGGGGGACACATGCCCCACCATGCCTCCCTGACACATCTCCTATGGTGTTGCCTATGGTCAGGCAACCCCACTACCCCACACACCCCTGCCCTGCCCCACATGCTACCCCAGCACCACACAGTAGGGGGGCTGGGGCCTGGGGATGGGGGGCAGCAAGTCTGCTGTGAGGGGGGCTGACAGATCCAGGTGGCTGCAGGTCATGAGTGAGGTGCACTAGTGGAGAAGGGGGGCTGCAGGTCAAGAGTGAGGGGCACTAGAGAGGACAGGGGGCTACAGGAACCAGCAGGGCTGGGGGACTGTGGCTCAGGCATAAGGAGTACCAGCATATCAGGGCTGGTCAGTGCCACAAAGCAGTGGGGCAGACAGCTGCAGTTGGACATGCGTCCTGGTGATGTAGGGGTTTTAAAATCAGAGAATTTTGTATTTTTATCAGAGAAGTTGGGGTTTTTAAACAGAGAAAAGCAGGATCCTGAATAACTAATATAGCTATTCTCTCTTATTGAATAATACTCCCCTTATACACTCCTTTACAAAGACATTTCTGAAGACCTGGATTTGAATTAGAGGTCTTGCTGTCCTAGCTGTTGAGAATAATGTTTGCAATTCTAAATTAAAGATTCTAAATTAAAGGAGACATTGTTATATAGAAACAAGAAATGTAAAGCTGACTGTCCAAAAAATAAAGATAAATAGAAACAGAGGAGCAGATCCACTGACTAGACATTGCAAAGAGATTAAACAGGAGTCCTTACCTTTGAGTCCTTTTGTTTTTTGGGCACAGTTAGTGCTTTAGAGAAAAAGAATTCTTGTCATAAATATTGTAACAGGCCACATGTTCTATCACAGGAACACAGGCGTTCCAGGCCACGTCTACATGTGCAGCTGACTGTGTAGTTATTACTGAGCCGTCATTTAGTATTTGCATACTAAGCAAATGCTAAATGACTGTGCAGTAACCAGCATTTGACAAGCTTTAGTTAAAGCATCCCTGCTACCATTTTGAAGTGCAAGGACAATGATACATGAGACTCTGAGGGTGCTTTTATTAGAGCAGCTCTCAGAGCCACTCTATTTAAAGTGCCCTGCCCACACACTCCTCCCCTCCCCCATGCCTGCTGGGCACACACTGACACTCCACTCCTCGCAATACACACACACTGTCCCCCCTCCCCACCACATCTCTGGATCACATATAAAAATGCTCCTAATCCTTCCCCTAGCTTCTAATCCTGCCCCCTCTCACCAAGCCTCTAGTGGCAAGTTACAGCTGTGCAGGTGAGAGACAGTTGGAGATGGTTTTTAAACTAACAGTGTGACTGCTTCACTGAGCCGAACAACACTAAGCCAATTAATATCTGTGCAGCTTACAACGTAAAATGTAACAAGGCTCTTACTTCCCTGCCATAGGATAGTCTCTCTATTCCCCTGATCATCCTAGTAGTCATTTCCCCAGCTTATCAGATGTCGCTGTTGTCCACAGGAAGGATGGTCAATTGCTGAGCCAGATTCTGGAGGGTCCCTCAGTGCTCCTCTCCTGCCATGACTTTGCTGGAATAAAGATATTTAGTAGGAAGGAAGATGTATGTTCCATCCCTCCTGGTCCCCTCCTTCGATCCTCCCATCAATCTTCCCATTTTGGGGCTCCACCTCCCCTACACCCCACCTAACGCCAACCAATGATGTCAAATCCCAGTCTTCTGGGTTTGGTCACAGTGTTGGTATATGTCTTGGCTGTTTCAAATGGTATTCTGTGTATGGATGTCAGTTAGCCTCACTGGGATCTTGCCTCAGTGGGGCTGATCTAGCCTCTATCTGGCCCCGGGTTACCTTGCCCCCCCGATGTCAGTTTCAATTGCTTGTTGTAGCCAAGTCATGGATGATCATCTCTTCTTCTCTCCACAGGTTTCTGGAAAGCCCAATCTGCCTGAGAGACATCAGGGATCCATGTATCTGTTTCAGGTAAGTACTGCTGCCCTTCAGCAATTTGTCTCAAAATCCCCTCTCGGGGCTGTCACCACTTTCCTCCTGTGGGGCAGAGCTCTGTGTTGGGCTGCTGAGTACCCACAGGGGAACCCACTTCCAGTGTCCTGGGCTTCCTATCCATCGGAGTTTTCATCCCTGGTTCAGCACGCTGGCCAGTGAACCAGCGCCGGCAAGTGTCCATAAAACGTGACGATGCTGGCGCAGGAGCCAATTCTGGCTCCTCCTGGCTCATCTGTTTCTTTGTTGTTTTATTTGTTTCTGCCGTGGCGCTTTCTCTGACCATGACTCCATGCCTGCTGCTTCCTCAGCTCGGCATGGTCTTGCACCAGATCCACTCATCTTCCACCCCAGGTAAGTTCCCTTCTGGGGTTTTATATTTGTCACACTGTTCCAGTAAAGTTTATCTTGACTGTGAAAAACAAGAAATATACACAGTGTTCCAGCTAAGATCTGATTAGGGCTGTGAACTATTACATTAATATTTTACCCTCCCTTTACTGAAAAGAACTCACCTGATCCTAGGATCTCACTGTCTTTTTCACATGGTTATTATATTGGAAGTTCATGGTCATCCTGTGATTGACTAATACACACGCATCTGCCTATGTTTTTTCCAATTTATGAGATTCCAATTTATGGCAGGACTTGGTGTGGTTAGTTTGCAAGTGCATGAGCTTGCACTTCATGATGCCAAATTTATCTTGTCTCCAGTCCTCAGTGTCATTCAGTTCTTTCTGTATTGTATTCAAATCCTCCTCCATATTTAGAGTGCCTCTAAATTCTGTTATCGTGCCTTTACTTTTTGTGCCAAGATGATTAATGAAAATACTAAATAAGAGGTTTACCAAGGTAGAGTCATGAGGAAATCCACTGGTGACCTTTCTCCAGTCCTATCATTTCCAGCCTTTTAACATGACCCTTAGTCATTTCCCCTTTAGCTAGTCCTGTATCCACCTTAGGTTTCTTGTTCTTATTTCTATCTTCTCCAGCTGAATTAACAGTTTCCCTTTTGGCACCTTATCAAATATTTGTTTGTTTTTCTGATTAGTTCTACTTCATTTCCTATGTCTAGAAAACTAGTGACCTTAGCAATGAGTCATCAAGTTAGTCTGGTGCATTTACCTTTACTAAACCCATGTTGCATATTGCCCTATTTTCTATATACCTCATTTCTTTAATTCTTCTTCACTTCAAAATTTGTTCTGTAACCTTGCCTATTAACAGTGTGGTTGCCTAGATCCCTTTCCTTCCATTTTAACACAGGTATTACATTAGCTACTCTACAATCACACAGCATCACTCCCAACTTGGTAGGTTCATTAACAGTACTTGTTGCCATGTGCCCATTCTTTTCAGAATCACGGCATGGAAGCTATTGCTTCCTCACAAGCTTTGACCATGTTGAGTTCTGCGAATCTTTGCTCCCAACTCAGATGTGGCAATTCCTGTTACTTTACCCTTAGCCTTACTTTCCCATTAGCCATCCTACTTTTGGCTACATATTGTCAAATAAACATCCATCTTAAACACTGAGGGAAAGTATTCATTTAGCTTTTTGACCATACCTAGCTTTTGCTTAATCTCTAAGCCAGCCTCCCCGCATAGTGGCCCCACTTCATTCCTTGTCTGTAGGGCTAAAGAAGCTGTTGTCTGATAACTTTTGCAAATTCTAATTCAGCTTGATTTTTGGCAACGTTTGCTTTATCCCTATGCTTCTTGACTTAATTCAACTCGACTTTTGGCAATCCTGACTTTATCCCTTTACCTCTTGACATAATTCATCTTAGCTTTTGGCAGTTTACTTTTGAGACTATTAATACCTGTGATGGATGCTTAAATGTGCCTTTTTCTAGGCCACTTATGCTGAGCTACTCCTTGATTTGAGGGTTCATTTCACATCACTTCTGTGTCCTAAAATTTGGGCTATTTATTTGGTGAAGTAGACATTGTTAAGTTGTTAGACTCAGGAATGAGAAGTCAAGAGGCCTGTGATCTATTAGTATCTTTGCTACTGACTCTCTTCTGCTTTGGGACAAGATAATCTCTCTCAGTAAATGCATTTCCTGGGCTGAGATGAAAGAATCTGCTGTTTAGGGGTAGGATGGAACTGGGACTGGGATAATGTTTCTTCCAATGTGGCATAGGTATGCCTCAATTTAACTAGGGTCAGATTAACCTTTCAGGCACCTCCGATGCACTGAATCCTGCTTGTCCCATCAAAGATGGGGATTGAACTGTGGCAAAAATGGGCAACCAACCAAAATCACAGCATTACCATCATTCTTTAACCTACGTTCTACAAAATATCCTATCATGTAATGAAGTTATTTGCACTTTCAAAGGATAAATGTGAGTTGGCTAATTTCATAAGGGCCTCACGGCAGCATGAGATCATAGCAAAGATTTGAAAGATGAGGGCAGTAACTCAATTAATAAGATACAAATGGCATTCCATGCTAGGGAGCAAGACGGATGAGGGTGCAGAGACCGTTGTGGAAGAACAGGCTATCCACACTGGAATCACTTGTGAAATAAATTGAGCAAAGAGCAGCTCAGAAGAGGCACATTCAAAGAAGAGACAGAGATGTTATGCAGGACCTGTGTAGTGGAGCTTTATAGAATGGACTGCCTACTAACTGGGATACATTTTGGTGTCCAAGAAGATCACTACAGGACAAAAGGATACTACTCTATAATTCAGGACAGTCCCTCAAATTTCTGTAGGATGGAAAATCCTTATTTTAAAAGTGTCTTTATGTGATACCTGAATTTGAGTATAAAATCATAAAAATCTCACAAATGGCTCTTCAGGGTTCAGGCTGTATAGTTCACAAAGCTGCCTATACATTTCAGAATGGGAAGTTAATTTATGATGACAAGGAGTAAGACAACTCATCCATCAGCAGCACAGTGGTTGAATATTCATCTTTAGTACCCACCAGACAGAGAGAACAGGACCAGGTGCTACAGATATAAAAGAACCTTTGAAGACTGACCTCTGTTATGGCTGACCCCATGCAACCATGCAGCCCTGGCTGCTGATGCTATTTATCACTGTATGTTCCAAAAAGAGTATTGCAAAATATAGTATTGCATTGTATGGAATAAACACGTTTCTTTTAATACAGTGTCTTTAATGCAAGGTATCAAAAACCCTATACTGGGATCAATCAAAGGAGGAAATGG
>NW_017728906.1:184393042-184398153 GCF_001723895.1 Crocodylus porosus | reverse complement strand
GAAGATATTGAACAGTGCGGGCCTGAGGACCGAGCCCTGGGGGACCCCACTGCCCACATCCCTCCAGGTGAGTATGACCAGTCCCCCACCATTCTCTGGGTGTGGCTCTCCAGCCAACTAGTGACCCATTTGCCTGCGTAGGTGTTGACACCACAGTCCCCTAGTTTTTTAATGAGAGTGGGGTGAGAGAGTTTTGAAGGCCTTCCTAAAGTCCAGAAAAACTATCTCCACTGCTACACCTGTGTCTAAGGATTTTGTGACCTGGTCATAGAAAGCCACCAGGTTGGTCTGACAGGACCTGCCTCTAATGAACCCATGTTGGTTGCCCCCTAAGCATAATCTCCCCTGCTGGCCCCTCGTGGACAACGACCAGGAGAATTCTCTCAAAAAGCTTACCCAGGACCCAGGTAAGACTGACTGGCCTATAGTTTCCTGGGTCCTCCTTCCTCCCTTTTTTGAAAATGGGAACCACACTGGCCCTTTTCCAGTCCTCTGGCATCATGCAGCTCCTGAACCCCAAAGTCCTACGTTTTAATACTTACTCTCAGCAAATAAAACATAAATCTGATTGGCTGAAGAACAGTCATCTTGTTAGTTTTTGCTATGTTGTTCAGCATCAGGTTTCCAAGAAAATGCTCTACAAATTCAACTATGTTTAACTTATACAAAGGACCAAATAGGTAGATCAGTAAAGACCAAAAGCACATTTTTATGTTAACTTATTCATATAAAATAAATAGTAGTAGACTTGATTTCACTTTGTAGTTCACCAATGAATCTATATAGATGGAGTCCCACTGGAGTCACCTAGTGGAGAATCTGGCTCCAATAACCAGGAACTCCAGGCTATGGGGCATATTTCCAAAAGAGAAGTGGGTGACCAAAAATCAACTGGCTTTCATTAAGAGTTGGGCACACAAAGCCATGTTGGTGTCTTTGGAAAATCTCCCATTGCAGTTTCAGTGAACAAAAATGAAACTCCGCTATGCTACTCCATAGCTTTTGTACAAACATTGCTAAAATAGAAACACAAACTTTGGGTTTGGAGCACTGGACATTAGAAGGGTGACTGGGAATTAACACTTGAAATAGTAAATGGGCTTGGGAAATTGGTAACTGTGATTCATCCCAGGGTGGCTAAGACTTCATTGTTATGACTATGCTATATGCCAGGACAGGTCCAAAGATAGAAGGCTGATTCCCTTGTTCCAGACAAATTGGACCTAACCATTTAACCAAAAGGCTTCAGCTTTTTGCAGTATTTCATCTATAAGGTACAGAAGCAGACTTAATTCCATCCAGTAAAGGACAGTGCTCTTCGTTGCTGATGTACTGGCATCTGTTCCATAGAAGGATAGACAATTATCCAAAATATGTAGCACTAAGTTCCATGCTCCTTGTGATTGTTTGTTTATAGACTCTTAAGGTGCCTGGTATGGTGCCAGGGTGCCACCTGAGTCCCAGTTGAACAAAGCTCTTAGGCTAGGGACAGAAATTACACACAGACTGGTCTAAGAGGTGGTAAACCTGTTCACATCTGTAACAGAACAGAAGTTCTGTGCCCATAAATTGCTTTCAAAATGACCGAAGCCAATTTAAAATAAACCTAGATGGATGTAGTATCAGACTTAACTGATTTAGGTTAAATTGGTTTATTAAGCTTTTGCCCCAGATCCCCCCCAGAATTAAGTGAGTTCATAGTGTCCCTTCTCCCCACCTCCCCCCCACATGCCAAGATGCTTTGCACTTCCCCAGCAAACCCTGCCTAGCAGAATGAGCAGGCTAGCCTTCACCCACGTTGTCTGCTCCAACTGAGCAGAGAAGCATGCTCTAATGCCCACTGACTTCTCGCCTTGGGCCACTGCAAGCATGTGGCTGTGTTTTTGGAATCAAAAGTGAATGTCTGTTCACTTGCTTATTGGTTCAATCTGTGGAGTTTAGATTAACCTGTGAAGATAGAATCCATTCATTCTCTGGCTTTTTGGTTGTCTGTATATAGCCTTAAGCACATGCTCAAGAGATTTAGTGTAGTGAGGTAGGCTTAAGTACATGACTCAGAACCACAAAGCTGAAATGCCCTTTACACAGTTGGTTCCTAGGAAATGGTACTGCGTCAGAAGAGGAAGCAGTTTCCTTGGTTATGAAGCCAAAGATATTTGTAGGGAATTAATCCCTTGTCTCCCCACTAACTTTGAAAGTAAGTTTGAGCTAAATCAATTCCTTGTAGTCCTCTAGTCATTCTCCTTGGGAAGTTAGTCATTTTGAGTGAGGCAGTTAGCATGTACATGCATGCTGGTAGGTCATGAAGAAAGGTAAGGTGGGTAGTAATTCCTGCAAGACTTAGCAGTTCCTCCTGGCTCCTAGACAGATTAGGGTGTCCAACTCATAGCAAACCCAGTTTTTTCTATAGTGAGATAACACAGAAAACAGATGTAGGACCACTCTGGGTAACAGGGTTTTAGAAAGTACAGTAGAACCCCAACCATTCCTATCTGGGTGGCTTGCAACCTGCTGATTTCACAGAGGGTTGCTGGATTAAAAACAAGCCACTTTGATGTTTACTGTGGTTTTTACTTCAAAGGATGATGCTTTCTCTGATCAGTGGTCCCATGCAACTGAGCAGTACCCTTTGAAATAAAAGCTGCAGCAAACAGCTGAATCACTTCAGCAATCCCACACAGTTGTCTGCTGTGGCTATATAACCCCCAGTTAGTTTATAAGTCATCATCTTAATGGGGGTACGGAACTTAATCATGGGAAGTAGCTGGGTTCTAATGTATCAGAATATCTACTACTCCTGTAAGAATTTCAGGGAGGGATGGCACATGCTCAGCGCTAAACTGAACCCACTGAACCAACTGAACCAACACTACAGATTTGTAAAAGCAATGCAGAATGGTGATGTTTTCAAAAGTTGCTGAATTAAATGAAAACAGCCACAGTAAAGCATATGTTAACCAACTGCTTCTCTGTCTTCACAGGGCCAATTGTAGTGCCCTTCTTTCCCCTGTTTTTACCTGGTACATATTATAGGGTATTCCTGCCATTGCTGGTTTTGTGCTCTGCAGTTGTGTGCATGTTCAATGTGGCAGTTTTGGGGAATCGTAGGCTAAATGGTTGCCTGTGAACATGGGGATTGGGTCTAATGGCCCAAGAGACCCTCTTAGTCCTCTGTTCCCAGGTGTGGAATAAGAATGTCCCATCTTTTACAAACTGGGCCAGGGGACTGTTCCAGTGTCTCACTCCAGCACTTCCTGAGAACGACAACTTTTCTGCTAGGGTAGCCCTACTTTCCTCTAAACTTCCTGCCATTTCCATATTTAAGGTGGTTCCATTAATGGAAGTCAATCATCATGGTGCACCATGACCAGTGGGGTCCCCCAAGGCGCCGTCCTTGGGCCTATTCTTTTCAACATCTTCATTAATGATGTGGACACTGGTGTCAGAAGCAGACTGGCCAAGTTCGCTGATGACACCAAACTTTGGGGTAAAGCGTCCACACCCAAGGACAGGATGGTAATCCAGGCTGACCCTGACAGGCTTGGAAAATGGATGGATGAAAACCTGATGGCCTTCAATGCTGAAAAATGCAGGGTACTCCACCTTAGGAAGAAAGGTGCTATGCTTGCTAGCACCATGGCCTAAAGGGACTTGGGGGTCATGACTGGCCACAAGGTGAATATGAGCCACCAATCTGATGTTGCAACTGGCAAAGTGAGCAAAACTCTGGCTTGCATCTATAGATGCTTCTCTAGGAAATCCCAGAATGTCATCCTCCTGCTGCACTTGGCCTTGGTGAGGCCGCAGCTGGAGTACTGCATCCAATTTTGGGCTCCACAATTAAAAAAGGATGTGGAGAAGCTTGAGAGAGTCCAGAGGAGCGCCATGAGCATGATCAGAGGTCAGGAAAATAGGCCTTATGATGAGAGGCTGAGAGCCATGGGACTCTTCAGCCTGGAAAAGTATAGGCTCAGGGGGGACCTGGTGGCTGCCTATAAGTATATAAGGTGTGTACATCAGGATCTGGGGGAACTCCTGTTCACCAGAGCACCCCAAGGGATGACAGGGTCAAACAGTCACAAACTCCTCCAAGACCATTTCAGGCTGGACATAAGGAAGAACTTCTTTACTGTCTGAGCCCCCAAGGCCTAGAACAGACTGCTGCCAGAGGTGGTGCAAGCACCTACTCTGGACTCCTTTAAGAGTCAATTGGATGTTTATCTTGCTGGGATCCTATGACCCCAGCTGACTTCCTGCCCCTGGGGCAGGGGCCTAGACTTGATGATCTTCTGAGGTCCCTTCCAGCCCTAATGTCTATGAATCTATGAATCTGTGAATTTTCCACTAAAATTCCCTCCCTGTATAGTTGCAAGCACCAATGAGTCATAGACCTTAGCTGCAAGCACCATCAGGTATTTTTCTTTCAAAATAATTTCTTCTATGATAGTCAGACACATGAACTAGATAGCCCTAATAAAATTAGCAAGCACCAAGATGAAGCGTAATGACAGTATTATTGGGCAAAAAGCTGTTATATACAGTAGCAAAATCATAAATCAAAGTTGAATAAATGCACATAAATATTTCACCTGCCCTTGTGCTGAGTTTTACTGCTTCAGTAATTAATACTGTTGCTGACCAGTTATGCCAGCCAGGACAGCTTCCTGAGGATTTTATTTTTAGATGTGGTGAATGATAAAAAAGCAATAAAGCATTCTCCATTTGTAAAATAATGATTCAGAAAATGCTGCTGTTCAAGGGCCATAGAGAGGTTCTTGTGACGCTCACTACCCAGAGAAGACATGAGTCATTAATTGTACCAGTGAATGCAGAATTCCCAGACAGCAGACAGAAGCAGAATAGAGGGCAAGAGGCACTAGAAAGATGCAGCCCCACAGAAGTACAAGGAAGCACTGAAGCAGCATTGGTCAGCCCTCCCTCCTTGTCCTCTCTCCCCCTTCAACCAGTCTCTCAGCTATCAGTAGCTGTTTTTCCTTTTCAGTTCTACTCAGTTTTACTTCTTGCCTCTGAAGTCTCTCCTTCCCCATATCCTCATACTCTCTTCCCCTGTCTGGAAATCTTTCTTCATGAATCCTCATACCCCTTCCCCC
>NW_017728906.1:184373291-184392942 GCF_001723895.1 Crocodylus porosus | reverse complement strand
CACCAATAAAAACCCCTCCTGTGTTGGAGTCTCTTGTACTACCATTTTTCTACCTACTCTACCTAGAAAAGGCCTCAAGTTCTCTTACCCCATCTGGGTGTATTTTCCCTCCATTGCATCCCTGACCCCTCATTCTTTGAAAATCAGACAGGACTATAGTGTTAAGGTCCATGGACTCATTCGCTTAGATGTTTACTTGGTAGCGAGCCAGACAGCTGCCTACTCCGTGTCCGTCTGCAGGCAGCCATTCCTAGCTGAAGTAGGAACTGAGAGGGAAGAGGGAGAGAAGAAACAGTCACTTGTGCTACAGCAGAGGCAGCAGCAACATGGCACCTCTGTTGTGAAGATCTGAACAGCTGGTTCTAAGATACCAGCTTAGTGCTGGCTGTATGCCATAGTTATCTAGGCTGACACTGTGAAGGAGGGAGAGAGGCCAACACCTGGGAAGAGCTGAGGGTGTAGAAAGGCCCAATCCCCTGGCTACAAGCCTAGTTAGGGTAAAAAACCTGCATTTGTCTGCCTCCAAATGGATATCCAAAAGGCCATAGAACCAGAAGACCAGTCATCATCAGTCCTTGGATCAGGCTTGCTTTCCCTGTATATCTTTGCAATGTGTTTGTTACCCATACACAGGGGCACCAATGAGGGAGGAGAAGGTGCAGAATGGCTGAAATTAGCTACAATGGCAGGACCTATGTGGACTGCTAATGGGAGGATAACAGTGACACAGTGGCTCTCCACTATTTGTGGGCTGCTGATTGCACATGGTTTAGATATTTGATCTAGTTTTTAGGATCATCAGATCATAGGAAAGTAGGGCTGAAAGGGACCTCATGAAGTCCAGCCTCCTGCTCAAGGCAGAATCATCCCTGACTATACTGTCTAAGCCAAGTGTCTGTGTAACCTGTTCTCGAAAACGTCCAAGGATGGAGATTCCACAATTTCTCTACATAGCTTGTTCCCATGCTTGACCACCCTCCACATCAGAAAGTTCCTCCTGATCTTCAACCTAAATTCCCTCTCCTGAAGCTTGAGTCTATTGCTCATAGTCCTGTCCCCTACAGCCATGGAGAAAAGCCCATCTCCATCCTCTCTGTAATCACCTCCAGATACGTGAAGACTGTTATTAAATCCCCGCGAAGTCTTCTCTTCACTCATCTCTTCTCTTTTCCCCTATTGCAAAGTGGACTACCATTTGATCTGTTAGACTTGGGAGAGAAGGTGAATGAGAAGGTTGATCACAGGCCTGCTAAGCCACCCTTCACTGATCAAGTTCAAGAAAATGACAGGAGGAAGAGATAACTTCACAACAACCACATTCTGGGACATGACCTTATGAGGCACAAACTCAAGAGCTCAGGGATTCCCTGTGCTGCCTACTTCCAATAAAGGATTTAGCACACATTTTACAAGTCCCATTAATCACTGACCATATTATATTTGGATTCATGTTATCAAGTTTTTTCAATCCAGATAATGCGTTTAGGCTTTTCTTTTTATTACTTTTCTCTTGGTCTTAATCTATAGAGGACTCAGATTTGTAAAGGCTGTAACTATTGCAATAAGAATGGTTGTAGTAATGATCTTATCTAACAAAAAGAAACAAAGAAAAACTCTAGAAGGGTGGTCTTGAGGCACTGGACAGTGATTAAATCCCTGAAGCTGCTACTGGCTGCCTGCATAACATTTGGCAAGTCACTTCCTATCTCCTACTATGCATCTGTCTTGTCTATTAAGATAAAGAGGTTCAGGGCATAGACTCTGTCTTACTATGTGTGTGGGCAGCGTTCTGATTGCTGGGGCACTGGATCCTGATTATAAATATCATATAATAATAATTATAACCATTTACCCAAAACACTTTGGTTTCTTTTAAAAGTTATTTTAATACCCATGAAACATTAAATCCTTCAGTTAAACCTTGGAGACTGGCCAACATTTTCAAGCCTCCTGAATTCATATTAAATAGGACTGGTTTGATTTTGTAGCCTCTGCATTAACTAGTTTTATTATCCAAAAAAAGTTTTAGATCTTCCTGTGAGGCATCTGAAACTGACCACTGAAGGAGACAGGAAACTGGATTACATGGACATTAGTCCGAGCCAGCAAAGTAATACCTATGTTCTTTTTTAACTGCAACTAAAACCACCAGCTCTCTCCCATATGGATGTTGAACGGCTGTCAAAGAACAACAAATTCTGCTCATTGCCAATTTGACCTGCCTTTCACCAAATTACTTAAAAATCCTAAATAGAGATCATTTGATTTTGTTCATGGAAAATTTCAAATTTGGGGTAGATTTTGGATTTTTAAAAATTACCCTTTTGCCTGAAAATGGAAATGGGCTGACTGAGCAGAATAGCAGGTCAAATGCTTCAAGCTCATACTCTATCCTATTGTTGGGGCTTCCTGGCTGGACTGTCCTGTGCTGCATCACAGTTTGCCTTCTCGGTGAGGAGAGGCAGTGCCTTATGGCAGTCACATGATCCCAGTGCTCTTGGGAGATGAAGTTCTGCTGAGAAAACCAGTCCGTAAAGAGCAAATGGGGCTGTCAAGCACCTGAACAGGAACTCCTGTGAGCCACCATGGTGGCATGTCAAAACCAAAATAAGATTATGGGGTCACCCAAACTAGTCACGGGCTTTTAGGCAGTGTGTTTCTCAGTCAAAAAGCGAAGTATTCATTGAAACAAATGAATGTTTGCAAAAAGCTCTATTTAGTAGAACACCCAATTCTTCATCAATCTTCTTCAGATGGATCAGGACCCTCTACATGGAAGTCAGCAGTGAAGTGCAGATCAACAGCTTCCTGAGTGCCCCGATCACAGTGGAGTCGGGGGTCCAGCAGGGCTGCCCACTTTCCCCACTCCTGTTCATCTGCATCATTGAACCCGTGGCCCAGTGCCTGAGGCAGGACCCAGAGATCTGTGGAGTCCACATCCCAGGAGGCAGCAAATGAGAGGCGCAGGTCCTGGCCTGCATGGACGATTTCTGCTGGAACAGGGGGTTGGTGGAGAGAGCCCTGGTGCACACGCAGGTGTACGAGGTAGCAGCAGGGCCAAGCTCAATGTGAGCAAAAGCACCTGCCTGGCTGTGGGCGAGGTCAGGGACCTGGAGTCCCTGGGTGTCTCTGTCCCCCATGAAGGGGGCAGAATCCTGGGGATAGATTTTGACCCGGAGCTGAGCGGCAGGACAGCATGGGAAAAGACAGAGTACAAGGTAAAACAGAAACTGGGGCTGAGGCTCTTGCATTCCCTCTCCATGGGGGTGTGCATCGCGCTCATGAAGGCGTTGTTGTTATCGGTACTTCTGTATCCCGCACTGGTCTTCCCCTATCTGAGCGTGTTGCCCACAGGATCCAGAGGACCATGCGCATCTTCTTCTGGGGCTCCAGATGGGAAAAGTTCTCCCGGAAGACCTTATAAAAGGACAAGAGGGCCAGGGGCAGGGGCATGCCAGACATCCTCCTGTTCTTGTGGGCCAAGTACGTGAGCATGATCTGCAAGCTAGCGACAGATGCAGAAGCCAAAACTGCTTGCCTCATGAGGTACTTTGCAGGGCACATCCTAAGACACGGGGGGGTATTCACCCCAACTAACAGACTGTAGAACATGGGTGCACCGTGGTTCTATGAGACCCTGAACCAGTGCTGCAGTGTGTACAGCCTGCAAAATGCAGGCCCAGCAACCACGAGAAACCACAGGAAGATCCAGGAGACGGTGAGACTAAGGGATACCACATAGTCCATGGACCTGCTCCCGGTGACATGTGCCAGGCTGTGTGGGAGCGCATCCACCACAAGGATCTGCACAAAGAGCACAAGGACCTGAACTGGCCTGAGCTCACCAAGCTCTCCCAGTGAGGGCCTGGAGACATAGAGAGGGGCAGCTGGGGAGATGCAGCTGCCCGTGGCCCAACTGCCATGTGGCCACCAACACAATTGACCACCTCCTCTGGCTTTGCACTTGTGCTAAGGTGGTATAGAAAAGGGTGAAACAGCTTTGCGAAGCGGTGACCCGGCTAACCAGTGAAGTGGCACTGTACAGGCATCTTGCCAAACATCAGGGGAGCCCATTGCCCTGTTTTGACCAGTTTGTGTCCTGTATCAGGAGCGCTTTGTGGAAGGCCAGGAACCTCCTCTTGTACAGGCAAATGGACATAGAGGTAGTGGGCTACATGAAAATGGCACTGAGCGAACTCCAGACCTACTACCAGTAATTGGTAGCAGAGGATGGAGAAGACGCAGCCAAAGTCACCTGGCACAGAGATATGTGACACATGATCATCCAACCCCAGCGAGTGCAGAGAGGGGCAAAGGCAGTGAAGAAGAGGAAGGGACAAGCGGAACAGAGGACAGCAACAGCAGCAGCGGGTCCTCCAGTGGGAGCTGGAGTAATGACAATGGAGAGGACACTTGAACTGAGTATGTGACCCTGTAAGTAGGGCAGGGGTGAAAAGGAAGTGTGGCCTGGCCCGAGGGACCAGGATGGACGTAGTTGTTTTGTCTGTGTTGAGTGTGATGCAGATATTGTAATGGGTTCAGGTGGCCAGCGGGCATTTGTATGGGTGCATGGAAGCACAGGTGTGCGGGTGCGCTTTTTGTAACTGGAAGGTTTTTCCTTTCGTGGTGTGACATGTAGAGTGTAGATATATATAATCTTATGTGTGTGTGTGTGTGTGTATGTGTGTGTGTATATAATGTATATATATATGTGTGTGTGTGTGGGTGTATGTATAGATAGATAGACATATATTTTTACCACAAAAAAAAAATCCCCCCACCCAATTCTTCATTGGGAAACACATTTTAGAAAAACTTTTGAATGAAAACTGATCAAAAGCTCTGTATTCCACTACCCACTTTCTCAGCCAGCCACTCCTCTCTCTGTTTAATTGGTTTGGTTCAATGCTGCAGTGTCCTGGTTTTTCTTTTTTCTTTTTGTGGTTTTTTTTTTTTTTAAATAAAGCTAAAGTTTAATAGTAGAGTTTGAAAACTATCAAGTTTTTACTGCAGCTACAAACTTTGCCCCGGTCACAATGAGTGCTTCATGTTTATGGAATGTACTTTGGAACAACTTATAGGAAGAAAGGGTACCTATCATGTCAGAAATAAACACACTCTGCTCCACCATCTGTTTAAGGGATTCACGAAGTGCCCACCAACATAGTGTTAAGCTACCAATACAATGGCAATAGTACAGGAAGCTGTTTCAGTACACCAGGCAGGGTTACTTTTTTAACCTAAGTCCTTACTCATGCTACAGGTTTTAGCTGAGTCTCTAACTTACTTAGAATGTCACCTTTTTGCCACCACCATTTTGTTCTGTGTTTCTACATTTCCTAACACAATGGGAACTAAGTCTATGACTGGGGCTCCTAGGTACTACTGCAATACAAATACTATTAAATAATAACCAGTTACAGGTGAACAAATTATGCTGTGAGGAGACTGATGCTAAGTGCCAGGATGTGTGCAGCAAATGTGCTCCAGAGATGTAACAGAAATGCTTGGGATGTGGTATGGCAGGCCTCTCAAGGCCATGTGAGAATTGCAGTATATTGGGTAGCAGTTCTCAGCTTCTCAGACTCAAGGAACCCCTTGGTAGGTACAAGGAACCTGTTGGAAAATCCCAGCTCTTGAGGGGGTGGGAGTCATTTGTTTTTTTCAACAGAAAATAAAATAGATTTTTTCAGTTTTAGTAGCATCCCAGGGTGCTGTGGCAACCTGCTTGAGAATCACTGATATAGACAATGAATTCTAGCTTATAATTCCTGTGTTGTTTATTGCTCACTGTAAAGTAAGTTTGTAGTGTTTTGCATTATAGGGATAGATAAACAGACAGAATGAACAGATACTGAAAAAATTAGCTGTAAACATAGTTTGTATCTGCACATGACACTAATGCAAATGAGTACATAACGGAGGAGGCAAAGAAGCACAAACAAATAGGTAACACAAAAACTGATGCGCAAACAAGCTTTTTTAAGCAATCAGTTAAGGTAGATGTTCTGCTAAGATGCTTGAAAATCACAGTTCAGAGTTGTAGTGTGGGCAGATCTTTAGTTTTCTTTTTCATTTTTTAATCATGTTTTTCTCCAACAGAAAGTAAACCTACCTGTTCTGAACTAATGGAAATGCCTGCTGTGAGTTTATGCCACTCACAACTGGAAAGCAAGCCACTCCACTGGAAAACATGATACTTTGCCTGCAGAGACCAATCTTTAAAGTCCAGTGGTTGCTCTGACTCTGGGCTCAAAGCAGTGAGGGCAATTATATTTAAAACTTAAGCCCTTCTTTTTAATACATTGTTTTGTATTGAGTTATTTTATCTTAGTAAACTCCAGAAGGGTCAGTCAGAGACACTGTGACTCAAACAACATAAAAAAGCCAAACACAACAAAAAGCATATCTAAGCGCTTAATCTCTTTCCCTGGGTTTTCTCTCCATCACCTTCAGCTGAACTTACCTTATGTTCTCAAGCTGGAGATCTGGCTAATCATCAGGGATCCAAGTTTTCTGCTTCCTGTGGGAAAATGTGGGAGAAGATGGATTTTTACCTTTAAGGAAGAAAAGCCTGGATTTTCCCCTTTGAACCAGGAAACTGTGGGTTTCTGCTTGCAGGCTAGCAGAGTTCCAGCTTGCAAGGAGCTTCTTGGGCCTGGAGGGAGCTGGAGAAGGGTGACTGGAGGCAGGGAATACCATATGCAAGTGTACTTGCTGTGGCAGGACAGTAGGGGGCGCTACTATGCTTAGCCACCCACCTCAGTATGCCCAACTAAAACCCCACTTCAGGTGTCTCTCCTGGTGTGCCTACATCCAGCCAACCCCTTTCTGGAGCACACCTGTAAGCCTGGGGTAATCGCTGCCACCACCTGGGCTCTGGTCTCTGTTAGGGCTCTGTGCAGCCCAGGGTACACAGATGCTGCAGACCTTGTGGGTGCTTAGCCTACTGGTAGTATCTCTGGGTGTTCCTTATTGCCTGGAGCCACCCAGGAATTTTTCAGGTAGGGAAGAATCAGATGATAATCAGGCAAGCTCTGGTAGGAGCAAAAAGCCCCCTCCCCACCCTCGCAAGCATTTACAGCTAGGCAAGCTGTAATTAATAACTTTTATTGATCAGAGAAGGGGGAAATGGGAGAGGGGTACAAGACAGAGGAGTAGTAAAGAAAATGCCTTGAGCAAAACAGAATGGGCTTGTTGGCCCTTTTAAGACGCAGCTAAAGATATATAACCCTAATTTACTGGCTACATTTCAGGTAAACTACTTACATATCCAGCAAATTCTGGAGGCCCATGCTTCGGTGTGCATTTCCAAAATGCCTTGTGAACCCTCCCCCAGACCAGGTGATCTGACCCTTAAATAACTTTTCTGACCTCATTACTTGGCTCCAACCAGAAATAGGCATCATTTAAACCTTGCTGAGGCAGACCAATCCTTTCAAAAAGTGGTCAGCAGCCCTCAGTGGAGTGACCAGAGTCACCAAACTGGTTCCACAGGTTACTTGGCGGGAAACTTAAGACAAAGAGTCTGCACACTATAAGGGAGGATGGGAAGAAGCAAAGCATACAGCCCAAACAAGACACACACAAAAACAGGGACAGACAGAAGGGATTTCTTCACACCTGCACACACATGTGGCTGGCAATACAGCTAGGCAGGGTGGTGGGAGCAGCCCTGGCAGCGCAACTGGCCCTGGGCTCCTGGTGGTGGCAGCACTGAATCTCCCCACCCCACTCCACCCACCCGAACCAGATCCCACATACTGGACCACGGAGGTGGCTCCTGCCCAGTGCCATTCTGGCACCCCGCTGTCGGCACAGAAATCTGGGGCAGGGGGGTGGTACATGCCCCCCCTTCCCCCCGATGTATCACCAGTGGCCTTGCCTATTTTCACACACTCCCTGCCTCACACACACACACCCCTTCCCCACTCACCCCCTGCCTCACACACTGGGGGTGCTGGGGCCTAGGGCTGAGGGGGCAGTTGGGAGCCCCTCTGGCAGGGCTGGTGAGCCAGGGGGCTGACGGTCAGGAATGAGGGACACTGGCAAAGCTGGAGCGGGGGCAGGAGACTGCAGGTTGGGAGTGAGAGGCACTGCAGGACTGGGTGGGCCGTGGCTTGGCAGTGCAGAGCAATGGCATGGGCCGAGGCAGGGCACTGGCATATCAGAGCTGCTTAGCACCACCAAGCAGTGGTGTTGGGGGGACACCTGCAGCTCAACCCACTACCTAGTGAGTAAAGGGGGCAGAGGAGCTCTGATTTTCCATGATAAAAAAACCAAAATCAAACACCAAAATATATAGGCACTTAGAATTTATTTAATTATAATGATTGAGGCATTGGTAGGCTTCCAAATTGCTTTAAAATGGTAAATATATCAACAGAACATTGTGTTTAACTGATACTTTTAATCAAAGAATTTTGGTTTTTTTATTAGAGAATTTTGGAATTTTTAACAGAGAAAGCCAGGATCCCTGCTAATCAGCAAAATATGCAAAGCTTTCTTGGCTCTCAACAAATGCTATTTTTTTCTCCTGGGTTGTCATTGTAATGAAGTAATTATTACTGAGATCTGTGGTCTGATTGCACACTATGTGAAGGAGAGTGGGGGTTGGAGAGTAATAATGAAACACATTGTCATGGATAAATCTGTAGGAACATGTAGATGTTTTCCTGTTTCTCTGACCTACTTGGTTTTCACATGTCTGGCTTTGCTGAGAGGGCTGTTTACCCACAGTTGAGGTAGCACTGGGGTTGTAAGCAGATCACATTCACTTTGTGCCATAAGTGGCTTGGATTTTGTACATCTGTTCAAAAAAAACAAAAAACCTCTTCTAGCTCTTTCTGCCTGAGTGTGTATGAAATGCACACAGTGACTACAAACAGCCCTGGCTGATGTCCTCCTACTGGGTGACCTGTGCATTCCAGAAAGAGGAAAATTTGCACAGAGCAGCTCAGAGTTTCATAAATAAGAAGAGAAGGGGAAGGCATTCTGGCCCATGATTTTAATTTATAACTGAGGACAATGAAATCAAATCTAAAAATATTGGATTTTTTTTTACATACCTATGTCTGGAGTACCCAGCCTCCTTTGGTCAGTCAATACAAGGTTTTTCTTTACATTTTAAAGATTTTCTGTCCTCCAAAAATTTTTCCAATTCTGCCCCTTATGTTTCTGGATTATTTTATTGCAGCAGGAGGCTTGGTGCTCCTGCTACTTCAGGAGAAGACAGCATGCAGATGGAGCAGGTGCTGCAGGAGGCAATTAGGGGTCACATGACCTAAAAAGGGGGTGGACTTACAGGATATAAGCACAGAACCTGAGCTGGGATGGTAGTTTGATCCTGGCAGCTGGGGTTGAAGTGCTCATAAACAGCAGGGCTGCAGCCAGGCTTCTGGTAAACACCTAAACTGGTGGTCTGGGGATTGAGACAAGGGGAAGTAAGGTGGTCTCAGATGGCTTAGAAGCAAGACCAGGGTCCAAAAGATAGGGGCCAAAGCCAAAGAGTAGGGCCACAGCTGAAGGGTCGTGAGAGCAAGGAAGGTCAGGGACCTGTAGCCTGCAAGGGGAAAGAGGCAGAGTCAGTGACTTGTATCCCAGGAGGGGTGAGCGCAGCCAGGAAGCCCAGAGGTCTCAACTGGCCTAGGAGTGGGGCCAGCTCTGAGGAAGGGCCAAAGGTCAAGGGAGGGCCACTGTCAGAAGCCAACACAGTCAGGGACCTGAAGCCCAGAGGAGGGCAGAGTCAGGCCCAGGGACCAGTGCCTCAAGAGAGGCAGGATCCAGGTCAAGGACCCTAGGCTATACCTGGGAGTAATCAAAATAAGTGAAGTCCCCAGGTGTGAACAGAGAGAGTTGCACCCAGGAGTATCCAAGATGACAAAGTGCCTGAATGTGGATAGAGAAAGACTGCTTGCTATCAAGCTGTGATATGTGCAAGGCATAGTCATAGTGTAAAGGGAAGTCAGAGCCATGTAATTATCCCTTAAGGCAGAGAGCAGAGACACCTGAGCTCAGGAGCATTACATCAAGCTTGGGAAGCCCGGGGGCAGCCTCCCTTTATCTAAAAGATAAATATATCAAGATGTTGCAGGTGAATGAAGGGGTGATTGCCCAAAGACAGTGAAGTTGATAAAGGCTGAGGGGGCTCCAGGAGCATCATGGCCACTCCCAGAGATGAACCCTGTTACATTTAGATACTTCTCAGGCTTGATTGTTGGTTTCCAATTTTGGCAAGCTCCTAACTTTAACATTCTTAAATTTTTTAATATAATTTTCCTCCTAACTTCAGGGCATAATTTACTCCTGTTTGACAAGGGACACTTACAAATACAAATTATTGACCCTTAAAAGGGGAGAAACAGAAATTCTTCTATGCATTCTCTCTGCCCAGTGGATGAAAGTTGGTATGTCTACTCGAGCTGCAGTCACATCTTCAACTGCAGTGTAGACACACCCAGGCTGCAAGTTCAGAGGCCGAGCTGAAACTCCCAGTGCCTTCAATTTATTAAAGCATTGATGAAAGCCATCTGGTGGCTCACTGCCAGGGTAAGAATATTGCAGATGCGGTCCCCTTGGGATTCCTGGCTTTGTGACAAACCCTGAAAGCAAGCAAGTCACTCTGGGGCTCCATTCTGTACTCCTCCCTTGGAGCTGGCTTACCAGAGGTTTATGAACCTGGGCTGACCTGTGCCATCCAACCCCTGGAACTGTGCCAAACACACCACTTTAGTCTGGCGTTGAGCTTTTGGGTTGACATTGACATCAAACTCAAAACTAACTTAGCCTTCGTGCAGAGTCATGTGTGTAAACTGAAATCACGGAGTTTTAATTCTTCGCAGACCTTCAAAGCAGAATTGTCTCTGCCCCTGCAGGACCTCAAGACCCACAGGGAAGCTGGTATGAAAGTGATGTTTGACATTAAAGTCTACCCCATGGGGGGAAGCAGGCAAAACAAAATTTACACTCCTGAATGTTTTTACAGTCCTTTGGAGCCAAACATTCTTGCTGCACAGGTATGGAAACCCAGGCACCTGAGAACCAGAGGCACACTGAGCCCTCATAGCAGGAATCCTGGAAATGTGAAGATGTGAAATCTTTATATGCCACAGGACAAAACTTGCCAATGACTCACTACACCCAGAGTCCAGGAAGGTTATGGAGTCGAGGCTAGGAGAGAGTGATGGATCCAGCAGTCATTTCCTTCCCCTGGGCTGGGAGAGAGTTTAGCAATTAGGTACCACAAGAGCTCCTGTAGCAAGGACTGCCGCAGAACCATGTCCGCGTCCTGGTGGACACTTTTTGTGGGCTATCAGAACTAACATTTTATAGAAAGAAGAGAGGACTCATTACTTCTTGAATTCCCACAGGTGACTCAAAGTGTTATGAAAAAACTAAAGGAAGTAAAGAACATTCTGAAAAGCAAGACCAAACAGGTGGGAAAGACTGTCAGCCACAATTCAGACAAACTTATCCTTTCGTATTTTCTGAGGATGGCCATTGGGTGGAAGAGCAGAAAGAAAGAAAGAAGGATTCCAGATAAGGCCATCCTTTCTGAAATCTTTCTCACCAGAACAAATCTATATTTCTGCAAAGCAGAAACTGCCATAGTCAGCTCTTTTTTTTTTTAGACTTTGTTCATAGCTATTTGTGTTGTTCCTTTTCCCCCCGCCCCCCTCACAAATCAGATTCTCTGGTCCTCAGTGTTGAGCTCAGCCAGTGCTTCATTTTGAAGCAAGCTGCTTCCAACCTCATAAGAAAGAGATGACTTAGTGCCGCAGAGAAGAAACAGTTTTGTGATAGCACGGTGGTGGCTCTCTACAAGAAATATTGCTTGTTTCAGTCCCCATAGAGGGCTTGCAGATAACTGACAGTGCAATGCTGCTTTCTAATCCACTTAAATTATATCTTGTTGTCAACTGGCAGCAATTATTGAATTTGTAATAGTACCACAGGAGTCCCAGCCAGTATTTGACAGTGAGTTGATTAAATCACTGAAGTGTAATTGAAGAGTTTGATTGCATTGCATCTGGACTGATTGGCATAAGCAGAATCTGTGTCATCAGCTGTTTTAAAGGTTGGCCATATATGTCACCACTGTGAAGGCCTTCACCCCCATGGCTCTGTAGTACACAGGCCACCTCAAAAGCCATGCTGGAGGACAGCAATAGGCACTGGCCACTAGTTCACTGGGTGAGAGAGATGTGGCTGTGATTTTATCTCCAGTCTTCTGATAACTGGTGTTATTCTTAAAGCTCCAGCTGTTTGAGTCATGTGACTCCCTGAGAATATTGGCTTGCATTTACAAGTACAAGCACATTTCTAACCCAGATGGTTGCCAAGGACAGCTTGAAAATGTAACCCCCTCTGAATCCTACACTCAGAAATCCAGAAGGCAAATCAGAAGGACCCGTTCCCCATTTTTTAATCTCATGATTTTATATCCAGTTTTAGGAATTCTTATCCTTTGAGAGTTCGCAGTAACGGACACAATATTTTATCAGTAAAACAAATGCATGTCTAACAAATGCATCCAACACAGAAGCAACAGGCACCAGTGCAAAGGAGTTTACTGACCTCGGTGTCTTTTAGACATCTGTCTATGCTCATGGTAAATACTATTTTGAATGCTTCTGTTGGACAGTATATAAGGGTACTGTGAGGGATTAATGGGTTATTTCACCTACAAAGAAAAAAAAAGGTGTGAAAAGCTAGGAGAATACAAGCAACTCCCAACTTAGTGCTCTTAATTGGTTCCCGAAAAACTGAGCATTAAGCAGAATAGCAAAACTTGCTGCCAGCTGTATGATGCCCATAAGTATTATAATGAAACTTCCTGCGTGTTAAGTGGAATCAATTTAAAACAAGCATTATAATGTAATAGTGCTAAGTGAAACAGCAGTAAGCTAGGGTTGCCTGTATTTTAAAACAAGTGATACAGTTGCGAATGTCATGTTTATGACAGAACATTATAGGTGAATTCAATATATAAATGACACATTCTGAATTATGCAAGAAGCAAGGATTTTTGTGGGTGATATATTTTATTGGGCCAATTATATAGTTGGTAGGGACCTGGACAAGTCCTTCCTCAGATCTCTGGAAAAGAAGCAGGCACAGCAGAGCTGACTAGCAGATATCACTCCTAAATATACAGTTAGTCCAATAAAGATATCACCCACAAAAATCCTTGCCTCTCACATTTTTTCCTGGACCATCACAGCTACAACATCACCCCAACAATACCATATTTTGAATGATTTATTCTGAGTCATTAAAGTCAGCGCTGTCTCATGCAGCTCCTTGTTCTGTTGACAGTCTAGTGTACGGCTCTAGAAATAACACCTTTTCATTAGTAATTTCAGATTTTTAAAATTCATCTCCCTAGAGCTTAAGCTACATCTTCCGCTCATTTAAAAACACATAGAAAAATCACACCACTTCTCACACTACATGAAAAACCTAACCCTTCAGGAAGAGCCTGTGAGTATAAATGGAGCTGCCAGCCTGCCCTGAAAATCAACAATTCAGGCTGTGACATGTCAATGGGAAGAGCAAATTCAAAAACACTAAGAGTGTCTTGGCACTTGTTATTTTGCTGCTATAGTCTCTAGACCCTTTCTATTTCCACGGGGAGGGGGAGCAGGGTCTTAGCTTAATTACTGCAGTATGACACTGAATTACTGAAGTATGACACAGAAAGAGAGGAGGACTAAAGCAGCAAGGAGTTGAATCATTAAAGGAGCAGCCTGAATTTTGCCCCAGAAGCCACAACAGAATATGTAGTTAGGTGCAATATGCTCCCCACAAGAAACTGGTAACTAACTAATAGCTGAAGTTCCTGAGCAGTTTTCAGTGGCAACTCTAAGTACAATGTTGGCTCAGTCTGGCAGTGAAGAAGTCATGGATAACAGCAACAGTGACTCCCTTTAGAATGAAAAACCACAACTGACTGCAGACAGTGATCTGTCTGCAGGACACCCAGAATAATCCTGCATCCGTTGAGTTCCCCAACTTGAAAACCTTTCTTTATTTATAATTTTTGTAGGTTTTGAGAACAAACATTACAGGAATCTTGCATAAATTTCATTGCTGGTTACCTATTAAAATGGGAGATGTGAAGTATAGGGCTAATGGGGCATCTTCATTAAGGCAAACAGGGATATTGTATCATTAAATGAGGAAAATATTTCTATTGGCAGCACTGAAGAAGGGAGTTTTAAGTAGCAGCTGAGAGTTAGCAAGCAAGCAAGGACATGTAGAGCTCACATTTCCATCAGTTGGCTTTGATAGACATCAAAGGGGCTCACTGAAACATGGTTGGACCCAACGCATGACTGGGCGGTGAATGTCAAGGGCTACAGGCCATACAGGAGGGATAGGACAATGAGGACAGGCGGGGGCATGGCACTATACATTAAGGAGGAATACACATCCTCACCAGGTAGCACAGAGTCAGAGGAGGGGCACGTGGAAGTGCTCTGGGTTAGAATACAAGGCAGTCAAAGGGAAAGAGATTTAACGGTGGGGTCTACTACAGACTGCCCAACCAAGGGGAAGAGCTAGACCAGGAATTCTTAACTCAGCTCACAGAGGTAGTTAGGTCAAAGGATGTGGTCATCATGGGTGACTTGAACTTTCCAGACATCTGCTGGGAAGAGCAGTCAGCCAGGTCTGACCACTCACGTAGGTTCCTAGCTGAAATGCAGGACCTCCATCTAACCCAGGGGGTGCACAGCCCCACCAGGGGAGACGTCCAGTTGGACCTGGTGCTGGCCATGGGTGACGACCTGGTGAGGGGGCTGCGGGTGCTCAACCACCTGGGCAACAGTGATCATTGCCTGCTGGAATTCACCATCCAGTGCAAGGTGGCAAAGGCCTGCAGCAAGGCAGCAGCTCTAGATTTCAGGAGGGCAAACTTCAATGAGCTAAGGAGAATAGTTGGGGAAGCACTGAGGTCACAGAGGGGAGGGGAGCCAGGTGTCCAAGAAGAGTGGTTGCTCCTTAAGGACACAATCCTCCAAGCTCAAAGGAAGGTAATCCCGACACGGATCAAAGGGAGCAGGAGGGCACAAAAGCCCCCATGGCTCACCAAAAGCATCCGGGAATGTCTCCTAGCAAAAAGGGAGGCGCACACCCAATGGAAGAGAGGGGCCATCACCAGGGAGGACTATACTGCAGTTGCTCGGGGATGCAGGAGGGCAGTCAGGAAGGCCAAGGCGGAGATGGAATTGGGACTAGCTACCCAGATCAAGGACAACAAGAAGTCCTTTTTTAAATACATAGGAGGCAAAAAGAAGGTACCAGGGAAGGCGCAGCTAAGCCAAGGGTCAGCGATGATCTAGTCAGGGAACTTTTGGAGGGACTGGACATATTTAAATCAGCTGGTCTGGACGATCTCCACCCCAGAGTGCTGAGGGAATTAGCTGAGGTCATTGCAGGACCCCTGGCATGGCTGTATGAGCTCTCGTGGTGCTCTGGTGCGATGCCCGAGGACTGGAAGAGGGCCAATGTGGTTCCCATCTTCAAAAAAGGGAGGAAGGAGGACCCGGGGAACGATAGGCCAGTTAGTCTTACCTCGATCCTGGGTAAGCTTTTTGAGAGAATTATTCTGGCACATGTCCACGAGAGGCCAGCAGGGGAGATTACGCTGAGGGGCAACCAACACGGGTTCATTAGAGGCAGGTCCTGTCAGACCAACCTGGTGGCCTTCTACAACCAGGTCACCAAGTCCTTAGATGCAGGGGTAGCAGTGGACATGGTCTTTCTGGACTTTCGGAAGGGCTTCGACACTATCTCTCATCCCATTCTCATTAAAACTAGGGGACTGTGGCATTGACTCCTACACAGTCGGATGGGTTACTAATTGGCTGGAGGGCCACACCCAAAGAGTGATGATGGAAGGGTCGTTTTCAGCCTGGAGGGATGTGGGCAGTGGGGTCTCCCAGGGCTCAGTCCTCGGGTCCGCACTGTTCAACGTCTTCATCAGTGACTTGGATGAGGGGGTAAAAAGCACTCTGTTCAAATTTGCTGATGACAGTAAGATATGGGGGGATGTGGGCACGCTAGAAGGAAGGAATAGGCTACAATTGGACCTAGACAGGTTACAGGGATGGGCGGAGAAGAATAGGATGGGATTGAACACTGACAAGTGCAAGGTGCTGCACCTGGGGAGGAAGAACCAGCACCATACCTACAAGCTGGGGAACTCCCTTCTTGTCAGTGCAGTGGCAGAAAAGGATCTTGGAGTCATCATTGATGCCAAGATTAATATGGGCAGGCAGTGTGGGTATGCAGTTAGGAAGGCCAACTGTACCTTGTCATGCATCCACAGATGCATCTCGAGCAGGTCCAAGGAGGTGATCCTCCCCCTCTATGCAGCACTGGTCAGGCCGCAGCTGGAGTACTGTGTCCAGTTCTGGGCGCTGCACTTCAAGAGGGATGTGGACAACATGGGTAGGGTCCAGAGGAGGGCCACTCACATGATCAGTGGGCAGCAGGACAGGCCCTACAAGGAGAGGCTACGGGATCTGAGCCTGTTCAGCCTCCACAAGAGAAGCCTGAGGGGGGATCTAGTGGCCTGTTGCAAACTAGTCAGAGGGAACCAGCAGGCATTGAGGGAGTGCCTGTTCCCCCAAGTACTATCAGGAGTGACTAGAGATAAAGGTCACAAGCTGGCAGAGGGTAAATTCAGATTAGACATCAGGAGGTGCTACTTCACTGTCAGGGCGGCTAGGAGCTGGAACCAACTTCCAAGTGAAGTGATGCTGGCTCCTACCTTGGGGGTCCTTAAGACAAGGCTGGACAGACACCTTGCTGGGGTCGTTTGACCTCAGCACTGTTTCCTATCATGGCAGGGGTCAGACTTGATGATCTGCTCAGGTTGCTTCCGACCCTACCAACTATGAAACTATGTACCCAGGAGAAAGAAGATAAGGAACAGCATTAGAGAGGCAAGTGGTAAAAGATCTAGAATAGGAATTTTATTTTTAACAGGAAAAGATTCAGAGATGTCCATTTAGAACAGGGGCAGGCAAAACGCAGCCTGAGAGCCAGATGTGGCCCAGCAGCCCATTCTATCTGGCCTGCGGGGCCCCTAAAAAATTTAGAAAATTAATATTTATCTGCCCCTGGCTGCCTGTCATGCAACCCTTGCTGGCTTGCCAAAACTCAGTAAGCGGCTGTCTGCCTGAAATAATTGCCCGCCCCTGATTTAGATAATACTCATGTAGGATTGAGAGGCCCAGGTGAGCCAGAAATATGAAAAAGGTAGCTATGGAGAGGGAAATTCTTTGAAATATTTGTCCTGGGACTGTAGTAAGGATTAAATATTTCAGAGCCATAGTTTATTGGTGTTTCTTAACCAGCAAGAGGGTCTTCTTTTTACTAGCAATGTGGGGGAGGAAGGTAAAATAGAATGACTGAACTAATGTCTCAAAATGGTAATTGGACCTTCCAAAAGAAAAGAGAAGAGGCCATTTTACTTCAGTTTTAGCCAAAGAAGTTCAGATTCTGGTTTCGTTTACAGTGATGTCAGCCTGGAAATAAATCCATTTACTTAGTCAGTGATCTCCACTTGACTTCTGTGGGTGTTTTGCATGACTAAGTACAGTGGGCTTTGGACCAAACC
The DNA here is from genome assembly GCF_001723895.1 of Crocodylus porosus. Classification (NCBI taxonomy): domain Eukaryota; kingdom Metazoa; phylum Chordata; order Crocodylia; family Crocodylidae; genus Crocodylus; species Crocodylus porosus. The sequence goes on along the minus strand of NW_017728906.1, from coordinate 184,375,313 downwards.
AGTGATTTGCTAGCCAGTTTGTCTGAATGTACCTGTGAGTCCTCTCTGTGGTCCAACTTGTTGTAGTAGTGGAAAGGCTTATGTGTCCTTGTGATACTTAGAGCTATGTTGCTCATAGAGTCACATTTCTGGCAGAGTCACCCATAGCGAACAGGCCTAAGAAGAGGTTCCAAATAAACCACAGTTCAACCCCAAGTCCTCAATGGTTAACCAGGTAGGAGATGTCGGGGTCTCAACAGCTGTAAAGACAGAAGAAGGCTACAGCAAGATGGAAGTCTCCTAGGGTTGTCTAGGGTTCCCCCTAGCCACTGGGCCCAGATCTCCACCTTATCAAGTGTGTGCGATTGCTGTTTCTGCGCAACAGCTTCCTCACATTAAACCAAGTCACACATAGGCTTCTACCATAGGAAACAACATGCTCTCCTGTACCAAAAGCCCTCTGGTGATGGATCAGTGGTGACGGAGGCAAGTCTAGTGAATCCAGCAGTCTCCAGCCATGAATCAGCACACAGATGACAGTAGCCTGATGGTCAGCTTGCACCTGGGTTGAGACAGGGATGCAATTTGGCAGCTGCTACTGTGACTAAGCAGTCCAATTTAGGATCCCCTCTGCTCCCCTCACATGCAGAACAATGAAGAGATCCCTGGGGACCTGAGGAATCATAACATCATGACTATCTTCAAGATCAAAGATAAGTCTGTGTGTAGGAATTATCAAGTTATCACTCTCCTTTCCACAGCAAGAAAAATCCTTGCCCTCATCTTCCTGAACCATCTCCTAGCTCTTGATGAGGAAATCCTTCTAGAATCTCAGTATGGTTTCAGACCATCCCATGGGACAATCAGTAAAATCTTTGTTGCCTGCCAGGTCCAAGAAAAGAGTCAGGGACAACATCAGTACCTGTATGTGGCCTTCATTCACCTTACTAAGGCCTTTGATTCCACCAATCATGAAGCCCTGTGGAAAGTACTGGCCAGATTTAAATGTCCTTAAAAGTACATGAAGGTTATGAGGCTTCTCCATGACCAGATAACTATGTTTTATGTAGCAGATCGGAGACAGATCCATTTGACATCTAAACCAGGGTCAAGCAAGGATGTGTCATTGCCCCAACTCAGTCCTCCATGTTTTGATAGTCATCCTGGTTCTCATTAAGGATCACCTTACTTCTGGAATTGACACTGAATACCAATGGATGGAGGACTCTTCAATCTGGGATGTTTTTGCTTCAACACCAAAGTATTCAAAACAACCATCCTTGACCTTTAATAAGCTGATTGCACCATCCTTGTGCACACTGAAGAAAACCTTAAAACCATGCTGGATCTCTTCAGAGAAGCCTCTCTCTCAACATCAAGAAGACTAAAGTGCTCTCTCAATCTGTCCTGGGCCATGAATTAGACACCCCTCCCCAAATTACCATTGAAGAAAAGATCCTGGAGGTAGTTGACCACTTCCCCTAGCTCAGTAGCTACCTGTCTCAGAGAGTGAACGTTGATGAGGAAACCCAACACAGAATACAGTGCACAAGTGCCTCCTTTAGGAAATTGCTTTGGTATGTCTTTATTCATCGCAATCTCTGGAAAGACACCAAAATCCAGGTCTACAATGCTGTCATAATCTCCACTCTGCTGTATGGATGACCATTGTCATCTCAAGAGCCTGGAGAGGTATCACCAATGATGCCTCTGGAAAATCCTCCATATCATATGGGAAGATTGTCACACAGTTTTCAACATCCTTGCTGAAGCCAACTTTACCAGCATTGAGTTATAGAATCATAGAATCATAGAAGTCGGGTTGGAAGGGACCTTGTAGATCTTCAAGTCTGACCCCCTGCCTGGGCGGGAGAAAAGACTGGACTCAGATGAGTCCAGCCAGGTAGTCATCAAGCCTCTTCTTAAAGAACCCCAGGGTAGGAGCCAGCACCACTTCCCTAGGAAGTTGGTTCCAGCTCCTAGCCGCCCTAACTGTGAAGTAGATCTTGCGGATGTCTAATCTAAATCTACTCTCTAATAATT
>NW_017728906.1:184342560-184373191 GCF_001723895.1 Crocodylus porosus | reverse complement strand
GGAAGTCCCAGTCCCTGCACAAGAAAATGGAGGTGAAGAATTGGTTAAAGAGTTCCACTTTCTCCTCTGGCGCAACCACCAGATTGCCCAGTGTACTTTGCAGGGGCCCCACATTACCCAGTGCCTTCTTCATCCTCCCAATGTATTTGAAAAAGGACTTTTTATTATCCTTGATCTTGGACGCTAGTCTTAGCTCTATGTCCGCCTTAGCTTTCCTGACAGTTCCCCTACAGGCCTGAGTCAATGATCCTCAAGCACCAATTTGTGGCTGCACAATCCATGGCACATGGGATGCAGACTCCTAGCATGGACATTCCATATCCTCTCTCTCTGGTACAGGAGTCTGGCACCCGGTATTCTGCAAAAATTTGTCCCCAGCACCTTAGTTTCTCTTCAGTACTGCATAACACAAGGCGATCTGGGTACTTTATGTTGCGGGGGTAAGGGGATGGCACTTTAATTAAAGCAGCTTCAAGAGCCACTCTAATTAAAGTGCCACCATCTCTCCTGTATCAGCATCCCTACACTTAAAAAATGGTGGCAGGTGCTTGAACTATAACTCATTTGATGAGCTTTAGTTCAACTGCTCCGCCATCATTTTTAAGTGCAGGGACACTGATACACAAGACGTAGGAAGCTGCTGGAGTGCAGCAATTGCCACGCTCCAAAGGACTCAATTAACTGAGTCCCCTTTGGTGCACTGGAATTCCAGTGTGTCGCAGTGTGTCCATGCTCATGTATAGATGCCCTCTGATGTTAACGGTGTACAGTTCTGTCCATACTTGGTTAATTTTAGCCATATGCAAAAAAGAGAAGCTGAAAAAAATCTGCACAGTAAGTTATATTTGACACTGCCCTCATCACTAATGCCTACAGAAATGCTATTTGGAGAGCTTAGAAATACAGCTGGGAGGAGGGTGGGGCATTTTCTCAGGGTAGATACAAAACTATCTAGGCACTGAAGTCAGTGGGAGTTTTGGTCCTGAAGTCAATGGGCCACTGGACCAAACCTGGGATAAACTTCCGACACAGTGGGCACATCTACACATGCAATTAATATGATTGACTAAACTCCAGAGTAATTTGAGCTGGAGTAAACTAATCCCAACATAATCATCTACACGTGTGTTTAAGTGCTGTAATTTACTCTGCCGTCAGACAGTACTTGTGTATGATAGGATTATGTGACAGTGCAGTAAATTAGTCTATGCTGGTCTAATTGCTGTGCATATGTAGACGGTGATGCTTTACAATTAGTCTACTGTGCAATAAAGTGCACGTGTAGAAGCGCCCACAGTGACTATGCAATTGTACTCAGTTCTCTTGTATCTATCTCAGCTACTTATATGACCCCCACTGTCATAACATCTGAGTGTGTCAAAGTCTGTAACATATTTATTTCTACCATCCACCTGTGAAGTAGGATGGTATTATCTGCATAGTGCACATGGGGGATTGAGGAACAATGAACAAAGATATTGTATTCTCTCACATACAGCATGCTCCTGAATAAGATATTCACCTTGTTTTTGAAAAGGCAAAATGAAGGGGGAAAAAAATCTTTCCTTGAAAATACTGATAAGAAACAGGAAGTAACAGAGTAGCAGCTTCTGTAGCAGGAGCTTCTGCCATGTGGGGGGAGGAGGAAGATCAACTGTCCACAGCTGGCAGCTAAGGAGCCACAGGGCAGCATTACCTTCACTTTCCCCCAGGAGAGGCAGAGACTGCTATTACTGTATTTCCTTGCTTATATTGTGCACCCCAATTTCCAGCAGTTGAAATTAGAAAAAAGATAGGATTACCATATTTCCAGTTCCAAAAAAAGAGGCCACCTTCTAGGGGGACACCTCACTCTCTACCTGCAGCCCCCTGGCCCTGCCAGTGCCCCTAACGCACAACCTGCAGCCCCTCCCCCCACATCCCTGCTGCTGCCCCTTAGTCCTGACCCGCAGACCTCTGGCCCTGCCAGTGCCCCCCCACTGCCAACCCATAGTCCCTTGCCCCTACGGGCCATGCTGGTGCCACTCACTCCCAAGCCACAGCCCCCTGGAACTGCCAGTGCCCTGCACTCCTAACTCACAACTCCTCTATCCTGACCAGGCTGGAGCGTAGCAGCCCCAATTCGTGCAGGCGATGGGAAAGCGAATCTAGCTCTGGTGCAGGCTGGAGGGAAGAAGAGAGGATGTCTGTGGCACACCCCCACCCTGAGCTAAAGCTCCAGCCCCTTGCTAGGTGGCTTGGCCATGCCCCCCTCCCCAGGGGCAGTGTCTCCTAGGGCCACCCAGCCCACACAAGCACAGGCACCGGCATAGCCACGGAGCCCCCACTGCTGTCAAAGAGCCCCCACCCCCTTGCCCTGCTGGAGGGGCAGGTGCCTCCTCCCTGACCCTGCTGCAGCCCTGGTGCCCAGACAGCTTCCCCCAGCACTGCCCCTGCCTCCAATCACCCTCCCCCTGCTCCTGCCACTGGAGCAGAGCAAAATCCCAGACATTGATTTCTATTTCAAAAAACTGCCTGCGCAGAGATTGGAGGACTCAAAAAGATGACATGTTCAGGAAAACCCGGACGTATTGAAACCCTAAAAAACATGCACTGTACATGCAAGAAAATATGGTTCTAAGTGATTTTCCTGAGGTCTTACAGGGAGTGTGTAACAGAGTAAGATCTTAAAACATGGTTTGTCAAGTCTTGATGGCGCTTCCTACCCACCAGCCTATCCTTGCTCTCTGAGAGAGCTTGCAGAAGTGCTATGCCTCATCCACGTACTGAACTCATAAATTCTACTACTGCTGGTCATATTATGGCAAATGCTGAAGGCTAGCTAGGCCACAACCTAGGTAGGGGAAGAATTATCTGACACTCGTTTGGAGCTGGTATTGTGCATGCAGCTGACAGCAAACCAGGAAGATCAGAAGCAGAGATCAAGTTCCTCAAAGCTTGTGGATATCAGACCCATGGTTCTGTCTCAGGCAAATTTCTACCATCTTAATCCGTGTCTGAACACCTTTAACTATACCCCAAGAGCAGGAATAAAGCAGCCTAGGGCAACTGAAACAAATGCAGCAGAGTCACTCTACACCAGCTGAGGATCTTGCCCAGCTTGTCCTCAGTCACTGCATAGTCATAGTAAGGCCTCAAATAGGAAAAATGCAGAAGTTACAGTGTTGTTATCTTTCCCTCTGTAAATTATAAATTAGTTTCTTTGTTCAAAGTAATGCCTGGGGACAGTTCCTGCCCTGGAATTGGGTGACATTTTGTATTTTCAAGATTGAAATAAAGGAAACAAAGACTTCTGAAAGAAAGAAGCTATTTATTATTAGCTGCCATTCAGGCTTGACATTTGGCCTAATCTTCAAGAGTTGTGTACCTGCAGCTCCCATCAGCATCAGGAGGATTTGGGTGTGATTCGACCTTCTGGATATCTGGCCAATTGTGTTGCAGTGACACACAACACAATTGTGTTGCATATTTTGTGAAGCTAAAACAATAAATGCAGGTTACATATTGCATAATCTGGCACAGATACTCTTCGTCTGGGGCTTTCTACACTGCACATTGAAGCTGCTGCCATTATTGCTCAACAGCTCACTCTTCTGCAGCTGATTGATCACAGTCATAGAAACTTGTTGAGCTGGGTCTTAAAAACCTCCAAGGATGGTGATTCTACCACCTCTTCAGGCAACTCTTCTCACCACCCTCCAAATGACAAAGTTTTTCCTAATATCGAACTTTAACTTCCCTTACTCTAATTTGAGACCATTGTTTCTTGTTCTGTCAGCTGCCACCACTGAGAACAGTCTAGCTCCATTTAATAGGCTTTGCCCAGTCTAGCTCCATCACCAAGACACTGCAGCCACAAGGAGGGAACAGTTGCTAAACGATGTACATGAACACTACACATAAATCTAGGGCAGGAAGTGAAGGATGCCATGTGCAGTAGAAAGTGCAGCAGGTATCAGCGGAGGTGGAAGGTGAGCATGCAGGACATTGTGACTAAACGCCCTTACTCTGTTAAAAGTTCCTTGCAGAGGTGTCACTGGGAATGTTGGTGCCCTGGGTGGGACGTAGGGTAGGAGGAGAGTACTGAGCCAGGGAGAAAATCTTACCAGAAATTCAAAGACTCTGGCTGCTACCATTGCCATGGTACATTCTCCCCTCATACTAGGGGCTACTGGTACACAGGATCCCTACACACTGTGCAGCATCAGGAACTCCTGATGCTACACAAGTGTCCCAGGGCTGCCATTCTGGTGCCCCCTCTAAATTGGCACCTGGGACTGGTGCCCTGTTCATCCAACTCTAGTTAGTCTAGTAGTTTCATGGGCTGTTTAACAACTACAGGTGATAAGGTTCATATTTTTCTATACTGTTAGACCTGATAAACCTCACTGTTCCTTCTGGCCTTGTAATCTATGGGAGAAATCCCATCCTTGTTGAAATCAATAGGATTTTTCCCATTAACTTTAATAAGTCTTGTATTTCACCCTGTAAATCTACAAATGAATTTAAGTCAGGCTTAGTGTATGGGCAAACACTGAAGCAAAAAGAAAACTTATGCTCGCTGAAGCATCAACACCTCTCCCAGGGATCCTCTATTCTGTTAAAGCTCCAGAAATGTCAACTTGTTCCTGGTGAGTATCGTACAGATGTCTGGGGGCCTGTACACATTTATGCTGGTGCAACTTACATAGTTTTTGTGTACTGGTGTATACTCATGAATGATGACCAGCTTTCCCAGGCATTCAGTAGGCCCCAGTAGTGTATCACCACTAGGTGGCAGGGAAGCGGGTAAAACAGAGAGCTTCCCTGAGATAAGTTATAGCCACATGACACTTAAACCAGTCTAACTTCCACTGCTTCATTTTACTCCTGATTGTTCCTGGGATAGTTGTACATGAGATTTGGGCAAGGTGCATTCATGTAAAGCTGTACATTATGTGTATATCCTCTCCTTTTTCCATCGGTATAAACCTGTCATGTACCAAGGGCTTGATAGTACTAACCCAGCCAGATGCTATTTGTAAGACTCAGTAGGACTCCAGCATAATAGATGCTGCCTCCTTTTCTCCTTGGCTTTAAATAATTTTTAAGCATTCAATCAAGTTTTCACTCAAGGCTACAAAATTATTTTATGAATTTTGTTTTTAAAATTTAGACATAATGAAACCCTGACTTGTTTTCAAAAGTAAGATGATTTAGGGTGTGTCAAAATTTGTTCATAATGTGTTTTGTTCTTAGTAAACATGATTTCCTTTCATTTCCTTCCAGGATTACCATGGCTGGTATTCAGACATTTGCCCTTCACAGTAAATCCTGAGGTTAAGGTTGCTCCTGGCTCCCAGTAAAGACAGTGGATATGTTTCCTTGTACATCATTAGGGCAGGAGCTAGTTCTTCAAATGCAGTGACTCTCTGTATGTTATATCATCCCTATAGTTTTCTTTTAAGAAAACATAAATTGAGGTACTGATCCAATTAATTGCTTTGTATCAAAACCACATCACACTTGTAAATGTTAGCAACCAGCTAACATATTGTCTCTTATCGGTGCCAGTTATAGGATCATGGTCTCACATGGCTAGAAATGATGGCAAAATTTAGTTCCATGCCCTCCATCTTTGCGTTGTCCTGTTCAAGTTCCACATCCCTCAGGTTTAGCACCTACCCTGGGCAAATCTGTCTGCCCCAAACTCAGATTCTCAACCAAAACCCATGGAAAATATTTTTCTTGCCACTCCTCTTTGGCACAGGCCACTGTGTTTATTTCAGGCCAATACAGTGAAGTGAAACATTAAAAACTTCAGTCCTGAGTTCTCCTTTCAAAAATCTGAACCACATCAAAAGCTCTGAAAGCAGAGACAGTCTTACCACAGATACTTTCCCTTGTACACCAGCAGAAGATTTAATTAGAGTTAAAATAAATCTTTAATTTTAATGTAAAGCTAAAACTCAACCCCCTGGAGCAGTATGTTCTTGGAGATACAGCCTTGGTTTTATTTTAATTTAGAAAAAGCATAAAGCCACATTTCCCTGCCGTGATCATATTTCATGGCTATGTATCATGCCTGTGAAATATTAACTTATTCCCTTCCTCCCTACAGCGTTTAGTTCATACACACTGCTGGTGTTAACTTTGACTTTTTATTTGAAAAGCTCAGTGGTGAACTAAAAATTCCTGAATAAGCTTTTTTAAATACAGGGACAGCTATGGAGCTTAGGGGTTTGGGAATGGGCTCTGGCATCTCTCTCATCTATGACATTAAACTCTGTTCAGTGCTGATCCTCAGCAACCGAAGTTAGAGAGGTGCTTAACACCCCCCAAGATATGAGGGCATGATGAGAGGGATGATGCTATTAGGCATTTATTTTGGGTTTTTAATCTTCAAATCTCAAAGTGTTTGACACAGCTGGGTAAGGCATAATCATCACCACTTTACAGGCATAGAAAATGAGGGATAGAGAGGTTACAAGTAAAGTTTTCAAAAACTCTCAGGCACCTCTTTTTCAAAATGTCATCAAAAGCCTTTCAAATATTGAAGCCTTGAATAAGTCTAAAAACAGGACTTGAGTGAATATCAAACATTATGGACCCAACTGTAGAAGAAGGGCCCAACTCTGAAGCAAGGCCAGGGATGAAACTCCTTACCGCTTGTTTCCCAGTCCCAGTGCTGTGGATCAAACTGCCTCTAAGCTGGGCTTAACTTCATTTCCCCATGCACAGAAATCTACAACACGAACAGCCATCACCATGACTGACTCCCTTTTAGGGAAATTTAACACAAGGGTGGAGGCCTGGATTTGCCACGAGACGTGAATTACCTTCCTGTTTGTATGGGGGCAGGGATGCAAGAGCAGAACAGCGTGGGACACATTAAATTGCTCTGGGGATGAACCTAGTTAAACACCTGGGGCGCATCCAGATGTGTGTGCTCATGCGCTTCCCCAGGGACAAATAACTTATCCCTGAGGAAAGCCTGTGAATGTGTGCTCTGGCACATGGCAAGTTACCCTGGGTAGCATAGGGGAGGCTGGGGCAGCACCTGGGCACCTTCTGGGGCTCTGGCAGTGGTGATCTGGTGTGTGGAGCCTGGCTGGCAGCTGGAGTGTAGCTCCAGCCAGCCAGGCCAGTTTCAGGCAGTGCATGCTCCTGCCAAGTGCATTTACCTGCTTTTTTCAGGTGTGGGTTTTTTTGACACCGGGATCTCCCAGTGTCAAAAAACCCCATAGCACTTCAAATTAGCAGCACAGCAAATGCCTGCATATGCAGCATGTGTGGTTTGCAGTGCTGCAGATGGGTCTGCAGCATGGGTGACTGATGACTCCTGGCTCTGGGTGGGCACCAGCCACCGACTGCCAACAGGGGTGGGAGGGCAGTGCCCGGTTGCCACTGCTGGCAGAAGTGCCAGCAACAAACCAGAAGTGCCACTGGCGTTTGCAGCTGGTCACTGCCGATGGCACTACTCAGGGTGGACACCAGCACTCCCCACTCCCCAGCCGGCGAGGGCCAATTTTAGGGGGGGCACATGCCCCCTCCCATGTCCCTCCCTACACATCACCTATGATCTGCAGCACTGCATACCACATGTGTGCACTCATCTGGATGCACCCCTGGGGTTTGGAGGGGAACAGTCACATAAAGGTGCATTTCTATGTTTCATTGACACTGTCTAATCACTACCATCGTACTAATTTGTTGCTGTTGCTGTCAAGGCAGCAACTATCATGTGCACTAAGTTCCCTTCACATAGCCCAGGTTTTGCAATCAAAAGAAGAGATGGGAAAGCATCTGGTTTATGAACCGAGAACTGCAACATGGAAAAACTGATGTTGCCACAATACAGCAAACCAGGGGCTCATAACAGGTGCTCTAGAGAAAGATGCAAGAAATCCCATAATAACCAATTATCCCTTCCCATATTGGAAGTGATTACTAGCTGGCTCTGACATGACACATGAGGGTTTCTAGCCCTTGCACATGTTTATACCAGCTAATAGGACTCCAGATGTCCTTGTAAATATAAACTTTTCTGAAGAGCTGACTACATTGCAATCAGTCTCCCCCTTCAGTGCCCTCTGCTATTTCTTTTTCCCTTTTCAACTCCCCATTGAGTTTCTTCTTGAGACTCAAATCCTTGTGTTTGTTACAGGCTTCTCCTGCCTTTCCTTCTTCCACTTCTGAGAGGATCGATTTGACATAGGCAGCTGGAGGTGAGGCCCAAAACACAGCACTTGGGGGGTTTCTGCACTGGGAAAAAGGGAAGATGCCTGCAATAACTGCTGACACAGGCTGCTTCTGAAGAGGAACAAGGCAAAGGCACATATGTAGGACAAGCAGTGAGTATTTCTCCAAGCACAGGAGTGGGCTGCTTGGACTTTCTGTATCATTGCCCAATTCAAATATTTACCAGTGGTTTTTAAGCTAGTATTTTCCCTCCCCCTCCTGTTTTCCCTCCTTCCCCATTTTGCCCTCATCTGTTACAAAGCCCTGCTGGCAGAACTGTCAGCTGAGATATAAACGACCATGTGCTCTGTCCCAGTAGTCCAGCTGGCAAAGCCCCTGGTGTGGGCACAGCTCTGCCAGCCTCTACTGGCAAAGCTTCTGTCATTCAGCAGGTCTAGGCCAGCTCTGGTGGCAGAAAAACTCTCTCTGTTGGCATCCAAACCCAGGCACCTAAGGAAGCCAGCCACCAGCAGCAGTAGTTATAGCTGTCTTTCAGCCCCCCACTTTCCCACCTGCCCCACATTCATTACTATTTATTATTCTCTCCCCTTTCTTTGGGTAAATCACTTCCAGCTTGCTCACTTTCTCATACTAATTGTTAGTTACACATGTGTGCTTGCTTGTTTGCTTGCTTCCCTCTTCTGAGTTCAAGCCTTGCCCCAGATTTGTGCCAAAAGCAACCCCCACGGGTGGATCTAGAATTTCCTAAAGGGGGGTACGGTCCATCACCTTTCAGACCATGGTGGTATGGGAGTGAGGAGTGCCTGGAGTCTCCAGGCTGGTGAGGGAAACTGGGAGCTGAGCTGACCCAGTGCTTGAAGGCGGAAGAGGGGTGTTGCTTCACTACTGCCACAGCAGTCCCCAACTTATCTGGGCATGGGGGGAGTCCCAGAGCCACTCCTGCTCCACTCCAGCTGAGACTCAGCCAGTGACAGTGGTGCTGGTGTGCAGGTTCCTCCTTCTAGCAGCTGTTCACTGCCCCCTCAGTCCCAATAAAAAAGTCTGCTTGGAGGGATGGAGGGGCTAGAAACAAAGAGATGTTAATAGGAGCTTTATCTCTTGCACACTTTTTGGATCATCACAGCTACAACCACACTCCAGCCCTACTTGACCAAGTTGAAATGATTTGATAAAAATAAAATTTCGGTATGGTTGAAGCACTTTTTATTTCGATAAGATTGTTCAGAGGTAAATATTTCCTCCAGCTCTTCTAGCCACAAGTTTATACTCCACTGCACTGCAGTTCATTTTGCAAATAATGCAGCCAGCTGCCAGTCATGCACACACATTTACTGTAATGCCAGTAAGGGGGGAAAAACAAAGCAACAAAACACCCACTGATGATTGCAAAAGCTGTTTGGCTCTGTCTGCCTTGAGTCAGCTGAGCACCACAAAAATGATTCCCCTACTGTGACTCAAAAGGAATCTGACATGCACTCAAAAATTAAAGAACATATCAGTGATTTTCCAGGTTGACCTCTATGTATAAAAGAAAATCATACTGAGAACAAAGCTGAGATGGGCTGGAAAGGGAACCCCAGATCCAACCCTCAAAACATGGCAGAGAAATCATCACATAGGAAGAACATCTGGAAGAACTGGGATTATTTAGCCTGCAGAAGAGAAGTGGGGATTTGATAAATCTTCAAGTCTGGAAAGGATTGTTATAGAGATGTAGTGCTTTACTGTGCCCTGTGGACACCAAGAACAGAAGATGTAATAGACAATAAGAAAGATTTAGGTTGGATATTAGGAAGAACTCTGAGTGTGGTTAAACACTGAAACAGATTACCTAGAAAGGTTGTGGCATTTCCATCACTGAACATTTTTAAAATCAGGTCAGACAAAAATTGGTTCAGATGGTTTCGAGAGGAATGATCCTGGCTCAAGCGGAGGCTTGGACTAAGTGGCCTCCTGAGGTCCCTTCCAGTCCTGTTTTTCTACAATTCTATAAACTCTCTAGATGGATCTGGCTCCGCCTTGGGTTGAACCACAGCTGGAAGTCTGAGAACAATTATCCTTATGGGAGTCTCCATATTCACATTCATATCTGAATTCAAACTTCATATCTTTTGTTTGAGTCAATCACTATATGCATTCCTATTGCTTCTTTCCTTTAATTTAAGATTTTTAGTGCTTAGAAAAATGCATCTGAAGAATTAATGCATGATTGGTGACATTACCAGCTGGCAGCTGTGAAAAGAGATCATGGTAGATAACACTATTGAAGAGATACTTACTTTCCTCTGAGCGAGAGATGGGATATCTGTTGACATGGGGCTATGATCTGGCACAAGATGTGGACTCCCACAGTGTTGTTTCTATTTATGTGTATTATGAGACCCACTTAGACCTAGTCCTGTTGTGCTAGGCACCAGACAATCCATAATATGAGACAGGCCTTGCCCCAGAGAGTTGGGAATGAGGCCCATGTCCCCTGCATTACAATCCTGCTAATAAACCACAGTGGCTTTTCATGTCATGCATGTGTGGTATTTATGAAATACAGCCCAGAGGAGCTTTGAACAATTCTGATGAGGTATCAGTGCAGGCCTGTGAGATATTCAGAACATCTTGTTTTCAAACGAATTTGGTTACTCTTTGAACTTGGGAGCTAGTGTTGCTGGATTGACAGAATCAGCAAAGGCAGATGGTTTTCTGCATTTATAAAAGAGGCACATCACAGATAGGGACAGGCAGGATGAGCTTGTCCTTCATTCTTAGCTAGAGAGTGAGAGGGTTTCCCTGCCCTGTCTTTGGCCTCTATGTACTGAGTCAGACCAGTGAGGATGTTGATTCCTCTGAGGATAATTTTTAGCAGACAAACAGTCTTGTGAATGGGTGCTCACAGCCTTTTTAAGACTGTTTTTGCCCAGTGTAGATCAAAATTCCAGTGGCTTTGTAAACACCTCACCGACACGATGTAAGCACATTACTGTTTCTTGACATTTTCGTTACTGTATCTTGACATTTTCAGAAGGGCATGAGGTCCTAAAAAAAGAAACAGCCTCTTCCCAGGGTAACATATGTTTTCAATTTCAACCAGGAGTGGTGCAATAGATGGCCTTATTATAAATACGCAGCAGTTTTTCCAGATGAGTCTTCCTCCTCCCCTTTAAAATGACCTGATACAACAGCAACAAAAAGGGAGAAAGAAAGTGGGCAGGAAGTTCCCTTGGTGCATGTATGTGCCAAATTAAGAATGTGCTGATGTCTCACATTAAAATTCAAGTTATCTGTTAAGGCCCTGATGCTGCAAATATTTACAGAGATGAATTACTTATAGCTTGACAAAGGTTTCCAGCCTCCATAAAAGAGATTATGTAGTATTCTCCCTCTGCAACTACTTTTTCTTTGGTGTTAAGCTGTCTTTGTTAACTTTCTCAGTAAATGCTCATTTTTGTATGGTGCTGCTAGCGTGTCATGCAGTTGCTGCTCTCAACAAGTGCTATTTATCACAGAATTTTCACATTCTCTCTGACAAAGACCCTTGCAACTGTTGACCCTATTCTTGATTCAGGCAAGCAATGACCACTGGCGGTAACGGGATCATGCCCCGATCTGTTAAATCAGTGTGACTGGGATATAGCCCATCAGGATTTGGCCACATACAACAGTGCATTGAGCTTACTTACCAGCTTCCTGTCTTTTATGTGGCTGACCTGCACTCAGTTATTATGAAGGTAGCCCTATCCTTCCAATTATAGGACCTGGCTTTCAGTTGCTTATGACCCTGTCAAATGTTAGCCAGCTGAGCAGACAAGGTTCTTTGGTAAATCTGATATCTTTTATTAGACCAACTAAAATAGTTGGAAAAATTCTTCTTTGCAAGTTTTCAGGTATAAACACTCTTCTTCAGGCTGAGGAAGACTGCAGCTGTTTTCTGCTCTTCCTGGATAGGATAGAATAGACTAGAAGCCCCAGGCCACTATGCAAGAAAGCCAGTCAGTGAAAATGCTATTTGAAGCAGTCAATGGGTGAGGAACCAGGTGGGAAGGGGCGGGGAATGTAGACATGGTGATGAGATGTAAGTTGGTAAATAGTAGAGAGCTTACCCAGGGTAGATGTTAGGCACATTGTAATGTGCCATAAATCCAGTGTCTGTATTTAGTTCATGATTTTTTGTGTCCAGTAGGTTGATGAAGTGAAGTTTGTAGGCTTGTCTGCAAAAGGTGTTTTGTAAATTCCCTTTGAGGATTAGAACTGAAAGATTGGAGAGAGAATAGTTGTCTTGTGAAAAATGTGGCCCCACAGGTAAGTGGGTATTCTTGTCTTCAAGAGATTTTCAGTGTGTGTTCATTCTGGTATGCAGTTGTTATTTGGTTTCTCCTACATATTTTCCACTGGGGGGTTTGGTGCACTGGATGAGATATATAACATTTCTGGAGGTGCAGATGTAAGATCCAGGTATGGTGATGGCTCTGTTGTGCAGTGCAGTCCTTATGTCCTTAGACCAACACAGCTACAACCAATACCCTGAAGCCAGTTGAACAAAAAGGTTGTATGGTTGTGTTGAGCTTGATCTGAGAATTAGGATGGGAAAGGGGTCTTTCGTGTCCTTTTCTTTCACAAGCTCTAGCACTCCTGTCTCAGAGCAGGAGCTTTGATGGGTCATGGTTTTCACTTCAGCATATTCCTTTCTGCAGTGCTTGTGAAAATCTACCGAAATTTAGCCATTATAAGCCTTAAAATCATAGCTTGCATAGGCTTACAGAGACTTGTTAAAGTAGAGGCTCCATTTGCATAGGGTATACTGAAGCGTAGAGCTAAGTATCATTGAATAATAGAAGCACAGAAAATTAGGGTTGGGGGGGAAGGGACCTCTGGTGGCCATCCAGTCCAACCCCTTGCTCAAAGCAGGACCATCTCTAACTAGATCATCCCAGCCAAAGCTTTTAGTCAGGTTTTGAAAACCTCCAAGGATGAAGCTTCCACCACCTCTCTGGGTAACCTGCTCCAGTGTTTTACTGCCCTTCTAGTGAGAAAATTCTTCCTAATATCTAACCTGAACTCCCCTTGCTGAAACTTGAGACTGCTGCTCCTTGTTCTGTCATCTGCCACCACTGAGAACAGTCTAGCTCCATCCTCTGAACTCTAATTTTGAAGTAGCTTCCTTGAACCAGACACAGTATTCAGATTTGGTTGGACTGGCCCAAACATAGATACACTATAACCTCCTTACTCCTATTCTGTATTCCTCCATTTAGACCTCCAAAGATCGCTTTAGCTCTATCAGCCTCAACAGCGTATTGGGAGCTCATATTCAGCTAACTGCTTACCAAGACCACCCAGCTTTTACAGAGCCTTCTCTAAGTATACACTGATTGCTTTGTTCCTATATGTTTAGGTTTACTTTTTGCTGTATTGAAAAGCATAATGTTTGCATATGACAAATTTACCAAGTCATGTCAGTCACTGTATCAACAACCCCAGCTCATAATCAGTTACTATTCCCTCAGTCTTTGGGTCATTTGCAAACCTTATCAGTGATGATTTTTTGTTTTCTTTCAGGTCATTTATTAAAATATCTGAAACTGCAAGGCCAGGTACAAGAATCTGGCAGAATTCCTCGCAAAATGCCTGTTCAATGATGATTTTCTATTTCTAATTACATTTTAAGGCCTATCATTTAACCAGGTTTTAATCCATTTAATGAGAGCTATGTTGACTTTGTATCATTCTTCATCAAGACATTCTGTGGTAAGCCAAATGCCTTACAGAAGTCTAGGTATATTGTATAAGTACAATGATCTTTATAAACCACACATAATCTTATAACAAATACAAAGTGAATTCAGTAAGAACTACTTCCCATAAACCCATGTTGATTGGGATTAATTCTACTATCCTCTTTTAATTTAACATAATGCCAATAGTAAAAAAAAAAAGAAAGAAAAAGGAGCCCCAGGAAACTACAGGCCCATTAATGTGACTTCCATATGATACTAGGTCTTAGGAAATGAAAGAATAATCAAGAACGCAGAGAAATGCATTTTTTTCTGGCTTCCTCTGAAGCACTAGACATTCACAGCAGCTAGGGAAGGGAGGCTAGCTTGGGTGTAACGGTGCCCAATGGCTGCCATGGTCTCCCCTGCTTCACCTGTGGCAAGTTAGGGTGTTATGTCTGGTGTGTGTCAGGGTTGATGGTAGTTTTACTACAAGGTTAAATCAGGGGTGAGCAATTATTTGGGCTGACAGGTCACTTAATGAGTCATGGTGACCTGTCGAGGGCTACATCTCTCTCTCTCTCTCCCTCTGCCCATACCTCCCCTCCTGGGGCTGCAACCAGTGTGGAAGCCTGAGCCTGCACACAACTGCAGCATGCCCTGCCCTTTCCCCACCCCCTCGTGCCTGGAGCCCCAGCCCAGAAGCTGGTGGACGTATTTGGGCAGCTATGGATGCGGCTGGCAGCTGCTGGATCCAAGCGGGGGTGGGAGGAGGCTTGCTACAGCTGCAGGCAGATTTATGCTTCTGCTTCCACACTGGTGGCAGCCCAGGCTGAGAGAGAGAGACAGAGCCCAACACAGGAAGCAGCTTCAGCCACCTGGCACCTAGTGGCTGCCAGAGCTGGAGCTGCCTCCCACTCACAGGCTGGATCCATTCACATGGTGGATGCCTTCCTGCAGGCCAGATCCAGTCAGTTGACAGGCCGAATCTGGCCTGCAGGCCATATTTTGCCCACCTCTAGATTAGATTATGGATTTGTATGGGATGGTTTGGATAGGGCTGATTCTGCCTCAGGCAGGGGACTGGATGAGATTACCTGTGGAAGTCCCTTCCAGCCCTAAGTCTCTATGATTCTGTCAAGAAACTTCTCAGTGTACTTAATCTAATAGAGTTTACTCATGTCCTCTGGTTCAACCAGTCATCAGATATGGGATCATAAAGAATTTTTTCCCAGGTCAAACTGGCTCGGATGTTTGGGGAGGTGCAGGTAGTTTTCATGCGTGGGTGTACGCAGGGAGCTTCCTTCCTTTGCAGCCTGAGGTGTCAGTCACTTCTTATGACCATCATTCTAAACACTTTTTACCTCAAATTTCCCACTATTGCAGGGTCTAAGGCACCGGTGGCGTCATTTCCTCTGCTTTCTGTTATGCATAATAGGTTCCCTTCCATCCACAGATTGCTTTGTGGCTAAGTGATTGCTTGTCCAAAGTATTCCTTCTAGTCTTATGTTCCTAATTCTTTATTGAGTCCCATATCACCCACTCCATTCTTTTGCCTAAGGCACTTGGAGGCACATCTACATGAGATGCTAACTGCACAGTAGCCTAATAATACTGAACAGTAGCATGTCACAGTACAAATAGTGCTAATACCCAACTGCACAGTATTATTAGGCTACTGAGTAGCAGTGTCACTAAAAAGGCGTGCACCAGTGCTACTGTGCAGTAACACTGGTTACAGCACATTAATCTAGTACTTGATTATATATGTACTGAACTCAATGTACAGTAACTATGGCACATTAATGAACATGTAGATGTGCCCACTGTGCTTAAAAATACCATATGTAACATACAAATTGAGGGAATGGAATAGCACCAACATGCTTTCCATTTATGCCCAAAAGCAAATGAATGCAAAATTTTTTGTTTACAGATATTTTTAAAATATAATTTAGGAGGCAAGGAATGACTTAAACAGTTTTCAGAGGCTGGCACAAAATGGAATGTGTATTGCTGTTCAGTTTGAAGCAACAGTTCCCAAACTTTTGGGGCTTGTAACCCTACTTCTAGCGCAAGGCTGGTTCTTCCACTTTAACTTCAATGGGGCTCTTGACAACACTTATAAGTGCCACAACCCTTAGTGAAGTCACAACACACCAGTTTGGGAACTGCCGGCTTAGAACAGGGTTGCCCCATTTTACAGATAGATAGATAGATAGATAGACAGATTGATTGATTGATTGATTTTTCTTTGTTAGAAACTTTTTATAACAGATTTTTCATATCGCCTGTCACTGTTCTGACAAGTGAATTGAGACTCTATTATAGAAAGTTTCTAACAAAGAGAAAAATGCTAACTCAGGACTGTCCTTGTCCTGAGTCTCTTCAAGAAATTCTATGAAATAGCACCATTTATTGGTATGGATCATTCAGGGAGGAATCCTTAAAGGAGCAAAGAAACCAGGATGAACTATCAGGACCGGCATGCCTAAGTAAAGTCTAGCAAACTGTGGACACAAAGGGAATGTCTTTCAACTAAAGTAAGGATGCCAATTAAAACAAGCCTCCTGTGGGGATCGTCTTAAACAATTGGAACTTGCACAGCCAATAACCCCAGATTTCACTGATCTTGGCAGTGGGAGGAGTTAATATTTTTACAAGGTTGAACTGTTGTCAAACAATGAATCCAATGTGCTTGACAGACATACGCTTTCCTTCCAACAGCAGGCATTCCGTATCAGCTTTCTCCACTTGCACTTTTCCCCCATGAAGACACATTTATTACTGTTGCAGAAAGGTTACTTCTACTCTTATTTGGTGCTTGTTTTCCCTATCAGTGATGGATGGAAAGACATTCTTCAAATATACTTGCACCTAGAAAAAACTGCTTTACAAGCATGCGTACCAAACATCCAGCAACTCACTGCATGCATAAATAAGTTGATGTGCAATTATCCTGTTTGACTATGTAAACAAGTTTTCTGGGTGCAGTGAATCACTACATTTTTGTTGATGTACCTTGTCCATCAGCTTTACAAAAATGTGTCCTGTGATTTCAGAATACTGATTTGTCTCATCATCATGGTATGACCATAGAGGACTCCTGGGCTAGACAAAGTAACAATCATATAGGGTTGTGACCATCTCTGTCCTGAAGAATTTACATTTCAAATACAGAAAGAGAGATGAAGACTGGAAAGGAAAAAACAGAGGCACAGGGAGGTGAAGTGGTTTGCTCAAGGTCACACAGTAAGTTGCTGGTAGAGTTAGAATGTCACTAAAGTTTCACTCCTGGCTCTAACTGGACCCTTTTATGCCATATACCTTGGGCTACCAGGGGATAACATTTAGGCAATTGAATTTAGATGGTCAGAAGAGTTTCCTGAACTGGGCTGTAGCTCTTACGTAGGCATTGTTGCTTTCATGTGGCATCCCTCAGCACTGTGACAGAATTTCCTAGACTCCTTGACAATGTTCTACCAGATTGAGAAAACCATCACTTCAGGTTGTTCTTGCTGAACTTGAGGGCCAAAGACTAACTGGTGTCCTTCCTTGATGGATTTTACAGTGGCCTCCCTTAGCAAGTCATAGTATATTGCCCCCGCCCCAGCACTTCAAACATTTAAAAATGGTGCAATGTTTATTTGTAAATGTGGATTTGTTAAGAGTGACCACTATGCCTAGCACTTCCTTCTTGTCACCACATGAGGTTCTCCCTCATCTTATCCTAAAAAGAGCTACAATAGTGCCAAATGTGGCTCCTTCTGTCTACAGATACATCCAGGCAGCAGCTTTTATGACTGCAAAACTAGAAGTATCAGCACAAAACAGCCTGGGATTAGTCCTTTTGCCTAATATGGTAAAAAAAACAGGTCTTTTTGAGGTCATATTCAAAATGACAGTGAAAAATGGAATGGGGGAAAGTTTTGGCCAAAGGCCAGAAGCAGTTCACATGTCTTTGTTCCCGCTGACGAAAACCATACTGATTGCAAAGCTGACATCCTTGCTGACTGTATGTATATGCATACATAAACCATGCGCCTCCCCTCAGAACAGCAATTCAAAGTGGATTTTCCACACTGTTTCTTGCTAACTCTCCCTGTAGGGATGAGTGAGAACCTCACCCTGTCTGACAAGCACTTGACACTGTTAACTCAGTCCCTCATCCCTCACTCAGATGGCTTTGCCAACCAACACTGCTGGGATTTCTAAGGATTTTCTCAGGCAGGTTTGCTCAATGTTGCATCTTGTCAGATTGATCACTGCCCCACTAACTTCAAAAGTGTGTCTCTGGTTTCTAGGTCATTATCAAGACCTGCCTCTGAGACCAGCTATAAGATACTCATTCACAAGGGTTTAATTAATAGAGGTGTGGTGCTCTCAGGATTGTTGGAAAGGTAATTTGCAGCCTCATAATTCATTCACTCTGACTGAGCCTGTCTCTATGCTTTGTTTCCTTCTTTTTGATCTCCTTGTGGTGAGTCTGATAAGGGGCTCTCCTCCCTTGGAGGAGGAAAAAGCCTTTTATCTTCTCTTTCCCCTTTGGGGATTGGGCTCTATTTGCCAGATTCAGAGGAAGAAATGCAATATGGTAAAAAGATTTCTCCAGATATATTTCAGAGTATGAGAATTCTCCCCGCCCCAAGACTGGACTCTGCATATTGCTGCCCCACTGATTCCAGAGTTCGTTTTTGCATCACTTCAGAAGTGGGCTGGACGTCAAGACTAGAGTCCTCAAAAACCTGAGGTTGCAAGGCTTACATACCCAGTATGGGAGACTCTGTGAGGGAAGGGAGTCCAAGCTGACTGCTGCCTCAATGGACTAACAAGGTGGTGCCTGCCTTTTGCCTATCGCAAGCTGATCTCTCCCACCTTGCCCCAAGTGCTTGCTGAAAGAGCAGTGTGTCCATGAAAGCTCAGCCTCTTTAACCCTGCCTGAGAAGGGAGTTTTTGAAGCCAATCCCAGCCTGACTGGGCTGCATTCTACTAACAGAGAAAGCTGAACGTGCAATGAGACTGTCAAGAAGGAAGAGTTGGGCAGACTTTTGCCTCCTTCCTTTGGCTTTGTCAGCCTGCTTTATTCTTTGAATGACTGCAAAGCACCAGCTGCTGCACGTTCTTTGGGGGCAGTCCTCCCCCAGCCCTGTTTCCCCTTCTAAAGCAAACACAGCTCCAGCACACAGCTGGGATTTACAAAGTCTGATCAGTGGGCTGAATTATTAGTAAAAAAAATTGAAGTAAAATGTCGGGGTTTTCCTCAGGAGCCAAGAGATCTGGTGAAGCCTGCTAGCCTACCAGAAAGAAAGCAAAATATCATCCCCTCTTTCTTTAAATCACTGGAGTTACACCTGTGTATTGCAGTGGTGTATCAGGGTCTAAGTCTATAAGAAAAATGAAAGGATTAATGTGTATCTATTGGGCTTTCTTGGTAATAGGTGTTGTGAAGACAATTTACTTCAAGGCCAATGAAAAACTATAGGTCAACTGCATTGCTGTGTCAGTTGAAGGGAAAGAGTAACTTTGATTTTAAAGTTTGTTATAGGCAAGTGAAGACATCAACATGTTGCTCTAAGGTGAATCTGGGGTTCAAATGTTTAAGTATTTCAGCAAAGAGAATTCCTGCATTTTTCTATTCCCACCCCATGGTCATTCAATAAATTACTTCATGTTAACAAGGGCAACCCACATATAATGAGGCCTGATTAAATTATCTGGCTCCTGCTTGAAAAAGTGAATGCAAAATCAAATCAAGTGTACATGAATTTGTAGCCATACTACCATTCCTAGTTATATCCAGTGCAGGAAAGTATGGTTACAGTGACACTTTGCAAAGAAAATGTAAATTCTGTTTTCACATGTTGCATTTTATGACACGCAAGCTCAGAAATTACTCCCTTCTAATTCAGCACTGAGCTGCTTTGCATCTATAATCTACTCAATCTATAATCTACTTAATAATCTACCAAAGACCCACTAGCCTTGCAGGTGTTTAGAATTTGCCAAATTCCCTTTGGTTACAGGTTTAAAAGCTGTTTCTGCATTTAGGATTCTTCGAGCTAACCTAGGTGATTAATGAGACTAACTGTTGTATACTTCATGAGACACAGTATAGCTGTTTGTCATTTCTTTGTGGTAATCCTGCCCCCTCCCTTTTGAGGTTTGAGGTCTGATTCAGGAGCTCCTCTTCTGCTGATGTTATTGCCTCACCAGCTGGCTTGTCCACTCAGGAGTCCCTTCCCAGCTGTTTTGCCATACAACAGCCCAGGCCCATGGACTCCATCTCAGTTTTTCCCTCCCTCCAGGCCTTGATTCAACTAATGTCACTATTCAACAAAGCATTCATAGGCACAGTGGACCACAAGCTAAACATGCACTAACCATAAGAAGTCAAGTCCCTTACTGGGATGTATCAACAGTAACATATTGAAGATACAGGGAGTGATTATTCTGATCTAATTAGTGCTGCTGGGGCCTCATGAGGAATATCATATACAGCAGGGGTGGGCAAAATTACAGCCCGTGGGCCAGATCCAGCCTGCAAGGCTATTCTAGCTGGCTTGTGGGGCCCCTAAAAAATTTTGAAAATTAAAATTTATCTGTCCCTGTCTCAGCTGGGGCCACTGGGAGTGAATGGGCGGGCGCAGGAGCACGGGGCCTGCACCGATGTCCCAGGGCCAGCATCAGCAGGGCCCAGAGCAGAGTACAGGGTCCCGCTAGCAGGGGCTCTATGGAGCTGGGCCAGCTTCCCCCTCTCACTACTAGTGCAGCTCAGCCTGGCTCTACTGGCCTCTGCCAGCCTGCACCCCGCTCTGGGCCCCACCGGTGCTGGCCCTGGGACATTGGTCCCAAGACACTGGGACTTTGGTCCTAAGATGGTGACCAGTGGGCGGCCACTTGTGAAGGGGTGGGGCAACCCATGCGGCCTTCAACAGCTTGCCAAAACTGGGTAAGCGGCCCTCTGCCTGAAATATTTGCCCACCCCTGATATACAGTTATACCATGCTGTAGGGACGATATAGCTAAACAGAGAAAGCAGCACGAATGAAATGAGGTTTCAAAGACATGACCTGTGAGGAGAGACAGAGGGAACTGGATTTGTTTGGCCCTGGAAAGAGAAGAGGTAGAGGGATCATGGCAACAGTATCCAGTACACAGAAGTTTGTGAGAAAGTGAATGGTGGTCAGCTGTTCTTCATAGCCAGTGGGCTAAGAAGAATAAAGAGGGCCTGGGTGCTGAAAGACTTAGAACAGGCTACCTGGGGAGGCTGTGGAAACTCTTTCACTGGAAATTTTTAAGATTAGACAAGTGTTGCCTGGGATGGGCAAGACTGTGTTTGACCTGCCGCGATGTAGACAGCTGGATGATTTCTTGATGTCTCTTCCACCACCATATTTCTATGATTGTGTGATTTCATCAATGTTAGGTTCCACTGAGTGAAATTCTGACTCAAGTAAAGTCAAAGGGAAACTTCTCACTGACTTCAACGAGCTAGATTTTTATCCATTAACTCTAGTAAGACTAAAACATAAGCTTAGGTACTTTGCTGAACAGAAATGCGCTGAAGTGCTTGGCTAAACTGAGGGCTAAGTGCTGACACTATGATTAGCTATAATAAATAAGCTATTTGAAACAAAATGATATTTGAAAAGACATGTATTTAAATTCTACATTCCACATGATCTGATTTAAAATGTCAAAGCCAAACAATTCTTGAGCTGGTGACAGATTTAGCTGAACTTTAAATAAGTTGCTAAGAAAAGTTACTGCACTCAAAAAACAGCTTCCAAAATGTGGGAGCTTAAAAAAGAAGTAGGTTTCTGTTTCCCTTTCTGGCAATTTGTCCCATGTCATTAACATTTCAACAAAGCATATTTCAGCTGCCAAAATGTAGGAAGGAACATCTGTAATCCAAAGGAGGCCAGGCCACCAGCACTGAGATAAGAATGGGCCACCACTATGCTCAAGGTCACTTGTCTGTATGCTGAACAGAAGTTTGTTTTGGTTATGTTCACACCTCTTCACAGATGTTTGGACCTAGAGGATTTGTGTTCCCTTGAATATCTGGGGACTAACTGTTCCTCTTTCGAACCGCACCTTTGCAGAAGTTCTGTTCTTCTCAGCAGTGTTCAGCACCCTCAATTCCTGTTCAAGTCAGTAACCCTGATTCTCCACAGCTTTCTTCTGGATGAAGTCACCTGCTCCTGTGCAAAGTGTGTATTACCCATCCACTTTGTACTGACTCACAGATGCAAGGTGGTGGAGAATCAAGATTCAGCAGTAAACAGTTAGCATGCTTGCAGAAACCAGGATCAGGTCAAACCATCTGTCAACCAAGAAGGGGCCTTATGTGTCAGATAATTTATTTATACTGAATAATTCTACCAGCTGTAATCATATTTATGCATTGCATATCTAAGTACACATTACTGGTAACAGATAATGAAGAACTTGAGTACAGCACTTACATTTAGTTAGATCAATCGCATAACATTTCTGAGTTATGGATCTTTGAGATTAAAGAGGCCCTGAGAAGATTTCTGAAATGGGAATCTTGAAAATGCAGCTTCTGATTTTATTCAGATCTCTTAGTGCAGCAACATGAAATCTGGCCCAAGCTGTTTATGGATTGGGGCAGATCCAGGACTTGAGGTCAGGCAGAGTTCACATTCATACATAATGTATGTTGTGTTTTAAGAAGGGCCCTTTCATACTTCTGTTTGTCTGCCTAGCTCTGCATGAATCTGTAAAGCAACAAGCAGGGCTATTTAAAATTAAAAAAGTACAGATAAAGCCTTAGCATCTGCATGTTCCAGTTACTTCCATTTTTCAGGTCACCTCATCAAGACCTATCATAGCTGTAAGTCAGATGGGCAGAGCACTTATCCTATACAGAATGAGAACCTCTCCCCCTCAGCTAATTATCCAGCTTTTTGCTTTACTTTCTCCATTTGCTTAAGGCATGTCAAGATGGGAAATTCCAGCAGGCAATATTTGCTGACAAGTTGTTGATGATATATAGAAAAAATATTGTGCATAGTTTAGGCATTTATTAATACTCACTCTTACGGATGGCCACTTTTTACTGTAAAACATTGACAAGGAAAACTTCATCTTCTCTTCCAGCTAGTAAAAAATGTACCACCCAGGGAAACAATATTTCCAGGCTGTGTTTCTGAGTGATCAAGCAAGAACATAAGTATAGGGATTGTCTCACTGACTTCTGCTTGTTGGAATGAACCCCAGCTCCCAAATCCTTGAAGGTATTTGGAAACCTACATCCCAGGATCTGGGACTTAGCGTCTTTATGCCCATATGATTAAATGAGTGCCTAGGAGAGAAACCATTTCATCAAATTCCTATTATAATATTCTGACCTTCAGTGGTGTCATTTTGAGTATTTATACACCCATAAAAATATCCAAAGTGCTAATAGTAAGGATTTAGGAACATAGGATTGTAAAGTACTTCCTGGGTCATTGAGCCCAGGCTTCCACTGTCATAGGCAAACACGCTTCATAATCTGATCATGGAGATAGTAAATAGGCCTCTGATCTATTACAGAGATCACTATGTCCCATTGTCCCATTAATGAAGCTTTACCATAGCCTTAGGTAGTTATTTATTGTTACTATTCCCACATTTTAGATGGAGAAATGAGGAATAGGCAGTCACAGTGGCTTGCACAGTATTACACAGTGAGTCAAGCAGCAAAGCTAGGAAGAGCCATCTTGAGTCTCCTGATCTAATCCCATGCCTTGGTTGCTAGAACACACTCTTCCTTCTGCAAATGAATGATGCAGAACAAGAAACAACACAGGTACCTGTGGGGACACAGAGTTGCAGGATGGGAACATGGCTGTCCATTCAAGGATACAAATAAAGGAGGAGTCTAAAACCTTTCAGGGTTAGTGTCCCCTTCTGCAAAAAAAAAAAAGGTATGCAAAGTAGTTGGGGGTATATATATAGCTACAGCCAACAGCTGCATAGGGTGGCTGAGCTACTTTAATTGAGTGGAAAAGCAATGGCCTTTGAAGTAAAAGCCACAGCAATCAGCTGACTGGCTCATGGTAGTATAAAGGGCATACTATCACTCAAATCCACCCTGTGTCTCAGAAGTGCCACTATCTTGGCAGCTGTACTGATACCAGAAGTCCCTCCCTTGACCCCCGCTCATCCTTAATTCCTGCTGTGAATTAAACAGGTTGTGAATCACCCAGATATGAAAAATCTGGCTTTGTATATTTTTATGTATATAATTTAGGTGTCAATATTTCAGTTCGTCAACATGAGCTTTTCTAAGAGAAATTATGCTGCAGTCCACAGAAAATGAAAAATTACAGTAAGCACTTATATTGCAATATGAGATTCAGTGCTGTGTTAATACAACAACTACAGTTTGTAAATCCATATTCGTTTCATCTCCTTAAAATGCAACTGTGTATCAGATACAGGTAGTTACATAAATGCACCAGAAACCTGCCAGATTCAAACTGTTGCAATTCTTTTACACCAAAGAAAATACACCAGTCTAGTTCTATCTAAGGAAATTCAATTACTTATCAGTGGATGCTTTACAGAAAGATCACAGGCAGATAACAGATACAACAGATATGGATATAACAAGTTTGTTACATGTATAATATCATTCAATGTTCTAATGCATTCAGTGTATATTCCTAAATAGCTCTTGGGATCATATCACCTGGGGCCAAACCCAGAAGTTAGCACACATCCAAAATAAATGGGTTATACATGCAGAAGGGGCAGGTGCTAAAATACAGGATCCACAGACTCACCACAAAACCTCTGCTAAGGAAACAGCAAAGATGACTGTCTAACTTAACCTACACAGAAAGCCTTTATCTAGGGTACATGATGTCTAGATACCACTGTGTTTATCGTACCATTCAAAGTTCATGATGTTTTTCCAGAAATAAAAGAATAACCATATATTCTCAGTCTGAAGTAATAGTAATAATGTTTAGCTCTTCTATTGAACATTTTTATAATTAAACAAGAACAAAGGTGGACTCTCCACAAGAAGGCTCAATGGGCATGATTTACTCTGTAACCATGAGCCATCTTGAAGTATTCTCCCAAATAAAAGGCCTTACACTAAACAGACAGCCAAACTCCCTGAACTTTTAAACAGAAGAGTTCAAAAACAGACAAAAGTAGTTACATACTTAGCTAGACCAGGGATGTCCAAGTTCAAAGTTGTCAAGGGCCACACAATGTGCTGCCTGCATGCCCTGGGTTCTGCGCTAGTATGAGCCATGGGCACCTGTACCACCACCTCTGCTGCACGTTAAATGTGGACAGCCCCCTCCCCCCTGCCACTGCATTGCATATGTAGGCAGCACCCTCACCTCAGCTCCCCAGCTGTGGGGTCCTGTGCCTCCATACCCCCTGAGGTAACAACAAGAAGCAAAATTCAGGGGAGGGAGGGGAGCCTAGAGAACTTGGCTGCAGCAGCAGTTGGACAGAGGGAAAGAGAGCGGAGTGGTAGCCTGGGGGGCACACCTTAACCCATTGTGGGCCACATGTGGCCCATGGGCCTCCAATTGGACAGCTCTGACCTAGACCATGGACAGATTAGACAGACAAATATACATGTTGTCATCCGTGGATAGGCAAGCTGCTGCTACAGGTTATGGGTGGACTATTCCTACCTCCTGTGATGGAGGCCATTGTTTCTGCATGTGTGGATGCTCTGGCCTCACACTGTACCAGAGAATTATAGGTAGGATGACCGTACGCCCTGGTCTGGCCGGGATATTCCAGGCTTCCATAGCACAGAGGCAGAGCAGCACGGTGTGCCAGGCAGGCGGCTGGGTAGACATCGCTGCTTCTGTGTGGGAGTCTATCATCCTCTTCTGTATAACAGCCCTTCAATGTGCTGACATACCTCCTACTTTCAGGATCCCCGTGAATAGTCAATCCAGAACTTGATCATACTCTCAGAGGCCACTAGTTCCCCTTAAATGGGCGCCTGATGCTTCATTCCTTATGCACAGCAGACAAGTTAATGAAGTCTCCACTGTCTTTTGGGCCTTACATGGACCAAAGAGCTGCTCAAGTTTTGTAATTTGTCCATCCTGTAACTACTTCTTCAGTGTTAGTGTGTATGTCCTGAAATAGCACCTGATAATGGTAGGAAATGAAGGCAAAACAACTCCAGTTCTGCCAGCAAAACTGAGTGCATACACACCCAAAGCTCCTCTTGGACCAGAACCCTCCTTGCATAGACATTAGATTTCATAGACATTAGGGGCTGGAAGGAACCTCATGAGATCATCAAGTACATCCCCCATGCAATAGGCAGGAAGTCTGCTGGGGTCAAATGATCTCAGCAAGATAAACATCCTTTTGAATGAATCCAGAGTAAGTGCTTGCACCACCTCTGGGGGGAGTCTGTTCCAGACCTTGGACATGGGCCGTAAAGAAGTTTTTCCTTATATCGAGTCTGAATCGGCCTTCTAGAAGTTTGTGGCTGTCAGACCTTGTTATCCCTTGGGCAGCCCTGGTGAACAACTGTTCTCCCAGATCCTAGTGCACCCCCCTTATATACTTACAGGCAGCCACCAAGAACCCTCGAGCTTTCTCTTCACCAGGCTGAAGAGTCCCATGTCCCTCAGCCTTTCTTTGTAAGGCTTGCTCTCTTAGCCTTTGATCATATGGGTGGCTCTTCTCTGGACTCTCTTGAGCTTATCCAAATCCCTGCTGAAGTGAGGGGCCCAAAACCAGATGCAGTACTCCAGCTGCAGCCTCACCAAAGCCAAGTAAAGTGGGAGGATGATGTCCCTGATTTTGCTTAAGATGCATCGGTGAATGCATGTTAGAGTGGATGCATGAGGAGTGGCTCTGCTGGCCATAGCATCACATTGGGGGCTCATGTTCATCTTGCAGTCAATCAAGACCCCCAAGTCCCTTTCAGCCATGGTGCTAGCGAGCGAAGCACTGCTGAGCCTATAAGTATGATGCTGTTTTTTTGTCTCAGCGTGGAGTACCCTGAATTTCTCTACATTGAATGCTGTCAGGTTTTGGTCCACCCACTTTGCAAATGGGTCCAGGTTGGCCTGTATCTTCAGCCTGTCCTACAGTGCGACCACCTTCCTCCATAGTTTAGTGTCATCCGCGAACTTTGCCAGTCTGCATCTGATGACTGAATCTAGGTCACTAATAAAGATATTGAAGATTACTGGCCCGAGTACTGAGCTCTGGGGCTCCACTGGTAACCTTGCACCACATTGATTTGTTCCCATCAACTAGTACCCTTTGAGTCCAACCCCAGATCCAGTTCCCCAGCCATTGGATCATGAGGTGGTTGAGTCCACAGTTCCCCAGCTTTCTGCCAGCTGTTAACACCATCTCTGCCAAGTGAGATAATGCTGCACAAACAAATATTCCTGTGCCTAGCACAAGAAACAGTGGGAAAAGTTGGCCAAGAATAAATTTAGGCTAGAAGATAGAAGGCTTCTAACCATCTGTTTTGCAGTAGTCTTTCCATATGAGTGGTGGGGACTACACACACACACACACACACACACACGCACACACACACACGAACTATTTTTAAAATGGATCTTGATCAGTTTATGAAATGGATTATATGAAGCCTGCAGTAACATGGGACTGAATTTGATGACTCGCGAGGTCCTGGGCACTTCCTATGTTTTGATATCAAGGTGGTCATTTCAAGACACATTACATATGATTACAAAGACAACTCTCAAAATAAGACTGGATATCAACTGCTCAGACAAGTGACCCAAGGTACTGTACTCACCATCTTAATCCCACTGCTTGAAACATTTAAAATAAAACTTCCCAAAGCACAAAGACAGAACAGAAACAACTCCATTAGACTAGATGACTTAAAGAGCTTTCCTCATTTCTAACTTTTAATACTTGAAGGTTAACAGGGCTCAGACAAGGTTTTGCTTAATGCATTGTAACTGGGATAGGTTGGTTCTGAGTCTCTGATGATGGTATGGTAAACACGAACATTAAATCCTCTTTGCAAGAGCTGAACTGTTTTAGCTATTTCCTTTTCTTTGTCTCACTTGTTGAAATTAGAGTGAATGACCAATATGTTAGTTTATTCCCCTAAAGGTGACAACAACCTTGCAGTCTCCCAAACTAAAGGGAATAAATATATAATAAGTAAATAAATAAATAAAAGTAATGCTGGTGTTTAATAAACTAGCACTTTTTGACCATACATACCTATATTTAGCTACTGTTTCCCAGCAGCCCTTTGGCTCCTCAGGTTTGATTTGCATATTGTTAAAGCTTCTGCTTGCAGTACCCTTCACTGTGATATTGTCAGTTCCCAAAAAAACCAATGGGTGAAGAATCAACAAGCTTAATTTTTGCTAAAATCTCTTGAGGTAAAAATTGTAATACTGGGGAATTTTTTGGATCTATCTTATTTAAAACCTAAAGCCATTTACCAATCATATGGTTTTTAATTAGTTTTCTTGCTCTTACAAAGCTACTTGATTTTCTTCTGAAATGAGCAAAAAATTCAGATTTTTAAAAAATCAGGATCTCCAGGATCCTCCTTCCACAATCATTGTGTTCTCAGTAACACTATGGGATTACATGGCATAGGACATTGTAATCATTGTGGATGAAGATGTCATAAACACAGGATTAAGATTTCATAAGTAGCATCAGGGAAATGTGACAGTTGATTCTTTTATTTTTATTTTTGATACATATTCCAAAATGAATACTGTCTTCAGTAGCACTAGAAGAGTGGTAAAGTCCTCTATGGCCCTGAGCACAGGAGACAAAACTCTTCTTCACTTCCCTTCCTTCATCAACCTGCAGTGACATCATAATCCTGCAGCTACTAATACA
The DNA here is from genome assembly GCF_001723895.1 of Crocodylus porosus. Taxonomy (NCBI): domain Eukaryota; kingdom Metazoa; phylum Chordata; order Crocodylia; family Crocodylidae; genus Crocodylus; species Crocodylus porosus. Next base: position 184,344,434 of record NW_017728906.1, on the reverse strand, counting down.
ACTGATACAACAAGCTATTCATTATGACTTCACTGCCAGCTAAAATAGAAGGAACTGGATGATAGGAACAAATGGCCTGAATCAGGAACCCTGGAACAAAGGGTTTGAATCCTGAATACCTAGTAAGAAGGGAGTCCACATTTAAACTGAATATGATGTTGATGGACTTCGTAATGTACTTAAAGCCTGACCCAAAGCTCACTGGACTCATTGGGTGCTTGTACATGTGACTTTATGCATATGTGAGATTTTGGTGATTTAACTAATCCCCATCCTGATGTAGTTTAGTGTGCAGTGATGCAACTTGGAATGGTGCAGCCATTCATCTGTCACGTGTACATGGCAATTCACTGAATCACATGTGGTGAACCCGTTTGTCCACTGGGCGTCGCTACAATTTTTGTGTAGTGAGCCCCCTTGTCCACCAATTTGCAGGTATTTGTGTGTAATGAATGTTTTAGGATACCCTTAGTAGGCCAGGGGGGAGCCCTGGTGAACACCACTGACTGACATTAAAACTTGCAAGCATCACAGAGCAAAAATCCCCAGACTTTGCCTGGCAACAGCTGTGAGGAACCCCTACTCCCCTCCACCCTGCACATCTAAAACATCCATTTTTGGCTGGCTATAGTGTAACTGTCTCCCTAGCACCATTAATACGCTCACTGGTTTTATGTGAACCCAACGAGCAGAGTTCTGTGAGCCCACGAGAGTTAATCGTGCCCGCTTTATGAAGAGTGGGTGAGTTCTGTCAGCATTCCTTCCCTCACCAGCTATGTTTGAGCTGCTCAGCAGTTCAGACCATGTCCCACTGGGAGTGGTGTCTTGACACAAGGGTCACTGTGTAGACTGCTATTGTGCCATGCCTCGACAGGGAACCTGTGGGTGCCCATCGAGGGCCTAACTCTCAGTACATGGCTCATGGGGTAGCCTGCTACTGTGCCATGGCATTGCCATCGGTGGTCCCTCAAAATTGAGGATGATGATCATCAGGCTTGATAGGTCCTCAGGTGACTGAGGAGCCTGACTCTGGATGAAAACCTTCTTTGGCAATGGGGGGCATGTTTTTGTACATGGGATTGGGATTTGCAGCCCTGGGTTGGTTTCCTTCTCCTTCCTTTGCCACTGCCATTCCACCTCAGTATCAAGTCATAGGGCCTCAAAGTGGCACATGCCTTGGTGGACCAGGTGGTGCCATGCCAAATGGTCAGCAGCTTGCTCCTCCCAGCTTGATCCTCCCAGCCTTTGGTGTTGATGCCTCAGTGCTTGAGGGCAACCTTGAGCGTGTCTCCGTACCATTTCCTTTGGCCACCCTTTGAGCGTTGGCCAACAGAGAACTGGGAAAAGAGAATCTGGCAAGGGAGGAGGTTCTCAGACATCCAAATACAGTGGCCCATCCATAGGAGTTGATCTCTCAAGAGCAAGGCTTTGATGCTGGTGGACACAGCTTCCTGGAGGACATTTGTGCTGGTCTGGTGGTCCTCCCATTTGATCCCCAGGATTCAATGCAAGCACCGCTCATGAAAGCTGTTAAGGGTCTTAATGTGGTGCTGGTGGATGGTCCAGGCTTCACTGCAGTAGAGGAGAGTGGTCAGCATGACAGCCTTATAAACCAGGACCTTCATCGACTTCCAAAGATCTCTATTTTCTAAGACATGTTGTCATATCTTGAAGAAGGCAGCACTGGCACAGTTGAACCGTTGCTAAATTTCTTCATTGATAGTAACCCATTGACCGAGGTGGCTGTCAAGATACAGAAAGTGCTCCACGTACTCCAGAGCCTCCCTGTCTACATAGATAGCATGAGGGATGTTCAGCTGTCCAGGGTGGGGGAGGGGGGAAACTTTCATCTTGGTGACCTTCAAAGACAGGTC
>NW_017728906.1:184320348-184342460 GCF_001723895.1 Crocodylus porosus | reverse complement strand
GGTTGGGGGCAAACTTTCATCTTGGTGACCTTCAAAGACAGGTCAAGTCTCTTATATGATGCACTGAAGACATCTAGGGTCGCTTGCACATCCTGTGCAGAGTAAGCCTTCATGCAGCAATTGTCTGCAAACTGAAGATCATGCATGTCCTTGGTGGTGAGTTTCGTTTTTTGGCCAGAAGTGCCCAAGATTCAAAAGCTTCTGTTCCAGTTGATATGCCTGAAGGGAGAGAGAGGCTGCAACTAGATTTAGACAGACTACAAAAGTGGGCAGATGAGAATAGGATGGGGTTCAATGTAGACAAATGCAGGGTGATGAACCTTGGGAGAAGGAATCCACAGCATACATACAGGCTGGGGAGTTCCCCTCTTGAAAGTACAGAGGCTGAATGGGTTCTTGGAGTCATTACTGACTCCAAGATGAACATGAGCCGCCAATGCCGGACCGCAGCCAGCAAGGCCAGCCATACCTTGTCATGCATCCAAAGATGCATCTCAAGCCAGTTCAGAGAGGTGATCCTCCCCCTCTATGCAACACTGGTCAGGCTGCAATTGGAGTACTGCATCCAGTTCTGGGCACCGCACTTTAAAAGGGATGTGGCCAGCCTGGAGAGGGTTCAGAGGAGGGCCACGCATTTGGTGAGAGGGCAGCAGGACAGGCCCTATGAGAAGAGACTGAGTGACCTGAACCTCTCAGCAGCAGATTCCTGGCACTAAATGAAGTAATACTTCCCTCTTTCCAAGCAACTTTAAGAGAGGCCACAACACATCCACCCCCACGTATGTGAAACATTGGGTGACTGCAAGCAGTTGACATATTTGTCGCTTACAAAACTAACACCCTCCCTCCTGCCTCCCTGCACTTGGCCTTGGTGCAAAAGTGGGGCTAGAGCCACATAAGACCTAGTCACCCAAATAGATCTAATGTCCCTTCCCTGTAACTTACAAGTACCTGGGCTTGGATCTTCTGGCATCTCTGGCATCAACATTGATCTTTGAGTCTCTGAAATTTCTGGCATGTCCCACCATTCCGGGAAGACCATCATGGAATCTAATGTGTCCTCCTCCTCTGGATTATGTGGGCAAGGCACTGGGGAGAGTGGGGCCATGGTCAAGACAACTTTGTCTTGGCTGTCCCCATCCTCCAGCTGCTGTGAGCACTCACTCCCACCCCACCTCTGACAGGTTGCCTGAAGGCTGCACAGTGCATATTGCACTGTCCACTGCAGTGACAGGACAGTCTGTGGACTCTTGTGAGCTAGGTGACCCTGTGGCTTTTTACACCCCTATCATCCCAAAGGATCAGAGGCGAGCATTACCTGCATCCTTCGCAACAATGCAGGACAGCTGGTCATAGAATGGGGCTATTGTGCATCCTGCCCCCAAATGAGAATTCTGGTCCTTGGCTTGATGGAAAGCACATTTCAGGGCCTTCATCTTGCTGCAGCATGGTGTCCAGTCCCAGTTGTGGCTGTGCACCTTCATTTCCTGGGCAATGGCCGCATAGCCTGGCTTATTTTGTCAATTTTCTAGCTGCTCCAGAAGCTTTTGTTCCCCACAAATATCAGTCAAATCTGCCAGTTCTTCCTAGGCCCAGCTGGGGCCATGGCTTAGGGATTTTGTATCTGGCCATTGCTCCAAGCCCAGCAGACATGGCTTGTTCTTTGCATTGTGTGTACAGGGGGGATGAAGGGGTGGTGGGGGCAGGGTGTATGAAATGCAGCAAGGACATCAAAAGGCATTACCTGCCACTGGCCACATTAATTCAAAACCCAATATGAGTGTGAAGAAATAAATTCAGGGGGTACTGATTCATTCACATATTATAAGCACTAGGAGAATTTCAGTGCCTTGTTTGGAGAATGAGGACTTGATAATGAAGCAGCTCTGTGCTCCGGTCTCCTGGGGTGCGGGGGGGGGGGAAAGCATGTCCAGTCAGCAGGCCACGGTCTCCTGTTAGCCTTGTGGGGAGGAGCTTGGATGGATGGATATGTGGATTTGAATTGGTGGGTAGAGCATGGGGGACAGCCCAAGGAAACCAGGACTTGGGGGGCTATGGGAACAGAGAGTCAAACAGAGATGTGGTGAACAGTGTCTGGGGATGGAAGGGAACCACTGAATGAAACAATGACCCCCAACAGTGCAGGAATGTGAATGCAGGAATATAGGTGCAGAAGTGGGGTTCCAGGCATCTTCTGGGATTGGGACTCCCAGAAGTGAGATAATGCAAGGAGAGCATTATCGGCGTTCCATTTAGTGCACGGCAGCACTCCATCTACCTGTTTAATCAATCTGATCCAAAGCCCTCTAAATCCAATGGAAAGAGTCACAATGAGCCCTTGTACCTGTGATGGGGTTTCAGTCCTTCAGGGTTGCATTCTCTGCACCCCTCAATTGAAACGGTGGGTTTTATTTTTCTGTCATTGTTTACACATCATCAGTCTTAAATCTTAGGAAATGCTCAGTGCACTATTCACTATTCACAGTAAATTACTGCAGAGTGCACTGCATAACAATCCACCCCGCTGATCTCTTTCTCCTAAATTATAGCAGGGGGCGCTGCACATCGCTAATACCTGGTACAGGCCAGATGACTGACAGTGGTGGCTTTCATTAATTAAATTAATTTAATTAAGTGTCATTTCATTAATTAAATTAATTAAAGTGCACCATGGCTGCAGCTCCCTGTGGCCCCCAGGACTCCAGATAAGGCCACTGGGTCCAGCACAGTTGGGGTAACTTACCCACCTGGGGTAACCTGCCATGTGCTAGAGGGTGCATGGCACAGGCATTTCCTAGGGACAAGTAGGAATGGCACAAGGTATGCTGCTACTATTTTTCCCTGGGGAAACTAATGTCCATGCTTATGTGGACGCAGAAACACTGTCTACAACATGACCAAGAGGCATCTAAAGGCATTGAAACCAGCAGGTAAAAAAGCCCACTATTATTATTAATTTTTAATCTCATAATTTGGGGTGAGGGTTGAGATGGGATGACACTGACTCCTGAGCTTTAAATAAATAGGGTCAGCAATGTGCCAAAACCAAGAAGATCTTAAAATCTGTACTTAACTCCAAATGTGCCTAAGTCAAACTCTTTTCCTTTAGAGCAACATCCCCAAACGAGGGCAAGGAAGCATCTGGCCTCAATTCCAGCAGCACATCCCTGTGTTGTGATGCCAACTTACATCTAATTTTAAAACAATCTCTAAATCAGAGCTATCCAAATTCTGAGGGCCCAGCAACTGCAGGACACCCAGCCACATGCCACATGAACTGTACAGTTCCGGGCCACATGCCATATGGGCCACATTCTGTGCCATGAGTCCCCCTGGCCACAATGCATGGGCCACCGACACACCATGAACCCCTCCCTGTTGCATCACAAAGGTCGCTGCCACACGGACATGCCATACCACAGAGGCGTCCTGTATGTGAGGACATGCTGTGCCATGCTGCATCCCCCTGCCAGATGCTGCCTTTGCTGTGCAGCAGCCAACTCCTGCCACTGCGCACCAACACAGATGCTATAGAGGACCCCCAGATCTCCCTGAGCCCTGGCCTCTCCCAGCCACAGGTTCCCTCAGTCACCCAGGCTGTGCCGCCCCAACCCACCCCAAGGGGGTGGGGACAGGCAGCAAAGCGGGTGGAGGGAGGGAGGGAGAGCCTGGGGACTCCATGAGCAACAAAAAACAAAGGTGGGCTGCAGCGTCTGAACCAGGAACCGAGGGGCCTTAGTTTAATCCCTCAGGGGCTACATGGGGTCCAGGGGTTGCCAGCTGGAAGCCTAGTTCCACGTGCTAGACAAGAGAAATGATGCCACTTCCTTTTTCTTTTTTAACATCTCAGAGGCTCAAAAGTTTTATTTGGAAGCTTCATGGTGCAAAACATGAGAGGGAAGGTTAATTGTTCCCTTCCTAGCTTGGCAATGGTCTCTCAAGGTGGCGATAACGAGAGATTGTGCTTGAGAGGTACAGGCTGTTCAGGCAAAACTGGGCTGGCACCTCACAGATTTCATTTATAAAACCAGCTAAAATAGGACATAATCAAAACAGGCAAAATATTCTGAGGAACCTGCCCCGGGGCTATGAAGATATTATTATACTGTACCTCCTGAATACTTAGAAGTATTCACACTCCTAATCCTGCTTAATCACACTGAAGGCTTTAATCCATCCCATCTGACCTACATGTATACGTCTCAAAACCTTCTCCTCTGCAACATCTGCTGTGCAGTAAATTGGGGGCGTGACATACTATGTCAGTATTATCCAAAATATGCAACTGGGCACAGGATTCTGGGTACTGCATGTACTGGGCCTATCATGGGGTCTTTAAATCCAGCACAGAAATCTTCCTAATAGACATGTTCTAAACTAAACTATGAGTTAGTTTTCACACAAAGTGCGAAAGAATCAATCCCAGTACTAGAAGAGCTCTGGTTAATATTGTTTGCTGATAGACTCAGGGCCGGATACAGGTATGGGCAAACTGGGTGGCTGCCCAGGGCCTGGACAAAAATGGGGCCTGAAAATGGTAAATTTTATTATTATTATCAGCATTATCTCTGGTGAAAGGGGGCCCGATACTACAAGTTTGTCTGGGGCCACCAGGAGTCTAGGTACAGTGCTGGACAGACTCTATTACAAGGATGCTGATCACAGTGGCCCTTAATAACATTAAAAACTGCGTATTTCCCTTTTCATATTCTACCAAATAAGTTGTAAGAGCTTGTGGAGTTTCTTCTTTTAATCAGAGAAAGGAAACAGTGAAGATCCTCTTTACATACTGTTCCCGAAAGGACATCAGTACCAGTGAGCAATGGACAGACAAAGAAAGTACGGGAATTTCTACAAGGGTGTTATAACTGGATGGGGCTAGTTTTGGTGAGCTGATGCTTGAATCACTGTGATAAACTGGTGCTTCTTTAAGAGACGAGGTCAGGGCTTGAGGCTGCTGAAGGGTCAGATTGTTCCAAATACAGTGATGAAATTGTTCAAGACAATTTTAGGACATGGAGTTCATCCGCAAAAAGCTGAGATTCCCAAAAGCTGTGTAGGTCAGTGAGGCCCATGATAAGATGTTGCTCAAGTTTGGTCATGCACATTAAAGTTAGCTGGCGGCAATGTTCTCTTAGAGAGCCGATTCCCACACCGCAAAACAGAGCATGGGGCTTATCTAAACAATTTATTCCCTGTGTAGATATCTTTGTTGCAGAATAAGAAAGTCTTATTCCTGTTTAGTGTAACCCACTTTCAAAGGAGCAAGGCACTTCTTATTCTGAAACTGGAGTGTTGCATGTGGAGATAATTGGGGACAACTCCATGCATTGACAAACCCTAAGACACCAGAGAATTTAGACTATTTTGTTCAGATCTCTGTAGCCAGTTTGTTTGAGAAAGAGTCTGAAAGCAGTGCTGGTAGGTCATCAGAGTTGTTCTAAAGGGGCTACATTGCCTCATTTCCAAGATTTGCCAGGCACAGATGAGAAGTAAGTAGAACTTGTAGACATGGCAGCCGATTCCAGTCATGGTCCACCCCCTGATGACCTTGAGGACCTTTGACAATGTATTGGGTGGGATAGTTGTTGGGGGAGAGGAGAGAAACTGAGAGGAATTCCAAGTTTGAAATGTATAGCAGGTTCAGTACAAAACTGCTGCAGAAACCTACTGCATTTGTGAAATATTTTTCCATATTTGTGAGTAATCCTGGTTGTGAACTTATTTTCTGTCTTTCCCCCATATGTCTAATCATCTGCCAACTTTGGCTCCTCTCCCTCCATCTGGAAGAGAAATGAGACATTTTTGGAGAAGTTAAACACTTCTGTTGTCTTTTGTCTTGTCTCTTCCCCTTTAGTTTGTTCCAGATTTTCCTTGTGATGCATGAAGAAGGAACAGAGCAAAATGTTTTAAAAGTGCTTTATCTCTTACTGCCCTGAACCCTTGTGATCAAATTCCCACAGTTACATCCCGGCCTGTGCCATGACCCTGCTAGTTCTCCCAAGCTAACTCACACTGGCCTGAGCCAAATGGGAGTCTGTTGAGAAACACCTAGCTACTTCTGAAAGAGGTGCAGGAGACATGATGAAGCACTCTCCTGTCCCAGTTAGCTTGAACACAGTGTCCCAGCCTGGTGCTAGAGATGGTATTTCATTTTATTTTAGTTTTTGAGGTAGAGGGGAGATTTTTCAAGTGGACTGTGAGAACTAAGCATCCTATTCCCTTTTAAACTCAGTGGGAACCATGCACCAAACTCTTGTTGTCATGCTTTGAGTAAAAACCCATTGTGATTAGCTATATTGTACCTATTGCTTCAAAGAATGAGGGAAGAACTGTCATGCTCTACTTAAGAAAACAAATGCAAAACCATTGTAAACCATTTGAGAAAAAGTTGTAGGCAGAGGGGACTGAATTAACTTCCAGTGTGTGTTTCCTCCCAGACCTACTCCTTTTTCACATACTGCTCCCTGTTACTTTAGCAGGCTCCCTCTGGTTCACACTTGTACCCTGAATATCATTAGACTTCTCTTTCTCCATTGTTCAGACAACCAAGCAATGTCCAAATCTTATCTCATCTTTCACAATATTCCCAAATTTCCTCTTAGCCCATCCTACTAAAACTCTAGCTCAGTTCCTCATCATAGTTTCAGTTTCTAGGGTCAGAAGGGACCTGAGCAGATCATCTAGTCTGATCCCCTGCCCTGGGCAGGAAAGGATGCTGGGGTCAAATGACCCCAGCTAGGTGGCTGTCTAGCCTCCTTTTGAAGACCCCCAGGGTAGAGGCGAGCACCACTTCCCTTTCAACCTTCTTACTACAAAAACCTCTTTTCTGGCCTCCCTGGCCCTCAGTCCATTCAAAATGTAGCTCTTGGGTTCATCATTCAAGGCTGCTTGGTCTGTTTCAGACTTCCCATTTGCAAAAACATCTTTTTAAAGAAAATGCATTTTCACTGATTTATTTTCCAGTACTTTGCTTCTGCCCCCTCCCAGCCTCCTGAGAGTTTAAACAATAGCTTGTGAACAGCTGTGGTGTAATATTATTCCTAGAAATGCCACCTCCAGAAGTGGGTACTTCCAGGACTGATGCCTTCAGCACAGTCAATTTGCACTTCCACTCCTGCAGTATTATTGTCTGAAGGCTTCATTTTGGTGGCAGTGGCACTTGAGAGAGACCAGGAAAGCATGGCAATGCCCACCATGTGTGTGGGTAGGCAGTGCAGAAGAAAGGAAGGTAAAATCCCCTACCTCCCTTCCAACCACAGGCAGGCTCACAGCTACAGCACATGTAGTGTTTAGAAATTAATTGGGGCTATTTTTTTCTCCTCCTTTTGAAAGGATTCAAAGAAAGTATTATACAGGAAAGTTTGAGGCAGGGTATCACTTCTGACCTGAGGAATAACATCATAAAAGACTCCCAAGAATTAGGAGGGGAGCCCTCATCATCTGGGACATATATAAGTAGCCTGGATAAATATCCAGCGGGAGAAAATGTTCCATGGGCCAAGATGTTTCCCAGGATTGTTTCTCTGTTTTAGCCAAAAATAATATAATGCAAAAAACAGAAACAGGCCTGAGAGCAGAGACTGGATTCCAGGATCACCCTCTGATACAGGTAAGTGGCCTACCCACTAGGCTGCACAGTTAAGATGAATGCTGGATTCCTTTCTGCACAGCTGCAGTGGGACCTCCCTCCAATGGCCCTACAGCCTTGTGACAAGGCAGTGTCCTAGAAAGTAGGAGTCAGGGGCTTGCGAAATTGACCCCAAGTCTTACACCTCCTGTGGCAGCAGTCTAACCACAAGGCTGTTCTACAAGAGGAGGCTACTGCTAGTATAACTCCTTTTCAGACATACAGCTGAAACTATTTTATGCAAAGCCTGATCCTGTCCACCTGTGGTAGGTATGCTGAGCATGCCTACTGGAACAAGCCCCTAACCTGAGGAAACAATGGAGAATGGGACAGTACTGGCTGTGCGCACAGGCATTATTGCAAGCACCCAGGGAATTTAAAAGTAGAAACCTAAGGTCCCTTTGCAGCTTAGATGCCCCCAGGGTTAAGTGACAGCTGAGTAAGGGGTTTCCAGATCACAAATTTGGAATTGGGTTTTGGACTTAAGCATCTAAAAATCCCCCTAAAACACTTCAGGTGCTAAAGTCCTCTTTTGAATCTTGCCCGCAGTCCCTAAAGGCTGAGGGAGGCTACATCCTATAATTAAATGGGTAAGTTTTAGGAAAGGATTAAAAATCTAAAAGGGGACTGTTTATGCTTTCCATGCACAAACGTTAGTCGCATACCTTGGACCAGCTCTGCATCTGGTCTAAATTTGGCAAAGCTCCATTTACTGTAACTCAGATGAGGACCTCATCCTAAGAGAACAAGGAAAGGGGGAACAAACATAGTCTGCATGAGAGACTTTGAAGATACTGTGTGCATGCCCCCTACAACAGGCTCCAGCTGAATCAAACACAAAATGGCAGCTCTTTCCAGCAGACACCTAGAAGTTTAACAGAAAACAAAATCCATAAGACACAAAAGCTATCCCTCCTCCCCTGCAGGGAACAATCCAGGAATCCCTTTGCTGCCTTCCCATGGCTCCAAGGGTTTGGTGCATGGAGACAACCAATGACATGGGGATGGCAGTTAGTGTTGGCTAGGATTCAATGAAAAAAAAGCAAACACAGCTCTCTGCCTGCTATTAATATTATAAATAGTAAGAATGCATATGGCATCATAACTCCCTACTTACTTTTTCTGCAGAGATTATGTCTATGTGGAATTTCTTTACATTCTCCCTACTCCATTGATATGGAAGGATCAGGTTGGTGGTGTGGTTAGGGAAAAGAGAAAACAGGTCTCCAAAGCCTGGACAGGGTATTCTAAAGTTCAATAAGCACTTCTAATTTAAAGTGATTTGGACTGCATTTTGCTTTTGGCTCAGCTATTGTGCTGGTAAAGTAATTACTGTATTACCTCACCCTTGGCTCTCAGCCCTGTGTTATCATGCTGAGCAAGTCTTTGGGAACATCTTTAGTGGGCTAAATGTTTACAGCTTTGCTATAGGCACTAACCAAAGCAGTCTATGAAAACTCATTTTTGTATTTTTTAAACTCTTTTACTTCTAAGCGTTCAGCTGCCAAACCAGAAAACTGATGTAAAGACCTTTTCTTTGAAGGGGAGAGTGGCTTAAAACTGCACAGAGAGAACATTTCTGCAGGCAAAATACAACAATAATATGTAATCCCTATAGAGGAATTAAAGACAACAAGCATATGAAAATGCATAATAAGGATGCCTTTGTACAGGACGGGCATAAATAGGGGAGCAAAATAGTTGTTTCTTGCACCATGTTAAATCATTTTAATCATGTTTACTGCTTTTTCAGGACATGCTGTACAGCCTTGCACAACTTGGCTTTCCTGTTTTAGATTTCTTGCTATCTGTTAGTTTGAAAACAACTCTACAACCTGCCTCCTTGTTCTCATTAAAGGAATGGTGCCAAATAGACTGCTTTGCCCATTGCTGCCCTTAGAGACCATAGCACTGGCTGCCTGCTCAGCACAGTTTCAAGCAAACTTCAGGCAGACAGTGGAGTTTCACAAGCCTTCTAGAGAGGATTCTGCAATGTAGAATAATACCTGGCTCTCAGACACTTTGTACTCCGTGTTTGTTTTCCTGCATAGCTAGGCATATAATGTACCAAGACATTGTTCACTTTAGACCAGTGAGATCATGTTGTCAAATAAAGACAGGCATCTGAAACTAGTGCAGAATGAAGCACTCGCTTGTAAATTGGAGTTTCAGCCTGACAACACATGTTACCAGTGATTCAAGTGCTGCACTGGCTGCCTGGGTCATTATCAGGTAGTATTTTGAGATGTTGACACTTATCTATAAAGCCCTAAATAGCCTGAGGGATGGCCTCGCTCTGTGCCATCTTGCTGCAGCTGAGACAAAAACCAGAGCCCTCTTAGTTTAAACAAAGGGAAAGCATCAGTAGGATGCACTCCATGGGGAAGAAGGGGGCACATGGTCTGAAATAGCTCAGGTCTGAGATGTGGGTACACTGGAAAGCTTGGCTAACCATAAGGAAATCTGGGACATCCATGACATTCATCTGGGACATTCAGGATGTTGGCCCTCTCCCCTCCCCCCCCACGCTCTCATAAACTGGCAGGTGTGGGGCGGCGTGCCAGGCAGGCAGCAGTGCCTGCCTGCCCACCTGCAAGGTCCTCTGTGCAGCTTCAACTCCTGGCGAGACAGCATCCTACACCCCTGCATTTCTAGGATACCCATTATAATTCTCAACAGCCAGCCAGGACCAGCTTCTGAAATCCATGGGTACCCTATGTAAAGCCCATGCCTATCTCAGACTTTTGGGACAGTGCCTGGGTGCACGGACAGTGGGGATAGATGACTAGGATAAATTTTTCCATCCCTACTAAGTCCTAGGGCTGCTGCTGCAATTATGTTATGTATGTACTGTATTTTTTTAAATATGACTAACGCATCTGGACTGCTCTGACTAAAGCTGTTCAATGTACTGTATACATTTTAAAATACATAACAAACAATATAGGAGGAAGTTAGCCATTTCCTCATCATGTCTGGGGTTTTAAAATTGATTATGAAGCATCTGAAAGTACTGACTGGCTGGTGGCACTCTGGAGTTTCTTGTGTCAGCAATATAATGCATCAGACTGAAAGAAGCATGGTTCTACGCTCAAAAGCGCAGCTGTGATCTTTTACCTTGAGCTGTGTGTCAAAATGTGCCACATACCGGAGGTTACAAAGTTCTTTAACATAACATGAACTGGATCCCCTTATTAATGACTTTAAAAAAATTATTGTTTGCATGTGGATCATGGGGGGTGGGGAGATTTGGAAGAAGTCAAGGAAGGAGATCATAGGTGTTTGAGAAAGCAAGTTGGTGGACACAACTCTTTACAGCTTTCCACCCTGCCGGCTGGATCTTTGGAGGAAGGATGGTTCAATGGTTACAGCCCAAAACTTAGAATTGGGCACTTTAGTTCCATTCCCTGTACAAGATTCATGACCTTGGGCACCTCATTTAGTCTTTTTGCACCTTAGGTGCATAAATACTTGAAGGACTGCAAGGCTGTTAGATGTAAGGACTGGGCCATTACGTGGTCTGGCCAGTAGTTAGGCCACCAGAGGAGGACACGAGACAGATGCAGAATCCAAAGGTACCCAAACAGAGGGAGAATTTGTAACTGAGCAGAGTCCAAATTACAGACCAAATCAAGGTCCGGGAGTCAGAGACTGAGTTACTAAAGTGAAGGGGAATTTCCAAACAGTCAGTCCAGAAACAGAGCTGAGCAGGGTCAGAAGTCAGAAAACCAAGAGCAACATCATCCAGGGAGGCTTACCACAGCAGACCTTCAGAAAGAACTACTGGCTAGCCTGCAGTCTGCTGCTGTGGGTGGGTTTAAATGGGGAGGCTGCTCTCTCCAGCAGCCAGTCAGGAAACCCAAAGAGTGGCCAAGTGGTTCATTGGCTAAGTAGGACTGCTAATTAGAACCTCTAGCAGATTTGTCAAGTATTATGCTAAGGTGTCAGGCATAAAAAGTTTTTTTCTAACTGTTCATCAGTTGTTACTGATTGCTGTAAAGTCACACAGGTCAATAGGTTGCCTACACTGATGATTTATAACTATCCACAACACCTTCTATTGATGTACTTATAACTACCTATAAGACATTATTCATGTCTGCAAAATGCTCATTATATCCATTAATCAGCTGAAAGGTCTGTAAAAATAGCACCTTAATATACAACAGCAAACTGTTTAACTCCCCACAATTTAGCTTGTGTGACTATGGTCATTTCAAGCCATTTTTTGAAACATCCAAGAGTTTCAACCCCGCCCCCTGGGGCCAGGTCAACTAATGCTTTCAGTCACCAGAAGACAAAATAAAGGCCTACATCTACTCTTCATGAAGTCTATTCATACACCTTCCCTGACTTCCATACTAGAAAAAGGCAGACTCCAAGGTAGTATCCCAGCATTCCTGAGGGTGTTTATAATGACCTTTTTCATAATGACCCTGCTCCCCGCTCAAAAATAGTTAGTGAGTAGTGAAAGGGAGGCTTACTTGCATACATAACTACTTCAGAAGCAGGCAATCTGAAAATACTTATTGCCAGGTGTCATGCAGTGTATTGTGGTATTGCCTGAGAACAGCCAATGTGATTCAGCCACAAAACCTAGAGAACCTTGTCTACACTAAAGCATGTTCCATGGACCAATATGTCCTGTAGGGTTTAAACACTAACCAAGACTCAGCAGCTGTATTTGTTTTAGTAATATTTCCTCGTCCAGTGGAAACAGGAATCTTATTGGGCCCATTTGTACTACAAATATTGGGCTGGGGAATCATGTGATAACAAAACAGGCCCTCTGGAGGTAACAGAATAATTTTACAGAACCATAGCACATCCATGAAATAGCAACACTGTGTTAATGTTGTGAAGGAATCATGCTCCCCCCCACCCCATCTGCCTCTGCTGTAAGCAGGCAGCCCCTCCCCACATCTGTTTCATTTATCACTGGGCTGTGACCTGGGCTGGAGACATTCCTGAGGAAGGGGGACCTGCTCCCTTTGTGTCAGTTTCCCACTCTTGCAGGTCATGTGACTAGTTCTCTCACGTGGCCAGTCTTAAGTCATTTGGAAATACCAGTCAGCTGCCAAAGGGAATGCTTCTGGTGGGGTCTTAGTGATGAGAGCACAACAGGGATATATAAGATCCCTTCTTCCTGGAAGTGGGGAAGACATGTTTTGGGGACACAGCCAGCTAGCCATGCGGCCTCTAGAGCAGGCTCAATCATCCCCTGGATGGAGTTGTGAGCAACGTACGTGAAATGTAGCAGGGAATTTAGAATCTAGTGTTTTAGTCTCTTGTGAAAAGGCTACCCCGCCATTTCTGTTTGCTCTGGGATTTTCTTTTGATACTTCTCTGACTTGTACCTATCCCCAAGCCTACCCTCTCCACCCAATAAAGCCATCCATTAGCCAGCCTTGTGGTACATGCTTGGGAGGGTTTGGGCACGCCTTTTTGCTCCCTTTGCTTGGCTGACTAAGGGAGGCTACTTTCTATGCTTCAGGGTAATAGAAGCACTCCAGGATCCCAAGGTCTACTGGGTCTGTGCATCCCAGATGGCACAGGACGCAGACAAAGACTGGAGTCTGGGTGGTGGCAGCGCTATTTCAGGCTTGCGGCTTGCGGGTGTGCTTCAGGATGGGGTCGGCCATATGTAGGCACCCCAAGGGAGGCACTTGAAGCTTGGTTTTCGGCTGGATGCAGTAAGGCAGGCAGCTCAGTGCAGGAGCACCCCGTACTGGCCCACTTCAAATGTTACCCAGGCTTATCCATAATGGCAAGGCCAAAGCTTGTCATAATACAAAAAAAACCCACTATCCCTTTTATACTTTATGCCAAAACCAGACTTAAGAAATGGTGCTCAAACTCTGTGTACTTGTTTTCCATTTTGACAATACAAGGGGGCGGGGGTGGGGAATCATATTACACCAGAGAAGACCAATAAGTCAACAACATGATCTCTCTGGGTTCCTTAGCATTACTGCCTTGTAATGGCAGACTGCTCAATACCTTTGTAGATAGATCACCCCATTTCATATCACAAGTTATTTCAGATGGGGGGGCGGGGGGCTGACATAATTTTCTGTTGCATCTTGAAAATGGTTTGGTCCTGAGCCTGCCCTGTCTAGGCCAGTCATAGGTGAGCTGTAGCTGGTATCTACTACCCATCACAGGTCAACTTCCTTCATGCAGATTGTAGACAGGGCTTGTGATACAGTTCAGCAGGCACATATCTGAGAAGGCTGTCACCTTCTTATGGAAAACACAGCCAAAAAGACTACAAAAAAGAATGTACTTCTTAAAAGGTTATCTCAACAGGCAGCAGGCAGGCCACTGAACCTTGTATTGTACAAGTTACTGGTTTAGTGGGGTTTAAGTGGTCTGTCATTGGAAGCCTCTCCACTATGGGCTGCTGTCTGCCTTTGCAATGCTTTGTCTGATCACGTAGACAGGTCTGTGCAGTGCTATTTTCAACATATTGCTCAACACTGCAGCTGGAGCCCTCAAACCTAAGGTGATTTTACTGCCTCTCATAATCAAGTCAGTGTTTATTCAAAAGGCCAGGGTTTCAGCACGGCTTCTATCATTTCTTTTCACTTAGGCTCAAAAATGAAATGTTTCTTCTCAGCAGACTGAAGGAGCAGAATCAGAGTCCCCTGAGGAATTAGAGCTCAACTTCCTTGCTGGAATCCCAGCAAGTTCCCAAAGCATTATGTGAATGTGCACACCCACACACGAAGAGTGGGTTCTGCTGATGTTTTTCATATACACATTGCACAAAGTGGATAAAAGAGGAAAAATACTGATAATAGAAACCAACCATCAAATCAAAATATCTAAGTTTCCGTTATTACTTCATTCTTATTGGATAATGTTTGTCCTCACCACATTATCCAGGGGAGTACTGTTACAGAAGATCGAGGCCTCATTGTGTTCACTGCTGAACAGCCACAAAGTACCTGCCTGCCTGTCCTCTGAGTATCTAAACAGACAAAATGAAGATATGAGGAAGCATCCTTCTATGTTAAGATGGCAAGATGGGGCACCAGTTGGTAGGGATAGAATCCTGGTTCCATTGAAGTAATTTGGCTAGTCTTCCATTGACTGCAACAGGAGTCAGGATTTCATCTCATATGCCTCAACTAAATTTCTGGAAAGTCAATCAAAAGACCCATAATGGGTCTTAGCTTTGGCTCTGAAGTGCAACATAGGAAGTTCTTGATAAAGCCAGGAGAGGAACCCACATTTCCAAAGTCTCCTGTCACTGCCTTAACCACAAGGCCAGCATCCCCTAAGTGCTCTTCAATTGACACCTAAAGCTAAAAAATAAACTAAGCATCTGATGGTCATATGGGGCAGCAAGAAAGGAGAAAAAACAAATAGCCTCTAGTATGCTGATTTAAACAAATAAAGAATGTCCCAGGATTTCTGTCTGTCTTTCTGTTTATTAGGGAAGTGTTATGCCGTGAAGACAAGTTTGGCAAGTACTTTGTTGTTCTCCTGCTTTCAGTATCATGTTCTATCAATCCTTTCCCTTCACAGTGTTTGAGACCAGCTGTAGCTGCACAACAGAGTCGGAGAGAAAGCAGAGGGCTGACAGTTTGAAACCAAACAGACAAAGGAGGGAGGAGACCAAGATGCAGGGAAAGAACTAACCACAGCTAAGACAAGATGCTTAAGATGCCAAGAGGAATCTTTCCAACTTCTGTTCTCTAATTTATAGAAGAGGGCTGTGCAAAAACAGGAGCTAAATCAATGGCACTTTAGACAAGCACACTACAAAACTGCTGCTTGGGAATCAGGTTTTTTTTTAAAAGGCTACTTTAAAGGAAGATGTATGTCAGAGGTAATGACCATCTGGGCTGAAATCCAAAGGAAATGAGGTGCTACTGCTTGATCTCTGTTTGGTAACTCTAAGTAAATGTAGTTAGATGTGCAACAATAAGATGGGAAAATGAAAGAGGTACTTAGCAGGTGGAAGAGAGAAACAGAATGCAAAATGGCTTCTTAAGGTTGCAGCCACATAGCTTTACTACATTTAAAGGGCCAGACCTAGGGAGGTGTGCTGGGAAAGTGAGCGTTACTGGCATTTGGGCCACTTTAAAGCTGTTCCTGTTGCTACATCATAGATAGCTTTCTCAAGCTATTACCACAAACCTTATCTAAAAATGGACTTAGAATTGGTACCCACTTACAGTTGTGGGTTGCATTACCATTAGGAGTAAAGCTAAAAACTGAACAGATACAGGGACTTCCATAAAGGGAAAGATAACATTTACCTCAGACAATCCTGGCCTCCTCAAAGACTCTGCCAGTTCTCCAGGCTTACAAATCTGACTTCCAGTTTGGAGCTGTGTTTTATACTTATTGGCTCACCATGTTTCTGTCCTGGGAGTATAATGCTTGTCAAATGCCTTTGAAATGTGCAGAGATCAGGTAGTTCTTTCAATGTCCTTCTTCAGAGTGTATGGCAAAATAGGGAAATGTCTTCCACACCTGTTCTGCCACACACTTCCTTTGTAACCTTGACCTGTTTAATATATCCTGATGAGAGTTTTGCCCTTGAGGGCCCTGATTTCACCTCTGTGCTTCAGTTCCCCATGTGTAAAATAGGAAAAACTCCCTCACTTATATTCTGTGGGAGGGAACGTCCTTTACTATGGGAACCGATGTTCAGTACAGTAGGGCATTCATGGTGACTGGGGTCTGCAGGAGCTACTGGAATAAAAGTAATTAGTACTCATTATCGTCTCTGATTCTTAAGGACCTAGTGAAATCATGATTGCACATTTTTTGCAGAAAATGCAAAATTGGGTGGGCTCTGTGATTTTGGCAGGCTCACTGCAAAAAACCCCCAACAACCCAAACTTACCAATGCAGAGAAAAAGGAAGGAAGCTCTGCAATACTGAAGCAGGGGGGAAGGGTGGGCGTGGGAGGAGGAAGAGGGGGAGGGAACAAATCAGAGGCTGAACCTGTGATGTAAGCACAGTCCAGGAGTCAGTCCAGAGCCAATCGGGGAAGGAAGAAGATTTTGGTGCTGGCTTTTAAAGCAGCCAAAGGAGGATGCTACAGTCTGAGGAGGATTCAGCATGAACCCTGAGAAGAAAACCTCCAAGGCAGCCAGCTATGTTTCAGCACTGGACTGTGTAAGGCAGTATTCTGCAGGGACCTTGCACACGGAGGGAAGCAGTACCACTTGCGATGTGACTCTGGATGTGTCAAGAAAAACCAGCATAGACCGACACTTAGAGTCTGAGGCACGCATGAAGCAAAAAGCTGTTGTAGAGGCTGAAGGTCAGAGCAAGAAACAAGCAACTGTGTTCTCATTCTGTAAAAGGACCATGGAAAGCAGCTTGGCAAAGACAAGACGCAGCATTTTTCCATCATGGAGGTTTTTGTGGGGGTGAACATCCTGCTGGAGAAACTTGATCACCCAAAGTTAATGGACTGCCTGAACCAAAACATGCCAAATGCTGGCAGTTTTCCATGTGCCAACAAACTTTTCCAATCCTACCTCATTGCAGTGATTGCTTCACATGTACAGTCTACAAAGGCTGCCATGGCAGAGTATGACTTCCCCTCCATTGTGGCTGATGAAGCCACTGACCCACAGGACAACTATATGCCGTACATTTTATTTGTACTGGGGAGCTGGGCAGACTGAAACCTGCCTGTGTTTCAAATTGAGCCGGTCCACATCACCTCTGTCAATTTTTCTATCATTTCTCAAGCCATAGTGAAGGTAATTGTCAACTATGGCTTAGCATTTAACAAGATCTCAGCACTCCTGTCCAAAAATACCATGTGCATGTGCATTTCTCTGAAGTGCTCCAAGGAGTGCTGCCCAACTCAGTTCACATTACCTGCAATGCACACATTCTGTCTTAGTAAATGACATCTGATGCACGAAATTCCCCAATGTGGATAGTCTGGTGTCCTCTTTCAAGAAAGCCTTCTTTCAACCACTGTCCAGGCTGTAAGATCCGGTACAGGGAGTTCGTCACCAGTCAAAATGGGGATTCACATGCCACTGTCATCAGAGCCTGTGCTCACAAAATAGAATTCATGGTTCAACACAGTTCACTACCATGCCAAGCATGTGCAGTACTACCAGCAGTTTGTGAGCAAGGAGTCTGAAATCACATCTGGCACATAGTGCATGCTTAACCTTCATGCTCTCTTAAGGCAGAGTGACATTCAAGATCAAGTGATGTTAGTGACTGAAACTGCCACCTGGTTCATGGAGCTTCTAATATGGTTTGAAGGCTGGCAGGCTGAAATCCACCATGCACACAACAAGCTGATGGATTTGATAAGCTGGGTAGAAGACAGGGCATCACAAGAACTGTTAAACTGTCCTTGTGAAAACCAGTGGAGACAGGAACCATTCCAGGAAATAACTATGAGGCTGAACCAGTACTAGGGATACCATCACTGCCACCTTGGTTCAGACAACTGGCTGCCTCCTTCCTTAGTTCTGTTCACATTTTGGACCCCTGCTAGGTGCCTGTTCTGCGTTGTGATCCTCAGCTACTGAAATCAATCCCTGGATAACAGAAAGAGCATGACAATGAATGTGCTGCTTACATGAACTTTGTTAAAGAGTGCTGGATACCTATGCCTGTACCTGTGTTTTGGGACTCTGTCTGTGACCAGTTTCCACACCTCTACGTCCTGGCAAAACACAGACTCACCATTCCAACAAACTCAGTGGATGCTCAGCAAGCCATCTCAGTGTACAGACAAGTGTTCACACCACAGAGATAGAGAATGTCTGCAGCTACTGATGCTGGATGCAGCATGCTAGCATTTAATAGCTAGCACAAACTGCATTTCATAATACATTTCAGTTTAGAGTTCAATAAAATGCTTAGATTGCTTAATAATGCATCAAAATTAATGGTTTCTATGGGCTCAATCCCTTGATTAAACCTGTGGAAGCCATTTATAGTAAGCAATTAAGCTGCAATTTTTGGACCATCTGTTAATCTGCAGGGGGTGGGACTGCTGGGGTGCCTTGGCTAATCAGAGACATGGGGAGGATCCACTGCATTCAGCCCATGAAAATGGTGGCCAGCCCCAGGACTGGCCCACAAAATTGGCTGTCTGCCTCCTTGGGTTCAGTAGACTTCTACTGGTTCTACATCAGAAATTGATGCTTACACCTTTTCTGTTGTGTAGTAAACTTTCCTTCACTAACTTTGCAGGAGAATGACAGTTATATATTCAAGAGAAGGCCAGCAAGACCAAAAGTCTTTATGTAGTCTACACTTAGAATTTGAAGTTTCTTGGTGCTCATAGTTACATGATGTGTGCCATATTTTTTTTCTTAACTATCCATTTTAGGTTTTTATATGTGTCCCAGGGAAATAAAAATGGAGGTGCTGGAGTGGCCTCTTGCAGCAGGACCCGAGGCAGGGGCAACCCGCCCAGGGCAAGAAAGAAAGAGCCCTGAGAAGAGGGCATACTTACTTCCTGCAGGGAAGGGAGTGCTGTGCCAAGAAGGGCCGCTGGCATGGTTCATCAGCTGCTTTTATTGCCGGCTGGCAGTGGCACCAGTGGATGATGTCAGAAAGACCCATCGCCCGGCAGATTCAAAAGCCAGTGGCCAAGGGATGGCGGGACAGATGACAAGGACATTGGAGAGCGAAGTTGCTCTCTGGCTGACGTCCCCGGAAGACTTACAGCCCTGGTAGGGGTGGCACAGGGACCCCCTGAAAGTGCCTCACCCATATTGGGGAGAAGGGACGACATTGAGGGATCAAAGAGGATCATGGACGTCGGACCTGTGAGTGGCGTGGGCAGAAACCCACACCCAAATCCTTTCGTTATTTTCTTTTTTCCCATTCCATTTGGTTTTGGAGGGACCCAGAGTCGTGACTAAAGGAAGACCCTCCACGGGTCCAGGGTCACAAAGGAAGATCTGGGCAGAATTGATAGGAGCTTCGGAGGAAGGTTGGGCGCTAAGGCGGGGACAATCATATGCCTCTCGGCCATCCAAGATAGGCGAGTTGGGGAACAGGCCGACAACCCACCATCCAATGATCCAGAGGGCTGGCACATGGCTGGGGTGCAGGGGAGGTGGAGCCCCAAGAACGCCTCCAGTGGGTAGTGCCCGGAACAGCAGGAAACCCTGGGAAGGAGACCCCCCACTGAAAAGGAGAAGACCAAGTCATGGAAGGCAAGTGTCGGGACTTCCCTCAGGGTGAAGCGTGATCTAATACCTCAGTTTCGGGGACATACCCCTCGGCCAGAGTTGAGTGAACGCTTGAAGGCCGCTCAAGAGCACCTATACGAGGCCAGATGGAGGCAATATGACACCACATTTTAATAGTATCCAAGTGGTCTTACAACCTGCTTGAGGTTGGGAAATGCCACTGTTTTGACAGATGGAGAACGGAGGCAGAGAAAAAGACTTAGAGGCTGCCTCAGAGCTAGCTCTGTCAGTGCCCTGGAAAAAGGATGGGGGTGAGGGGAACAAGCATGGGACAGCAGAAGAGGTGGGGGGCGGGGTAGGTACAGTCTTGCTGGCCACAGCTTGGGCACACTGCACTCTAGCAATTCCTGCTGCACCCCTTGAACCATGCACCCAGTTAGAGTACCTTTATTTTTATATCTCCTAAAAAGTACAGTAGTGGGGCTATTTAAACAAGAATGATTTGCTATAAACAAAAACATACTGAAAAAATCAGTTCTGAAACCAATACTACATAAGGAGATTTTTTTATAATTTGTATGACTAAAAATGGGATACAGAGCAACATCTGTGTTCTGTTTGCTAATTTTGCTTTACAAATGTACTCCAGCAGCACACACCACAAAAGAGTCTTAAAGAATAACAATCAGTGGCAGATAAATACAGAACAAACAAATAGTAAGCTATAGTTGGTTCCACCCTCAGCGAGGTAAAGGAAAAAATTCTTCCCATAATTATCTCAAACATTACTTGTCTATTCAGTATTTTTTAATTGTTTAAATACAACATCATTCTATTTACACTGGGAAGAAAAAGATTCTGGTTATAATACAAAATCCAGTTTAGGAAATTGAAACACTAAAGTTTTGTTTCTGAGTATCATTTAGCTTACTGTAAATCATCAGTAAATCTGCTCAAGCCTACACTGCTGTAAAGCCACTGCTAATAAGATTAGGACTGAGCCCAGAATGTCTTGCAGTAAGGATACTTTACACTTATGTAGCCCTTCACTTTATGTCTTCAAGGTGTTATACAAAAGATTAACTGTGTGATCTTGAACAATTCACTTTCTTATCTGCCTTAGTTGCAATACTGATACTTTTTTACATGCTTTAGAAACCCATAGATGAAGAGCACCATAGATCAACATATTATTACTAATTCTTACATCACCACTGGAAGGGAAGAAGCATTACTATCCCTATTTTTCAAATGAGAAAGTGCAGCAAAGATGTAAAGATCATAGACTTCAAATGTGGGCACCCTGCAGCGGGGATCTAAACTCAGAAATAGGCACTTCTGGCTGATTTTCAGCAGTGCTAGGCTCCTGAATTTTCCCTTTCCCACTAATTTAGCACAGGCTGATTTTCACAGGGGTGAGCAGCCACGCCTTCCATGAGCAAAAGGCTTGGTGACCAAGCCAGCATTACTAGGAAGGATTTTGATTCCCCATCTGCATTCAATATGCAATAGCATCAAAGACAATCCTGTGCTCCCTGTAAAATCAGTAAGTAAGAACTGGGATTTTCAATGTCATTGAAGGGAAGTGGAGGCCTATAATCTTTACGCACCTTCAAAATTCCCAGCCACAACTGTTAGCAGACACAGTGGAGGAAAAACAAAAAACCCTAAATGTTCACACAAGCACAGAGATTGTACAAGGAAAAGCATTTTAGGGTCACATCCATTTGCCCTGCCAGCACTGTGTCCCTTACTGTGCTTTTGATATGGCTTGTTTAGTCCACTGTTACATGTCGTGGTTGTACTTTCTTTTTTCTATTACGCATTCTCTGTAAAGACTGATGCCATTCAGATCCTACCCCTACCAATATCCCTAACAAAGATCTATTCCCATACTTATACCTAGAAGAGCCATGGGAGATCAGCATGTATTATTCGTATCTTTCCTCTTAAAGGGCACTATATAAGACACACAGGCCTTCCTTTAACAGAGGGTATCACTAATTCCTTCTCCCACAGTTATCTTCTAGGGCTGTGCAAAGCTTTGGGTGCTGATTTGATTTGGAGGAGATTCAGCCCAATTTGGTGGCTGAATTTCCAAATCCGAATTGAATCAGGCGACCAATAAAAAAGTCTAAATCAATTCGAAGCTCTCTGAATGTTCCAAAAAGATTTGGAGAGCTTTGATGATTCGGGCAGTCCCCGCCTGCTACCGCAGTGAGCTGAAGCTGGACTCCAAGCAGGTAAGTAGGGGCCGGGGGAGAAGAGGCTGGAGGAGGGAGGAGGGGACCATGGGGTTACCCCTGCCAGGCCCCATCCCCTGCCTGCTCCCC
>NW_017728906.1:184313558-184314694 GCF_001723895.1 Crocodylus porosus | reverse complement strand
GCCTCACCTGCCCCAGCTCTGGCCCTTTAAGAAAAAAAAAAAGCAAAAAACCCCCCACACTCACCAGCTCCTGCAGTGGCCTTGGGGCTTTGGGGGGCTCATGCAGAGACCCCCGCATGATGCGGGGCAGTGGTGGGGGGCAGTGGGGATTGCCCCCTGCCAGGCAGGAACTGGTGAGTATGGGGTTTTTTGAGGGTTTTTTTCTTAAAGGGCCGGAGCTGGGGAGGGTGGGGCAGCCATGAGAGGGCTGGGACAGCGGGGAGGGTCAGGGGGCTCATGGCAGAGCCCCCCATGCAGCGTGAGACTGTGGGGGGGAGCAGGGACCACCCCCACACCTGGCAGCACCCTCTGAGTGGGGCTTTTTTTTTCAAAGTGCCGGAGCTGGGGTGGGCAGGGCAGCCATTGCCGGGCTGGGACAGTGGGCGGGGGATGGGCCTGGGTAATTCAGAAATTCACACATTCAGCAGCAGCCAAATCTCCAAATCAGATTCAGCCAGATCAATTCAGGACAGTGATTTGAATCACTTAACTGAATCATTGTCCCCCAAATCAGCCAAATCCTAGTGAATACTAGCCGCTTTGCACAGGCCTCGTATCTTCTTTATGTAATAAAAGCCCCTAAGGAGGAGATGAGAAAGTACTCGTATCTGAACAAAGCTGAAACTTTAAACTGTTTGGATTTTGGTATCTAAATATCATGGCAACTGGCACTTTAGTAAGGTAAGAATTGAAACAGTAGAAAGTGAAGCACCACATAACTGGGAATCCCTTTCATGATACTATAACTTCATAACTTCAAATATGAAAACTCATCAGCTCTGACACTCCCTACCACACCACATGCAAGAAAACACTTGTATCACAGCATACAAATATATTGTTAGGATCAATTCAGCACTGGAAAGTCTCCATCTTTTATTCCTCTGCTTCTGTGATGACTACTTAAATAATGTGCTCAGACACCATGGAGATGGGCAAAAGATTGATGCTTAAAGCAGTTCGTTTCTCTGGAGGCCACCTAAATCACAGACACACACTCATTAGATGGCACAAAAGGTGTATTTGCAAATAGGGTCAGAGCAGAGTCAAAAACTCAGATTACTCTGAACCCACCAAGGAATTTTGCAGGCTGTATT
>NW_017728906.1:184304702-184313547 GCF_001723895.1 Crocodylus porosus | reverse complement strand
GGAGAGTCTGCGATTTAGTATAAGAAAAGCTGTGGCAAGGCTAGGAAAGGAACAAAGTCCTTGGCAGTGTTTCTTTCTTATCGGGTGCAAGATGCAAGCTGTGCATTTCTAACAATACTCCATTTCTAACAATATTCCATTTCTAACAATATTACAACCTGAACAAAACTGAATCTCATCCTTTTTTAATTGCAGCACCATGTGTGAGCATCATGTGCATGTTCCTTGATTATGGGAGGAAAATCGGCAAGTCCTGATGCTATTAAGCCACACTAGCACCGCAGTTAACCAGAGCTAACAAATTCTATTTTAATATCAACAAATAGCTCCTGGTATTAAAGTTAAACAATAACTTTCCATTTATTTCTCTTACTGTGGCAATAAATCATGCTGTCAAGTTGTCACAAAAACTGATGGCATCAAGGGCTGAACTTTAAAAGATGGGTCTTGTGTTTTCCTGCTGATGCAAATTTTTCCCTCAAAAATGTAAAGGCATGGGAATGACCAGTGAAATAAAACAGTGTCATTGTATGTAGACAGCAGACCAAGTTATACTCTCTTGAATGAGAAGCTTTAACACAAAAGGACCTGTTGCAAGATCACGTCTGTTGGACTGCCTCTGAAATTCCCAGACACAATAAGAGTTTCAAACTTAACAATTTGCTACTTTTCTGCAAAACTCTTAAGTTTAGTTAAGTCTAAGGAGGACTCTCAAAACTTTCAGAAGGACCTGACAAAGAGAGAAGTGTGGGCAGCATACTGATATATTATACTGAGTGTAAGCCAACACAAGATGGCCAACATAAAATATGTACAGATGGTTCTCAATTAATTGGAATCATTCTTGGATTGAGAGACTACAGATGAGATGTTTCAAGATATTTTGTTGCCTAAAGACACAGAGAAGTGCCTAATGGGATTTTCAGAAATGCGCTAGGTGCCTTGGGACATAGGAATCTTAAGTGCTTTTGAAAATTCCAGTAAGCACCTATATGCGTTACTAAGCACTAAAATTCTTTTTAAAATCTGACTTTAATTAGCAAAGAAAAAATAAATTAACATAAGTGAATAACCAAGTTGCAGACCAAACTATATTTTTTCAGTCAAGTCATATTGGAAAATGTGTTCCATGATATAAATCAGCACAGTTGAAGGAGCTACATCAATTTATACCTACTAAGCACCTACATTTGAGGTTCCAATGATGCAATATATGACCTTTAGAGTCCAATCCCACAGCCTTAACTTTTGCAAAACTCCCACTGACATCCTACTGATTTCCTGAGTAGTCAGTATGACTTCAGTGGGAGTTTGACTGAACTCAGAGCTGTGGGACTGGTCACTTAACTGCAGTTTAGCAAACATTTCTGCTCTAATGTGATGGAGAAAGATGTAGACCTGAAATCCCATGCCATTATTCTTAAGTACATACACCTTTTCCCTGCAAGGAAGCTTTCTAACTATATCAGTTTCTGTATCCCATAATATAAATAACAGGGATCATCTTAATTCTGCTCAAGGATCTTCTAAGACATGGCTTTTTTTTCATTAAGAACAAACCATTTCTTTTCATTTCATTAAGAACAAACCATCATACATTCTGCATGTGGTTACCCTAAGGTTCAAGTTAGGAAAACAAACAGCAGATACTTTCCAGTGATGAGTGTTTACACAAGGTCTAGCTTATCTGTGTAAAGAATAATCTATGAACTTTTGTTGGCCTTTTGGATAAGCAAATATAAACCTCATTTCCCTTTATTGTCCCCATCACGTAATAACTAGCTTTACAAAGGTCTCCACTGAGGTTATTCTCTTTGGGATGTCACCTTGGGATTTCCTTTAATGACTAAAGGGATCATTTGTGTCCACCACTGAGAGTTTTTTTGGTTCTCTTTATACCACATGCTTCAAGAATAACAGCAATCGGCTTAATCACTATAACCATGCGCTCAACCTTTTAATCATAACTATCATCATGCAAATAATACTTAATTACAAGACCTTTCATTAAGAGTCCTCAAAGTGCTTAACAAAGTCCCAGCTTCATTTCACACATGGGAAATGGGAATTACAGAAACCTTTGACTTCATCAAGGCCTTACAAAAGTTAGTGTCAGAATTGGAAATGTTATTATTGTTTCTCACTCATAACATGACACTATTATGGTGCTCTTATCACTATAATGATGCAGAAGCAGACAGGAGCTTACATAACCCAAATGCATCATCTGAAGTCCACTGAAGCTAAGGATATTGAAGATCAAGTCTTGAACAAACTTGGGTTATAAACTGGGAAATAAAATTCTGATGTATAGATTCCTAGAATAAAGTTAGAAGAGACCTCTGGGATCATCTAATCCAACTCCTTGTGCAGAAAAAGGATACACTCTTCCTAAAACATCCCAGACAGATGCCTGTCCAACCTCTTCCTGAAAACCTCTAAAGAAGGAGATGCCACAATTCCCCCAAGCAACTTATTCCATTCTTTGCTGCTAGTAAGTTTCTCCTCAGATTTAATCTAAAACTGCTCTGCAGGGCTAGGGACGTAACTCGGTATAAGTGATTGGAAACTGGTTCAAATCGGTAGAACAACAGGAGTTCAGTACATATAAACTGCTTTTTAGATGGCTGAAACCAGTATAAGATAAACCTGTATGGATGTAGTATCAGATTTAGGTTAAATCAGTTTACTGAACTTCTGTCCCAAATTCCCTCTAGATTCATGTCAAGGGGCGGGGTCCTAGGAGCGGCCATCATCTCTCCTAGCGCCCCCTACCGTGCCAAGTGGGTGTCAATGCACCCTCATTCTCACCCGCCACGTCTTTGATGTTATTAGTGCTATGGGAGACTGCCTTTTGACCCCTTGGACACAGTAGCCCTGATGTATCCCAGTCTGTGTCCCATCTTAGTTGACTCCGTGCACTAAAGCCCTAAGGGCTACGCATGACTCCTACCACACCTGATACCATGCCCCAAGCCTCTCAGATGTACCGGACGTTGTCTAGTCAAAATCCTACCTGTGCCCCCACGGGCACCCCTGACTCCTCACGGGTTCCCTGGGCTCATCTTCCCTGGGCCCAGGCCCTCACAGGCTCTCCGGCCTCTTTCTCACTGGCCTGCATCCTCACAGACGCTCCCTGGCTGTTCCTTCCTTACAATTGCCCACACTCCCCACGGATGCTCCCTGGCCTCTCTCGCAGCTGTGCCCACACCAGGGCTCTCTCTACCGATCCTGCCCGCACTGGGGCCCTGCCTCACAATCGGGGCTCAGGTGGCCATAGCCGTGCCTGGCCCCCCAAATCCCCTCCCTGGGGCTTCTCACCTGTGCGCCCTCCCTGGGGCTTTACCCGCACTAGGGCCTTTCTCTGCGCTTGGGACTCAGGTGGCCGTAGCCGTGCCTGGCCCCTAAATCCCCTCCTTGGGTCTACAACTCCTGTGGGGCTCAGGCGGCCTCGACCTTACCTGGCCCCCCAATGCACTGTGCCCCTTCTCGGGGCTGGGGTCCGTGCACCCCTAAATTCTGTGCCCTCTCTGGCACCGGGGTCCCCACACCACTGTGGAGCCCCTATGAGGCCTCCTCCAACCTCTATTAGCCTCACCCGGTCCTCCGGTGTAACCACAAAAGCAATAACGTAAGCCAATCGGCTACAACTCAAACTAAGCCTCCTGGCTAAACGTAAACCTCTAAGCCACCTAGCTAATCATCAACCAAATCCCTACCAGGGCTTCCTCCTCCCAGTATCCTCGAGCTGAAGGTGCTCAGGCCCTCAAGCATCTCTAGTCTGCCTACTCTAGCAGAGCTCCTTCTCCCTTGGATGTTAGTGGGGAACTGCCTGCTTGGCCTCAGCCTGGGCTGTTTCTATAGGCCAGGCCCTGCCCCCTTCTGGTCAACTGACCAAACTGCGGTTGCCTTGGCAACCGACACCTGTACCTTTACCTAGGAGCAGGCCTGTGACAATTCAAGTTAATTCACAGTTCCTGTGATGGTTGGGGCCTGACGTGTTGCGTGGCCTGCCGGGTGTGTAGCCCTACCTCTCAACTCGCCTGCCACGACTTTGATGTTAAACTATTTAGAGAGGGGGGTTCAGTGAAGATCTTCCTGGGAGGGCCTCTCCCTGCGGGGTTGCCCTTGGTTTGCTCCGGGTGGAGTCCCACGTTGGTGTGGATGCAGCTGGCTCTCCTCCCTCTCAGGGTGGGTGCAGCTGGCCTTGAAGCCTGACCCGCCTTCTCTAGGCTCTTTGATTTGGGTTTTTTTTTCCATTTTTTTTTTTTTTTTTAAAAGAAATACTCCCCTGAGGAGCAGAGGGCTGTGGAGCTTCCTCCTTGGCCCTGGCCTCCTCCAGGGGATTCAAATGGCTCCGCTACCCTGCTTCCTACAAGGAGCTTAAAGGCTTCCCTCAGCTGGCCTTCAGTGGGGAGCTGGGGGCTTCCCCTCCTCTGCCCCCTGTAGGGGGCTCAAAAGTTTCCCCTGTGTGGCCTGCAGGAGCCATGTAGGCTGTGCCGCTCCTCTTCCTCACTGGAGCCTCAGCATGTCTAGTGTGCTGTCCACCAGCACTCTCTCTCCCCAGCTCCCCCTCCGCCCTGGTTCCGGGGGGGTTTTCAACTTTCCCGCCGCAGCTGGTATGGCTGCTGCGATTGGTCCAGCTGTTCCCCGCGCGGGAAACAGCTGATTAAACAGCCGGCGTAACACTGGCTCGCACGACTGCAGCTGCAGCCGCAGTCCTGGCTCCTGCTCCTGCTGTCCAGCAGGGGGCAAGTCACCCCCGCCAGGGGTCTGTTTCCAGGGTTTGGGACCCGCAGGGATTCCCCTCTCCCCTTCGGGAGCCTGTGGTGGCGACTCGCAGCTACAGTCCTCCAGCAATTCAGGATGCTTTGCACTTTCCCCTGCAAGCCCCTGCCCCCTCCTCACAGGGTGGGTGGGCTAACTGTGACCTAAGTTGTCTGCTCCAGCCAAACAGGCAAGCATGCTCTACTGCCCCCCGGCTTCTGGCCTGGGCCACTGCAAGCATGTGGCTGCATTTCCAGAATCAAAAGTGAATGTCTCTTTACTTGCTTAATGGCTCAATCTAATCAATTCAGCCTTGAGCTTTTTGACTGTCTGTACTTAGCCCTGAGGTTTAAATACAGATTTTAAAACTAGAATTGACCTTTGGGGTCATCTAGTTTCCTGATTAATGCAGTAACTGAAAGAAAAAACCCCCTCAAAAACAACAACACTTCACCCAATGTTTCAATCAATCCCTACCTGGATGAAGTAAAACATTGTTTAGATTTTTGATTCTAGGAGTTCAAATGATGACCATGTACTTCACTGTTTTGCTCCAATGATGAATTACCTTTCCTTTAAAAAGCAGATTTTTTTTGTTTGAATTAAGAGAGAATAGAGGCTCAAAACCTAGATCTAGAACTCAAGGCTCTTGGTTCCCAATTCCTGTATAACCACCAGACTTCACTGCCTCCCATTGTTACATACAAAAAAAGGCTCCTTAACTGACTTGGCTAAACTTGGTGAATGAACTATGAAGGGAAAGATATGTTGTCTTTATTCGTCCCTTCCCCCCACCCCTGCAGTCTACTCCACCTGCTGCAAACTTCATGGTGGCTCCTTTGAAATCTGCTAATTTGCAGTGACTCATTTGGAAATGATGGGTTTCAGCTTCTGAAATGCTGTCCTAAGCAAGAGAAAGAATAAATGCTCTATTGTTTCCCCCTCAAGTATATTTACATAGTAAGTATCAGCAGCCAGGATTGTTTTTTTGGTAAAGGCTTGACTAAAGAGCTTTTGCTCCACTTTTCCACTTCACTAATCTTCTACAATAGTCTGTTTAGAAAATCTTTCTTCATTCACCAGGCTTTCTACTTTGCATTGTGGTCACCCATAAGGATCCTGAAGGGTCTGATACAACACACAGCATAGTGTGCAAGACTCTTGTATTCCAGTGTAAGGAGGCTACGTGTAAATTCAAGTAAGACTATAGGTAAAACGAGCTTTATACTGCCTATGCACTCAGTCCTTTCCATACAAGTGCACAAGATAACAAAAGAGCTAGGTGTGAGCAGAGAATAGGCATGTCTGTAATGACTAGGGATCCTGTTTATTTCTGATGACCCCCCCACAGTTTTTGGATTGAAAAAGTAACTCAACATCCACATTTTTCCATGATTAAAATAAAATACCACTATATATCTATATCTATATTAGTGGTGTTTCATTTTAATCATGGAAAAATGTGGATGTTGGGTTATTTTTTTAATTTCAAAGTGCATGTACTTCAGAATAATGGCATGGGATTTCAGAATTGATGGTTTCAAAAGTAACCCAAAATCCACACTTTGGTTACTTTCTTACTCCAAAACTTGGGGATTTTTTTTTTTTATCAGAGAAAACTAGGATCCCTGGTAATCACTATTGTTTCAGTATAGCCCTCGTCTACTGGTAACAAGGCGTCTAGCTACATTCACGATCTCTCGTCTAGGGCCTGATCCAGAGTTTTGCAATTCAAGGGAAAGAAAGACTCCTATTGACTTCAGGGCTTTGGACCAGGTTTATTGGCCTTGCAGCACTGTATCCAGGCAGTTGCACTCTCATGGTACCAGTTAAGTTTTGACAAACTTCCATAGAAATACAGGCCAGTTTCTGTCACAAACCTGCCTGATATACTGCTTAATTTTACCCTAGGCTGCAGAGAGAGCACAGGCTTACAGGATATCTATATGCATGCTCCAGGGTGGCGGGGAGGGGCGTTTTAATTAGAGAGGCTCTTGGGAGCAGGTCTCATTAAAACTCCCATAGCATCTTGTGCATTTAGCATCTTGTGTTTCAAAAGTCCTATTCATCGAGCTTTAGTTAAAGCACCCTACCGCCATTTTGAAATGCAGGGGTGCTGAATACACAAGACAGCAAGGCTGGTGGAGCATTTTAATAAGCTCCAGTACTGTCTGCAGGAAGGGAAGGGAAGGGAAGTGAGGAGGGGGAGCAATCTGCAGGCTGGGCATTGCATGACCTGAGCTGGAGGAGGAGGTCTAGGGGAGGGGTGTGAGGCAGAGGGACTCCAATCCACCTCTCCCCCTCCAGCTCAGGCCAGGCAAACCCCAGTCCATGGATCACTCCCCTGCTCCTCTCTCACCCTCCTTTCCTGCAGACAGCAGTAGGGACTGACAGCCCCGATCACACAGCAGATTGACCCTAGGGAATAGAAGTTCCCTAAGATGCTCCAAAGTGGAGTGCCTTCATCTGATCTCTCATTTGATGAGGGTTCACTTGTTGTACGATCAGCCACTTTTAATGCACTCTGCAGCTATACAGGTATGTCATGGCATGGCTGTAGAATGTGCTCAGGGGGCTGATTGGACAACAAAGGTAACTTATGTCTGCACCCCAGGAGTCCTCCTGGTTTGTCTCCTAATCAGGGGATGCCCTGAGCTATATAAGTTCTTGTTAAGCAGCTGCTCCATTTTTTTTTGAAAATTGAGAAGAAAATATTTTGGCTTTTCTAAATTAGACAGCAAAATGTACCTAACATCTGTTCTGTGAGAAATTTTGAACATTCTAGGTTTTGTTCCAGTTCAGAATGAGCACTTCTTCAAAATGTTAGAATTTCCCATAAGATAGAAATTCAGCCTGCTCTGAGTGGGAATGCAGAATGGAGTGCTCTCTGTCCTGCACAGCAGTTTTCACATTTCATGACTGCATTACGCTCTGACCTGTGCCAGAAGGCAGGTAAAGTTAATATAGGAAGTGCTACCACCTCCCAAAGCAGCTCTGTATCTTTTGTCTCACTTCCTGACTATGTCTACAAAGCACTTTCCTTTCATCCAATTACAACAGCCTCTCTGTGCTTTTTGTTTCTTGCTTCTGTTGCTATTGCATGATGCCAGTCTTAGCTGGATCCAACTTCTAGAGACTGGAGTAAATTACATCACTCATATGGGAGGCGAGGGTGTCATCTCTTTATCCTATGGACTGGCTGCATGGACAGAGCTCAGGTAAGGTAAGGTTCACAGATTTCACAGACGTTAGGGCTGGAAGGGACCTCGGAAGATCATTGAGTCCAGCCCCCCGCCCCAGGGGCAGGAAGTCAGCTGGGGTCATAGGATTCCAAGAGATAAACATCCAATATTTTCTTGAAGGCATTCAGAGCAGGTGCTTGAACCACCTCCGCTGGCAGGCTATTCCAGAATTCGGGGGCTCGGACAGTGAAGAACTTCTTCCTTATGTCCAGCCTAAAATGGTTTTGAAGGAGTTTGTAACTGTTGTCATCCCTTGGGGGGCTCTGGTGAATAATTGTCCCCCCA
Organism: Crocodylus porosus; assembly: GCF_001723895.1. Lineage (NCBI taxonomy): Eukaryota > Metazoa > Chordata > Crocodylia > Crocodylidae > Crocodylus > Crocodylus porosus. Next base: position 184,305,253 of record NW_017728906.1, on the reverse strand, counting down.
GATCCTGGTGTACACGCCTGAGAAATTTATATGTGGCCATCAGATTGCCCCTAAGACTGCACTTGTTTAGATTTGCCTAGATTTCACAGACATTAGGGCTGGAAGGGACCGCGGAAGATCATCGAGTCCAGCCCCTCGCCCAAAGGGTGGGGTCATAGGATCCCAGCAAAATAAGCATCCAATCTACTCCGCTGGCAGGCTGTTCCAGACCCTGGGGGCTCGGACAGTAAAGAAATTCTTCCTTATGTCCAGCCTGAAACGGTCTTGTAGTAGTTTATGACCATTTGATCTCATCATCCCTTGGGGTGCTCCAGTGAACAAATGTTCCCCCAGATACTGGTGGTCACCCCGATGAACTTATAGGTGGCCATCAGGTCACCCCAGAGCCTGCGCTTTTCCAGGCTTAAAGAGCCCCATAGCTCTCAGCCTGTCATCGTAAGGTCTGTTTTCCTGACCTCTGATCATGCGTGTGGCTCTTCTCTGGACTCTCTCAAGCTTCTCCACATCCTTTTTGAATTGTGGAGCCCAAAACTGGACGCAGTACTCCAGCT
>NW_017728906.1:184298723-184304602 GCF_001723895.1 Crocodylus porosus | reverse complement strand
GTGCCGGTTGTTCCTCCCAAGGTGCATCACCTTGCACTTGTCTGTGTTGAAACCCATCCTATTCTCGTCCGCCCACCCTTGTAACCTGTCTAGGTTGTCTTCATTAGAAAGGTGAGGGCTTGTCTTCATTCGAAAACAGAAGAATGAAGAATGAAGTCTTGAGGACTCATATTATATGACATGCTGCTGACCATGACTGTTCAGCTACACAGGTTATTTGGCAGGGACTGAAATGAATCATATTTACCAGAATCCAAGACAACCCTGATTTTAAGATGACCCCTCCCACACAGTATTTAGATTCTATACTTTGAAAATGTACAATTTTTTTATAACTTTCCATACACTGAGTTTAATTATTGGAGGGTCATCTTAAATTCATTTCCTTTCCCCACTACTGTAGTAGAGCAAGAAGGGCAGGGGGACAGGCAAGGTGGGGGAAGCAGGTGGTAACGGGAGTTAAGAAGTCTGACCCCTGCCATTTGTTTTCCCTCAACCTTGCCCTCCCGTCACCTGTCTGCCCCACCAATTGACCCCCCTGGCTTCTGCCTTCCCCCTGTGGCCATACACCCTAGCACCAGGCCCCCTGGGGTGACTGTCCCCTGGCACCTGCCCCACTGCTACTTGGCCCCCCATTCCTGCATCCCTTGCCACCTGCCTCCTGTGCCTGCACCCACCTGGCCCACACTCTTGCCTGCCACTCCCTGTAGCCTCTTCCCTTCCATTCCTCCCCCCCACATCTGGCATCTCTGCCTACCAACTTCCCCCCAGACTGTCTCTGGCAGGGCTCTGTCCCTGCTCCAGCCTAAGGCAGGGAGCATACAGTTGCTCTGGCCCCAGTCCAGTCCAGCAGCTGTGGCAATGACATCTTCAAGTAGGCCCTGGAGCTAGAGCTGGAGCTTGGGCTGAAGCTGCTACTGCCACTGCCACTCCTACTGAGTCAAACTGGGGCTGGAGCAACTGTGTGCTCCCTTATCCCAAACTGGAGCAGGTACAGGGTTTGATGGGAGGGTGGGGGGCAAAGCCTGTAGGGGTAAAGGCAGGGAGGCAGTGGCAGAGAGTTGGTAGGGGGTGCAGGGGCAGTAGGGAGGTTCAGGGGCAGTAGGGGGGAAAGGCAGCAGTTGCAGGTCTGATCCTGGCCCTGGGCCAGAGCCAGGGCCAGGGCCAGACTTAGAGCTGCAGCAGCTGCTTTCGCTGCCCCACCTCATATTTCAAGCCAAGATGAGGGGCTTCCCCCCATTGTTAAATAAGAAAAAAAAATCCCTTGTCTTGATTTCAAGTAAATGTGTTTGATTAGATGAGAGAGGCTGTGCCCCTACCCTCTGCTCCAAGGATTCTGGTCTGTGGTGCAGCCCATACCTTGGTCAGAGGAGACTGTGAAAAGCCGGAGCAGCTTCTGGGGCCCAAGACAGTCTTGAATCTGGATGATACAATGGAGGCTTCTTTTGGCTTGTTAGAAGGTGCAGTACAGAATCTCCCCCAATAACCAAAGCATGACTTTTGTCTGTTTATACTGACTCAGATCTATGATCATCATCACATTTCTCTGGAACAACTTGCTAGTGAACGCTAGCTTGCTGCATATTATTATTCTGCTCCTCCCAAAGACACACCTCCCATTTAGGCATCTTCTCTTTCTCAGTGGGAGCCACTGGGTGCTGATCACATCTAAAAGTCTAGTTCTATAAAAACAGCTCTGGGGCAGATTCAGCAGAAAACGCCTGAATTTTCCAATTCAAGGAGTGTATGAAGGAATTCACAGCAAGTGCAAGTGAGACTATTGACTGGGCGAAAGTGGGAGGGCATTCAGGAAATAGTTTGGTCCCACCCCGTATTTTAAAAAGTACAGCTCATCGGAGAGCTTGTACAAAATGCTATTGCTAATGAGCTTCCTTCTCCAGATGCCAGACATCACAAGTCTAAGGCTGTGATGACAGCTGTGAAAATGCCAGTGACAAGTCTGTACAATGCAGAAGACACTAGTCAGGCAATTCTCTGCTGTGAGCTAGTTCCCCAGGGAAACCTGACCTAGAGAAATCCAGGAAAAAAAAAACACAAAAATCTGAGAAACAGGAAAGGAAAAGGTCCAAGGTCAAAGGAAAGAAAATGGTGAGGCAGGAAAGCAAGCAGCATAATGCATTAATGGATAGCTTCTCAAGCTCAGCTAACCTACTCTGAACTCTAGTTAAGGTTCATAAGTGACCTTTAAGGACTTTTCAGTATACAAATATGGGAGAAGCTGAGATTATACTAAATATAAATGGTTGTGGTTTGGGGCATGGACTTCTGAAGTTAAAAGGGTGGAGATGTACTGGAAAGCATTTTGGCTTAGGTGCAAAATGAGACTTTAGACACATGCCCAACCTAGCATTTAGGCAGAATATCGGGGCCAAAGCCCCGACTCAAAAGACACTTAATCACAGTGTTGCTGGGCATTGTCTCACTTAAGATTTAAGTGTGTTTAGGCCTCTTAGCAGATTTTTAAAACCCTGAGATAGGTATCCGTAGTGTCCATGCCTTGAATGGATAACCCTTTCACTTTCCAATAAGTGTCTTTCTGTCAGGATCACAGCATGCCAGGCTGAGAAGGATGCATAGGCCAAGTGATAGGACGTGTCTCTGAAATCCCATCTCCTTCCTGGGGCGAGTCATCAACCAAACCCCTACCCAGACTTAATCACTTAACACACGGCTGTCCAACTGGTGGCCTGTGGGTTACACAAGGCCTATGAAGATTTAAGTTGAGGCCCCTGGGCTCCCGCTTGGCCAACCTCCCAAATCACTCTGGCTGCAAAACCAGCCAGACTCTCTGTGTTCTTTCTCTCTTTTTAATTTCTGTTTCCTGTCCTCACCCTCTGGGACATGGGGAAATCAGAGTGAAGCTGGGGGTCCACGATGAGGGGGAGTACCTGCACAGACACATGGTGCAGCTGGGGGTGTGGGACACTCACATAGGCACAAAGGACAGCTGAGGCACAGCACGGAGCCTGGGGGGTCTGTGGCTTGCCTCAATGCGGCTTGCACAGTGTGCAGCCCTCACTGGTGCAGCCTGCAGGGGATGAGACCCCCCTGCTTAGGAGTTGGGCAGCCCTGGCCTAATTCATGATCTTATTGAATCATGACACGATGTCAGAAGCCACTGGTATGGAAGACGGCAGCCAGCACACCTATTGTCTGGTAACTTCGTGGTTAGGGCACTTTCACAGAAAGTGGGAGACTTCGTTATAGGCTCCACTCAGGGAGAGGGAATTTGAACACATCTCTTGCTTTTCAGACAAGCATCCTAATCACCGGGGCAGGGGCTAGGCAGTGTTGAGAAAATCCTCTATTCCTCATTTTAAAGCAGTGTTCTACCTCTGCTCCCTATGCTGTTTTTGCATTTAATCCAAAATTAAAGCAAGCTGCATAAGTAGACCCTGTTCTCTCTCCCTTCCTGCCATGGGAGTGCCCTCTTCACTGGGCTAGAGAGAGAGGATCCTTCCTGCTTGCTTTCCTCCTGGCTCTAATGATTCTTGTATTTCTTTTCAGCAATTAGGCCAGCTTTCCTAAGGAGTCCCTAGCCTCCATAAACGCACAGCATGATGGCTACAGCACTTCCATGGCAAATGGGACATGTAGGTTTAAAGTTCCTTAGATTGATGAGACCTAGAACCCAGGTTTCCTACTCCCTAGGTTAGGGCCTTAACCACAAGACTGTTGGACAAAAGACGGGGTCCTGATCCTTCCCCATCATCTGAGAATGTCTAATGCAGGGACGGAAGTAAAAGGAGACCCCAAGTAGACTGTGATCCTTAGCTGCCACCCTGGAGGTGTCTAACGTCCAGAGGCTCCTCAGTTTTCAACACTACAGATCCCCTGGCATTTGAAGAGCTGCTTCTGGACATTGCCAGAATCAAATCAGGCTTGACAGTGCCCTACCAGCTCAGCAAGTCTTAAAATCATAGAAAAGTAGGGCTGGAAAGGATCTCAGGAGGTCATCTCTGTCTAAATCAACTTGCTCCCTCTCTCTGACTTAGTGACTCTTAAAAGCTATTGTATAAATAAGGAACAGATTCAATGAGGTTGGGGGAAATGCTTGTACAGAGCCTGTCCGATAGCCTGGTGAGTAAGGCATTCTTCTAGGAGATCCAAGATGTGATTTGAATTGTCTCAAGCTGAGAAAGGCCTAAAACCTAGGTCTGACATATCCCGAGTGCCTTTGCCTGAGCTTTGTATAATGGAGGGAAAATACTGACGCCACAACAGTCAACCTTCCTTTTAAGAGACAGGATCCACACCTGTCTTCCTGAATGAAGGGCCTTTGGCACCTGCATTCAGGAGAAGTTTTGGGCTATAACTGCCAGAGTAAGGCGTCTTCTGTTACTACTAAGCAAGGCTCTGAAGTTCAGAGAGAGCAGGAATTTAAGTCATAAGCATTTCCTGTTGGCTAGTTTAGGAGGCTTTTTGTTTTCATGGATCCTGCTTTGAGGCACCTAACTGTCCCCATGTATTACTAGGGAGCCCCTATTCATTATCTAGAAAAGCTAACTGGGATCTGTTAAGTTAACTATGGGAGCCAGGTTGAGTTAACTAAGGGAGCTAACTGAGGGTTATTGAGTTAACTAGGTGGCTCCAAAAATTAGGTATTGGAATATTTAGTGCTAGGGCACTTAAGTCTTCTTTTGAATATGGGCCTTTGGCTCCAAGTCACATATGTTAGTGCTTACATCCATCCCTGTTCAGGAAAGCTCTTAGTTTTATAGTTATTACAGGCTGAAAGGGACCTTACAGATCATTGGGTCCAGCCCCCCTGCACTTGGGCAGGAAAGATCTCTGGGGTGTGATGACCCCAGCAAGATGGGCATCAAGATGCTTGTTGAAGATCGCCAGGGTGGGTGACTATACCACCTCGCAACAAGGGGGAAGCTTGTTCCAAAACCTCGGTACTTGACTTGTAAAGCATTTTGTTCTTATGTCTAGTCTAAAGCAATCTTCAATCAGCTTGTGCCCATTATTTCTAGTCCTTCCCTGGGGGGGCTTGGTGAAAAGTTGCTCCCCCAGGCCCTGATGTACTTCCCTGATACACTTATAGGCTGCCACCAAGTCCCCTCTAAGTCTTCTCTTCTCCAGGCTGAACAGTCCCAAGTATTTCAGCCTTTCCTCATATGACCTGCTCTCTAGGCCTCTAATCATGCCTGTGGCCCTCCTTTGGACTATCTCAAGCTTCTCCACATCCTTCCTGAAGTGCAGCACCCAGAACTGGATGCAGTACTCCAGTGGTAATCTCACCAAGGTTGAGTAGAGCATGAGCATGAGGATGCCAGTGTTTGATTAGCTCTGCCAGCACAGCATTGCATTGGTGGCTTATGTTCATTTTGTTGTCTATAGATTAAATAGATTTCATAGATATTTGGGCTGGAAGGGACCTCGGAAGTTCATCTAGTCCAGCCCCCCGCCCATAGGGCAGAAAGTCAGCTGGGGTCATAGGATCCCAGCAAGATAAGCATCCAGTTTGCTCTTAAAGGTGTTCAATGTAGGTGCTTGAACCACCTCCAATGGCAGGCTATTCCAGACCTTGGGAGCTCGGACAGTAAAGAAATTCTTCCTTATGTCCAGCCTGAAACGGTCTTGCAGTACGTGATGACCATTCGACCTCATCACCCCTTGGGGTGCTCCGGTGAACAAACATTCCCCCAGATCCTGGTGGTCACACCTCATAAACTTATAGGTGGCCATCAGATCGCCCCTGAGCCTGCGCTTTTCCAGCCTAAAGAGCCTCATAGCTCTCAGCCTGTCGTCGTAAGGTCTGTTTTCCTGACCTCTGACCATGCACGTGGCTCTTCTCTGGACTCTCCCAAGTTTCTCCACATCCTTTTTGAATTGTGGAGCCCAAAACTGGA
>NW_017728906.1:184295478-184297941 GCF_001723895.1 Crocodylus porosus | reverse complement strand
CTATGAAATCTATGAAATCTATGAAACTCCCCTCGCCCTGGGGTCATGGTCCCTTAGGGCCTCACTGACAAGACTCCTGAGCCTGTCAAAGTCAGCTTTTCTGAAGTCAAGGACTTCCGTGTTGCTGACTTGCCGGCTTTACGGTGGATGGTGAAGGTGATCAGCTCACGGTCTCTGTCACCCAGCTTCCCATCAATCACTAGGTCACCGATTAGGTCATCCCCAGTAGCCAATACCAGGTCGAGCAGTGCTTTGCCTCTCGTTGGCCCATAGACTTCTTGAGTCAGGTAGAGGTCTTCCACGCACGAGAGGAAGCTTTGCAACTGCTCGGATTTTGCTGAGCGATCCTCGCACGACATGTCTGGGTAATTGAAGTCACCCATGACAACCATGGTCCTAGAGCCTCAGTCAGTTCCTGGGTGAACTCCTGGTCAAGCTCAGGACTTCGGGTGGGAGGTCTGTAGTAGACTCCCACCACTGTGTCCCCTGTGCCGTGTTCCCCACGGATTTTAACCCAGAGGGTCTCCAGTCGTCCACCCTGGTCACCAACATCAGCTTGCAGGGACACGTAGCTTTCCTTAACATAGAGAGCTACACCCCTGCCCCTTTTATCTACGTGATCCCTCCAGTACAGGGTATAGCCATCTATACCCAAGGTCCAGTCATGGGTGGAGTCCCACCAGGTCTCCGTTATCCCTATGACATCATAATTATTTGTATTGAGCAGGAGGATGAGCTCCTCCTGCTTATTTCCCAAGCTCCTGGTATTTGTGTACAGGCAGGCAAGTGTCTCCTTGGGGGCTCTTGCCTTGCCCATGGATTGTGCCAGGGCTGGGGCAGGGGTGAGCTCCCTTAAGTGCCTTGGCCTGCTGGCTTTGCAAGGGTTGCTCAGCAGGCCAGCAGTGGCAGTCGTCCCCCCATCCCCCAGCGGGCTTAGTTTAAAGCCCGGTGGAGCAGGTCAGCCTGCTGTCATGACATCCAGGTCTCATTCAGTTGAGGTGCTGGCTAGCGTAGCACTGCCGAGTCTGTAAGTGTGTTGTGGATTATTGTCAATCACAAGGACTGACTGCTGACTGATGCCATAAGAGAGTTAGCTTGGTAAGTCTCACTGCATCCAGAATTTCTCCATTTCCCACATTTACTGCTAGATGCTGTGCAAGTGCTGAGTGTGTTTTCATCTAAGCTTGCATGTCTTACTCAGAGTTCTTAAGAGTGCTGGCAGTTCAGTGTCCCTGTTGCAAAAGGTTTTGTTTGTGAATTTCCTTCTATTTTTTTCCTAAATACAATTTAAAGAGCACTTTAAATAAAAGTGATACTTTGCAGGGAATGTAATGTATAAATCCATTACTACAATCCAGTTATTGCTCTGCCCACATGTGCATTTTAAGGTCTGACTGCACTGATATACCAAGTGATTCACTGCATCACCTTTAGTAAATTGGTTACTAAGTCCCATTACCACTGTCTGCCTGTAGGATGTTCTAGATAACAACCACTATTGAAGAATTTTCTTATATTACGCAGTTGCCTGGATGTGGACTCAAACTATTAAATGATGCTGTAGGTTTTTGTCTGGAGTTATATTTTTGCTTCCTATCTCCCTATGTTCTGGGACTTCATATTTCAGCCAATTATTTTGGAGTAATTCCATACTCTCACTCTCATATTATCCCTCACTAGGCTCTGCACCAACAGGCAGTACAGCATGTGGACTCAAAAAGGGTGCTTTGCAAGAAGTTCATTCCAAAGGGAATGGTTCATTTTTTGGAATGAGAGAAGTAACTATGGGCTAGCTAGGGGAGCGGGGGGAGTTGTCTACGTTGTGACTACCCTGGGACTACCCTCAGAAAACACTGTACCTTAGAAATCCCTCTGAGGCACAATTATCTTTCTGCTTCCCCTTGGCTCAGAGGGGAGCAATTTGCTACCAGCCTATAGTGACAGCAAATTACAACTACCCTCACATCTACACACATACCCACTGAGATCTGCTGGCTGGGACAAGCCCAGCTTCACCCATTTCCTTGCCCATTTGCTCCCTTGGAAGCAAAAGTGTGTGACCGGGAGAATCCCATGAACCCAGTCCTGAAGGTAAACCCACACAGGACCAAAAGAGGCATTCTTATCTTTCCTTTCTGTTCTGGAGATGTGTAGAGTAAACCTCCCACTATCCTTCTCACTGCAGACAGTTTTGGTTTTTTGTCCTTACTTAATCCAGTAATACCAAGTAATGGTAAATGCTGTGACCTACACTGCATCACATTTCAGCCTTTTTAGCATTTCTGGCCTTAATTCCCAATTTTAGTAACATTGTCTCCGACTGGAGAACAGGTACGAGGCCTTGGCGACTCTGCAGGAGATGGAAAGGGAGGAGGAAACCCTTGGGCAGGAAGAAACGCCACATTCTTCACACTCCAAACAGATCAAGAGATCCGAGAGGACCCAGAAGAGGAGGAGACGCGT
>NW_017728906.1:184290579-184295467 GCF_001723895.1 Crocodylus porosus | reverse complement strand
TCCTGCTTATGCAGGGGGTCAGACTCGATGATCCATTGAGGTCCCTTCCGACCCTAGCATCTATGAATCTATGAATCTATGAATCTAGCATCTATGATGCTGCTCTATTGACTGTAGTGGAGTTGCTCCTGATTCTGCCCGTTCAAGCCAGAGGAGAATAGGTCTCACTCTATATTACTGTTCTGGGTTGTTTTCTCTTCCATTTATTTTTATTATCCACTTGAAAAGCTTAACAATTATTCAAGTGATACCTAGCTAGGGTTGCAAAATCATTTGGGAAATAATTATTCATTAACTAAATCTTGTAATGCTCTGGATATAAATCTACCTTTTTTTCTCTCCAAAAAATCATAGAAAAGTTCAATTTATGTCTGACCTATGAACTGGCCCCTAACAGTCTTGAATTTTGTACTATCAGTATTTTTGTGCCTGCAGTAAAAATCCCAGGGGAAAATCAAATAACCAAGGACCCAATTCATTCAGTTAAATGTATGAGAAATTCAAATGTGCAAAAAATTCAGGGCACAAGCAAGTGGTAAGAGGGGGAGGCACATGCCCTTCCCTGAGATTGACTCCCAACTCAGCACTGCGCAGGATGGGGCAGTTTTTTTTTTTCAGGCAGGCCAACAGCGTGTGCGGGTTGCGGGGGGGGGGGGGGGGAGGCACTAAGCCATGGCACAGAAGTATAGGACTGGATATAGAGCTTTTGACCCACCCCAGGGCCCTCAACTTCAGCCCACCCACAAATTGTGTCCCCCCAGACTCAGGAGGCACCAGTCACCCCTGATTCAGGGGCTTTTTTTTTAGCATCTTTGTTCATTTAACTGTGTTCATTCGTTTCTTTGTTATTGGATTCTCTTGTGGGATTTTTGCACAGTAACAGTTCAGGGTCTTTATTTGTAGTTACTGATTTACATTAAGGGAAAAACCTAGTTTTCTTAAAATTGAAACTGAAAACAAAGGAGTGAGTTACATGTAGGGTCAACCTATAATCAGAATGATACGGTAAACCAATTTTTGCTATGATATGTCACAGAAGGACAGCAGCGCTCAAGTCTAATAAAAAAAGCAAATGTCATATAGAAATACAGACCAGAGGGTGTCTACATGTGCATTTACACTGGCTTAAATTTACTGTGCAGTAATTTTGGTTACTGCACATTAAATGCACATGTGTAGACGCGCCCAAAATTTAGTACAATTTGGGATTCTTAGCATATTAGCAGTAGTAGTAGTAACTGCTGTGGTAGAAGTAGTGATAGTAGTAGTATTTCCAATAGATTATAAGCCCTAAGCAAATCATTCAGCAAAAGAGAATTAAGTAGATGCCAAAGCTCATGCTTGTTCAACAAAGCATATAAGCATGTCCATGAGACTTAAATACAAATTTAAAATAGGCAGGTATTTACATGCTTTCCTCCTGTTAGGAAAGAGCTTCCCCTCTAAAAAGACATGACAGAGAGATGACAGGCAGAGGAAAAGGGAAAAGCAAACAGTAGCCACATATTGTTTGGTTTCAACCTTGTAAACAATGTCCCGCTAACAAAATGATGGCTCAATCTTTTTTATAAATGAAGTTATACAGTCTATGCCCAGTTACCTACAGCCTTGCCATCATTCTCATGAAGGCATCATGATAGAAGTGGATTTTTTGGAGGAGAAGCCCTGTTTGTAAAAGTATAGGGGTGGTATGGAAGGAAATGCAGGTAAGTTTTATTGAAGATAACAACTAACATGTCACAGGGGCAAAGTGTAGGGGACAGATCAAATGAAGTGATGAATGAAGTGATAAGAAGAATGGATGGATAGAGTGAGAGGATAGAGTAGGGGGCAGGTCTATGGTGCAGGGCCTTGAAAGAAGGCAAGAACAAAAAGCTTGAAATAGCAGAGAAAGAAAAGAATATGAAATATTAAAGAACAAAGAATAATAGGCATATGCATTAATGGTGTAACTCTGTTGACCTGACCTGCAATGCATAGGGCTCAGTGTACATATTCTAAAGCTTCAAGTGAATGGTGACCTAGAGATATCTGGCAAAGATCCATTGCAACTCTCCCTGCCTCTACACAATACACTGTCTCTTTTCTAGTGTTTTAGCTATCCCTTGCAACTAATTCCTTTATGCTCCTTTTTGCTAACTCATAGTTTGCCATTGGCAACTTGCTGCAAAAAAGACACCTTAGCCCTCCACCAGCATGGCATGAAATATTACTGTTTCCAGAATACTCTATTTTGCAGCATTTCCAAAGAAACAATTACCACTGAAAGTGCTTTAACAAATGGTTAAATCATGGTACTTTCCTTTGGCAGAAAGCTAACATGCTAACATGAAGGTGGACAAATTAATGTTAGGTCACTACATTATTTGATTCCTTCCAATGGGAATCTGTTAAAAAGCTCTAATGATTTTAACTGTACTTTTAGTTTTACTTTTCTAGGGAAAGAAATATTTCTTCTATCACAGCCTTATTTGCTAATGTATAACCAGCTCCTCATGTTCTATATCACAGCAGGTGGGCTTGCAGCAAGAGTCCACAACTGTACTGAGTAAATGCTACTAATTAACATGAAATTACTTCCCATTAACAAGGTTCCCACTACTATGGGCTTCAGTTGGAAGACCTGCTCTATATGCAGAACATAAATTTAAGAGAGACTGTCACCCTCAAAAATTTCATGGCAAGCGGTAGGGTTGTTTTACTTTGAAAGTGCATTGTTAGTGGTCATACAAGCTAAAACAGATCATAGCTTTGTGGAAATGAATTTTGTAACTCCAAAGAATGAAGGATATGGAGGAAAGTGGATCCGGTAAACTACAGGCCCATCAGCCTGACCTCTATCCCAGGGAAGGTCTTAGAAAAGATTATCAAAGAGGCCATTCTTAACAGACTGGCTGATGGCAACATCTTGAGGGTAGCCAGCATGGGTTTGTTGCAGGCAAGTCTTCCTTATTTCCTTTTACGACCAGGTGATCTATCACCTAGACAAGGGAGAAGAGATTGATGTCGTATATCTTGACTTTAAAAAAGGCTTCAATCTGGTATCCCATGATCACTTCTTAGCAAAACTGGCCAACTGTGGCCTCGGCTTCGCCATGATCCACTGGCTGGGGAATTAGCTCTGCAGTCGGACCCAGCGGGTGGTGGTTGATAGAAGTCAATCATCGTGGTGCCCTGTGACCAGTGGGGTCCCTCAAGGCTCTGTCCTTGGGCCTATACTATTCAACATCTTCATTAATGGTATGAACATTGGTATCAGAAGCAGACTGACCAAGTTCACCGACGACACCAAACTTTGGGGTAAACCATCCACACCCAAGGATAGAAGGGTGATCCAGACTGACCTTGACATGCTCAGGAAATGGGCAGATGAGAACCTGATGGCTTTTAACACTGAAAAATGCAAGGTTCTCCACCTTGGGAAGAAAAACCTGCAGCATGCTTATAGGCTTGGCAGTGCTATGTTGGTTAGCACTACCAACAAGGGACTTGGGGATGATTGACCACAAGATGAACGTAAGCCTTCAATGTGATGCTGCAGCTAGTAACGTGAGCAAAATGCTGGCTTGCATCCATAGATGCTTCTCAAGCAAATCCTGGGACGTCATTCTCCCCTTCTACTCAGCCTTCGTGAGACCGCAACTGGAGTACTGCGTCCAGTTTTGGGCTCCACAATTCAAAAAGGATGTGGAGAAGCTTGAGAGAGTGCAGAAAAGAGCCACGCCCATGATCACAGGTCAGGAAAACAGACCTTTTGATGAAAGGCTGAGAGCCATGGGAGTCTTCAGCCTGGAAAAGCGCAGGCTCAGGGTTGATCTGGTGGCCACCTATATGTTTATCAGGGGTGCTCACCAGGATCTGGGGGGATGTCTGTTCACCAGAGCGCCCCAAGGGATGACAAGAACAAACGGTCACAAACTCCACCAAGGGCGATTCAGGCTGGACATAAGGAAGAACTTCTTTACTGTCCCAGCCCCCAAGGTTTGGAATAGACTGCCACCAGAGGTGGTTCAAGCACCTACTTTGAACACCTTTAAGAGATATTTGGATGTTTATCTTGCTGGTATCCTATCACCCCTGCTGACTTCCTGTCCCTGGGGCAGGGGGCTGGACTCAATGATCTTCCGAGGTCCCTTCCAGTCCAAATGTCTATAAAATCTATGAAAATCAACTGGGCCAGATTCTAATCTTACATTGATGTGAAGGCAGAACTCCTTTGATTTCAATGAAAAGGGTTACCTACATCCAGGTTTTCCTAAACATGAAGTCTTTTTGGGTCCTTCCATCTCTGTCTGGGTAGCTTTTTAAGTATCAACAACTGTCTGGGATTTGGTCTGCTCAGCATCAAAGTTTTTTCTGGTACTTCTTGGCTTGCCCTAGCAAGGAGCTGCTTGGGACTAGGGGGAGCTGGGGGGAAGGCAATTGGAGACAGGGCATGCAGCCAGGTATGTAGCCAGGCCAGGTGGCGGGAGCAGCCCTGGCAGCTGCATGCAGGTAAGTCTATGCGGGGGGCAGGTGTTGGAGGGCCAGGGCTTGGTGACTATCTGTGTGTGTGTGTAGCAGGGTGTGTGGAGGGGATGGATGTGTGAGAGGGGTGGGTACCTGCCAGCACTGGGGGGAAGCTGTTTGGGCACTGGCACTGCAGCAGGGCAGGAGGTCAAGGGAGACATGCCTGCTCCTCCAGTTGGGGAAGTGGGTGGGTGGGGGGCCCTTTTGGGGCAGCAGGGAGCTGTGTGGCCCAGCCAGCAGCATCAGGGCTGGTGCCCTTGCTCGAAGGTGTGGGGTGGACAGGAGAAGCTGTAGGGCTAAGGGGAGCAGGGGGTGATGGGTTGGAAGTGAGGGGCACTAGCAGGGCTGGGGGTGCTGTGGCTTGGGAGTGAGGGGCACT
>NW_017728906.1:184288890-184290459 GCF_001723895.1 Crocodylus porosus | reverse complement strand
GCATGGTTTGGAGGGTGGGGTAATGTGGGTTGGGAGTGAAGGGTAGCAGCAGGGGTGGTGGGGCTGAAGCTTTGGAGTGAGGGGCAGGGGCAGGGCACAGGCATATCACTGTCTCACCACAATCACATTACCCACCCTCCCTCCTGACAGGTGTCCTCTTTTTTGAAAACGGAAATATGGTAACCCTATCAATGAAGACACCCTGGATTCAAACAGTTTCAACTGAAGTCAGAGTAGGACTCATTCTTTGGTGTTTACAGGCAAAATACAAGACAGCATTACAGATTGCATCTGAACATGTATGTGAAAATTGTATATAAGAATCTGAATTGGGCCACTAAATTAGTCACTAACTGCAAATTGTATTAACTGGAAAATGAAAAGAATTTTGGAAAACGTAACAGTTGTTTTCCACTTCAAGAAAAACAGGAAATGAAAATGAGCAATACAGTACTTTTGCTATATTGGGGGGGGCGGCGTGGAATGCATCAGTAAAAGCATCTACACTGGTTAAAAGTATTTTAAAAGATTATATGACGTGTACAAGTGCCAACTTCACAATCAAGCACAAGCTAGGGGCTAAATATAATCCTGAAGCTTCAAATAGCTGCTGGAAAAGGGAACTGAAGAACACAGAAACAAAACCCAGTGGAATTTTTTACCCATTCCTCATGAATTTTGCTTTGTCAAAACTGAACAGCAGACAACCAAGACACCAAACTTTTAACACTCCTCAGGCAGGGAGACAATATTTCAATGTCCCTTAGCATACCAGTAACTTTGAAGGCCTTCTGCATCTATCTTGTTGTATCACTGACATGTTTAAGGCAATTTGAAGAGCGTGACACAATGGTCCAGCTAACTAAGAATGGAGAATGACCTTCCAGAAGACCAGGGAGAACAAACAATTATATCTTTGAAAAGGTAGACATGAAAGAACTCATACATAAGTGTTACAGAGACCTGGTTGTACTTGAAACTTACTGTTATACAGCGAGATGAAGCCTTAGCTCTTACTGGCTGAAATTAATTTTTATAACAAGAGTTGATTTTGAAAGCTCAGCTAAGGCATGCTTTTTGTTGGCTCCTCTGCATGAAGTGACTTTCACGACTGTGCCTAAACCAATGACAGGAAGAGAAGACAGAAGACCGGGGGCAGGAAGGACAGAGCTGAAATAATCAAGGGTTGTTGTTACTTTTTAAATAAGTTTCTGGGTTGGTGGTTTCATGCACATTCTGGTGGGTTTCAGATTATTTTCTTTGTCTTTTACCTCACTTTTCTAAGAAGAAAATAATCTTCAAATTTCCAGAATGCATATAAGAGCGTCAAGTGTCTGGGGACATACAAACACTAAGAACCATGACTTATTTGAAGAAAAATCTCCTGGTAAACACTCCTGGAAATGCTGGAAAGCATGAGCTGCTACTGCAGACTTGAGCATTGATGGAGCTGATGCAGATTTCATAGATTTCATAGACATTAGGGCTGGAAGGGACCTCAGGAGATCATCGAGTCCAGCCCCCTGCCCAAAGGGCAGGAAGTCAGCTGGGGTCATAGGATCCCAGCAA
>NW_017728906.1:184287517-184288879 GCF_001723895.1 Crocodylus porosus | reverse complement strand
TCACCCGCCTATCTTCTGGCGTGGATGCTTTGCCCCAAAGTTTGGTGTCATCGGCGAACTTGGCCAGTCCACTCCTGACTCCAATGTCCACTAATAGCAAAAGGCCCCAAAGCTTCATATTCAGGTGAAACCTACTATAGATATTTGCCTGAGCAAAGGAATAGCAAGAAACTATAATGGTACAAGGAAGATCAGTGGCTCATAATTTCTTTCAAAAGCGAAAAATGGAAATGACCCCATAGTTTTATAAATTTACACTATATAAAGCTGATTTTCTGCATAACAAATACCACCAAATTTCATTCAGTGATCCCTTCATTGGGCTTAATAATTTGGAGTAGTAATTCAATTAGCAAAATTGAGTCCAAATGGAACTGGATCTGGAAAGAGGGAGCGCTTACACAAGACACTACAAGCACAGTAGACTACTTCTACTGCATATTAGCACAGCAGGCAAAAAAATGTGATGATGCGCTAATGTGTGGTAGAATTAGTCTACTGAGCATTAGCATCACAAAAAAGCATGCGCCGGTGCTACTGCAGGAGCACTGATTACAGCACATTAAGTTGGTACCTGTAATTACAGGTACTAAGCTTAATGTACCATAACTACGGCACATTAATGAATATGTAGATGCACCCACAGTGCACAGAGTTACAGTTCATTTAAGAGCCAAACCTCCTACTATTTAAGTCAATGGACTGCAGTCATAAAATTAAGAGTTGATAAACAGGAAGTTCGCTATTATTATTATTAATTATGTTAAATTGGAGCTCTATCAAGACCAGGATACTACTAAAGTGGTGTTCACTAGCACTGTGACCAAAAGACACTTGGGGGTCTTGATTGACAACAAGATGAATATGAGCCCCCAGTGCGATGCTGTGGCTGGCAAAGCAAACCAAACTCTGGCATGAATCCACTGATGCATCCCAAGCAAAACCAGGGATGTAATCCTCCTGCTTTACTTGGCCCTGGTGAGGCCACAACTGGAATAATGCATCCAGTTTTGGGCCCTGCACTTCAGGAGGGATGTGGAGAAGCTAGAGAGAGTCCAGAAGAGAGCCACTTGTACGATCCAAGGCCTGGAGGGCAGGCCATATGAGGAGAGGCTGAGAGACTTGGAACTCGTCAGTTTGGAGATGAGAAGGCTCATAGCAGCCTACAATTACATAAGAGGGGTACATCAGGACCTGGGAGAACAGCTGTTCACCAGAGCTCCCCAAGGGATAGCAAGGTTTAGTGGCCATAAACTCCAGGAAGGTCGATTCAGACTAGACAAAAGGAAAAAATTCTTTATGGTGCGAGTGTCCAGGATCTGGCACAGACTCCCCCGGGGTGGTGCAAGCACCTACTCTGGA
>NW_017728906.1:184256547-184287206 GCF_001723895.1 Crocodylus porosus | reverse complement strand
ATTCAGACTAGACAAAAGGAAAAAATTCTTTATGGTGCGAGTGTCCAGGATCTGGCACAGACTCCCCCGGGGTGGTGCAAGCACCTACTCTGGACTCTTTCAGAAAATATGTGGATGGTTTTCTTGCTGGGGTCACTTGATCCCAGCTGACTTCCTGCAAATTTATCTGTAACAACTGAGAATGATCAGCACTTCAAGTAATTTGTGAACTGACAGCCACAAATGAACTGAAGTCCTACAGCACCAGCAGGACATGTTTTGCCATGAGTTTTAAACAATAAGGCCAAGGCAAGTAAAATGCCAATTCTAACTTTGAAATTGTAGCCATTTTTTTCACAAATGCATTGCTGGTGTTATTATTGAAGGAGTGCTTTTTCTGTCTCCTCCACCAAATGTTTTCCCACAATGAAAAGAACTGCAACATTTTCTTCCTGCACACATTAGGTACTGCTAATGCATTCTCATTCCTGAAAAGTGGGTCAGGACTACTTCTTGCTTTTACAGAGGAGAACTAAAGCACAGAGAGGCTAACCCACTTGTTCATGGCCATAGAGACAATTTGTGACCAAAGGAACTGAAAAAGACTCAGAAATGATATGCTAGTCCTATGACCACTGTTACATCCTTCCTCTCTAGCCACAATCTCCAATGCCAATTAGGTCCCAATCCAGCAAAGCATGTAAATACAAGCTTAACTTCCACTGAAGTCAATGAAATCAGTAGACTTGGATTTAAGAGAGAAACTTTAAACTTTCCAGAGAATTTAAACCAACCAATAGCATACAAGATATCAGTGGGGACCAAACTTTTTGGCAGGCCTGCCACAAATTAGCTCCACACCTTCTCCAAGTGCCACACCAGTCCCTTTCTGCTGCCCAATCAGCTGCCTGCTTTCTGCTTCCTGCCCTACGCTCCCTACCCAACGTGTTGTTTTCTGCTTCTTTCCCTGTGCTCCTTGCTCATCTACTGCTCTTTATGTTTCCTGCCTTACCTCTCACTATGCAGCTTGTCCCTTTCTGATCTGTGGTCCAGCCGCTGCAGGTCAGCCATCCCTGTAATAGACAATGATCTCCTTGCTCTACAAAGTCCCCTGATAACTAACTGAATAACTTATTCACCCTGCTTAGCTAATGACTACATCCTGGACCTTTCCCACTCATGCTAGGAGCTGGATGTATACCAGACATGGTGCAGTTATCATTTAGGAACCATAATTCCCTGCTCATATTTTAAGACTTCTTTGCAGCATTTGATATGGTCGATATAGACTTCTGCTAGCCAGCCCCAGAAGAGGAAGGGGATAATGGGACCATAACCAGATGATTTCACTCAGACTGCACCCCATGTGCCTTGCTGGGTACCTGTTCCTCCATCTGCAGAGCTTTCCTGCAACTCCTACGAGGATTCAGCTTCTCCAAGATCTTCTTGGCCTCTTGTGGGCTAAGATCAAGTGTGGCAAGATTAGGTAAGACTCTGAAGCACCAAGGACTAAAGTGCTAGTAATTGGCAGGTGGTATTCTACCATTTCCTAGGGCTCTGCTACTTCCATGACATCAGCCTCTGTTGAGGGAGACTGCCCTGAGACTGATAAAGTGGTCTGCAGCATTGGCTTTTAACTGTACCTTCTACTGTCGCTGAATTCCCAACTGGCTACTGTCATGAAAAACTGCCTTTTATCTGTAGCTGAAATGAATACTATGTCCTCTTCCTTCTGGATTCAGCCTTAGCCTCAGTGCAAAGACTGCAGAGTGATCCCCCCAGCCTTGCTTGTCATAATTTTCTCTGCTCAGGAATGAAACTGTCAGCTTTATAAAACTTGCAACTGGTTCAAATCCAGGCAGCCCATCTGTTCTGTAGCACCAACTACCCAGAGTACACCACTCCTGTGCTCTTCTCAAGGTTTTTGTTCTCATCTTTGAAGCTTTTTATACCACTGACCCAAATTAGCCTTTCCTGGAGTAACTGTCTTCCATGAGACCAATGTCCCACTGGCACACCCAAACTCAAGAGTCAAATCTATGTAAACATTAACTTGGTCATAAATTTGGAGACTGTTCCCAAAAAAGACTTAAGACAGCCATGTGTCTCACACCCTCTAAACAAAACACAAAACTTGTTTCTTAGACCCAGACTTCCCATCATAAATCTACACTAAAAAATAAACACAGAGACACAATGAGTACAGTTCCTGCTGATTGTAGGAAAGAGATAAATATATCACTTTAAACTTTATGATTTGAGATAGCAGTGTTAAGGGTCAGATTAAGACCTAGATATGACACATTAAAAAATTCTATGGCAAGTGTAATATTCTACTATATTTTATCATTCAAGAGTATTTTCTTTGGAGATGTATTGACTTCATCAGCATTAACTGCATTTTATAGGGCATCCTCATAATAGAATGTACAAATGTACCTGGCAAAACTTGACTGGCAAGGCCAGGACAAAACTGGTGTCACTAAATCACATGAGAAACAAGTGCTTACAATAATGGCTGGGTAAAGTTATCTACTCTGCAGTCCTTGCCAGTAAATCTGGATTATTGGACTCTAATGGTTGCCAGAAGAGGCTTTGTAGGATACCATACCACTAAAAACTTAATGAGCTTTATTAGAGAAGAACATAATTATGAAGTTCAGCAGAAGGTGTATGTTTGTATGCAGTGACTAAGTGTATGTGAGTGGGAGGCAAATGCAGATGGTTGAAAATATGCTACTACTGCAAAACACATATTATGTTTGGTATTACAGAGCAGCAAGCAGAAATTCTCTAAAATACAGCAGTTCAGTTACTAGTTGTTGAATGTGGCACCGAGTTTTGTATCTCTGAAAGCACAAGTACTAAAATGTTAGTAGTTATTTTTAATGGAAGTGGACATATTAAGAATAAGAATCAGAGAGTTTACAGAAAAATAAAAGGAATCAGACCAGGAGGAAAACACTGTAATAAATCAAATTGGGTAGTATCTCTGTTAAAAACAAAGGCACAAGTTAGCATGAATACAAGCTGCTCAGACATGTAGAAAATTAAAATTAAACTTTCTAACTACATTCCCAAAGTGTTTCACTATAGTAATCCATCTTGCCTTCTTTTTTCTGACTTTTAGATAAAGAGGTAACTGAAGAAGGGACTGTTTCCCTTTGTACTGTGTACAGCTATGAGCCTGGCTGGGGTTTAATTAATATTGTTACTGATTGCAAAGTACGTTCAACTTCTAAATGTTTATTTCTATCTGATATAATTTTTATGCAAAATTTCTACCTTTATCAAAATAGCCCTTCAATGGAGTGGTTAAAAGTCAGCTCTACACAACTGCACAATTAACACATTAATCACAATTTTCCTGGATGAGCCATATCAAAGGAAGTGTTTGAGAACTGCTGATTTCATTAATGAGAGGCATGCTGGAGAAGAGAAGGAGATGGAGAAATGGCAACAGTGGAGGGAAAAAAAGCAGTAATGCTTCTTTGGGCAAGAAAGTTCTATTTAAGAGAAAGCACTGGAAAGTGGGTTTTTGCAAAATTTACCAGATAAGAAAATTAAATGAAAAATAAATTTCCCCCCTCCCTCCCTGGACATTTGATATAGTTTGCCTAGTAAGAAATACGAAGCTGCTTCTTTTAAGCTGAAAAGAAAATTCATGTAAAAAGAAAAATCCTACTAGCACATAAGGGTAGACTTGGTGGGGGGGAGGGAGTTCCTTGAGAACTGCCACCTGAATTTAAAAGGTAAAGCTGTCTAGAAGGGAAGAATCACACGCTGGGACGGTGGACTGAAAACAGCCCACTGACAGATATGTGTACCTCCCGTTAAGCTCAGTGAGAAGCGTGCCTGAGGGCAGAACATAGCACTGGAATCAACTCAGAATGTGGGACAGGGACCAAAGAACAATGTCACTCTCCAGGATGGGCCACATCAACTACTGGCCAGTAGCATTTCTCCTTTTGTGGGTATGCTTGAAAGCCAGCACACCTCTTGGAAGACTGTGTTTTGTTGGCTGAAAAATGACTTGCCCATAAGAAACAGTAGGAAACATAAGTGACACTAGAACTCAGAGGGAAATATACACCAAAAGGATGAAAGCCATTTTGCTTTTACACACTGGAAAAAAATAGAGGAAAGTCGAGTATGATTTAGTGCTGAAGGAACAGGCCAAACTGCTGGGATGGAAGGTTGATATGGCTAAATAAGTAAAACTTAAAGGTAGTTTAGATAAACAAATACCAAACACCAGTATGATTATTCTGAGCCTGGAGGGCACAGGTCAGGCCTATAAAATCTAAGCCAACAAAGGTGGATCAAGCTAAGAAAAAGATCTACCACTTGAAAACAAGACATGCTTTTTCTCCCAGTTGGCACAGAGAAAAAAGCCCCTCATCAGAACTGCATTTAAGGAAATATCACTAACTGCATTGCCTATTATTAAACTGCTGCCAAAAGCAGCTTGTGCTCAGCAATGGAAACCAGCCATAAAGCTGATTAAATGCAACCAACACTGAGCATGACTATAAAACACAAGGCCCACATTGCGCAAACATACTAATGGGAACCTACCAAATGAAAAGGTTAGTACAGTCTATCTGAATAAGACATGCAGTAGTGCCCATTGCATGCAGTCCCTCTCACTGCCAACTCTTTTGCAAGTCATGGTGAGCCACAACATTGCATACATTTTGAGAACAGAACAACCCGAGAAGATGCATTTTACCACATATTTAAGGATGGCAACGTAGCTTGGAGCGATGATGAAGTGGTCCCCCCAGACATTGTCCACATGTACTTTTGGTTTGAGATGAGAAATGCCTTTCTGTATGGGGTGAATCGGGGGTCCACACAGGGAGAGGAAATAGCTTAGCTACTAATCCCAAGAATGTACAGAAAAGCTATCAAGAAAGTGGGACACAAAGTCCCCATGGGGGCCATTTAGGTAGTGATAGGATGCGGGAGTGGTTGCTCCACTAATTTTTCTGGCCAGCTACCTGCCAGGAAGCAGAGGATTTTTGTAAACGTTGCCCAGAGTGTCAGCGGGTGGACCTGAGGAGGTCCTGGAAAGCCCTGCTAGTACCAATGACATTAATAGAAGAACCTGTTGAGTGAGTAGTGGTAGATTTTGTGGGACTGCTCATAAAGAGCTCAGCTGGGTACCAGTACATTTTAGTATTAACAGACTATGCCACAAGATATCTGAAGGCAGTCCCCTCAGGGCAATTAGTACATTGAAAACTGCTGATGAGCTGTTTAATATATTCACTTTTGTGGGCTTGCCAAAAGACATATTAAACAATCAAGGCAGCAACTTCATGCTGAGGGTGTTTTGGGAGGTGTGCAAAACACAATGCATTAAAAGATTACGGACATCAGTATACCACCCTTAGACTGATGGGTTGGTAGAGAGATTTAATCAAACCCTAAAGGGCATGCTTAGGAAAATTATAGGCGAAGGTCCCAAACACTGGGACAAAATGCTGGCCTCTTTAATGTTCGCCTTCTAAGAGGTAGTCCAAGAGCCAACCGGGTTCTCATCCTTTGAATTACTGTACGGACATCATCCATGGAAAGTAGCAAATTTGATTAGGGAAGGCTGGGAGGCACAGGAAGGGTAAGCAAGAAACCCAGTCAAACACAAATTATAGTTCAAGGAACAACTTAAACTGAGCAGAAGCCAGGCCGAGGAGCCCAGAGGAAGAACTCTGGGCAGCAGAGGAAGGATGCAGAGCTGCAGCAGAGGTGGAGGAAACCCTGTACTCTGAATCAGGAGCAGATAAGTATCTTGGACCTATTGGGCAAGGGCTTCCACAGAGCAAGATTAACCCCAGGAAGGGAACCTTTGGGTGTGGAGCAGACACTCATGTTTTTGGTTTTTGTTTATATCCGAGGACTGATTGTGGCTGCAGGGGCAAAAGAAGCCACTGAGAACAGATCCTGGGGGCACCACAGATCCTAGGTGTTGTTATGACAGAAGAACTCTGGCCACAAACTGCAGACACTGAGGGTGAAAGCCCTGAATCTGCCCTGGGGCAAAGCATACCCAACACTGAGGGTGCAAGCCCAGAGCCTGCCATGGGGCGAGGGACTGTAGAGACTGAGGGCACAAGCCCAGAACTAGGAGGGGCAAGACCAGGGGCCTAGTTGCCCAAAGGCCATGAGGGCCTGAACAGGGGGCCAGAGGATCCAGAACCATGAAGGCATGGTCAGAGCTGGGGTCTGGGAGTTTGCGGTCCTGGAACAGCAGGCCCCAGGCCGAGGGGCCCAGCCAAAGTAAAGCTGGACAAGGCCAGGGAGGTCTCAACCCAAACAAAGGCCAACCATCTGTTGCAGGGCGCTAAGGTGCCTGCTCCTTTAAGAGCCGAAACTGCCTTGGGAGAGGGCCCCAAGAGCCAGACAGAAACCCCACAGGTGCAGGTTACTATGGCAGCAGGCTAACAAGAGAATTAGCTTGCACCTGCACCCGGTCAGCTGACTGGAAGAAGGCAGGGCCCTGGGCACATACAAACCCCAGGGCTGAAACCAGCAGGGGTTAGATTTCTGGCAGCAGCCAGGGGAAGAAACCTCCAGGCAAGAATTGCCCAGAGACATTGTGGCTGCCTAATATGCTGCATATAGGGCTAATGGGGCTCCAGGAACTCACCAGGTACCCTGGCCTACAAGGCACTTAGTGCTGGAGGGGAAGCTTGATTCTTTTAAAGGGACAGAGCACACCCTGAACTGCTTCTATTTATTATAGCCCAGGGACTCATATTTTGGTTGCTGTTTATAAGCCAGTGGATCGGGCTAAGGCTATTGGGGAAGGAGGAGGCCAGGAGGCGCAGTGACAAAAGGGGTGAGCAGACCCCAGAGCCAGTGTGGGTGCAGAGACAAGGCTGCGGAGAGCCCAGCAATGACCGGAGCCCTAGCTAGGGCAATGTGAATGCCAACAGACAATGTGTGAATGCCATCTGTAAGGCTTTGGGTGTGGTAAAGGGGTGGTTTTAGAGACACACATCTAGCCCATAAGGTTGAGGGTGTCCCGTGAGGCATCCATTTTGAGTGAGACCCAAAAAGGAGTCCAAGAACACACAGGGGTCAGCAGGTCCATCAGGACCATGTCCAGACCCAAACTAGAGGGCAGCCTCCCTATATTATAATTACAAGCAAGACGTGGCAGGAGAGGAAAAGGGTGCCCACTGGGCAAGACTGGCATGGTCACAGGGCCCTAGGGGCATTATGGCTATCCCTGGGGACCCCATCCTGTGACGCATCCAAAAACCCCTTTTGCCTTCTACGCACACCCTCTCTATCCATTTGTAACATCAAGGCATGGTAGGAAAGACAATAGGGTGGAGGACCCTGAGAGGCTAATGAGGGCAACAAAGGAGTGCCTTTGGGGCAACAAAGGCAGTGGCCTGGGGAAGGGTTTCACTGCCCCAGCACTGAACATGTTTCACACACACACACATTCTGAGTAGTCCTGAGCTATGGGGTCACCATGGGTTTAAACGCTGTTGACTCTGATGGGGCCCAGCCCAATGGACTATGTGGTAAATCATGAGCCTTTGTTTATGGACTAGTATCATGCATAGTTTGTACTATGTATAAGTAGTGTCAAAATGCTGCTCAAAAGGGTTTCTGGAATACCTGTGTTAAAACTTGCAGCAGTTTCAAAAAAAAGTAAATGCCTCAATTCTAGATGAACTAAGTATATAGGTGTGGTTATTTCAAAGTCAGTGTTTTCAAATTTCTCTATCATTTCCATATGCGCAGGGAGAGCAGGGTCTGACATTAAGGGGTGGGGGAAAAGGGGCTCTAGGGGGAAGAAGTTGGGGGTGCAGAAGGCATGGAAGCTCCTGACTCTCCAGATTTATTTTCCCTGCTGTAGCAGTGGGAGGGGGACAAATTCAAGGCAAACCTCCAATAATTAGATTCTATACCTGGAAAATTATAAGAGATTTATAAATTTCCCTTGTATAAAATCTAATTATTGCAGGGTCGTCTTATAATCAGGGTCATCTTCTATTTGAGTAAATAAGGTACTTCAGATATTGTGTAACTATAGATTAGTCTATGGGAACTCACTGTCACAAAATATCACTGAGGCCACAGGTCAAGGAATAAAAATCTTCTGGATTTGAGACAACTTCCAATAAACAGGACAAAGAAGAAACCTCCCCATGAATATATTATTTTGTCACTGTCTACTTTGTCTACTTTAGTTTCCACACAGAAGTAGTAGAGCCAAACTACCAGACTAGATTGATTTCCTGGTCTCAACCCAGTATGCCAGTTCTTGTGTGGTCCTAATTGCAATCATAATTTGGAATAAATAGTGGGGTTTTTTCTCTTCATAAAATACATTATTACTTCCCATATACATCATTTTTGGTTTAGTTTTTTTCTGAGACTAAGCACATATTTGCACAGGGTGATTACAGATCTGACACAGAAATTAAGTACGCAGGTTTCTCTGAGTCACCATAAACATTTTTATTAGCTACTTCTCATATTGATTTGCCTACAGGTTATTTTTGTTTAATCTTTGTTGAATGTATTTGACTCAAAGCAGAATGTAAATGCAGTCTAAGTTGAATTAAGATGTACCTAGACATCTAATTTTGCTGTGATTTCTCTCTATGCTCATATCCTAAACAGAAAATACTGTTCTGTCACAAATCTTCTCAAAGAAGTACCACATTCCTATGTGTATATTGCAATAAAGCAGAAAGAAAATTATATTCAGTGGGCATGTCTACACCTTCATTAATGCACCGTAGTTACTGCCCATTATGTTTTGTACTTGATTAACTGAGTACTAAGTCAATGCAAATAACTTGTGCTACTGGGTTTTTAGTGACACTTACTGTGCGCAGGAGAATATTAACACGGTTGCTGCCTGATACACTACTGTGCAGTATTATTAGCAGGAATCCTGGTTTTCTCCAATTAAAAAAAATACCCAATTTTTGGATTAAAAAAATTAACCCGAAATCCAGTATCTATCTATCTATCTATCAATCAATCAATCGTGGTGTTTCATTTTAATCATGGAAAAATGTGGATTTTGAGTTACTTTTTTAAATCCCAAAATTGGTGATTTTTTTTAATCAAAGAAAACCAGAATCCATGGTTATTAGGCTGCTGCACAGTCAATGTCCAGTATCAAGCAATGGACACCACCACCTTCACAGACAACAAAAAAACAACGGGCTACCTCCCACTTGAATACTGTTGGAGTTTACACAGAATTTGTGATCAAACAAAACTTCATGTAGTCCTCGTTAAAGTCAATGGCCTATGGTTTTTCATGCACTACATGATAGGGTTAAATCAAAAAATAGGGCCCAATACAAGTCTTATTTAAGTCAATGGGAGTCTTTCCTTGGATTTCCTTGCAAGTGTGGACCTAGGATGCTGTGGGGGCAAGGGGAAGAGCAGTGGCCTTGATCTGGGCCAGTAGGGGTGAGAAGGTGTTTACACTAAGGTAGAGTTGAGAATGGCTACCCCTTAGTGTAACACCCACTGGGTAATACAGATTAGAGATAATCCTGCGCTGGAATCACAAAAGTTTAAGATGCAGGAGTGCTGAAAACCAGCTCCAGGTGTTAATGTGCAGACAATCCAGGGATTAAGAACTCCAGGAGCCCCCCAAAATTACTGTGTAACAAGGTCCTAGGTCTCATTAATTTTCAGTGAGAATTAGGCATATTCAAAAATTAGATTTAGGCATTTTTAAAATTTTTTTACCCAGCTTCTGTCCTTTAAAAAAACAAAATACAAGAAACATTGGCAGATTTTTTCTGCACTTGCATAGTATGGGAATTACATCATTTTATCAACATATCACCAGGGAAGAAATGGGTGAGAGGTCACTGCTTCATGCCCTGTTTACTTGAAGTTTTCTTCCCAAAATAGCTCCTGGGACTGCTTCCTCATGAAAAAAAAAACCAAACAAACCCAAACCCCTATGTATTTTACAAGCTCAGCAAACTATATTTAGATGATTAGTTTCCAATTCTCTCTTTAAAATTAAAAATTCTCCCTATTGTATTTGCTTAGCAGCTAGAAAATTAATCCAAAAATTAAGTTTGCTTGACTAAAGTGAACTGAAAAGGATGAATATAGATAAAAAATTGAGAATCTGGAGGTTTTCCTTACAACCCTTAATAAGGGTCTTCAACATTTTGGCTAGACATCGATTTTTCCATAAAGGCAGTATGTATTTCAATAGCACACAGGAGCTGGCAATATTAATTATTCATTTGATATTGTTTATATTTCTGAATCAGATCTTATTGTTGACTATGATACAAATACAAAACATGCCCTGCACAACATATGGATGAAATCTTTTGGTCATTTAATAAACTGATTACTGGTACTGAAATCATAATGTTGCTTGAGGAATGAATTCACATAGATGTCGAATTCTTAAGTAACGACCTGAATTATACCCTTCATTGGCAAGACACAAGATTCCAAACATTTCTGTGAACTCAATCTTATGATTTGGGAGAGACCTGGATCAGAATTACGTCAGACCCAGGGGGAAAAAAAAAAAGGAAATTGTCAATCTTCATTAAATTTGGTGCCAAAAGCATAACCTTCTGCCTGCGCATTCTGGAATTATTATTTTCCCTCTCATTAACATGGATTCAACCTGGCAGGGCGTTCACTATATGAGGCTGTGAACTAGAAGTCAGGAGCCTTAAATTCTGTTCCTGCCATTATCACTGCCTTGCTATGTGACAGTGGACACACTTTCTCCCACAGCTCCCCATCTATAATACTGATGGGTCTTGTTCCTTTTAAGTAAAATGACTTGAGATTCATGGATAGAGACCACAGTTTAAGTGCTGGCTACTGGTCAAGCACTAAAATGTTGTTTTGATTTAACTATTCAAAATGAACATGCATCTACATCTTTACTTTATAAATTCAGTTCTACTAAAATGCATTCATGGCACATGTCTGTTTAAGGAGTTAGGACAGTCCAATTTTTATTGTTTTGTGTCTTCATTTGTAGAGAGAAAGTTCTCTCTATGCAAAGCTCTTGTGTAGTTGACAGTATGCGGTAGCACACTTGCAGGCATATACTTCTGTGAAAGTATGTAATTTAAGCAACATCTAGTGGCTAATAGTATATAAGCAGCCATTGTGAGAAGAAAGGGTTTTTTTGGTAGTATTGGAGTAGTTGCCGCTGTGATGATCCAGGAAATGTGTGACAGGCAAGGATTTTTGTGGGTAGTGCTTTTTATTGGACCAACTGCATAGTAGGAATAGAATATGCAGACTGAACCTCATTTGAAAACTTGTCTGAATCTATCCCACACATGTAGTTGGCCCAATAAAAGATATCACCCACAAAATCTGCTTCTCACAGGGTTTTCTGGGCCATATCTTTTATTGAACCAAGTGTATAGCTGGGAGAGATGTTAGACAAGCCTTCAGGCACAAAGTGCCCTTTTTCAGGTCTGGGAAAGAAGCAGAAGCCTAAGTATCATACCAAATAAAATACAGTCTTTTAACTGCGTTATATAAATGAAAAGATTTACCTGGGGTTGAAACAGACATCAACTTTCATTGCCTTTGTGCCTTCATGGTAATGTTTATGGCGGCACAAAACAAAAGCAAACCGGTGTCCATACCCTTTGTTGTGCCATAATGTAGTCATGACAAAAGGTAGCAATAATTTGTGCTGCTTTATAGTGTCAGATATGTTTGCTTTATGGATAGAAAATACGGCAACACAGAGCTGCACAAATCACCCCGGGCAGGTGCTCTGGGGGCTTGAGTCAGGGTTTCCCTGCTTGCTGAGACACACATTGGAGATCCCAGGAACATGGCTCAGTACGTGGGGAATGCCCAATCCTGCCTGGGAATTCATGGGTTGTGCAGGCCTGGGCCTGGGAGAACATGTCACCTATTGCCCTGCAGCATCGACAAGGAGGACAATGGGTGAGGTGCATTTCACCCAATTAAGTGGATCAGCTGTACTCGGACCCATCCTGGCACAAGCGATGCACTTCAGTTGGTGACCTCTATTTCGACCCAAAGAAAGGTGGAAGAGGGTTCTAAAACTGTGGAGCAAAGAGAAGTAAAGTAGCCATTCACATTTATTTATTATATTCAGCACTTAAAAATAGAGGAAAAGTTGCGTGAACTCTGATCACATCCAGATTTAAAAGCAAGGTTGCATGTACACAAATAGTTGTTTTTTAAGCAGTCACACTGTCTGCCATAGAGAGCAGGTGAGAGCACAATGGGTTGCTTAACAGTCACGTCACAAATTGGAGCAATTATGTCACCTGAAAGAACAAGGAAACTTAGCCAAGAAAACGCAGCGAGGGGAATTGATTAATTGATGTTGGCTGTCACTTCTTGAAACTGTTGCTTATAAAAGAAATATTTCTTATACAGGAAGTCCTCATATGTGCCCAGGTAGGAAGATTGAGTCAGCATATTCTCTCCAGCCTTTGGGCTGCTGCTTTTCCCCAGCAGAGGCATGGTGGTATTATGGTGTCTTGTACAGTCCGCTAAAGGCACATACTGGAGTCATACTAAAGCTTCCACTAATGCTACTAGCAGTTATATGACTCAGTGAGCGGTAGGAAATTTTTCTAGAGCAGAAAAGGTCTTATCTTCCCTTTCCCATTGAGACTGGCCTGTACTAAATCACTGTAACTCTTTCATTCAGGTTAAAGTTACAATGGTTTTGTTACACTTGTATCAATACAGGGGCACACAGAACAGTTATAGCCTAACAGCTTGTACATGTATCATTTGCAATTACTAGAAGGGTCTATACCCTTATTTTGGCACAAATCTCTCATAGCCATGTCCCTGACCAGAATAGCTGTAGTGGCAAAATTTTCAACACTAATCCAGAACCAAGTAGGGCAACAGAAAGATCACCAAGTTTAAAGAACTTTTGTTTCTTCTGGCAGGGTGAAGCTTTAAAAAGCAAAAGGAAAATCTCTTGTCTTGATATAATTGTGAAACAAGGCAGCTTATGTAAACACTTGCCTGAAACGTTTGAAAGTTCCTCAAACTTAACCCAGCTCTCCAAGCACAACTTGCTCTTAATTGCCAGAAGGTCTTTGAGAAAGGGCCTGTGTTGAAATAACTGATTCAAGAGTCAAGTGGAAAACTGGAACATTCCCAAGTGTCCCAGAAACAGAGATGCATGAGACAGTTCCACCAGTTTCATGTGTTTCTGTTTCCAGGAGTGTGCATGTGTGCGCACACGCGGATGCGCATGTGTTGGAGGGGAGGAGGGAACAGGGGGACTTCTTCCTATTAAATTATATTTGACCTTTGAAGGGATATTAATGGAATTTTAATAAAAAGTGTCATAAATACAAAATAATGACAGACATTCACTATGTTAAAGAAGACAACTGAGATCAGAATTTGCAATCAACCACTTTAAAGTGTTTTTCTAAGAAGTATGAATTCAAAGCTTGTGAAGACCATTAAAGACCGTGCAAGGTCTTGTTTACACGTGGACTACATTGAATTAAATTAAATCTATTTTTTTAAATCAGAAGAAAAACCCTATGCTGACCCTGTATTCAGTTTAAAAACATTGGTTTAGGTTGTGTCATAAAAGCCAAATTTAAAAAAAAAAATGTGTCTGGATAATTTTGCATCACTTTTCACTGTGACTTGAAGACTGATTTCATAAGCTAGTGACACTCTGACTTAGACCAGGCCAAAAGAAAATTACTCTATCATAATAATACCATAATTGACTTGTTAGGGGCAAGCAATAGTCATTGCGCTGTAATAGATCCTGTAAACACTATAAAGAAAACTAACATCACACAGTAGAAACTGGACCATTCATATGCAAGTGGTTGCAGCCTGGTTCATTTGCCATGGGCTGCTGAATTAAAGATGATTCCTCAGCTATTTGCTGCAGCTTCTACTTCAAAGGATGCTGCTTCTCTGACTATCTGGAGCTCATCAGTGGTCCCATACACCTCATGGTGCCCTTTGAAGTACAATCCATAGCAAGTAGCTGAACCTCTTCTGTGCTCCTGCACAGCTGTTTGCTGTGGCTATATGCGCCCAGGTGGTTTGCAAGCCCTCACCCTCGCAGAGTCCATAAGAATCTAAACTTAACAAAAAAAGTGTCTAGGTTCTACTGTAACCACATTAAAAAAAATGAACCCAAAACTAATTTTTAAAAATATTTGAGCCTTTCCCATCTACAGTAAGTGTCAGCTTAACCCATTTCAACACTGACAAGATAAAATTATCTTGACGCTTTAAGTAGTAGTAGTAACATAGAAGTGGTGCTTTAAATGTGATGGTCAAGAAAATAAGAAACAGGATTTGTCTGGCAGTATTTTTTCCTGAACCAACAGTATAGTTTGGAGACATGTTTCATGGACATATTTCCTCGTTTTGTGCCTATCTGACATCTCTAAACTACAAAGCTGGCACAGAAAAGATATTACCAAATAAAATCTGCCTCATCCGTTATAAAAAACAAATTGCCTATTGCTTACAATGCTACTGTTGGCAGCATATATGTTCCAACTACTCTAGAGTGGCCTTCAAAAAAAGACTTGTCTACCTTCCAAAACAGAGATTCTGTAATTGAGGAGATGGAAAATGGAAATGTCTAGTTTTCTCTGGAGACAAAATACAAATGTTAACATAAATTAATTGGCTTTTTGAGGACTAAATGCACGGCATGGAAAAATGGTCTGAAGTTTAATGAACCAGCTCTGTTGAGACAATGGGAATCTTGCAATTAAATCTTTCTTTATATTCCATCATCCAGCTTGTTTAAAGTTTGACTTAAATACAGTTACTTCCCCACTCTTCTCAATTAAAACAGTTCCATGCATTATCACTCTATGCATTATAACAGATAGACAAGAGAAATAATCTGACGTGTATAACTAAAACAGTAAAATTATTCTGTATGTAATTACTGCAGAAGGCTAGCATTCTGCATAATAGAGCCTTTACGATTTTTCTCAAAAATGGGACTGACACTGAGTTTTGGTTAATTCTGGCACTGTAGATGTTTAAACAAAATATACTTCTCAGAATAATATAAAATGGACAGGTTAGTATTTTGACAAGCTTTTATTGTGAAATACTGGATTTAGAAAAGGTACAAAATGTCAACAGTCAGATGTGTGCCAGTACAGTATTTCAATAGTCTATACATGTGGACAGCTGAATATCTTCACTGCAGAATGCATATTTAGACATACTATCTAAAAGGGGACTGCAATATTCATAGGCTTAAAATACATAAATAACTTGAGCCAAAATGGCCATCACTGGTCAATGCTAATCAACATCTGAAAACAGGCTAAAAAGCACAATACAGTACAACATATCTCCTTGCAGATCCACATTAAAAAGAACATCAGTTCATTATGTCAGATATTCTACAGCTCCAGGACACCATTTGTCAGAACTGGGATTCAATTTACTAGTTTACAATATTTAAAAATTCAAGTTAAAAATGAGGTTATGGAATAAAAAGATCAGGTATTTAATTAGAACTAAATACTGTGAAGCCCCTAAAAGTTTTTAGCACTGGGATTTATAAACCACAAATATTCATAATATTGAACTTCAATTTGTTTTTTTTAAAAACTTCCTATTGCAGCTTACAGAGGTTTGAATAAGTCTTAAGATAGCTCATCAATTTGATGTTCAGTTTTGAATTTGTTTTAAAAGCAAACCCACCAGATGTGGGTGGCCATTAAACCAGAAAAAATGGTATCAAAATAGTATTCTGAATTAAAGAAATACAGAAAAATGCCTATATTAAAAAAACAAATCTGTCACATGAACAACCCAAGAGGATAGGAGCAGCACCTTCTATCCTAGCTGTATTAGCAAGTTTAAAGAACAGTATTTATAAATGTACAAAGTTGACTTTAGTGTACAAAAAACCCTACACCATAAGAAACAAGCTACCTTAATTTTCCAATTATTTATAAGTCTGTGTTTCCGCTAAAACATGTCTAAACCTCTGTGAATTTGTCCACAGCTTAGTAGCAAGGGGGTGGAGAGCCAGAGAACTTCAGAGTCTAGTTTTCCAAATGCTGGGCATCACACACAATTAAGTTAACTGAAGTGCAAGAAGTTATACTTTACCCAAAAAAGAATAAAAATAAAATAAAATAAAAAAATCAACAGCTGAATTAGAGATATCATCTGACAGAAGTCTTTTCCAATTTATGCTGGTTTTTAGCTTGCTTTCTTCAGAGACCTCTATCTATGCTATTTTATATTTAGTCTAATTCAAATCCTTGTGATAAAATCAACTGCTAACAAAACTAAATCTGAACTGATATAATTTATAAACTGAAAAAATATTAATCAGTTTTGAAATAATATCCATTCCCTTTACTAACTTTACAGTTAATAGTTACAGTTTTGGCTACTGTTTTCTTGGTGTGTATCTTTACTACGCAAAATATGTGAATCTAGCAATTGAATTGAAAAGAGCACCCATAAGTTACAGCTAGCACACTTAAAACATTCTGAACATTACGGTTTTAAAAATAAGACATTGAGCTTTGCTATATCACTAATTCAGAAGGTAACATTGGGAGCATGTCTGCTGAAAAACTAGGACTGAAAATTTTTTTCCAGATGGAAAAATAAACAAAACCACTAAAATTTAGTGAAGCAAAAAACACTTTTCTCTATTTAGGAAGTGTTTGGCATGAGCAGCACTAGCAAGACCCAACACCCCAACACAAGTTAATGTTACCTAAAGACAATACTCACTGCCCATCAATTAGCTAGTTCTTAATGCTGCTTCAAGCACTGTACTAGCAACTTTGATCTTTGTTTCCGATTCCTCTGTACACACATTTATATACACACATAAACATCTATTAAACATGATTTTAAAACAAAAACCTTATGTACAAAATACCAACATTCCTATAAATAAACAGTTGGAGAAAGGCACTTGCAAGAAAAGTCTACAGTAAATCTTACAAAAAAAACACACTGCCTCTGATACTGTACAATAGATCATTTTTCAGCAAATCCCTATCACAAGAATGTAAAATGCTAGTTACCTGTTATGACTAAGAATATAACCGTTACAACTGTATTTACATAAACATTATGCCTTTTGAGCCTCACTTGAAAGCACCATGATTTCCATCTTACTTTTACTATATTTTGATACAAAGTAAAAGAACAGTTGCCAGAACCCAATGTTCATATTTGTATTTCAAAAGAGAGATCGTTGTAAATTTATAAACTTGAAAATGGACTTTTGGCTGAAGTTAGCATAGTTTAAAGGACTCCACTGTTGCTTTGAACTCTTTAGAAAGTACACCTATTTTGTTATTGCATGTTGTGTTTTAAAAAGAGCACTGCTATATTACCTCTCTGCAATTGTTTAATACTATTGCTGGCAAAAAAGTTCCCAATATCAAAAAAATTTAAAAAAAAATCTTCAAGCCAGTTGAAGGATCTAATCCAAACAATAACTAAAAAAGCTGCATATTATAAAAATGTGTAGGAAACATGCCAACTAATCTGGTGTGCAAAAATATTTTTCCACTACACAGGATTTTAAGGGCTTCACAGAATTACCCAAATTTACATTGAGTAGTAACCCCCACATGAATAGCCAGTTCCTCAAGGAGATGTTAGTATACTCCCACTTCTATCAAACTTTTTACCCTTTGACAATGCTGCAACCTGTTTGAGTAGTTCTCTGTTTTTGGCCTGTAATACAGATAAAAAGAAAGTTTTATAGAAATGCTCTCCTGTTTAAACATAATAAAAGCAATTCTGCAAAATCCTAATAGTTTCCATTCCAATATTATATCCATTAGTGACACGGCATGGAGAAGCTGACAGCCTTATGAATTTACAACAACACCACTGCTCAAAAAGCTGTATTCTGAGAATAATCAAGGATATAATGGATGACACTTTCACCACAGTGTATGGTATTTACAGCTACATTACACATTTTCCGTTAATTTTACATGGTAGATGGATTGCCAAACTTCTTGTACCACATTGCAAAAATCAGTATCTATTTTTTTGTATCAGAGAAACATTTGTTCATTCTAAAATGTACAAATGAATTGGTTCGAGTTTTCCTACTGCTCAAACAGTTGCTTTCAGTGTGGCTTACATCACCATACTGAATGCAAACTTACATGGTTATGCTAAGTCATTAAGTCAGATAAACAGGTAAATAAGCATTCCACAAAGTGGGAGCCATGCTTCTAAGAAGCAGAAGCAACTGGCGGGTAAGGACAAGTCTCAAAGGTTTTTACGTTTAGTTACAAAGACATACTTGTACCATGTCTTGAGTGTTAACTCATATGGAGAAATATACCTGAATCTGCAGATAGCTACAAACAACTTAGGAGAGTGAACGAATGTAATGAATGTAAGCTGGATAAAATAACACAGTTCAATGTTTAAAGTATTTACATAAAACTAACTCTTATTACGACACCTTTAACTTAAACTATTCTGTAAAGTAATTACCTGTAGTTGTTCCACAGTTTCCTTGTGAGCTTTTTCCATACTGTTCATCTTTGTTCTCAAATTAGATTCCTGGTATTGAAAGTCTGCCTTCAGCTCTGTCAACTAAAAAACACAGCAACTTCTATGAGGGTTTCCTGGAATGCTGTATTATATTGTTTTTAACTGTACTATTTCACAGGTCCATATGACAGGCACCGAAGGCTTCAGATTGACCAGCTAAAGAGTCTCAGGGGAAATAGGTTCATCGTCACGTACTTTTAGTAATACCAGCTCAATAGAGTTAAATTTCTCATAAAAGGAGTATTTAATTTTGCTGTATGCGAAATCATTGAACACAAATGTCTGTATTTATTTTGCTCAGGAATTGGATATGGGGTCTAGCTCCTCAATAGTGTTTCTAATATTTGGTCACACCAATTTAAAGTGCTTATCCATACTCTCAGCTATAAGACTACTTTGCAAGTCTTTAGCTGCAACATGTACATAATTAGCATAACACATTAACTTGTGACACCTCCAGAGATGCAATAAAAGGATTCCTTAGAGTAAGCCCTTTCTCACATATAAACTGAAAGTAAATTTCAGTGGATCCATAAAAAAGATGCAAAAATCTAGAACTCTTGGTTCCAAAATGATACCTTTTATTAGACCAACTGAGAAATTACAAAAAACAATCTTTTCTTTTACAAGCACCAAAGTGATGGAGAAAAAAACCACGGGAAACATATATAGCAAAGTTACTTGCTCCTGGGTCTCAGATCCTGAGCACAAAATGGGCAGAAACGGATCCTCTAAAGGCATTTTAACTCTCAAGTGCAGTGGACAGAAGCATAAGCCATTCTGGACCACTCTGGTCAGATTTATTAGGAAATGAAGCATCCACAGAAGCAAATAAGCCAGATATAATAAAGTAATTGAGATAAAATAACAATCAGCTTTCTGAAAAATTAACTATCCTAAGAAAGTTCCCTTCGACCTGAGTGGAGCTGAAAATCTTCTGAAAATTGCTCTTCTTATGACTATAATGATTACATGGGATTTTTACAGTAGAACTTTTCTGGACCTATCTGCAAAACCCAGTTGTTTGAAAGCAAACAGATTCCTGAGACAGGAGGCACTATTGCCTAATAAGCTGCAACTAATGTTCACACTCTTATCCGTCATAGATAAGCTTCTGATGTTTGTCCTTCAAAGGCTAGCCCCTTTTAGTCTAGTTTAATATCCTCTTTGCCCAGAAAGACAAAGCAGTTACTAGGGGTGCACTGATAGAGATTTTGGGGGGGGCTGATACCAATACCCAATATTTAAGGAGGCATATTGGCCAATACCAGTCCGATAGTTGATACAGCTGCCATCAGGTGGTAAGTCTGGTGTGGTGGAAGGGGAGGGAGGAGGGAAGGGAAGGGGTGTGGTGGGGTAGGTCAACACTCCCCACCATGGTGAGGGAGGGGGCAGGGGCAGGCACTGCCTAGCCAGGGTAGGGAAGAGGCACAGGACAGAGGCACAGCTCATGGGGTGGGGGCAGCTCCCACTGATGCTTGCACCCCGGGAGGGTGTGGGGGAGGGTGTGCCCCCCAGATCTGCATGGTGCAAGGTGGGCTGCAGCTGTAGGGTGGAGCCAGAGCCAGTGCTGCTTTTCTTGCTGGAGGCTGGGTCCAGAGGGGGCTTCAGCAGCACTGGGTGGAAGCTGCAGCCACCCCAAATTTCGCCACAGCTCCACTCCCAGCCCCACGCCGCTCCTTGGTGCGGCCACGGCTGAACGCCCCGCCTCCACCCAAGCAGTGGGAAAAACCCTGTGCAGTGCCGGCTCCGGCTTTACCCTCCAGCTGCATTCTGCCCTGTGCTGCGCAGATCCAAGGGAACACACCCTTCCGCCCCCCACCCTCCTAGGGTGCAAGCAGTGGTGGGAGCCGCCCCCACCCCATGAGCTGCACCTCCATCCCATGGCACACCCCCCCGGGCAGCACCTGCTCCTGCCCCCTCCCTCACCGGGGGAGGCACTGATCTGAACCGCCCCACCCCACGAGCTGCACCTCTGTCCTGTAGCTCCCCCTCCTCCCTGACTGGGCAGCACCTGCCCCTGCCCCCTCCCTCACCACAGGGGGGGTCACTGATCTGATCTCCCCATGCCCCTTCCCTTCCTTCTCCCCTTCTGACTTACCAGCTGAAGGCAGCTCTCCATGCTGCCAGCTCTGCTCCCTGCTGTGCTGCACGCAACACGGGCATTTATTGGCCAAATTATCGGCCCAACGGGCTGATATCCGACATAGACAATTTTCTTTATATCGGTATCAATCCAATATCAGACCAATACATCTCTAGTAGTTACTGAAGTGAGGGGTAGCAACTTATTGATAAAAACTGACTGGTATTTTCTTATCAGGACTGACATGATCCACTACTCTTCACTTGGATACGGGACATTGCTAGTAGCATCCAAGGAACTATATACTTCTTAGCTATCTGAAGAACAAATTAATTTGAGGCATCTGACATGCTTCCAGCAAGCGGCTCACATACAGTGGAAAGGCATGGCTGTGCAGCTGGATTGAAAGAGGGAAATCCTGGGTTAAGTGTATAACTATCATGCTTCTTTCAAGAATCATGGTAGATATGTGAGCAAGATGTGGGCCCTGAAGCATTGATGAGGTCTCAAAAAGAATGAAACACTGCTCTACAATGATTAACAGCAAAAGGAGATATGGGGGTTGTGCATATAAATGCCACTTTTTGTGTGTCAAAGAGATGACATTTGAGTGTAGCTATTAAGCTCAAGCTGATTTTGATGAAAGGTCAGAAGCAAGCACTAGAGGTGCTACTGCAATCTAGAAGACCCTTGCATACGTTACTCAAGATACTGCCATAGTGTTCCTAGAACTATCCCTCTTTTGAACTTATGAAAACAGGAATGTCAAGAACTTCAATGTGAAGCTGCCTGGGGATTCAGAAATGGTGATCTGAAGGGCAAGTAGTTTCCTCCAAATGACTCCTGATGACACTTTTTGGATGAAGTGCCTTACTGATGAGTCAAATGTTAATACCATTAAGCACTGGCATTGAAGACTGAAGCAAGATATTTCAAGGTGGCAATGAAACCTTGTTATTGGGCTTAGAGCAGTAGTACTAACACATAAGTACAAAAACACTATGTAGGGTAAAAAGCTAATTCTTGCCTTTATAATACAAGTAAAGCCTTATTTTTTTTGATCATCCAGCTACATTTTTCTAATATAGATATATACACTAGACCTGATGATCAATTCTCACCAAGAGAATACGGGATAGTTATAGAGAACCTGGAACCAATGAAGTGCAATACTAACAAAATATTTTAAAGTATACATTTTTAGTAAATGTTTAGCTACTATGTGTGATCATTCATCTTTAGTTATTTGTTTGTGTTGCTTAAGGAAGACCAAAATGCACCAAAACATTTAAGCATAAGTGTTCTGATAAATAACTTATTCATTTTTGGAAATCAATGGCCACTAAGTTAAGCATATATATGAAGTGAATAGATGAATATCAGTGTCACTAAGGATAGATGAATATCAGTATCGTTAGGCGGGACCAGAGATTAAACTCTCCATGGTTTTAGTGAAAATTGCTTAATCCAAGCTGTGCTGCAGAGGGATTACATACTAGGACCAGTGACCTAAGAAGAGCTAAAATGCCTTTAAATATATCAGAATACAACAGGTTAAACTATAAAAAATTGAGTTCTTACCTCACAAAATTAAGTTACTAAGAGTGCTTTCCCTATAAAAAGGGTACAAATACAAGTTGTGTGTTCACTGCAGACAAGCAAATGCAAGAATAAATTTCCTCCCACTGCCTTTTTTGTATGCTTCACCCACTAAAGCACATTTAAACAGGCAAGTCAGATTCTTTTCTGACCTGTGGCCTCCTTCGCTAGAAAGAGAGAATGCACATTTTCTGAAGAAGCTACCAAAAGCAGTAATTGTAATGATAGCTTTTATACAAACTTGGTTCTGTTCAAATTGTTTCACATTAACCATTTAAGATTGTGGAATGGCAAGGACTTTCAAACATTAGTAATCCAAACCATTTTAGAATAAGCTATCTATGTTTAAAAGAGTCACATATCTTTTTAATTAGAATTTAAAGATGTGATAGGGTTGTGATAACTAATGCACAAAACAAAAATAAAAATATTTCAAATATTGTTTTAACATTCACACACAACTGTATTTTTTACAAAAACAGTTAACATAAAATATACAAAACAAATTCACCAAGTTCTTATTAACCACTTTTATCTTTTACCTTTTTATCTTTCTCTAAGATGGTTTGATCTCTTTGCTGCAGAAGACGTTTCAGTGACATTACTTCTTCTTTTAGCTGACTTATGAGGACAAAGTTGTCAGTTCCCCCACTGTCTGCTGACTGATTTATAGAGCTACTAAAAGTAAAAAAGACCACAACTGTTACTCACATCAACCAAAAACGGCATATTTTTCAAAGTTCAAATTCCATAATTAACAATTCCACAAACATCCTTAAGGACTAATGCAAAAAAGTATGTACCTGACAGAAATGGATGCAACTGGCAAATTACCTTACTAATGGCACACATTACATACACCTGCAGAAATATAATTGAGTATTAGCTTTGAGGGGGTCAAACACTTCTCAACTGAAGCAGCCACTTTTTACATTTATTCCCACTGTTAGTCAGAGACAGCATAAAAGTGTAGTCTCAAACATTTAGGTCCAAAAACATTCACTAGCTATCAAGTCAGTTTCAAGGACCAGGTTCAAACCTGCATGCAACTGAAAAAGCAGTTTTAAGGAACACCATTTGCTTGGTGACTGTGGTCTTATACTCAAGTTTTACTTTATTGTGCCCAGAGTACCTCAAAAAGCAGGAAACACAGTGCCAGTTTTCTACTTGTAAAGCCATTCAGCTGACTGACAGCACTCAAACATGCAACCCACAAGTTGCCTGGATGGACAATTCAATTTTTCACTTTTTATTCTCCAAGCAAAAGTAGCTAAGGGCCATAAACCCAATGCTCTACTTGGTTGAACTGTCTCAGTTGTAGAAAATATAGCTTTACCTATCTCCATTGGATGGCTTGGATTCCAGTTTGGGTTTTTTCTTTGGAGTGTCATTCTGAATAGCTGCAGAGGATTTATGGCTAGAATCAAATACAGAAAAAATGTAAATTTAAAGCAGTCGCATTGCATCATACAGCAGAACTCCAAAATCCCCAAAACTTTCAATAAAAACTGTAAGACAAATTTACCAAATTATTCTGAAATGGTTAGTGTATTTACCTCTGTTTCCATAGTCCCTGATCTTGCTCTGGACTCAGGCTGCCTATTCTGAAATGCATGCAATTAACATACAGTTAATAAGAATTCAGCTTCCAGTCATTGTAACCAAACAACATGCACATACTCATTTTTAAGTTCTGAGCAGCAAGCAATATGTAGGTCTAGACAAAATCCTGCCCCAATCATTTTTAGAGGAACTTACTGATTATTCATGTGTTGTTAGCCAGTAAGCAAAGCATCTACTAATCACATTTATGATTATATTTTATTGAGATCAAAATCCTTTAATTAAATGTTGTCATAAAGAACAAGGGGCAGAGTTAAGGTTGACAGTAAAACCTTAACTTTGGCATTTCTTAGTTTTTGTGAATTTGACACTGCTCCTTTAATACTTGACAGAGCAGAACTACTTTGGTGTGTACCTTAAGTAATTTGAAAGGTACAGGGAAGAGCAAGTAAAGTAGTTGGGTTCATGGTGCAACCTAGACGATGGCACTGAAACAAAATGAGCTCTTGTTAAGTCTTGTTTAATTCCATATACCTTTTAAACTCCATCCCACCCCAGCATGTCCACTTTTCTGCTCGTGGGTAAAAGTTGGGTATCTTGATATGGCTGAAGTGGGCTTAAAACAGAAACTGCTAACACAAGAAAGTACCAGTCCAGTGGGGCAACCACTTCTGGGGCAATCTGCCCAGAAATACTATAATATAGAATTCCAAAAACATGTATATGTTCTGCCATATGTATAAGTCTGTTTAAAAGTCAAATTACTTTACATTGTTTTATCTACCAGATGCTTGCTAGGTCTCAGGAGATAAGATTTGACCAGTTATATCTTAAATCAAAAAGGATTTTCAGCAGAAGTCAGGCTTCTGTCCTCCTTATTTACCTGCCAAGTCAATTTCTCCCTCAAATTAGAGGGATAAAAAGGAATAAAATTATTTTTTGTAAAGGAAAGACTGTTTTTCCAATTGTCACTTTTGCTTTTCATTTTCAAAATTAGCCCATCTTATTTAAAAGTTATCCTTATCAAAGCAGAGAAAGTTATATGCTAATTAAAATGAGAATTAGAATGAAAATATCCAGGTGGCCTTCACTAAAGGAATCATTGACTAATATGCTGGAATACATAAATCTGAGAAATACAAGGAAGGGAATTGTAAAAAGCTCTGCATTTATAAAGTGTTAGCTATAGTTATAATGATTCATACCACAGTGTACATTTAATATGGTACTAAAAAACAAAAGTAAGATACTTAGAGAAACAGCCATTTAAGACTAACTAGGATGTACATATGGCTGTAAAAAGACAATTAAAAAATTAGTATGCTGTTTACAACACAGCAAGATTGGTGTAAATATTCAGAAAGGTTGCAAGAATAAATTAAAATAGAGAAAAATATTGTAAGAATGGCCAGATAACCATCAAAAGCCTAACTTACAATAGCACTGCCTTGTTGCTGATGGGACAGCACCTCATAAACTATCAACAAGACTTGAATGTACTACATTGACTGGAGAACTCTTCCTAAAGTGAAGGAACAAAACAAAAGTAAAGTGCTCCTAAGAAAAGTATTTTCATTACCATTTAACTAAATTACTCTTCTAGATCTACAGGCAGTTACATTATTACCTGGTAACTAGGTTACAAACAAGATTTCCTTTTTACTGAATTATTTCTCATCTCTTCAAGTGATGGGAACACGGAGATTCAAAGGTCATATCCAGATGAGCATGGCTGTGTAGTATGTAGCGCTGCAGGCCCGTCTGTGGCATGTCTCCCTCACACCAAAATATTTTATTCCCATTTTCAATTCAATAATTGAAAGTTGCTGTTAAGTGATGTTTAAAATGTCCTGAAATATGACCTCACTACTTATCCCATCAAGTAAGAACCTTTTAGAGAATCAGAATCATCGGTGACACGTTGGGTGGGGGTGGAAGGGGCATGGGTGAGAGGGGAGGGGGCACATGCCCTCCCAAGATTACTGCGCAAACAGTGGGACACAGGGCTGCAGTGGAGTCAGGGCCTGGCCACAGTGGGGGCAGCAGTGGCGGTGCAATTTCTGCACTGACCACAGGGCTGCAACCCAATCACAGACAGCACCCAGGAGCAGTGGGGACAGTGCCAGTG
Organism: Crocodylus porosus; assembly: GCF_001723895.1. Lineage (NCBI taxonomy): Eukaryota > Metazoa > Chordata > Crocodylia > Crocodylidae > Crocodylus > Crocodylus porosus. The sequence continues at coordinate 184,261,284 of NW_017728906.1, read as the reverse complement.
GCACGAAGTTGTGCCTCCCCACCCCCGTTAAGTTACGCTTTACCGCTAATTAGAATACTTACTTGTGATGGCTGCTGCTGTGACGGTGATGATGGTGGTGATGGTGATGGTGTTTTGAATGATGCTGATCTTTCTCAGTCAGAGATGAGGATGATGAATTAGAATGTGAAGACCCTAGGCTTTTTCTCTGTTCCTTTGTCTTCTGGAGAACTCTCTTGTAGGACAGTGTGCAGAGCCAACATAACAACTTCCCATCAACCTTTTTGGGGGAAAAAATTGCAGTTAAGTAATCATGCACTAGGTATTAGAAAGATAAGCTCAATATTCAAGAGAAATCATTGTGATTCTGGTATATGAAGTTCATTCTTTAATGTACAGGATGTTTACCCTGCTTTTTCTCGACATTGTAAGTTACACTGCAAATTGGTACTACCAAATATAGACACATACTACATATTCCAAGAACTGGAAAATTTTGCTCTGAAGCAGTCACTTTTAGCTTGGGTCTCACATGGTCATGGAACCTTTCTTAACCCAAGGCAGAATAAGACATGTTATACAGTGGAGTCACATCTTACACAGGGGGGTTAGATTCTAAAGTCAGTGCATAAGGCAAAAATCATGTATAGTCAAAATTACCCTTGGGCTTGCCCAGTGGTACAGTCCCTCCTTCCTGCCCAGGGCAGCCTGCACCAAACTCCCGCCTGGCCAGCGTGCACAGCTTCCCAGCAGGACTGCTCCCAATGTAGCTGCTTGACCCAGTGCACAGCGCTGTGGGGGACAGCTGCAGGCTGAATCCAAACAATCTGCACTCTGGGGCATATGCGTATGATGAATTTGCGTAAGTTAAATGTGCGTATGATGCGACTCCACTGTATGAACCTGGTCCATTCCTCTATAGTAACTAAGGAAAAATGTCTTTGATGGCAGTGTTGTTTTCAACCTGAAACAAAAAGGATTATCACCAATAAAAAGATGCTCGTGTGACTAGATTGACACAAGAGGCACAAGGCAGATGAATAGGGACTATGTATTAACATCCTATTACTTGGGCTAACTCAACACTTGGAGGAACATGAGAGTTAACTGCTTTGTTCATCTCAACTGATCTAACCAACCCACTTATTACTTCTCTTAGCAGCCTTCCCCACCCTCCTGTTTCTTTCCCTTCTATATATAATCTTGTCTTTCTGCCAGTCCATTCCTACCATCTGATGGAACAGATTGTTGCTCACAAAAGCTCATATGCCTCTCTGAACCAATTTTTCTTAAGATTCTACACTGCCCTACCTCCTGCCTAACTCCAAACTAACTTGGCTAGCCATGTCTATGCACTTTTGAGAAGTTAAAATGGACAGGTCTACTCAGAGCCATAGCAAAGGTTAAAAGGAAGTCTTGAAGATTGATAGGAAAAGGTGGAAGTAAGAAAACCAAGTTACAGAGATGAAATACTTAAGGTTGTGGGAAGTAGGGGGAAAAACCCACTCACACTATTCCGTTGCATTAACTTTGTTCCTATACAGCTGTCATGGTTAGATTATATTTTAGAGTTGACATCAAAAAATTTTTTAAAAAGGGATTCTTTAAGAGCAGGTTGGTCAGCAGAGGAGCTAGTATCCGGTCTTTGTGGATCACATATGTAATGCAAAGTTTCATGAAAGGTGCTTACATTGGAAAAGTAAATGAAATGCTCTTTACAACTTTTTGATATTAGTAAAATTCACCTTTACTTTTAGAGAGGGAAGATTTTCAGTCATATCTTTTGTTTTCATGTTAAACTGTTACAGTTCAATAAAGACAATACATACCTTCCTTCTTCCCTCCTCTTTTCGATCAAAAGCACATTGCTGCTTGCACTGTTCACATGTCTGAGGTGGTCCATATTTCTTTTCCGAGTTTGTGCAACGTTGACATTTTGTGCCAATAAATGCTGCAATAATATTACAGTATTGACAAGGCTTCGGCTGAAAAATAACAGAGAAGCAGAATTAAGGTCAGTATAATAAAAATTCTTCCAGGAAACTATATAGTTGGCCCAATAGAAGATATCACAAAAAGACCCTTGCCTCTTGTACTTTCCCTGGACCATCATGACTACAACGCTCCCACCATACTAAATTAATGTTAGTATTTTCAAAAATAAAATGGTGTTTCTAAGCTAATAAATCTTTAAGGGATCCTGCTTTAAATATGAAGCATTCCGACTAGTACTGCATTCCATTTTCTCTACATTTTTTTCCATTAAAAGATGCCAGCCCAAGTGGGAAAAATAAACACTTGTGCGCATGTTCTATGAAAGAAATGCCTAATTTTGGATGACAGCTTCTTCTCTAAGCACCAAATCAAACTTTTTACATCACCAAGAAATAAGAACCCCCTTGTCCCAAAAGATCTGAGGAGACCTATGGAAAGACACCTGATATCCGACAGCTTGTCCAGTAACTCTCTCACAATCATATAGGTGATGCAGTGTAAGATACCAGAAAAATATCTCTGCCTCACAAAAGTTTAATTTGACCATTTACATTTTTCTGACTGGTTTTGAGAACATCCCAAGTCCTTCAAATATGCAGGGGGTTGACTGCTGCAGGCACATGTTTCCAGGTTAAGGCTTACAGTCCCTTGGGGAACAAAATAACTCTTCTGGTAACTGAAGGTAAATTGAGTTTAATCTACATCACAAAATAAAGCTGATAAACATATGGAACTGGGAACTAAAATTCCCAGTGTTTCTAAAAATGCCATTAAAGTTCAGTTTCCTTTGAAGCAAGTTCCACTTTTAATAAAATGTTGCTACAGGTGTTGGCACATCTGTATTATACTTGGTTTACAATCCCTTAGGATTTCCAAAGGACATCTTGTTTCAATTTACAAAGTATTAAGCAGATTACATGGTGAGAGCTTTTATATTTAACTTGTCCATTAAGTTGTATCTTACCTAAAAAGTATGACTCTAATTGCACAGTTCATAGGATCTAAGCACTTGTTTCACAAGAGAAATGCTTTTTATTATAGTGAATCTCAACTGCCTCCCCACAATGTCCACATTGCACTCTGATAAAAACGTTATATCAGAACACAGAATTACCCATTATATGCACAGCTTCCGTAACACAGATCTAAGTGGCAATTAAAGGTAAGGAAATGCAAATTAAAATTAACTTAGCCACATTTTTTTTAATAACCCTAGTGTGGTCACCTTCGTTTAAGAAACATTAATGGGTGTTATATACTAACCCCGCTCCACGATCAGATTTTCTCATTAATCAGATATTGAAGACAAGGGACAGCAACAGCAGCCCCTAGATACAAGCATTTCTGTTCAAAAGCTTGGAAAAAATGATGCATGTGCAAGTATATACATTCAATGAATCTACTTAGTTATTTGTAACTACTGAACTTGACTGCACATTTCAACTCTTGAAAATCCTGCAGGGGAAAAGAGTGCCTATTTTAAAAATAGCAAAAGTACTCATCCATGGAAGGTATAACTTTTCACAAGATTTTTCCCGAATAGAAAGCTTCATCCCAAAAGACTCATTTTTCACAAAGTTTTATGTGCAAAAAGTGCATTTACAACTGAAACTATTTTAGACCCTGAATTAAAATATTAAACTGTGCATCATAATATCAAGACACAGGCTGTCCCTTGCACATCTATTGTATTTGGCTGGATAATGGGAGTGTTGCATGCCTTTTTGAGAATAAACTGCCAACTTACCGTTCCAAACTGCTTCACGTTTTGTGCACATTTCTTGCATATTGTGTTAGTTTTGCTAAAGAGAAAATTTTGCAAAGTTGAATTCAACAACAAAGATGTATTGATTCCTTACTAGTTACCAAATATGCATATAAGCTCATAAAATATTTAAAATATCACTAGTCCAAACTAGCCAAGTATACAATACATTTATCTTCTTGCATCTCATGCTGAGCAAAGTAGGAAGCAAATTGCTGCGGTTGCAGTTTGGCAAACAATTTACCATTCACTTTAAACCATTCATATTTTCACCCATGATGACCGGTTTCCCTTGTGGCAGGTGCGCGCGATCATAAAAGGCTGCTGGCTGCTTTCAGATGCCAAGTGTCACCCATCAAGCCCCGTTTCTGAACTCGGGATTTTAATCCCGCTGACGCGCGAGAACATTTTAGCCCCGGCTCATGTTTTTGGCCCATCCCCCTCTCGCGATGTGCGCCTTACCTCTCCTGCTGAAACTCTGAGCGGCAGTAGGTGCATTTGACCATGGGGTGCGCAATGCGACATTCCTGAAAACAAAAAGGGCCGTTATGACCTTGCCCCACGCAGATGCCCCCTCAGGGTGCCTGCAGGGTTTCCCCAGCCTCCTTTCCGTGCCACGCAATTCATGCCAGACACGGGGCCGGATGCGGGCATGGGTGAACAAGGCATACGCCAAGCTCTGGACAGAAATGGGCCTGAAAACAGTCATTTTTCGATTATTATTATTAATGTTCTGTCTGGCGATGGGGGAGCGATACTACAAGCTTGCCCAGGGTCTGCTGCCAGCTCCTGAAGTGTCCGGCCGCATGACCCTGCATGGTCCCCACGCAGGAACAGGTGGGGAAAAGTCATCGATCCTTCCCCGCCGGCCTAACTTTATGGCGCCCCTTCCCCGAGCCATGTATGTAACGTGTGACGGGGCGGGGGCACCTTGCAGAGCTGCTGGCCCTGGGACAGCTCCTCGAAGGGGTAGCGCTGGTTGCACTTGGTGCAGGCGT
>NW_017728906.1:184251205-184256447 GCF_001723895.1 Crocodylus porosus | reverse complement strand
CCTCGCCCCCGCCCCGCCCCGCTGCCGCCCAATGAGCGAGCCCAGCTTACCCGCCCGCCTCCCCGTGGGGGGCTCCCGATTGGCTGGCAGCTCCCATTGGCCCGTAGGAGCGCGGCCGCTGGATGTTCATTGGCTGCAGGGGAGGGGTGAGGGCTGCCGGGCAACGACCCGGCCTCTTCTTCCGGCGCGAATCCGCTCCTGCGCAGGCGCGTAGCGAGCGAAGCCGCCCGCGCCGTTGGCTTCACCCCGTGCCCCCTGTGAGCCCCCCTCCTTCATCTTCCTATTGGGCAGCTCAGCTGTCAGTCATACGCCAGGGGCCGGCTTTATGACGCCAAAGCTTTGTCTTCGTTGGGGGCGGGATTAGCCGCGAGGAAATACGCTCTGAACTCCTCCATTGGTTGGCTGCGATGTCAGTCACGAGGCCTCTGGTGCGCGCGGAGCTGTCCCGGGCGCTGCCTTTCGCATGGGCGCCACGGTCTTAAAGGGACACGCACCCCCGCGCGCACAGCTATGGCGGCGGCGGCCGGGGACCCGCAACACTCGGTGAGGGACTGCGGGACGCCGGCGGGGCCTGAAGCTCGGGCTCTTGCCACCCGGCTGCTGGCGGGTGGGTCCCGGGGCATCCCGAAGGGCCTGTGGAGGCGAGAAGCGTCCGAACTGCAGCGAGGGTTTGGAGCTGGGTGACATGATTTCTGAGGAGAGGCTGAAGGAACTCGGCTTATTTAGTTTAGAAAAGAAGAGTCCGAGAAGGAACTTAATAGTAACCTTCAACTATCTGAAGGGGTGTTTGAAAAAGGATGGAGCTGGACTGTTCCCAGCGGTGGCAGAAGACAGAACAAGGAGCAATGGCAGGGCCGGGCAATTATTTTGGGCAGAGGGTCGCTTATTGAGTTTTGGCAAGTCATTGAGCACCACAGGACAGGCAGCCAGGGGCAGATAAATATTAACTTTCTAAAATTTTTAGGTGCCCCGCGAGCCAGATAGAAGGGCCTGGCAGGCCGCATCCAGCCCACAGGCCGCGTTTTGCCCACCCCTGAGCACGGGTCTCAAGTTGCAGCAAGGGAAGTTTAGGTTGAAATTATTAGGAAGAATTTTCTCACTGGGGGGTAGTAAAAAACTGGAACAGGTTATCCGGAGAGGTTGTGGGATCTCCATCCTTGGAGGTTTTCAGTTCCTGGCTTGACAAATTTTTGGCCAGGATGATCTAGTTGGGGCTAGTTTTCTATGATTTTATGAATGTGATCAATCAACATTATGTGACTATCCACACTTACAGTTCAGTGAGGTCCACACCTCCATTCAAACTTTATAAGGGTCTGCAAATAACAATAATAATAATAAAAAGGTTGAAAACCACCAATCTTAGCCAACCAGGGTTAAGCCTAGAACCTTGGTGTTATTACTATCCTGCTCTCCTGAGCTGATTTCTCACCAGCTTTTCTCAGAGCAGAGAGCAGGGCCCTTTCTTCTCCCTTGCCTCATGCTCTGATGGAGAAAGGAAGCAGACTCCCAGCTGAGGGGGAAGAAAAATGGGGGAGCAACATCTCCAGAATATCTTCTAGTACAGGAGTTGGCAACTCCCTCCCCCACCCCCAACATGCATGCCAGAGCAGGGCACACAAGGCCATTTTGCTTGGCATGCCACAGTCAGCCCAGGCTGTAGGAAGCTGCACCTGGCCATGGAGGCCCTTCCTTTCCCTATATTTTATGATTCCTTCTTTTTTAAGCTTTTATTCAACAAGGACCTTGTTACAGAGTAATTTTGGGTGGCTTCTGGAGCTCTTAACACCTGCATTGGTTGCACATTAACACCTAAAACTGGTTTTAAGCCCATGCTCTGTGGCTCAAAGCCTATCTAGGCTATACCTTAGTGTAAATAATGCTCCTGCCCCTGCATCAAACCCATTGCCCAACCCACACCTTCCCAGATCTCCACTCACTGCCTGCCCCCTTCTTACTTGTGGCTGCCCTGGTGTCTCTCCCAGGGGAACAGGCAGGGGAGGATTAACCTTGCCATTGTCTGGGCCAGACTCAGCCTAGAGAAGAGCAGCAGGGCCTGGGAACTGGGCGGGCATGTTAACTCTTCCCTGCCTGCCCCCCCAGGGCAGATACCTGGGAAACTACCAGAGTAGGGAGCCTGCAATGGAGGTAGGGCAGATTCCTACCTTTCAGTCCTCCGGGCCCCTGCTGGCCTGAAGTGGGACTGCCCCACATGTGAACTAGCACTAATGCCTATGGCCAGGTGTGCGGCTCACAAAGTAACATATAACAGGACCCAAGGTTCCTATTCCCATGTCTAATCTGAAGTCTGTGGTGTGCCGACATGTTCCAAACAACAATCCCTTGGGGAGGGAAAGTCACTGCCAGTACCAACTGACTCAAAGAGCTCATTAAAAAAATACCTGGCCTCCCCAAGAAGAAATGGCCCGCTGCCTTTCCCTGACATTATAGCTCTCAGAAGCCAGGCCTGCTGGTTTTGCAGGCAGCTGCATTTGTTTTTAGCAGTTCCTCCCTAGCGATATAAGTATGTGGTCTGGGAGTAAGGAGTGTGTAAGCCTCTCTATGAGAACTGCTGGCAGTGGCCCATGAGATAAAAAGCATATCTTCTTTTCTTGGCCAAAGGGTAGTGGTAACTCTGCTAAGACTGTAACCTTGCTCAGTTCTGTCTTACTGTTACTTTTCCCCAGCCTCAGCTTTCCACCTGCAGCAGTGAGCTGGTGGGAGACTGGATGTGGCCACACGTGTCCTGTAGGCCAAAAACTAGACAGGGCTTCTGTTCTTAATTCTGTTTACCTTGTGTGCATCGAGACAGCTGAGAACAAACTGTTCCCTTTCAAAAAAACTATTAGCAAGTGGGTCTTAAAAATTGAAACTGCCCACTCACGGGTTTCCTGTACCCACTCTCTCAGAAAGGGAAGCATGCTGATAGTGAACTGGGCTGAAGCCCACACTTCACACACTTTCAAAATGCAAATAATACATTATGTGAAATCAAATAGTGAAACAATTATGGGGCATTGTGTGCTTGTTACTGGCACTGACACCTTTTCTCTTGCTGTCAGAGCTCAGTTGCATGTTCTCAATTAAACTACTAAGAGCTTGTAGGAACAAGCTATTTAGGAAGCTTATAAACTTGGTTATACTTGTATGATGAGTGCTCTGACCTTGTACTCCTTTCTGAGTAACACTAATTACTTGATTTTTTTTTCCACTAAGGCTCTGAATAAGAGCATGAATTGAAGTGGATTAGTCTTATTTACAGTAAGAGTTCAAGCGAGCAGAGTTGGGTAAAAGGTTTTGGTTGAATATTTTGTTCAGTGAAAAATGCACATTTAGATTAATCAACGCTATTCATGACTCTATCAAATTGCTCCAGCCAGAATAATATTTTTGAATGATAAAATTGTTTTTGTTCAGCATTTTCTAAATTAAGTGCCTTGACACAGGGGCGGGGGGCAGGGTTTGGAAATTTTATCTCAAGTTAACTAGAAAGAACGAAATAGCAAGTCAGAATATTTTTCTGACTGCAAGATCAGTTACTTTCACAGCTCTACACAACCCCATCCAGCAGGTAAAACCTACAAAATTTTGTAGTGGGTATCTATGATAGACCGCCAGACCAAGGGGAGGTGGTAAGTGAGGCTTCCTTCAAACAGCTAGCGGAAGTTTCCCAGTCATAAGCCCTAGCTCTCATGGTGGGGATTTCAATCACCCTGTCATCTGCTGGGAGGTCAGTACATCAGTGTGCAGGCAATCTGGGAAGTTTTTGGAGAGTGATGGGGACAAGTTCCTGGTGCAAGTGCTGGAGCGGCCAGCGAGGGGCCAGGCTCTTCTTGATCTGGAGCTCACAAACTGGGAAGAATTGGTGGGGAATGTACCAGTAGATGGCAACTTGGGCAGGAGTGACCTTGAGATGACTGAGCTCAGGATACTGAGGAAAGGAAGGATGGAGAGCAGCAGGGTAATCCTGGACTTCAGAAAAGCAGACTTCAATTTGCTCAGGGAACTCATGGGCAGGATCCCTTGGGAAGCCCGTCTGAGAGGGGGAGGAGTCCAGGAGAGCTGGCTGTATTAGATGACCTTCTGAGATCCCTCCCAACCCTCATTTTCTGTGATTCTGTGGATATTTTTTGGCAGTGTAGCTGAGTGACCCTGCTGAGTCTCCTAGATGAGCTGGTGCAAGGACCCAGCACCTGCTGCCACACTCCTCTTCCGACTCCCCAGGTGCACTGGGGAGGAGCCCCAACTCTGCAGGCTGGATGTAGTGGCTTCACATGCGATAGATTGCTGACACCTCATGGGGTGACTCAGCCTCAGCCTACCAGAGGCATGATACGGATGGGCATGTGCTGCACTCCAAGGGTCCCCTCAGGCTCTGCGGCCCCCCACCCGGCACCTCAGAGATGGCCACCCAGATGGTGCCTATGGTTCCAGGATCCTTGCAGATGGAGCCCCTGGCTCTCGGCTGCGGGGGCTGCCTGTCACTTTTTCAGGCTCTGGGGCCCAGGAGCATGGCCACCTCCCCTTGTGGGGTCTGTTCCCTTTTGGGGTCTCTGGCATGCCAGCTGGAAGAGCTCTGGGCCACAGTCCAGAGACTGCGAGCCATTGGGAACTGTGATCGACTCCTACTGCCAGGCCCTTCTTCTGGAGGATGTCTGGAGGAGCCGGAGGGTAGACCACAGTCTCCCTCCAGGACAAAGGAGGACTCTGGGACCTCCCACTCTGTACAGTCAGGGGCATGGACCAAGGTGGTCAAGGGCTATAAGGCCTACCGCACCAAGGCCCCTGCCCTTTCAGAGCTTAGCAACAGGTACGCACCTCTTGCTGCTCCAGCAGAGCCTGCTGAGTTGCCAGCTTCCACAGGTAACACAGGCTCAACTGCAGCTACCACCCCCACTCTCCCCCAGAAGAAACTTAAGGTGTTTGTTGTGGGAGACTCCATCCTGAGGGGGACTGAAGGGGCAATCTGCCACCCCGACCCCTTAGCCCGGGAAGTCTCCTGCTTCCTGGGGGCCCGCATCCAGGACATTGCGGAGAAGATCCCAAAGCTCCTCCAGACCACTATCCTATGCTCCTTATTCATGTGGGCACCAATGACATGGCTCAGAGTGCTCCCAGCCAGGTCATGAGGTGCTACAGGGATTTGGGAGTGGGGCTTAAAAGTTTGGGAGCATAGGTGGTATTTTCTTCAATCCTCCCAGTCTCGGGGTATGGGCTGTGGAGGGAGAGGAGGATCCACATA
>NW_017728906.1:184219606-184249108 GCF_001723895.1 Crocodylus porosus | reverse complement strand
ACAAGCTGATACTGAGTGCTGGGAAAAGTGGCCCCTCGCCCACCCCATGGCCAGTGCCCCGCACTGCAGCTGCTCACAACCTGCCTGGGGCTGTCTGTGCCTGCTCCGGACAGCCCCACATGGGCTGCGAGCACCTGTAATGTGGGGCGCCGAACTTGGGGCAGGTGAGGGTCCGCTTTTCCCCATGCTCAGCACGAGCTTCTTCCCTGCTGGCAAGCAGAGGGTCGGGACTATGCGCTGCCCCCCGCCTGTACCACAGGGCTGGGGGGCCAGTGGGAGCACAGGGCCCGCACTGGTGTCCTGGGGCCAGTGCCAGTGGGGGCCCAGAACAGGGTGGCAGGAGCGCGGGATCCTAGCTGGCAGGGGCTCTGTGGAGCTGGGCCAGCTCCCCTCTCCCTGCTGGTGCAGCCCAGCCCAGCTCCACAGACCCCTGCCAGCCTGTGCCCCACTTTGAGCCGCACCAGTGCTGACCCTGGGACAGTGGTCTCAAGACATTGGGATGTTGGTCCCAAGATGGTGACCGGGGGCGGGACACCTGTCAAGGGGTGGGGTAGCTGTAAAGGGGCGGGACTACCTATGTGGCCCTTGACAGCCTGCCAAAACTGAGTAAGTGGCCCTCCGCTCAAAATAATTGCCTGTCCCTGGCCTAGATAAATCCAGTTCATCAGTGTATGTTTTCTCTCTTGTTTATATGGGTACATCTTGATTTAATTTATTTTTATTTCAGTTGCTCCAGTTAGTTAGTTAGAAAACGTTAGTTTCAGGGAATGTTCTGTTTTAGATTGTAACTCTAAAACAATTTCTTATAATGGGGTATTTGGTAAACTTCTATCAGGGTACGTGGGAGGCAGAAGATGGATTTGGATATGGTACCCCCCCCCCTTCCTCCCCCAAAAATGTTCATGTACATCCATGTACCCTTGGGTTGAATATCCTGAAATATGTATAAAGGGGCTGTCTTCTGTAATAAGTGAAAAAATCAGGATTCAGGCCTAAAAGAACTAAGCAAATCTTATGCAAGAGGCAGGGCCAGGCTATCATGATAACTGAGTTTTTCTGGGTTGTGTGGGTATGGTGGTCAGTTGTGTATTTTGGCTGTTTTACCAGCTGTATCTTGAACGTTTTAATTTGAAATCCAATTTGCTATTTGTCAGTAAATTGCAAAACATCTGGAACAGCCCAATCCTGTTGACTTGCAGAGTATCATAGGAAACATTCATAAGTAAACCCTATTTGGCAGCATGGAGTGTAGCAATTTAGAGTGTGGCAAGGAATGTTTGTCTAAGGAATACCGTGGTTAATACTTGGCAGGATGTTTGTCAACATTGATCCCAAGCAGGTGTCTATATTGACCCTGCTTTGCAACATTCAGATTTAGTGTATGTAGCCAGTGGCCAAAATTGCCTAAACAACATACAGCTCAGAGTGAGGGTGGCAAATATTTATTTTGCTTTATATTACATAGTGTTATTAAGTTTAAATAGACTGTCTAAAAAGGGCGGGGGGGAAGCTAATGGATGCTGTTGGTCTGATGGCATTTAGTCATTTACTATATTCTTTATTTATACTTTGTTCCAGGTTTCCTGTTTGCGAACATGTTTAACTGACTACTAAAGGGGTTCCCTATATGCTGGATGTTAATGTGTCTGTATGTAATCCATGTGTGCTGGCTGGACTGCTGAATATATTCCCAAAGGCATATATTCCAGTGGCACTTACAGGCTTGTATCTGCTTTCCTTCTGAGATTAGTCCTGTTTCTGCTATTAATAAATATTGGGGCAAGGAGAGGTGAGAATCCAAGTTGTCTGTATGACTCGTAGTTCAATTTCACAATTCTGTACATTGTGCTTGCACACTATCATAATGTAGCTCTAACCTTAATCATCATTTCTTAATTTTAGTGCTTTCTGATACTGATGAACCACATTTCTTTTACAGTGAGATTTGGTTATGATTGAGACTGGCATCACCTTAGGATTTTCTTTTCTTTTTTCCTTTCTCACCTCCTGAAATTCTTCCTTGTAGTGCTTTAAGTGGCTCTACATGATGCTGTGTGATATGAGTTTCTGGCTCCATACTTAATTGAAGACGTAAATGTTTTCCCCCCTTAAAAAGCAAGCAAACACTAGTGGTAGCAAAACTCAGGTAGCACTAGAACTGGCAGGTTTTTCAAATTGTCACATGATTTCTAAAATAAATATTTAGTGGAAAACTATAGGAGGTTAAAAAGGCCACCTTTCTGATATCCAGTTGCATGCATTTATTTTGTTATTGCTGCACCCATCGTTAAGCAATAACAACTGAAACAATAGGCTGCTTGCAGACGTTAAACAACAAAAACCAAAAAAACATGTTTTACCAGAAGCAGCAGCTTGTTGCTTCAACTTGGCTCTGCAGCATCTGTATAGATGAGGCTCTTCAACAGAGCTTTTTGGCACTTTTATCACTTTATTAGATAAAAGTCCCAAAAAAGCCCAACTAAAGCACCCAACCTATACAGGTCAGGTGAGCTGGCTTCAACTAACATGGTGCCTCTTCTGGGCATGCACTGAGCTCAGCATGTGAAATGCTGTATTGTTTTTTGTTTGTTGGTTTGTTTTTGGGGTTTGTTTTGTTTTTTAATGCCTGCAAGGAGCTTGTGTGTTCATTTAGGAGATGTAATACCAGCGTTTTACTTAAATCCTCTATGCCAAACGTATAGCAGAAACCTTAAGTACAGTGGAGTGTATTCAAATTTTCACCACACACCATGCATATTCTCTAAGGAAAAGACTCCCGTATGAGTTCCTACAAGTAAATAGAAATCAGCCAAATCCTGGAAATTGGAAACTATGGAATGGAACCGAAGAACAAATTTGTCTGGTTACATCAGAGGCTATTTTAAGTTCAGTTAGGTTTAAAATGATGCTTGTAGCCAAAATTGTGGTAAAGAAAATCTGCAGTGGTAGCTTCTGACAAAAAATGAAACTGTTGTTGTCTTTGTTCATCCATCAAGAATTGGTAAGAAAGAGGTCCACCTTATAGACAGATTAAATGAAAAATGCACAAGCTGCTGTGAGCCGCAGCTCACTTCATCAGGAACAGGGAATAGTTGAGGATGAAGAGAAACATACTGCATTTGAGGGTGAGAGCTTCTCTGCTCCCCTTTTTGGGCTCTTCATAGGACATGTAATCAGCCTCTTCAGCGATTAATTATAATTAACATCACATCTTGTTCTCTCTGCTTGTTGCAACTGGTGTCTGCGAAAAGAGGACTCCAAGTAACAACTGTGCTTCATTTTCAGGGTATGTTCCAAGGAAGTGGTAAATCTGCATCACTCACAGGTGGACTCTCCTCAGCTTCATTTGTAGACTATCCCAAGCACAAGCCCTTCATTAATTCTGATCTGCTGCACACCCCTGGGAGACCAGTAGTACCATATCCAGAAAGTAACAGCAGAGGTAATAATATATAAATCCAGCCAAATCCTGTCTGTCTTGGATGTTTCTAAAGCTTCTGTCAGGAGTTCTAAGTATCCTGTAACACATTCCTCATTTTCCTTGTAATTTCTCCTCTTTCTTTCTTTTTTTTTTTTTTTTTCCTTTCTTGCTTTATTCTCCTAATTTCCTCACTTGATTCACCTGAAAGGGATTTGTCCAGGGAAAGGTTAAATAAACAAGGTGTTTGTTTGAAGTGGACAACTGAGTTTAGCTTTTGCTCCATAGCTGGGATCCCACTGTGGGAGAATGTCTTGCCTCCTGAGCCAGTTAAGTTTTCCTAGGTAGGAGCAACACAGTTCTTAGTGCAAAGGTTCCCCAACTTTTTTTCTTATTGCATACCATCTTCCAGATTTACCAGCTGCCCACATACCCCGACCAGCATCCATTTTACATTTTAACCCCTTAAATGTCAATTATTGTTAAAATGAAAATTAAATCTGCCATTACACAATTTCTCCTGCATTCCCCCCAGAGATGTCTTGTGTGCCACAGTCTGGGGCCCCCTGCCTTAGTGGATGGATAGCTGGCTAATAGCATTTCACAGAGTCCTATGAGTAATGTCACCTCTCCTTATCAGTAATTAGGGGTTTCTTTGAGCTCAGAAGGTTTTACTGTAGAATAGTTTTGTAGATGAGGGGGAGGTTTGGTGTCTGGAAGCTGGGGGAGATGTTCCAGGGTTAAAAAATAAAAGTGTAAGAATTGCCCAAGAAACTCCAAGGACATGGCAAAAGCTTTTAAAGCATGAGCGGGGATGAGATGAAGTGACATCAGCACTGTAGGGAGGGGTGGAAGGTAAAGAGCTTTACTAGATGGGAGATGGAAAAAAGGGGAGGTAATGAACATTCATACTCCAGGTTATAACATAACGTGATTGTAGTGTGGGTCTGACTGGGGAAGTGGAGTGGCATTTAAAATGCAGTATGTGCTCTGGCTTGAACATGCTGCTGATATCTAATTAGGGAACAGATAGCTGAAATATAAGAATGTTCAAGTGTAGAGAAAGGGTGCTCTCCTGCTAATTATTGATGAAGCCATGTTTCTTGCTGGTGCCATATACGGTATAATCACAAACTGAAACCAAAGTGTGCATCTTATTCCAGCTTTCATTGTTGAAAAATGAGAAATTTGGAACATAGCCTGGCAATTTGGCAGAAATAGGATGCAGTTGCTTTAATGGTTCTGAAGATTTATTTTTTAAAGCTGTAAAGGTGCTTGGCACAACTTTAGAATCTTGTTCTTACTTGAATCCAAGGTGACTTTGACTTCAGGGCAACTCCCCAATAATTAGATTCTATGTATGGAAACAGTATACATTTATTATAATTTTCCATGTGTAGAATCTAATTATTGGCAGGATGTCTTTAAATTTGTCCTGCCAACTGTTGCAGCAGGGCATGCTTACCCTCCAGCTTTGGTCCTGTTCCAGCCCAGGTACTGGAGCAACCATGCGCTCTATGCCCTACCACTCCAAGCAGCAGCTTCGGAGGGTAAGAGGCAGTGGGGAGGGAGAAGCAGAGGCTGCTGGGGAACAGAAATGAAGTTGGGACGAGTGGCTATAGTTGCTTCACCTCACCCCCATACTCAAATCCAGGATGAGGGAATTTTTCCTCATTAAATGGGGGAGAATTCCTCCTTTTAGATTCAAGTAAATATGGTAATCTAGCATCCTGCTGTCAGTTGTGGAAGAGTTATGCTGTCTATAACTCTGCACTTCAACTGTGCAGCTACCTGAATATTTTACTACATTTGTTCTTGACCATGACTTCTAATTGCTAAGGATTGTATAGTTGTCACACAAATATTCACCCACACAATTATCATAGCTACTTTGAGGACCACAAAGTTCTTCACTCATTCTCCCATGCATAAATAATTCACTTTGGAATTTGTCAGCTGTTGCAAAACTCAGTTTACTAACTGCTCTTTCTTTTCCAAGACTTTTTCCTGAAATACTAATACCCCTTTCTGGGTGTAGTAATCTTACTCCCAAATGCACAAATCTTTTATTAAAGGTGCATTCTTGCTTTGCTTCACTGTGGCTGCATCCAGATGAGCACAGCTGTGCAGTACTCACATTCAGTTGTTCTCTCTGCTTCAAGGGAACACCATAGGGGGGACAGGAGCTGACCCCTGGATATCCACAGGTCAGAAAAACCCATGGGGAAAAAAAGGTGGAGCAGTGCACGCAAGGGCAGCATGCGCTGCTCAAAACCAGAACCTGGCCAGCTGGAGATGCACTCCAGCTGCCAGCCAGGCTCTGCGCAGCAGGATTGCTATTGCTACAGCCCCAGGAGGTGCCCAGGACCCCAGGTAAGGCTGCGGGGGCCAGCCCAGTACTGGCCCCAGCCTCTTCCACCCCACCCACGGTAACCTGCCACATGTCACAAGATGTGTGGCACAGGCATTCCCAAGGGACAAGTAGCGGTGGCACAAGGTGTCCTGCTGCTTGTTTTCCTTGGGGAACCAAGCATCCACACGTGTGGATGCAGCCTGTGGGTTTCAGTCTTAGGCTATTGCGCTACTGTGATTTCAGCAATAGAAATCTGGAGATATTTTTTGCATAGGTGTTATGTATGGTGTTTTAGCTAGACTCTTGATAGGTTGTGTGTCCATTGCAGGAGTATACAGTATTTCTGAATGACATAAATGCATTAGATTGCAGTTGGTCCATCTGCTGGTAATGTGTTGCTCATTCTGTTATAACTGCCTTGGGGTTAGTTGAAGGCAGTTTTGAGGGGTAATGTTAAAGGGTGGGTTGGGATTAAGAGAATGGTGGTCGCATGGCATATGGGAGTCGAATTGAATGGGGAGGAAAGAGAACTGGTGCAGAAACAAGAGTGGAAGAGTCCTACAAATGTGGCATCCATAAGGGTAGGTTAGGAGAACAGAGGAGCCCTTGGAACAAGAGGGTTTTACAGCTCTTCTCCCTCATCCTTTCTGGTTCAGTGAGCACTCACAGTACAACTAATGCATTGGTGGGGTTTGTGGCCATGCCAAAATGCTACTGTGTGCTTTAAAATCAGACTTATTTGCTCAGTGCACAGAGGAGTACCAGCTTTTCATCTCAACTGCTAGCTAGGTGCTGAAGTTCCTTACCAGTTTCCAGTGAAATGAGATGCATTCAGTATATTTATTGTTCCCATTAATTTACACAGGACTCTTCTGTGTTGTGGTTGGGTACTAGATACAGTTACCAAGCAGGTGTCAAGTGCCAGTGGGAAAGGATCAGCAGCCCAGAAAGATAACCAGTAATATTTGCAGTGTTAAGAGCCAGAGCCCAAGATCCCACTATCTGCCCCAACCTTTGAACAAGATGCTTTAAAATGCAGCTCCTTCTGAAACATTTAATTGAAGCCAGTGAGCCACAGCCTCAACAATTCCATGGATGTGCAATTATCAAGGTGAAACTTCTCCTAAAGCCAGTTAACATTTTGGGGGGAATAACGGATCTGGAGATGGTGGCTAAGCATTCGCTGGTAGATCCATAACAACCTGAGGCAGTGCCTTTGGTTGAGGTGTGATAAGAATTTCTAATCATTTTGGGTCAATTGCAGCAATCCTTTCTGCTTTGAAGAATCTCCAGGAAAAAATTCGCCGGTTGGAGCTGGAACGAATGCAGGCAGAGGAGAACGTGAAGCATCTAAGCAGAGAAACAGCTGACTATAAGAAAGTGCTAACTGAACAAATTCAACAGAGGGAGCAATCCAAGACTGAGGTGTCAAAGCAAAATCAAGGTTTGTTTGCATTTATCTTTTGCATGGTAACAAAGCAATATCAGAGCAAGCACCAGCCAACTTAACCCAGATGTATTAGCACTGGAGAATTTTCAACCAAGATGTACAAGTACAATTTGTTAACTTCATGGGTCCTGCATAGGTGGAGAAATTCAACAAAATAGTTTACGATTAAGACCTTGACTGTGCTGGGTAACTTGCAAATATTTATCTGCGTTGCTTCAGCCTTTGCACAGCTACCAGTGATGGAAGCTGCAGGCAGACTGTTTTGTCTCGAGTGTAGCCTTGTCCTGTGTTCAGCAGGTTTGAACCCAGATACGTAGCAGGGTTAGCTTCCTTTCTTCTCTTTCCTCTGCAGAAATGAGGGTTTTCAGATTAGGCACTGAGGTGCTCCAGCTTTTGCTGCAGTTTTTTTATTTTAAAATGCAATGCTTTTCTGAACAGCTGTGTTGTAGGCCTCCAGTGTGGTCAGTGACTGAAACACCATGACAATGAATGTAGACTTTGGACCTAGTGTCAGCCTTAGTTATGACATGTGCTTAGCCTTGCATTTTAGTCATAAGCAGTAGAATAGGAAAGTAGAATGAAGTTTGTTGGTCAAGCCCACTAGTATTGGGCCAGGCCAGGTAGAAATAATGTATTATGGATAACACTAATGGTGGCTAATGTAACAGCTGTAACAACTTGATATTTTATCTTTTGATGAGAATTGAGTTGTGTGGCTCATTGGAATTCTGTTAAATGACAGTGTATTTCTGTTGACTGAGTCTGTTAAGGGAGTAATTGACTGAGTCTGGTAATATGAGTAATTGCTTGTTGCCAGAGCTGATAATTTTCAAGGGACCTGTTCAATGCTACAAAGTGCAGCTAAAGCAAGAGGCCCCAAAAGCCTATTTCTGAGTGACCGCCGAATGAACTTTTTTTAGACATGACTCCTAGCAAAGGAAAGAAAGCAATTCACTTGTCTAGCTGAGCCAGGTCATTTCAGAGCATTATTATATGCTATAGCTATGATATAGTTTAACCAAATGTATTGAATAGTTTTATAATGGATATTTTCATTAAAATTCTTAGACAAGTCTATAAAAACAAAACAGCTTAGTCAGTGGTGACTGTGAACTAAGGTGGAGAAGGAAGAGAAGAGAAGAAATGCTATATTGAACAGCATTCCACAATGGCAAAGGGAAGGAGATAAGAAAGTATTCCCCCTGTAGTATATCTTTCACAGGAACATAAATCCCAGCTAATTTATATCTTCCAAGTCCACAAGAGAACTAGTTCAGTTCCAAAAGTTTCAAAGAACAATTACTAGAATATTAGAATAAACCATCTATAAATATAAAGCAGTGATTATCAACAGGGTTACTGTGTCCCTGAGGTCCTTTCAAGGATACCGCAGAAAGTGCAAGGAGATAAGCAGACAAAGGTAGCCTCAGGCTTCAGGTGTGAGGAGATAAGCAGATATAAGGGCAGGCTTTGCTCTCCCTGCCTAGCTGTTCCCCTACCCTGTCTGTCTGTCCCCTCTGCTTGAAGGTAAGACCTGTAATAAATACATTTTTGAAATGGGGTGCTGCTCAGTTCATAGAAGTTGTGGACTTGTGTCTGATGCTTTGAATCTAAAAAAGGTCAAGACCTACTAATATAGAATATAGGCTCAAGGAAAAGACTGCGGGGTGGGAGGAGGGGAATGGGACTCCACAAGTTCAAGAAGACTTGCTGTCAGTCTGTATACTACCTTCTGAACCGCACCATCCCCCTCCAGCTGGTGAGAATCTATGTTATGCTCTATTATTTTGGTGGGGAGCTAAATGTGCATTCAAGTATTTGTCCTTTTGCTTTTAGGGTGTGACAAAAAGGGTTAAACAGTAGATTTGTTGGGGGTGGGGTTGTTTTGTCTGTTTTGTTTCCCACCCCCTCCCAGGGGTGTTAACTAGGGGAATTGTAGCTGTATATTAAGGACCTTGTTACACAGTAACTTTAAGCAGCTTCTGGAGCTCTTAAAACCTGGACTGGCTGCATGTTAACACCATTTAAATGGTTTAAAGCACTCATTATTTGGTTTAACAATATGCCACTTCAGGGCAGGATTATTTCTAATCTGCTTAAATGTGCTCCTGTTCCATTAACTTGTGGCTACTCTACAGCTTTTCTGCCCAAGATAAAGTCCTCCAGCATCCCAGGAGGCAGTGGACAAGCAGGGAAGCCGGGCACATCATCTTGCCAGGAGCAGACTGAGCCAGTCTGAGCAGGAGGGGCACTGCCTCCTTGCTGCCCCCCATCCCCCTTCCTCCACTCCTCTCCATCTTGGACAGGCTTGCTCTACTCCTGGGAAGCAGACCTGCTGTAAGTGGTGGCGGGGAGGCGTTGTGTCATTCCCTTCACCCCAGATGGGCTCCCTAGAGCTGGGAGCAGAGCCAGTCTGAGGGGCAATGGGAGGCACTGGGGCTGCAGCACTTACTTTACTCAGCAGAGGCAGTGAGACCTGTCCTTCCCATAGCTCCTAGTCCTACCCTTGCTCACCAAGCCTCTAGTGCAAGTCAGCTGTGCCAGGTGATGGGCAGTCAGAGTAGGTTTTTTGCTTTACCATGTAACTTCCACTAAGCCGAACAGCACTGATTAATATTTGTTCAGCTTACAGGGTAAGGTCTGGACAAGGCTCTAATGTTGTGTCTGAGCTTGCAAAAGAGGTTCATGTCTTAAATGGGCTGCAGTCATGTCTCTCTAGAGGCCAGTCGGTGATGAGCAGGGATCCTGGTCTTCTCTGTTTAAAAATCTAAATTCTCTGATTTAAAAACGGTGTTTTAGGTGTCAGTTGAACACAATGGGCTATTGATATATTTACAGTTTTAAAGTAATATGGAAACCTATCAGTGCCTCAATCATTTATATTAAAATAAATTATAAATATGTATTTTGGTGGGGTTTTTTATCATAGAAAATCAGAGCTCCCCCTTCACTCATCAGGACACGGGTCAAGTTGCAGCTGTCCCTGCAGCTGCTTTGTAGCACTGAGAAGTACTGATATGCCCCTCACTCCCAAGCCACAGCCCCCCCTCCTTCCCCACCCGCCCGCCAGTGCCTTTCACTCCTGACCCATTGCCCATCCCCACTGGTGCCCATCACTCCCAACCTGCTGCCCCCCAGTGTCCGGGGGGGAAGAGGGGGGCAGGGCAGATGCCTGACCATAGTTGATGTCATAGGTGAAGCATTGGAGAGCATGTGCCCCCCCAGATTTGTGCCCAAAATGGAGCATGGGGCTGCAGTCTGGCCCAGCAAGTGGGACCTGGCGTGGGAGGGTGGAGTGGGGTGGCAAGACTCGTTGCCACTGCCTGGGATCCCTGCGCCAGCAGCAGTGTGAGTAATAGACCAGGATGAGGAGCGGGTCTCACTGCCCTCATCTGCTCCTGCTGCCAGCTGCTTGTGTGCCAGGTCACAGGTCTAGCCCATTGCCATGGCCCAGCTGCCACCTGTCCCCTCAGGCTGCCCATACCGTCCCCCTCCCCATCCCATCTCCCCTTTGGGATAGAGCTGTGGCTCAGGATGCAAGCGGCTGGCGATGAGGAGGTGAGGTCAGCATGCCCCCCCAGTCCATTACTCCTCACACTGCTGGTGGCACAGCTGGCATGGGAGTCCCACTGAGGCAGCTGTGTATCAGTCCAGCTGGGCTGCAGCCCTGTGCCCTGCTGTGGGTGCACAAATCTGTGGGGGGAGAAGCCACCCCATTGCCTCAAGGTGTCACCTCTGGTCTCTGCCCCTGCCCTGGAGTGCATGCCTTGCCTCTGATTGCTGTTCCCCTGCTTCCCCAGTCCCAAGCAGCCCCTTGCAGGCTGGAACTCTGCTAGCCTGCATGGCGAAACCTATGGTTTCCCACGTTTTTCTCCTTTAAAGGAGAAAATCTGTTTTTTCCGTGGCAAGCAGAAAACCCAGATCCATGGTAATGAGTTTTTGGTAACAAGGTGGAACCACTGATGAGCAACAGCTGAATGTAGTACCCTTTGAAGTAAATGTTTTGACAAACAGATGGGAAGCTGCTGCTGCTTAATTTGGTAACCATTGTGAACTAAGTGGGTTGGGGATCACCAGATACAGGTGATGTGGGTTCTATTATACTAAATGGTCACTAACATATTTGGGGATAAGGAGATAATTTCGCTCCCTGAAGAGCTAATGGGGGTGGGGTAACTTTAGCCATACTGGAAAAAAAAAAAGAAAAAGCCTGTTGCATGTGTTCAGAGTTGTTGGTTGTAGCTGTGTTGGTCTAAGGACATAGGCAGACATGATTCTTTGAGTAAATGTGATGTCTTTTATTAGATCAACTAAATAGTTGGAAAAATTGTTCATCGTAAGCTTTTGGGCACAAACACCCTTTTTCAGACATGGACATTTTGGCTTCTGTTCCACCCAGGAGAGCACACAAAACACCAGCAGACTTTCCCTATACCTAAAGAAGGGTGTTTGTACCCGAAAGCTTGCAAAGAACAATTTTTCCAACTATTTAGTTGGTCTAATAAAAGATATCACACTTGCCCAAAGAACTTTGTCTACCTGTTGCATGTGTTCCATGACATGTATGTAATAATTTATTTTGCATCTATGTATTCTGGAATAGCTCCATTTTGAAATCGCCCTGAGGGTATAGCCTTATTTGCATTAAGTATCTATACATGGTGTTGCTCAGGAATAGCTTCTGCCCTTTAAGAACACACTACTTTAATCTGAATTAACTTTTAGGTTTAAGTTAAGTTTAAGCACTTGAACTCTAAGCATTTTGAGATGGGGACTGTTCCTTGCTTAGTTTTGGAACGGCACTTAGCACATTGTGAGAGCTGCAGGAAGCAGATGATGACGACGACTGAATTCACGTTTCCACTGTCTCCGATATCTTCAGAACTGGCTTCCCAACTGGCAACTGCTGAATCACGTTGCAGACTTCTAGAGAAGCAGCTGGAATATATGAGGAAAATGATTGAGCATGCAGAAAAAGAAAAGACAAGCCTGTTGGACAAACAGGTAAATTCAGATTTTCCGAGGAAACCTGCTTGGTTGTGCTGTGCCACTGTATATAACTTCCTTGCTCCCGTTTTCTTTTACTTGTTATAGCTATATGGGTGAACTATGAACTCCATTGATAATGGCAGAACTCTCATTAATGACAATACGGCCACTTTTTTTTCTTCTTCAAAACTTGCTACCTAAAGTTTAGGCCCTAAAATAAAAACTAGCCCAATTTGTTCCAAATATGTATTTGCCCCGCCCCTCCACAGCTCTTAAATCAGTCATTGCAACATTGATCTACTGAATGTCTGTTTTCAGTATTTTTCAGGAGATTCTAATACCTAATTGAAGATGCTTGTTTTTAACGTTTGCGTCAATTCTCCAGGACATTTCTCTGGTTATGAGGTGCCTGTCATTGAATGCTGTTTGAAGGCATAGTTGCACCAAACAGAGAGAGAAATCAGTGACTTGTTTTGTTACTGTGAGGCTGTTATAACGATTTGGACATCTGTAGAGGATTTAGTAGAGTTGTGCTTTTAAAAATTGTTTTGCCTTTTTACTTTTGTCTCCTTCCAGGCCACATTAGAGAGAGAGAGACTTGATCAGTCGCATGTTCAGTCTAAGTTGGAAAAGCTGGATATGCTGGAACAAGAATACACCAAACTGACTGCAATGCAGTCCCTAGCAGAGGTCGGTCATTTCTCTTGTGATCTGGATCAGACTTGTGTTGGTCATTAATATTAGCATGCTTTTAATCTATAGCAAAGGTCATTGCAAGAGCTGGACAAAATAGTCCCTTCTCCTACAGTAAATTTTGATGTCTCCCAACAATTTTTTTTAAAAAGCTTATTTTCATTACTAGAATCTTTATATTTATTAGGGGTGTGGTGAAGTGGGCCCTATTTGATTCAGATTTGGCCTGAATCAGGGACAGTAATTCGATTTGTTGATTTGGATCACTGTCCCTGATTCGATTTGGCCGAAATCAAAATCTGAAGATTCAATGCTAATTCAGAGAATCAGTGATTCAGACAGACACACAACTTAAAAAAAAATTTCTACGTACCTTGAGGTAGCAGGTGCAACTGTGATCGCTGTGATGCTGGGGCAAATGGAGAATCCCACAGGAGTGTTGGGGGGCCCTCCACGTGCTCAGCGGCAAACCCAGAAGTGGACCAGAAGTAGTTCTGGTCCACTTCTGGGTCTGCTAGGGGTGGCCCCCTGTGTCTTCCTGGCTTGGCTGCTGGGGGACCCCGGGTGCCCCCCCAAACCCAGGAGGCATCCAGCATTGGGTGCCGCACTTTTAGAAAGGATGTGGCCAACCTGGAGAGGGTTCAGAGGAGGGCCACCTGCTTGGTGAGAGGGCAGCAGGACAGGCCCTATGAGGAGAGACTGAGGGACCTGAACCTGTTCAACCTCAGCAAGAGGAGGCTGAGGGGGGACCTGGTGGCTGCCTACAAGCTCAGGGGAGATCAACAGCTAATAGGTAGAGCCCTTTTCTCCCCAGCACCACCTGGGGTGACAAGGAACAATGGTAATAAGCTGATGGAGAATGGGTTTAGGTTAGAGATCAGAAGGCAATATTTTACAGTTAGGGGGGCCAAAATCTGGAACCAACTTCCCAGGGAAGTGGTCCTCGTCCCTACCTTGGGCAAATCCAAGAGGAGGTTGGATGATCACCTGGCTGTGGTCTTGTGAACCCAGCATTCATTCCTGCCTGTTGGCAGGGGGTTGGGCTAGATGATCTGTTCAGGTCCCTCATGACCCTAGCTACTATGAAAGGCCCTCTGATTTGATTCATATTTAGAGATTTGGCCACCGAATCAGGCTGAATCTCTGCCAGATCAAATCTGGGACTAAAGATTTGCACAGCCCTAATATCTATATCTCTACAGATGTAGTAAAAGCTGTAGGAACACTCTATTAACTGGAATGGCTGGCTGGCTGGCTGGACACAACGGGGGAAGCTTGCACATGGTGGGGAAAGATTTGCTGCCACCCACCGCCCTGTGCTGCCACTGCTCTGCATGCCCCCCCTCCCCCCCTGCTTTGTGTGCAGCCACTGCCACCCTCTCCCCCACTCTGAGTCAAAACAGTAAATTCAAATATATGTGGTGGTTTCTTTTGCCCCCAGTTGTTTCAACTGTTTGAGTTAACAGGTGTTAATGAAAATAAACTTTTATTTTATATTTATATATGTATATTTATAGATGACTCTATTTTTTATTTAATGTAAATAAATGAAATGTAAATTTTAACACACACACAAAAACTAAAATATGAACTAGACTTAAAATCATGTGCGCACACATACATACCTACTGTTTTTTAATTATGTATATTTTTTTTTTTTTTTTTTTTTAACTGACTACAGTATTTCACAATGTGTAGGTTGACCTTCATTTGGAAGTTAGGATTTTCATAGGCATGGTTTCCAAGTTGGGGCCAAGCTCGGCACTCAGTTGGTGCAGACCCATCCCCTGCAAGTGGTAGTGCCGGGGCTGCGGTAGCTAAGCCCAGCCCCAGCCCCTGCGAGTGGCACCCCAGCCGAGCGCCAATCTCAGCCCTGGCCCCCCATCCCCTGTGAGCAATGCTGGGCTCCGTGCTTGGCTGGGGATGTGCTGCTTGCAGGGGATGGGGATGGGACTAGGCTCTGCTGGCGCGGACCCATCCCCTGCAAGTGGCATGGGCTAACAGGATGGGGCTGTGACCAAGCCTGGCCCCATCTACTACGAGCGGTGCTGCCAAGTCCCACACTGCTCACAGGGGATGGGGCCAGGCTTAGTGCTGGTCTGGCACAGTTTCATCCCCTGCAAGCAGTGCTGGGTTCAGTGCTTGGCTGATGTGGCCCCATCCCCTGCAAGCGCTGCTGGCTGTGCTGTGCCAGTCGAGCACCAAGCCTGGCACCACTCACAGGAGAAGGTGGTATAGTGTATAAGTCAAAGTTGCATTTTTCAGAGACCAAAATTGGGCTTGAAAACCTGACTTGCATACTGTGAAATAGCATAAATAAAAATCAGGTCTCCACAATCAAGTTTGGATTCTGTCCAACTTGCTAGTTCTGTAGTTGCTCGGTGTCTTCCAGAGCAAGTAGAATGGGACATCACTTTTTAATGCAAAAAAACAAAAGTGAGGGCATTCAGCTTTTTTAGGACTCTTCATATTGTTCAAGAAGGGCAGCCAACCCATTTTTATTCCCTGCTGGAGATCACCGCCCCCCCACCCCACACACACACACACACTCTCTCTCTCTCTCTCTCTCTCTCAAGTCGCTTGTTCTGTACTCTCGGGCACTTCTGGAGATAGACATGGGCAAATACAGTAAACTTTCAATTTAAATATAAAGAATGCAGTGTACTGTTTGCATAGAGACAGCAGAAATTACTCTGATTCTAGAGTCTTTACTTGGCATGGACAAATGTACTGAATCTCTTCAAGTTCCTATTCTATCATTCAAGAAAAAAAAGAGAGCCATATATTCCAACAATAACAATATCTTCCCTATTAATCTTAATTAGAAAAAAATGAAAGAGCTGGAACAGAAACTGCAGGAGGAGGAACATGCAAGGAAGCTTGTGCAGGACAAAGCAGCTGAGGTAACCAGCAGCATTCTTTCCCATTGCGGTACAGTGTGTAGTGAGTAGCTATATTCCTCTTACTAACCTTTCAGCCAAGCTCACTGGTATGGTTTCCAGGATGTGCAATGTAATGATGAGATTGTGGCAGTTTATCTGCTACTCGACTCCTAAAATACAAAGTGATATCCCTCTGACTTTCCTGCATTTTTTTTCCTTTCCAACTAATCCATTTTGTTTTTCCTTGGCAACGGAGGGAATGTGGGAGGAACCAATATCTGTGACCTTCCATGTTCTCTCTGCTGAAAGACAGCTGGTAAATTGCATGTAGAGGCAGGGAAATTGCAGCATTTCTTTCAGCTAGATGAGGGGTGGGCAAAATATGGCCCGTGGGCTGGATACGGCCTGCAAGGCCATTCTGTCTGGCCTGCGGGGCCCCTAAAAATGTAGAAAATTAATATTTGTCTTTTGGATCTTGTAAAATAAATAAATAACAGGAACTAGGGACAGTAGGACCCAGGGGGGAGCCTGGCGGGCTCCTACAACAGCAGGGCCCACCCGGCCCCGCTCCCCCCTAGGTAAAAGCCCCAGCAGGGGCTTCTGGCCTGGGACCATGTGGCTTCTCAGCTGTACCGGTGCGGGAAACTCAGGTAAGGGGAGGAGCCCAGGAAAAGCTAAGCCTGGGGAAAAGTGGCCCCTTGTTCACTGTGGCCAGCGCTCCCTACTTCAGCTGCTCACAGCCTGCGCAGGGCTGTCCTGAGGAGGCACAGGCAGCCCCACATGGGCTGTGAGCGGCTGCAGTGCAGAATGCCAGCCACAGGGCGAGGCTCCTTTTCCCTGCACTCAGCACCAGCTTGTAACCCGCCCCCGCTGCCAGCCTGGGCCCTGCGCTGGCTCTGGGCTTGCCTGTCGGAGCTGTGCCATGGCAGCTGCAGCCCTTCCACTTGCCGTGCTGGGCAGTGTTTGCTGCTGCCTGCCCAGAAGTCATGTGTTGGGCAGCCCAGAGGCAGCGGTGCCAAATGCTGCCTGGTGTGGCAAGCAGGGGGGAGGCAGCTGCTGATGGGTGAGCAGCTGCCAATGGGCGAGCCCAGAGCTGGCACAGGGCCCAGGCTGGCAGTGGGGGCAGGTTACAAGGCAGTGCTGAGCACAGGAAAAGTAGCCCCTCGCCCGCCCCTAAAAATTGTAACTATTTCTTAAAGCCTTGCAGTTAATTGTGATTAATTTTTTTAATAGCTTGTCAGTCCTAATAGGAACAGCTCTATTCCTCCATATCATACGATCTTAGTGCAGGAGTGCAACATGTTACCTGACTTTTTCTTTGGAATGTTCCAATGGGGAACATTTTGCCCCTCTTGTGTACCAGCAGCCTGGGAAAATAAGTTTTTTAGGGCAGGGAACTTCCACCCTTACTTAGGCAGCATTTGTTTGATAGTATATATTCTCCCTTTGGCTGTCTGCAGGCTCCTAGTGTAAAATATTAGCTACATTTTTTGTTCTGTATCCATGTGAAGTCTGGGGAAGAGAACATGGGGTATGTTGCTAGCTACAGCAATCCTAGTTTCTAAGGTCTCAAGAGAAAAACATGCACAAACAGCTCGGGATGAAGTTCTGAAAGGAGTTAGGAGGTCCCTTTGGAAATATTGAATGAAAAGAAGATCCACCCAGTCTGTGATGAGCTTGTATACAGGGAATTATTGATTTAGTACAGGACTAAGCATCTAATTGACTGGATGCAGTGATCAACCGTGAAGATAGAAAGAAAAGCTACATCATCTTGCCTCCTGAGCTGAAGGTCTAGCTCAGGGGCAGGCAGTTAGTTTGGGTGGAGGGCTGCTTACTCAGTTTTGGCAATCTGTCAAGGGCCATGGCCCTAGTTCCTATATTAATCACACTTATGCACTTGAGAAATTTCTTTGTTGGCAGTGGATGGAAATAATAGTTTAAAAAGCCACTTCAGCCTTTTTAGGGGCACAAATGAACAGGGTGCTGTCACTGTACTAACTGGGAGATTTGTTCACCATAACTCCACCAAAATACAAGGACTTGTGATGCCATAAATAACATCAGTAACTGAATTGGGCAGGACCAGCAAGCGCACTTGATCAATGTGCTGGCAATCAGCAGTGATGGTAAAGGAGGTGTAGGATTAATATTTAGCACTTTCTAGCCTGAAAGTGACCTCATTCAGTTTCCATTGAGACTAGTTATCCTTCATTTGGTCGGGAAGTATAGTTTAGATGCAGTCATGGTCACTATTATTTGACAGTAACAACGCAGTCTCACTGTAGAGGCTACGTGCCCCTGCCATCTCATAAGCCTATGCATGTGTGCAAGCACACAAATTCTGATGAAGTAAAAACATCATAATTCCCATTTGCAGCTTCAGATGGGCCTGGAAACCAGCAAAATACTGTTTCAGGCAGGGTCACCATCAATCTCTGCAAAATCAAGAAAAACGAAGAAGAAAACTAAGCACCCAGATAAGGTAGTATGCTGTTGTTTTAAACGATATGGGGGGTGGGGAAGAAGGGCAGCTAGGTATCTGTGTTCTCTGATCACTGGGCCACCAAGCAGAGAATGGGCTTGACAGTGAGTGCCACCTCTAATAAGCTACTGTTTTCTTTCAGAAATGCTCTCCTTCAGGCCATCTTAACACTCAGCCCCACTACAGACTGTGTCTGGGTGATGTGCCATTTGTAGCTGGAAAGGTAAGATGATTAATTTTGAAAGCCCATAAATAAGGAACAGGAGATTGTTACATTTGATTTCAGTTGGACTTTCAGAAGACATGGCTTACTTTTAGCCTCCGACTTGGTGCTCTTGTGACACCCAGTGGTCAGACTGATTAAGAGATTTAATTTGTTTTCTTTCCAGCTCTTTTCTATCGGAGGTTTGCCTTTGAGATCGCAATGAATCGGTACATATAAAATGGGCCCTTTGCTCCCAGGGCTGTCTAGTCACGCTGTTTTTCACAAGAAGCACTCATCATACAAACAAAAATCCCTTAAAGTAATTCCTAGCAACAAATCAAAAGGAAAATTATATAATTAGGATTGAATGTCTTGCAACATACTCAGTTGCTCTAAGTTGTTAATAAACACTAAGAACTATTTATGTATACTTGGTTTTTCTTCTTCAGTCTACTGGTCCTAGCCATTCTGTTGGTGCCAATGTCCAGCATGTGTTGCATCTGATGAAACAACACTCAAAAGCCCTGTGTAACAATCGCGTGGTCACTGATGTTCCGCTAGCTGAGTCCATTGGCAGTGTCCCTCGTACCAGCAAAGACAGAAAGCCCTCCTTATCGAATGACTCTTCTTCATCCCAGGAAGAGCTCTCAGAAGTGCTGCTGACTTTGCAGGATGAATTTGGACAAATGAGTTTGTGAGTTCCATAATAAATTGTGTCTAATTGAAAATGTTAATGCGTTTTACCACTAGTCTGATGTTGGCAATTTTCTGTAGGATAGGGGGAGGCCTAGGCTGCCTTTTCCCCAAGAATGGTAGGTGCCTTTGGGTGGGGTTGGAGCCCAGTTAATGGTGGATAGTTTAGTTCTTTCCAACTGCTCCAAAGTAGAGACCAACTTTCCCCTCTGTAGTATTAGCACTCAGTTTTGATTATTCTATGCTGCAGAGTTACTTTGCTAATTGTACCTGCCTACAGCAGTACCAGACTTAAGGGATTGCTCCCCCAGGCTCCATTTCTCATCATTCATTGCACAGCAGACAATTGAGTAAATAAGACTACCTTTTTTAGGGCTCTTGTTTTCAGTTTCTGTGGTCTTCCCAGCATCTGTAGGAGCGCACACTTAAAATACCAGTAGCCCATATAAATGGAATAAGGAAGTGTAGAGGGAGAACTTGGGCTTTCTAAACAGCTCCCTGAAGGTTCAGACTATGCCTGGAAGAGGCTACTTGTATCATCTTAACCTAACAGTATTTGAGTTCAAACAAACTTGTATTTTTAACAGCCAGCCAGTACAGCAAGAATGAGCTACTGGCATGCCTTCCTGTAATACTACTAACTACCAGCAAGAGCGTTGCAAACCAGTTGTTATACAAAACCCGATAAAAGACTGAAACTCTTTCTGGTTGCTGATATTGTGTCTCCCTAGAGACATAAGCATGTAAGTAGAGCAACATTAAATTTGACCCAAGCTTTTTTTCCTGTCTTTAAATTACATGGAAGTGATCATCAGCAGCTAACAAAGCTAATCCAGGAAGCTCCAACCATTGCCCTCAGGGAAGACCTGGAGAGGGAGCTTGAGGCACTGGTGGGAAGAATGGAGGCAAAAGCAGATCAAATCAGTAAAGTCCGGAGACATCGGGCACGAGTGAGTGACCTTCTTGCTCTTGCACTTCTGTAAGACTGCCTCAAATAATCTTTTACTGTCTGTTTATAGCTGAATTTGGATCAGCCAGAAAGATCTCCTAAGAGGTATAAGACAGACCACTTTTAACAGTCAGAACTTCATAAAGACACAATTTTTCAGTGTGTCTTAAATGTTTTCCCCTCAATGCTTGATAAACATTTAAAAGTGGGAGCTGCTTGTATTCCTAGTCTGTATCCAGACTAACGCAGCTGTGTGGTATGCAGACCACACATTCAGCTGTATAGCGTGTGGGGAGGGTTTGACACTGGGATCTCCCAGAGTCAAAAGTAGAGCACTATACTCAGGGGCAGCGTACACCACCGAAAACCAGAGCCTGGCTGGCTGGAGGTACACTCTAGCTGCCAGCCAGGATCCAAACAGCAGGATCACCACTGCTGCAGCCCCAGCACCAGAACCAGGGTCAGCCCAGTGCTGGCCCCAGCATCCGCTCCTACCTACCTGGGGTAACATGCCACTTGCCAGAGGGCACATGGCCCAGGTGTTGCCTGGGGACAAAGAGTGGCTGCACAAGGTGTGCCACTGCTGCTTGTCCCTGGGGAAACAAACAGCCACGCTTGTGTGGAAGCAGCCTGAGTGGTCTGCATTCACTGTTTTGCTCCAGTTTAAAAGGTGAATTGATTTTAATGTAAACTAGGTTCTTTCACTCATAAGCTTCTTAGAAGCTTAAATAGTTACTTATATCAAGATTTAATCCTGTATCCAATTTTTCTTCTCTCCTTTACTAATTTTAGGAATAGATCTATGGAACAATTGCAGCTACATTAAAGCATACTGATGCAGGCTGTTATGACTCATGAGCTTGTCGTGATACAGGTGAAGCAAACTACTCCAGCTGTAACTTTGCCATGAATGAAGCTGGGTTAGGATAATTAGTTCACTTGTATTCCTACAGGATCATGCAGAAGTAACATAACAGCAGCTCCCTTCCCCTTTTAAAGCAGCTAAAATTGTGTTTGTCCATACCATTTCTCAAGCTTTCCCCCAATGTTTAAATACAGTGTTATAGGTTTATTAAATTCACATGGGTCTAGAAGCAGAACTGAAAATGCAAGACAGGCTGAAAAAGTTAAGTTTTTCCCCACTCGTCCTTATGATTGAGGGACTTCCTTGGACCCTGCTTGTTCTAACAGTAATTCAGAATAGAAGCTGCATTGGAATCCAAGGGATTGTATTCTGACTGGGTATCTTGAAAGGAGATCCCCAGCTTTCTGTTGTGGATAGGGGGCAGCACAGGCATGTGTGATTTTTGCCTGCAATGTGAATAAAGGACGAGGTGAAAAAAAAACTGCTCCTAATATCTCTTGCCTTTCCTCTTAGCTTGATAAACTCAAGAGAGAATGTAAATCCAAAAAGCCTTGTGGTGAAGAGAGAGACAGAAGGTTTACAAAAGGAACTAGTGAGGTGAGAGTGACAACAACCGTGACTACAAGAGGCAAGGATGCTGGTCCCATCAAAGTAAAACCTGGAGAAAAAAGCCGGAAAAACTTACAGCTGTTGCGGGACATGCAGAGTATACAGACTTCACTGCAGAAAGATGACATCAGCTGGGACTACTGACTTCTGTACTGCAGGAGCGGTTTTTTTTTGAGACTCCACCAATCCGGATTTTTTTCGTTCCAGGTCTAAACAACTGCCTTTTTCTAATGTGTGAAAGAGACTACTGCATACTAAGTGCACTTTTAAAATTGTAAACCCCCCCCTCACTCTTCTATCTTTAGGTGTGATCGTGTTCTGGTCTTAATCCAAACAATGTACATAAAGAACAAGCTTCACTCTTAAAGTATCCCTGCTAATAGCCCTTTGCTGCTCCCTTTTCCTGCTTACCATCTGCAGGCTGTCTTTATTTCACTGTTTTTCTGGGGTGGCTTGACTAAAAGGCATACCTAATCTTACAGCTTATACTGTTGAAATTTTACACAGGTAGGTGTTTAAAGACATATCACATGAAAACAAAACTTGGACATGAGTCTGAAAAACATTAGCGATCCTCTGATGTGTGTGCAGCTGCTGTCATAGGCTTTTGTGTTATAGTGATTTGTTTTCTTCACAAAACCCATCCAGTCCTTGTTCTGCTACATTCTACTACCCATTTCTAACTGTACTGGATGCTTTAACATCCACAAAGAAGGAACAGTCATCATTTTTCCAATTGGTTTTCCTTTAACAACTAAGAGTAATGACATTTAAGACCAAAGGGAGTAAGCGGTCTTCAGAAATAGCATCCATTTTAAGCATGACCACAGGATAAAACTCATTACTGGCATATCCCTTTAGATGGTAAAGGGCTAAGGAGAAGCATTGAGATATTTTAAAGTGCAAGTGCCTCAATCATGCCAGGCAGCTTGCTTTTAACTTGAATTCTTCATTTTGGCTGTGTGTGAATGTCGTCATACAAACATGAAGGTAAAATTACTTGCCTATCTAAGTGAATTATTTATTATGTTAATAATGCACAGAGTTTCCTATTCATGGAATATACAGAAGACTGATTACCTCTATAAAGTTATGATTGGAAGCCAATAAAGCTAACCTGCTGAAGTGGAACAGTAGGCATTTCTTTTAACAGTCTGAAGTTCTAAGGTGCCTGGTTTGTGTTACAAACAGCATATGAGCAGGGGGAGCATGTGCATCTTCCCCTAGTCCAGACCAGGACCAGCCTGGGGGCACTGCTTGCAGACACCACACGTGCTGCAGGCCTTTGCCTGGCAACAGCTCTCAAATATTCCACAAAGACAGGTTTCAAGATTGCCCTCGGAGGGCAGACAAGGTATGCATGGGCCTGGCCATGGCTTTGTTTCTGTCGTGTACACACATTTTCAAGGGCCTGATTCAGAAGGCATGCTCAAGATCTGCACCTAACACAGGCCCAAGGAGGTGGTAGCGCCTGTAGCAGTGGTCTAAAAACTCCTGCATGGTTGAAAGAGAGGTATAAAACTAGAAGTGGAAGCATTTGAATTGTAAGTTTCTCCAGTGGCCTCCACATTTGAGGCACTAACTAGTTCATAGATATTATATTTAAATCAAAATGGATGAGCTAGTTGCAACTAGACAAGAACACTTAGATGTGAAAAATATCTTACAACAATTCCAGAACTATGGAGCTTGAATATTACAAGCATCTGTAAGAATAAGAGAGGGAGAAGAGTTAAATTTCCACATAGGTTTCAAGGCATCAAAAATTGTTACTTTAATGGTGTCTTTTAGCACTAATAGTAAAGTTTTCTAAATAACAAATACAATTGGAAGCAAGATAGAGAAATAACTTACCTGTTCACTGATTTTATTTTTTTTGTTAAGGAAACAAATCCTCCACTTTAAGAAACAGGAATTCTTCCCTACTGAATTTGCAAGGTGAGGGTATTGCTACATAAGGATAACTTATACTAGAGACTAGAAGAGTATGTCCCTATGAACTGAACACAGCCTCCTGATCCAGAATGTTTTGATTCTTTGCAACACAGAAATCAAAGTTTAGGTAAAACTTTTTAAAGACTTAGAGGGCCAGGTTTATAAAACTCAAGTGTGCTGTTCACTTCATTGCATGGCTTGTCTATGTCACTATCAACAGATTTACAGTAGGAAGTAGTGGAGAAGAGAAAAGATAGTCTACCTTATGCAGCTGACTCCAAGTCAGCCAAACTTTTTTTTTTTCTTTTTTTTAACTGCCCAAACAACATTCTGCTGCACATGCTTCTCTCTCTGAGGAGAGGTGAAAGAATATGTGTGTGACAGGTGTGTAGCTGCTTGATGGACTAGTAGAACAGCTCAGACAGTACAGTACCAAAACTGAAGTCTCAGTAGTGAGCCTCTTGCTTACTATGGAAATGAGATGTGGGGGCAAAGTAACCCCCCACAACCCAATGCAAATATATGGGCCTTTATTGAGAAGTCCCCATTATTTATATGGAAAGATACTCTGGAAAATTCACTGTTTGCAAGCAACTACAAAAAATAAGTTTTAACTCCCATTTTCTGCAATGAAGTTATGCATTACAGTTGATTTTGGATAAAGTTTAATTGACCACTGTGCAGGTAACAAGGCTCCTAAATACACTATACTCTCCCTCTCAGAATAAAACATATTTAAGCAAGTGCTAAAATATTACTTTAGCAGACTAAACAACTGACCATTCACTTTACAGTGTGATTGTAATACATGCAGAAGGTTTTCTTTGGTCAATCAGTAAACAGAAAAATAAAATACAGCATGAATTATGAACACATCACCATGATCCTGCACCAAAGCATTAAATAACAGTTTACACTTACCTAAGGAAAATGAAACTCAACTGATTCCAGTATGTGTTGCATTTGCCATCTCTTGGGTATAAGGCATGGGAAAGAAATAGCTGCAGAAACTACAGGGGAGTTGTCTCCTGCCCCATCCTTTATAAAAGTGGTTTAATATTAGTTTAATGGAATTAACTGATGTAAATAATATGTGATACCTGAAGATAAACTGTCCTAAAAAGGACAACTTGAGGGATAGTGGTAATTCATCTACTCCCATACCCTCCCGGTTGAAGATGCCTTTCCTGTAGATAAGGTATCACTTTGCTTTATTAGGAATATATCTTAAGAAAAAGCTGACATTGATTTAAGTTCTCGCATACCTCCAGACAAAAGCAAAGCTTAAATACATGGTCCAATTTCCTATGTGATGGGAAAGAACAAATTAGTCAATAGGAAAAAAATCTGTTTAGGGTTCTCTTGGAATTTCATATGTTGGCAACATTTCAGTTTTGACATTTTTGCATGTAAACTGACACTGAGAAGTCCAATTGTTCAACACAGCTGCAGTCCAGACTTTGAAACCGATAAGAATCCTGCTTATTCCCTCTTTAGTCTGTATCTGTTCCAGCAAAATGGAGACTTGTCAGACTTCTCCTGTGTAGACACTTTTCCTATATAAATGTTCCTTCCAATGCACTGTCCCTCACTGAAAGCGAAGTGGTTTCTAATAGATATGTGAACAAGAGCTCTGCATCTTGTTTTTGGTACAATTTGTAGTTTTATAGTAATCTAGCCACTAAGAAAACTAATTGCATAGGGGGCATGATTTTGCTTAAGTTTCCATTAATATTACAGTACTAATAAATAACCCTGGAAAGAAATATAATAAATAAATTGTCATCTCCTAGACACCAGGTTTTTAACTTCAGAGGGTTTCCTGCTAAAAAAGCTGCCCTTGTATCACGGTCCTGAAAAGTACTTAAAAGAAAAGTCATTATACAACTGTCTGCACAGGAGCCACACATTGGGCAGGAGAGCCAGCTCTCTCTGAGGAGGAGGTTGATCGGTTAGTTATTTCTCTCTGGAGCTCCTCCACCTTCTTCTGCAGCTCGGCTCGCTTTGCAAGAAGTTCTTTGTATCGATTGTGAACAGGCTCCTGCAATACAAAAGAACCTGAGCCTGAGTGATGGCAGAATGCAGCTCAGACCAAAGATGCTCTTTCCCCACTTTTAGTCTGTATATGGACTATGTAATCCCCTCTGTTGTTCCTTGCCGCCTAGTGACCAAGCCCAGTAACAGCAGCCCATACCCTTCAGCTACGTTGGGATAAGCTGTACATCCATCCATCCATTATGAACACTGGCGTACTTTTAAACCAATGTACAATACTGTTGTAAAATTAGCACAGGGTGTGTGATTTCCATATGCCAAGCTTGCCATGTGAAGTGCTTACTGGCTTTAATGGAAATTTTAATAATAATGAAATAATGAAATAATGAAATAATGATGGCTAAAAGCCATCAGTGGGAATTTCACAAGCTGACATCTGCAGAAGTATCAGGGAGAAGATGCCCATGGCACCCGAGTCTCTGCCTTCAGATTACTTACCTGGGGACTTAATTTTAGGCATCTAATTTAAAAAGTAGCCAGGATTTTCAACAGACTGTTGCAACAGACTGGAAATGATTCTTAAAGTTTTCAGGTTTGTTTGTTTTTTTTAAATACAAATGCAAGCTAAAACAGCTCCACCTGGGTACTACCACATATCTGTCTACGGCCAAGTCTACAGGCTCCTTAGTAATGTCAGTGAGACACAACTTCTAACACATTAAACAAAAAAACCTGTTCACCTGTGGTTTCATCCTTGGATTCCATCTGATGTAATATCCCACCCAAAGCTCTAGATGGCGCATGCTGGCTACTGGATACAACACATGGTTGGTGTAGCTCCCGTACAAGGGGTTTGTAAAGTCTTCAAGTTGGCTATTGATGTAGGACCACAGTGACACAGTCTTTTTTGGAAGGCTCTGCGGGGGGGGAAATAAAAGCTTCATTTTACATGCGCAGCCATATAAGCTCTAGCATTTATCTACACAGCTTGAGGAGTATTTATACCACCATATTCATATGTTCGCCATTAATACAAATCTGGCTGCCTTTCCCTAGCTAAAAAAAAATACATTTCATCCTTTTGAAGTGGTTTCTGTAATGCAGACACACATTCTGGCATGAAAACACCCTTTATTCCCATCTCAAGCCCCTGCACAAATCAAAATCCTCCTCAGCACAAGTGGAAGACCCCGTCCAGAGTGGAGCTGGGCATCTACAATGGAAATGCTGAAGGCTGAAATGAGTGGGGGGAGGAAGGCTGCTCATGTGAATGATCATTACTTCTGCTTAGCTTCACCTCTTTGAAGGGCTCCTGGAGAAGCTCTGGTACACAGAAAAAAAAGACAGTCCTAGATTAAGTTTTGATTTAAGTGAAGTATATGCAAGTAGCTCCTTCCAAATCAATGGAAATACACATGCGTTTAAGTGCTTTTTTACACTAGGGCCTTAAAGAGAATAGATTGCATGTGTTTGCTGCTTTGGAACGACATGTTTCACCTCTGCACACCCACTGGTCATGTGCAGCACACTGACCAGGTATTATACCACCACTCAACCCTACACACAGCAGTTCTCTGCTACACAGTCATGAACAGCCCTTAGCCCTACAGCCTCTGCCAATACCACTGCTGCTGGTGAATTACCCACTCCTAGCCTAGAGCCAGCCTGTGGGTACTATAAGGGTGCTTCCTACTTTAACAAACTGCTTTAATTCATTTCAACCTACACAGAATCCCTCCATTTATGTTTTAGGTTTTGTTCCTGCATGAAGCCCTGGTCATGTTGGTCAGATGACGGGACAGAACTGGCTGGGCTAAATCCTCCTCAATGGCTGGCAGCTCCAGCTCATTCAAAGTGAAATAAAAAGAGCACATCTGAAAACCTGTAATGTCCTTGGTGTTAACCAGATGTGCAGTATGACAGTAGGTGCTTCCTGGTTTCTATACTGTGAAAATGGTCTTAAGTGACAACTTAGAGGACTAGAGGGAAAAAAGTGATCAGGAGAAGCATGTGTCTAACCAAAGTTAAACAAACGTACTCTTCCAACCACCTAGAATATGAATGTGACCAATGAAAGCAGCAGGAAGTGGCTGAAGGCAGCTGTTCACACTACAGGGAGGGAAACATGCACTGTTCTGAAGCACAGAAGTTAAGTTAGAACAATCAGCATTACTTTTTGCAGGTAGAGGGAATCCTGAATATCAGCTGTTTTGCTAGAAAGTCTCTTAAGGCCAAAACCACTGAAGTCACTGGGAACTGGCAAGCTTTCATTAGCCCTTTTGAAGAATACAAGTACAGTGTGTTCACCTGGGGAAAGAACGAGGCTTACCTCTTTCACTCTCTGCTGCTCACTGCTACACAGGAATGTTCCAAACAAACAGCTGTACAGGTGGTCCAGAATGGTTATCAGGAAGTACTCACTGAATTCAAAGGCTGTAGGAAACTTCCAGCACAACCAAAAAAGAGAGGTTTTTTCTTAAACAATTCATTACTTGTTGCAAATGAACATAACACATCCGTACCAATCGATAGCATTAACGAGCTGACTTTATATCCACTCTGCACTGGGTTATCTGTCTGTCTCCTCAGTTATATTCCTCCTTTCCACGAGCAAGCACCCCTTAAAAATATGCTTGACATGCAAGAAGGAATTTTGCGCAGCAGCCAGAGGCCTAAAGGATCTGATCACTGTTTATACACAACCAATACTGCTTCTACTGAAGTTTGCTCTATTATGCCTGCTGCTAATGCCACACCATGAAGTGAGATTGAATGAGACGTGACAGAGGGTAGGAAGCCTCAGGTGATTACTGGAAATAATCCCCACATCCAACAGAGAATTAGGATGAAAGCCATGCTACTAGTTCACAGGTCAGGAATAGGTTACAGGACTCTAGGCTTTGATATCATGTCTTGACACCCAGTGGAACACGTAGGTGCTCCTGTAACACAGTTAGCCATGGCAGATGTCTTGATAACCCAATGATCCAGGGTTATTTTTCTTTCTTTTTTTGTTTTAAAAAGTCTCCCACTTGTTTTATCACAATTTTTCAAAACCAGAATCATTCTCAGGAGGAAGACACACAGCACAATCACTGCAGAGGAACTTCCCCCATATTTTTATCCACAGTAAATTTGCTCCATTGTTCGACAGGACACTTGGGCCTGCTCTCCCAAATTGTGGGTCCACTGTAAGCCCTTTACAGCACTGGGTCAGTAGGTGGCAAGGGAGCCAGTTTGTGCAGAGCAGGATGAACCTGACACTGGGAGCAGAAGCACCACACATTACTACTTAAAAGTTACTGTACAAAAGTTATTAGTTCAAAAGGTAGCTTTACCCAGGATTCAAGTGATTTACTGCAGAATAGGGCTGTGCATCATGTCACAAAGTCAATTTACTAAGGAACAGAAATTTTGTAGGTCTGCACCTGCTCACTAGCTAGGAGAAAATGTGAAAAAGGTATGAAAATAATATTTTAAAAGGTTTTTCAAGTCATGGCAGAGCAATGCAGTAATGAACACAAGCCAGGTATGGTGCTGGAGGGAGGTCTGAAGCATGGCAGGGTTGTAAGTTGTGGAGGGGGAAAACTGGAGCTCTTTGAAGGGATGGGGGATGAGTACAGGGGTGAGTGGACACAGAGATATGCAGAGCCCTCAGCTTCAATAGTCAGCCTGTCGACAGCAGATGTAGCCCTAATTCTCCTTATCCCCCTTCCCTTCTTGGCTACTAAGCCGAGGTCCCATGGCTAGACGGTTTCATAGTTTCTAGGGTCAGAAGGGACCTGAGTAGATCATTTAGTCTGACCCCCTGCCATGGCAGGAAAGAGTACTGGGGTCAAACAACCCCAGCAAGGTGTACATCTAGCTTCCTTTTAAAGACCCCCAGGGGAGGAGCCAGCACCACTTCTCTTGGAAGTTGGTTCCAGATCCTAGCCGCCCTGACCGTGAAGTAGAGCCTCCTGATAT
Source organism: Crocodylus porosus (assembly GCF_001723895.1). Classification (NCBI taxonomy): domain Eukaryota; kingdom Metazoa; phylum Chordata; order Crocodylia; family Crocodylidae; genus Crocodylus; species Crocodylus porosus. Next base: position 184,219,621 of record NW_017728906.1, on the reverse strand, counting down.
CTGGCCTGAACCTGC
>NW_017728906.1:184196651-184218783 GCF_001723895.1 Crocodylus porosus | reverse complement strand
CAGGATCGAGGTAAGACTAACTGGCCTATAGTTTCACGGGTCCTCCTTCTTCCCCTTTTTGAAGATGGGAACCACATTGGCCCTCTTCCAGTCCTCTGGTGCCACACCAGAGCACCACGAGTGCTCGTAAAGCCATGCCAGGGGTCGCCCAAAGACCTCAGCCAATTCCTTCAGTACTCAAGGGTGGAGCTCGTCTGGACAAGCTGACTTGAATACATCCAGTCCCTCCACAAGTTCCCTAACTAGTTCCTCACTAACCCTTGGCCTAGGTGCGCCTCCCCTAGGGACTGAGGGGGGCCCAGAGCGGGGGTGGCTGTTCCGGTCCCTTAGGAAAATGGAGGCAAAGAAATCGTTAAATATGTTGGCTTTGTCATCTGGTGTGACGACCACATTTCCTAACGTGTCCTGCAAGGGCCCCACATTACCTGGAACCTTCTTTTTGCCCCCTATGTATTTAAAAAAGGACTTCTTGTTGTCCTTGATCCGGGAAGCCAGCCCCAGTTCCATCTCTGCCTTGGCCTTCCTGACTGCCCCCCTGCATCCCTCAGCAACTGCAGTAACTAGTCCTCCCTGGTGATGACCCTTCCCTGCCATTGGATGTACGCCTCCCTTTTAGCTAGGAGACATTCCCGAATGCTTTTGGTGAGCCATGGGGGCTAAGGAGTCCCTCCTGCCTCTGATCTGCTGTGCGCTGGTACATCCCAAACACCCATTCCTCAACAGTGGCTGGATTACATAAGAGTAAGAGTAAGTCATGTGGAGGACGGATTACCAATTCCTAGGACAGGAGCATCCTGCCTTCCTCCTCTTCCACTCTGAAAAGCACCCCAAAGTAACAAGCCCATCAACATTCATTCCGACTTCAAATCATTATAGGACTATTTTTTTTTCAATGAAGTGTCTGCCCAGGGCTCTGTGAACTTAGAATTACAACCCAGAGGTCGTGGTAGAGATGCTAAATGCAGAGCAGCCTTAGAGGCAGAGTCCTTCTGAGAGCCCTAAGCTCATAAGCCCTCAGCTCCAATAGTCAGCCTGTCTACAGCAGGTTTGGAGTATCCCAAGGCAGTTTTACTGGCTCTGCCTCTGCTGAAGCTGGTCTGTGGCTAAAGGAAGTTAGTTTCCAACACTGTTTATCACGTCAGAATCAATACACTCGCTTTCAAAACTCATTGAAATGAAACAAAACCAGCTGTCTGGAGCCCTTTTCCTGACCTGCTGCTCTGAAAAAGGGAGTAAAATTCTAAAGCAACTCAGCAACACGGGTGCCTAAGTGCTCCTAAATCTCACTGGCATTTTGTGAACCAGGCTCCTAACTCATTTTGACACTCCAAAGTTTTACCTAGACTGAAGTAAAGCCAAAACAGATAAGCCAAAGGGATTGTTGTATTTTCATTTAAAACCTGAGCGAGTTCACTGGTGAGATACACTGTTCCAAGTCACGTGTATAAAGGCTTTCAAAACACATGTGCAGCCCAGAAATTTACCTGTCTTGTCATTTGCCAGACACAGTCAATGAACTGGAGGAAAACAGGAGATCTGTCAGCATCTGCATGATTCTTATCTCCATGGCCAATTCTCTGATACAGGGAGGACAAAAAAAGATACTGAATTAGTATACAGCTTCTAAGGTAAACTGCTCGGGTGTTTTGCACCTGGGTACAATGCAGTAACTTGCAACAGCTTATATGGTTTTAAAATGTTCTGATTTTACCATGTTTATATTAGGGGGGGAAGGCACTCGGGGAGCTTATTCCTTTGGTTTCTGAAGTGCAATATGTTCCTGGGACCTTTTCATATGGAGTGCACTTTATACAGAAAGGAAAGCAAAAAATGACTGAATATAGGTTTCTGGTGTTATTTTCGCATCAACTGTATTTTACAGCTAGGGCTCAGAAGACCCCCAAAAAGTCTAGATATTTGTTCCTTTCAGTTATTCATGTCAACTTAGCTACTGCAGAAGAACAGGATAAAAAACTTGAGCACTACAGGTAAGCCCAGCTTCATAAACACTTCACAGCTTCCAAGCGCTGTACCAACACTAACTCATTGTCACTACCCCCTGGCAGATTTTTATTCATAGATTTCACAGACATTAGGGCTGAAAGGGACCTCGGAAGATCGAATCCAGGCCACTGTCCCAGGGGCAGGAAGTCAGCTGGGGTCACAAGATCCCAGCAAGATAAATGTCCAATTGACTCTTAAAGGAGTCCAGAGTAGGTGCTTGCATCTGTTCCAGGCCTTGGGGGCTCAGACAATAAAGTTCTTCTTTATGTCCAGCCTGAAATGGTCTTGGAGGAGTTTATGACCATTTGACCTTGTCATCCTATGGGGCTCTCTGGTGAACAGACATTCCCCCAGATCCTGAAGTACACCACCTTATAGGCAGCCACCAGGTCCGCCCTGAGCCTGCGCTTTTCCAGGCTGACGAGTCCCATAGCTCTCAGCCTTTCATAATAAGAACTGTTTTCCTGACCACTGATCATGCACGTGGCTCTTTTCTGGACTCTCTCAAGCTTCTCCACATCCTTTTTAAATTGTGGAGCCCAGAATTGGATACAGAACTCCAGCTGCAGCCTCACCAAGGCCAAGTACAGTGGTAGGATGACATCCTGGGATTTGCTAGAGAAGCATCTATAGATGCAAGCCAGAGTTTTGCTCGCTTTGCTGGCTGCAACATCACATTCGTGGCTCATATTCACTTTGTGGTCAATCATGAGCCCCAAGTCCCTTTTGGCTGTGGTGCTAGCAAGCATAGCACTGCCAAGCCTATAAGCATACTGCGGGTTTTTCTTCCCAAGGTGAAGAACCTTGCATTTTTCAGAGTTGAAGGCCATCAGGTTTTCATCCGCCCATTTTCTGAGCCTGTCAAGGTCGGCCTGGATCACCATCCTGTCCTCGGGTGTGGATGCTTTTCCCCAAAGTTTGGTGTCATCAGCGAACTTGGCTGGTCTGCTTCTGACACTAATGTCCACATCATTAATGAAGATGTTGAAAAGGACAGGCCCAAGGATGGAGCCTTGGGGACCCCACTGGTCACAGTGTACCACAACGACTGACTTCCGTCAACTACCACTCTCTGGGTCTGACCTCAAAGGCAATTCCCCAGCCAGTGGACTGTGATGTAGCTGAGGCTGCAATTGGGCAGTTTTTCTATAAGATGATCAAGGGATACCAGATCAGAAGCTTTTTTAAAGTCGAGATATATAACATCAATCTCTTCTCCCTTGTCCAGGTGATGTCACCTGGTTGTAGAAGGAGATGAGATTGGTCAGGCAAGACCTACCTGCAACAAACTCGTGCTGGCTGTCCCTCAAGAAATTGCCTTCAGCCAGTTTATCAAGAATGGTTTCTTTGATAAATTTCTCCAAGATCTTCCTGCGGATGGAGGTCAGGCTGATGGGCCTATAGTTCCCCAGATCTACTTTCCTCCCTTTCTTGAAAATAGACACTACATTGGCCTTCTTCCAATCTTTGGGCACTTCACCTAAGCACCAGGAGTTCTCCAAGATCCATGCCAGTGGCCAAGCTAGGATGCTACCTAGGGGTGTAAGCTGTCTGGGCCAGCTCACTTAAAGGTGTCCAGTCTCTCAAGGTGTTTCTTCACATGGTCATCACTGATGAAGGGTAACAGTTCTCCCTCACCCTGGCCATCCCATACCATATTGAGCAGGGCTGTCCCTTGGGGCTGGTGAAAAACACACAAAATACCCACTGAGCCAGTTGGCTTTTTCCTGGGCGCCAGTTGTCAGTTGACCCATATGGTTTAGCAGGGGTCCAATGTTACCCTTGCTTTTCCTCTGGACTTTTTATTGTCCTTAATATGTGTAGCCAGTTGGAGTTCAGTCACAGCCTTGGCTTTTCTGGTTCACTCCCTACAGGTCCAGACCACTGCAGAGTACTCCTCCCTTGGGGTGGATCATGATCATTAAAGTATTTGTAGCTGAAGGCCTTTAATACCAGCCTTGCTGTGGGTGGCCTTGGACAAGCCACCTATGCCCCAAGTATTTGTTTTTTGTATTACTGTAAGACCTCAGACTTCCTATGCTGTGAGACACTATAAAAACATAAAATAGTTTCATAGTCAGTAGGGTCGGAAGGGACCTGCGCAGATCATCATGTCCGACCCCCTGCCATGGCAGGAAGGAGTAGTGGGGTCAAATGACCCCAGCAAGGTGATTGTCTAGCCTTGTCTTAAGGTTAGGAGCCAGCACCACTTCTCTTGGAAATTGGTTCCACATCCTAGCCGCCCTGACCGTGAAGTAGCACCTCCTGATGTCCAGTCTGAACCTACCCTCTGCCACCTTGTGACCGCTATTTCTAGTCACTCCTGGTAGTGCTCGGGGGAACAGGGACTCCCCCCAATGCCTGCTGGTCCCCTCTGACTAGTTTATAACAGGCCACTAGATCCCCCCTCAGCCTTCTCTTGTGGAGCCTGAACAGGTTCAGGTCCCATTGCCTGTCCTCGTAAGGCCTGCCCTGCTGCCCCTTGATCATATAGGAGTTCTCCAAGATCCATGCCAGTGGCCAAGCTAGGATGCTAGCCAGCTCCTTAAGTACCTAGGGGTGTAAGCTGTCTGGACTAGCTGACTTAAAGGTGTCCAGTCTCTCAAGGTGTTTTTTATCCTTCCTTTGGACCCTCTCCATGTTGTCCACATCCCTCCTGCAAAGCAGTGCCCAGAACTGGATGCAGTACTCCAGCTGCGGCCTGACCAGTGCCGCATAGAGGGGGAGTATCACCCTTATAGTAGCAGACTAGTAACAATACTAACTGTACTGCTGCTTATGGGGCCACTCCTGCTTACTATGACCACTTAATGGTAGCTAAGTGGTTTTGCTGAATCAGAGCCTCAACTGCTCACTGCCTCACTCTCCCTATCTGCAAAATGGGGGAACAGCGTCACTTCAACATGCAAACTGGAAACCTGGTAAGTGACTTGGTCATGGTTAGGTGGAAAATGAATGCTATAGACCAGTGGTGCCCAACATTTTTGCCCTGCAGTCTGGATGGGCAGTGGGGCCAGATCTGGGGCACAGGACAGGCAGTGCCTGGGCCCACTCCAACTGCATTGTGGGGGGTAAGCCTGGCCCCAATCTGGCCACACGGGGGGTGGGGGGTAGTCTGGCTCCAATCCAGTTACACGTGGGGGCCATTCTGGGAGAGTGTATGTGAGGGAGTGTCTCCCATACCAATCAGGCTGTGCAGGGTATGGTAATTTGGCAGCAGGGAAAAAGTGGCAGTATTAATTGCCACCACTCCCCTGCCAATCCATGGAGAACCTCAGAGGCTGGATGCCAGGGCTCTGCAGGCCATAGCTGGCCTACAGGCCAGGCATTGAGCACCCTTGCTTAGACAAGTATTAGAGCCTGGAACCCCTTGCTCTTACCCTACCTGCCACTAATGGCTTGCATGATAAAGGACAAGGAGCCATCAATGAAGAATATATCATGATAAGGTGAATGTTATTGGTGTTCGCCCTTCCTATGTGACCTCAGATGCGATCAGACAAGTGTTACTAAACAGTATTGCCAATCTGACCATGTAACATGCAACCTTTTCCACCCACAAAAGACTAAACTCACCAGCTGAAATCTGTGCCCAAAACTCAGCCATTCCTTCTCCACAAGTACTTCAAATCCCCTTATCGTTCGATAATAGCCATCCAGCATGAGCATGGACAGAGAAGTGAGCTGGGCTGTTCGGTCCCAGCCGTCACTGCAGTGCACAACCACGGATGTCTTCCCCGATTCCACCTTATCAGCAATCCGAAGGGCTCCAGCAAGAATTAGCTGGGACACAGAAAAGGCATTAAGGAAGTTTCCCCATATCATATGAACTATAAATGGAGTGCTGTGACACCTCTGGAAAAGGCAAGGGTCACATCTGCTCCATGGTTATAACATGGTTATCACCCGCTTCAGTGAGGTTACAGTCGTAAGGCGGATTTTGAAAGGCCTCTGTAGATTCCTGCAGCCGATTTCACAGCTGCTATCCTTGTGTAGTCCAGGGTTTAACCTACTTATTGGAACACAATTGGGTCCCATCTACATGACAGTCATAATCCTGTTTTAACCATGTCAATTTTAACTGCTGCAGTCAGTTACAGTAACAGCTGTAGCATCCATGAGAGGAACTAAACTGGTTATATATCTCACCCAGAAAGAATGATATTGGCAAATTAGGAAAAGTTCCTTATCACCCTATTTCCACTATAAGTGCATAACTTCAGGCAGTCTGCCTGAATATGCTACACTTGCATATGCAGGTATTGTACTCAAATTTTACCAGAAACACTGATTGGAAGCACAACCCATTTCATGACGAATAACTGTTTGACTCCTCCCAAAAGGATGGCTTATAACTTTCCATTTTACACATTAAACTTTCCTAGACACTAAAGCTCCCAGATACCCTTACTTAATGTAGGTGTCTAACATACACCCATATCCAGAGATTATTCTGAGAGGAGGAGAAACCCTCTTTGATTTTCACAGTGAAATAACAACCTAAGATAAACATTGCAGGCCAAATCAAGCAAAAGCGTGCATGAAACAACTAGTTTCTAGGTCACAGAAACCAGGAAAGGATAAAATGACTAAACAATTCATTCATTTCCTCCTATAAAAGGACAAAAATATATCTTCAGTCTAACCTCTACTGAACATTAAGTAAAACAGTAAGAAAAGGAAGATGCCATATGACATTTCTGAGGAACAACAGGGTATGTGTCTACACCACCTCCTGAGTGGGATCCGGTCCGTTGCTGAGAAAAGCTCCGTATGCTTGTCCCCAGCCAGCCCTGAAAATCAGCGGTGAAGACAGCTCACAGCGGTCCTGGGGGAGCCCCAGTCAGAGCACCTTGGTACAGAGTCAGGGTATGTGCTTAAGACGACCAAACCACCTGCTCTGCAAACTGGTGGGCCTGGATACAAGTGGGCGGGGCACATTTTCAGAACAGTGCTCCCTCACATGGTTAGAGGCAATAGAGAAACACCCACTGTGACTGGCCGCACAGACCCCTCACTGACTACAGTGGAACTCCTGGCAGTGTGGTTCTTATTTTGCAAGTCAAATACAAGGCATAAAATAGCAGCTTCCTTACAACTGTCCCAGGAGCAGATTGGATCCTCTACTTTTTAATAGGAAGACAAAGCAGACTAGAAGTGGTTTTCAGTAAGAGAGTTTCACTAATAAGCACCAGTTCATAGCATCTGAAATATTTTGTCCAAAATGTCTTGGGTTTGACAAATTTTTGGTGAACGAGGCAAGGCTCCCATACATCCCTGCCTGTATTCATGACAGGCTGTTGCGGGCCCCACAGCTTCCAGGGTCTGCAGCTCCAGGGTAGCCAGCCATGCCAGGTCTTCCCAGCCCAATGCTGCCCGTGCTGAGAGTCTGAAAGCCCTGGGAGCCTCAGCTAGAATTCAGCACTTGGCTCTAGCTTTGCACCACAAAGCCTGGCAACACTGGGACCTTTGGTTTAACTGGGACTCTCAGATTATCAACGGTCCCTTCTGTGGAGCTGGGAATGTAAGCCCAGGGAGAGGTTTCCATTAGGTCTGTGTTCAGGGCAGCCCTGCTGCGTAGAATACCCTAGACTGGGGCAGGGGGTCTTGACATCCAGCAGTCCCTGACCCAGGGCAGTCTGTGGCACTTGGCATATACTAGGAACACTGGTCGCTGCTGAGTGACACTAACATTCCTATGAGTTTCCTGGCTGCTACTAGCTCTCAGCAGCTCTGAGGTCTCAAGAAACATGATACTCAGGAGCACCATGTTGAGGCCATTCCTGAAGACTTTTGCTTTTTCAAAATTTCCAGGTCACATTATGGAATTGTGAGTTTGGTAAGATTTGGATGAAAACTGATTTAAAAAACCTGACGTTTGTCACAAATTGGAAATCCTGCACTTTGGCCAGCTCTAGATATGGGACCCAGACAACTGAATGGCACTTCTTTTCAGTGGCACAGACACATACACAATAGGTGCTAACTCGGATACATTTGTTTGCCCACATGCACACCTTAATATGTTCTAACCAATGAGTTGATTCCAAGTTGGATAACCAATGAGTCTCCTCAATGTTAGGATATACAATCTCCTTCAGTTTTCTCAATGATTCTCTCATAACATGAATGTTGTGAATGTCCAGGAAGACTAATTCTGCATTCTGATAGGCATCCTCGCTTTCATAGCCTCCTCCTTTAGCCTGAGGAAGAAAAACAAAACCCATAGGAAACAAAATATATTTTTCTTAATGATCGTTCAACCTGATGAAGGAGAATAATATTTTGATAAACAGTATCAAAATAAATTATCAAAAGGATGATAAAGAGCAAAAAATAGACTCATATCACCTATTCAAATCCACACTCAAGAAAACAATTGTTTTTGCCCAGTGTCTTAATATATTTTCCCTGCATAAACAGTTCCTCCTTAATAGTGTGTTTTGTGAAAAAAAAGTAAAAAGTATCCCACTGAAGGAGATTTCTTCATAATCATCATTTACATCCATTCAATTGTCAAGTTCATCAGACCCACAATTCTGCTATCCGGCACCCTCATTATAGTATTATATAGGAAGTGCTGTTATTTTTTCCACAGCTAACTGCCTTTTTAAAAACAGGGAGACATAGCTGGAAAAAGTCCAGAGCCCAGGCAGCAAACTAATTCTGGCATGAAAACAAAGCTACACAATCTACTACATGCTATGAAGCAGCATTAGGGAAAAGGGCTACATTCTGAGTTATTCCACTGACAACTGAGACATCACAGGCTACCAAATATTCAAAAGTGACCCAATTCAAAACCCCATAGCCCCTATTTTCAAAAGTATTAAGCATTCACAGGCCCTGATAAAGTTAGAGGTTACAGAGAATGCTGAACACCCTGGAAAATCAGAGTCATGGCTCTGGGCACTGGAAACTGGTACCCCAAATCCAGGGTGCTAGAAATCCTGTTTTATATTGCTAATCATAGGCTGCCTGGAGATATTTAAAAAAAATGCTTTACCAGAAGAAACAGCCCCTTACTTCAACCTGGCTCTGTAGCATCTGTAAAGACTGGGTGCTTCAGTCAGGCTTTTTTGTGATTCTAGCTGCAGCTCATCAATCAAAGCTATTAGATAAAAGTGCCAAAAAGGCTGCACTAAAGTATCTGATCTTTACCTATGTTGGATGAGCTGGGTTGAAGTAACACGCTGCCTCTTCTGGGTATGTGTGGGGCTTGGCATGGGAACATGCCAAGTTTATAGTAAAATGCTGTTTTGTTCTGTTTTTTTTTCATCTGCAAGCACCCATAATGTCCCAACCAATACCTGTTCTTAAACCGTCAGATAGGTTTGATTATCTTTTCTTCCACTATAATCGCAGGCCATGATCCTACAATTGGGTTAAGGCAGGTGGATGCTTATGCTACCCTGGAGGTCCAATAAAATTAAAATCGGACTCCATATAACAGCAAGAACCCACTTTCCCTTACAGCCTCAGGAGTTAATGTTACAGGATAATGGTAGGCTAACTCTGAATTGTACCATTTCCTGCTACCAACAAAGGACAGAATGTCTAACCTTATTGGCAACAGCATTAACACTAGGCCTTGCATCAAATATGAAAATCTTATGGGACTGGGCATTGGAATCCATGATGGACTGAAGATACTTTTCATCATCTTTGCTTCTCTTCCCGCTCACTCCAACCATCGGCTGGCTGCAGCGTGTGATTGTAGCTTGACTTTCTGGATGAATCCACGACAATACCTTTCACAAAAATTAGGAAAGAAAAGAAGAATTCAGTTAGGCATTACTTGACTCTGGGACTCTGCCTGGTATTTGATTTGGGGCCAATGGTTTGGATCACATAAATCATGATGTAATTTAATTGACAGCACTATCTTGTATTTATTCTTTTTCCTCCATGAGCTCCTCAAATTGGAACCAATGTAAAGATGTATAAACATGCTTAAAACTGACTCTTGGATGGAATACAGCTTGTTTCCCAGCAAATCTAGTGCCTTTCAATTCCATGAGTGATGTAGACCCACTTTCCCCCTGCCCCCAAGTTGACTCTTGCTTTATATTTCTCATCTAAACAGTTAACTTGCTGGGGCAAATTTATCTTTTACAGCTGCAAAGCAAACAGCATACTTTTGGTTACTATTAAAGACAATTACTACTCTAGGCTTTACTTATAACCTGATATGAAGGGTCTTCATCAAGAGCTATGTATGACTTAAGTAAAAAGTATTCAGTTACTCCTTAAAAATAGGTCAGGAGAGATAAAAAACTGCAAATAAATTAGCAGGGTTTATTTTGTTACCTCAGAAATTAAACTGAATTACTGTCTGGCTTTAGCTGAATTATCTTATCTTTGCACTTCGGTTTAGTCTATGTCTCTTTCAAGACAGGAGTTTTGCCAGATATTGCTGCCTTCTAAACGCCTCAAAAAATGTCTTGCCTTTGTTTTTATAATCCATTAACTGTTTGTGTTGGTCTCCTGTCGACCTGATCTTGGCAATATTCGTGGTACAAAGGTATTTACAAAGCCACATCGGAGCTCCTCTCTGTCGTACTCACTGGTATGCGACCCCTGGATCTAAAAGATGCCACTCTCTTCAATTCCTCGTCTGGAATATTTACAGGCACAACAAGAGTGGCAGGATACGTATCACACAGCTCATAGCGTTCATTTATCTTGGTCACTCTCCAGCTTTCGTTGGGAATTCCCTGCACATGAAACAACAACAGTTTAGCAAATGAACTACTTCCACAGTTTAGCAAATGAACTACTACAGTGTCCCTGTCCCAGGGAGAAGACACTAGAAGACTAGGATTTTGTCTCACTTGTCTTTACAATGGTTAGCGGAGTGTTTCCACCCCAAGACAGGCAGTTGTTTAGATAAGGGAAATATAACTTTCCAACCCCTTGTACAAATGCAGGAATGCTACTCCTGAATCATCCCTGTCCAATGCTTCTCCGGCCTTCTTCAAGGACCTCCTTCACTGGAGATTTCACATTTTCTCAGCAGCTTATTCCAGTGCCATAGTATGCCAACAGTAAGAAAGTTTTTCCTAGGATCTAATCTGAATCAACTCTGGTGCAATTTAAATCCATTGCTTTGCTCCTTCTGTTTGCAGCATTTGGGGACAGTTGTCCTCCTCCTGGCACTCATCTTAAGCCTGGATGGTGCCAGAGTGCCCTCTCCAAATATATGCATCTCTTTAGTGAACATGAACTGGGGCTGGAAAGCAGAGCTACCAGACAAGGTGGAGGGGAGACTAGATGAGAGAAAAGCACAAGAAAAGATGAAAAATAAAGAAAAACAGAAGTTAAAAAAGAAGAGATCAGAGTGTATGTGGGTTCTCAACAACCAGTTCACCTCAACTGAGGCTTCTCTTAACAAACCAAGAAGCATGAGTTTGGGGTGTCCACACACCATCTCCACTTCGGATGGTACATTCTGGGATCCAAGAGCACTTTTTCTATAGTGCTCAGCATGATAATCATGGAAATGCTATGCAACAGTTCAAAATCTCAAAACTGAATAATATGAGGACCATTTTGTGTCACCTTGGCTGTGAGGTCAAGTTAACCATCGGATAACACTTTACTAGAACTGCATGATTATAAATGTATTGATCTAACTTATCTTAGGGATAGCAAAATATTCATCGTACACTTATGCCTGAATTCAAATAGGAAGGCAACTCAGTGACTGTGGGGCACTGTTGGAGGAACTAGCAAAGCTGCAATTGCTTGTGGTTTCCCATAAATATTTAGAAAAGGCTGTTGTGGGTGGCCCTGGTTCTGCTGAACCTAAGCCAAAAGAGTGGTAGGCATCTAGTACCACCAAGGATTGTACCATGCCTGAGACCATCATTGTGTGCCTCTCCCTGGGTGTGGGATGCTCGTGAGTTATCAACCAGGTCATTTGTGGTCATGCTGGCTTTTTAGACCAGAAAGAACAAACCCTTTCTCTTGCATTAGTTGTGCAAGCAAGTCAGAGAAGAGCACGACGCTGTTTTTGGAATTCCCTTGCCTTATGGATGGCTCTGCAAAATGACTTCATTCCTATACACACAAGCTTTATTGGGTAACCTCAATTTGCAATATCTATGTACACCCCAAACTACACACAAGCAAGGAAGACGGAGGCTGAAACACAATTAAGATAGAGAGCAAACATACACCTTCTAAAACCACAATATCACTCCACTAATATACAGCCATAGGATTAGACTGGGATTTCAAAGTTGCAGCTTGCAGATTCCTATCATCTGGCCCCCAGCAGATTAGACCCCCTATATGGGTCTCAGAGTTGACCCATATAAGATCCATGATGAACTAGCCCCATGTGCAGGACACACCATGTGGGTCCCAGACTGGCAGGAGTGGATGCTGTGTATGGCATGTGTCCTGGACTGACCCTGCATGGGCCTGCTGGGACAGGTGCCACATGCTGGATCAGGCATATGGGGGGTGGGGAAGGGCCCAATCCAGCCCCATGGAATTCATCTGACCTATGGAGCAGCCCCACGCCACTCATATAGCCCATGGGGCCAGATGAGCTTGACACCCCTGGATTAGACAAAGATTTCAGAATCACTGGGACTGAAATACCCCTTTTCATAGCATGGAGCAGAACTACTTAAGAACAGAGGTGCACCGATATATCGGCGGCATATTGGATCAGCACCAATAAAAGGAAAATTAACATTATGGGCAATCAGTTTTTTTTTGGCCAGTGTAGCCAATAAGGTCAGTAATAAATGCTGCATGCATGCAGCATGCTCACAGCCAGGAATGCAACCAGGCAGCATGGAGAGCAGCATCCAGCTGTTAAGTCTGTGGGGGGGAAGGGGCATGGGGGAAGGAAGAGGTGTGGGGAGTGTGTGCAGATTGAGGCCCCCACAGTGAGGGAGGGAGTGGGGTAGGGGTCCATACAGAGACAGGGAACCACACCCCTCTCTACACTCCCAGAACTAGCCACCTGCAGCTCCATCCAGCTCCTAGGGTTGCAGTCACTGCCCTGGCTGGACAACGCCTGTCCCTGCCCCACTCCCTCCCTCACCGTGAGGCCCTTGATCTGCCATACCCCTCAAGTCCTTCCCCTTCCCCCCTACAGACTTACTGGCAGGAGGCTGCTTTCCAAGCTGCCAGGCTGTATTCCTGTAAATTGGCTATTGGATCAGTATCGGACGAAACGGCTGGTTAATAATTGGCCACTAGTATCAGCCAAGAAAATGTTTATCGGTGCACCCCTACTTAAGAATACGCTGTTTGTATGCAGGCTTCAGGTATTATCACCTCCAATATTTCAAGATTTCAGGCTTCACCATTGCTGTAAAAAGGGCACTGTTGGGTGATGAATTAAAAAGAAATGCTTCCTCTGCAGCATGTCAGAAAAAGCAAATCTATTTCAATTCCCCCAAAAATGGGTAATGTAAGTGTGTTGGCAAGGTGCTAATCTGTCATTTTCTTTGTGGCACCACAGCCTTTGAGTCACCACTAGGAGACAGGGACCACATTGCTCTATACAGTCTAGTACAGTTCTGAATAAAGTATATCAGGCAGGGAGAAATAGCACTTATGAGCTAGTTCTCCACTCCCAAGAGAGGTCAAGCATAGCCATAATTTTAAAAGGGGCTGATTCTGAACTAAGCCATGTGGCATCCATTATTTGGGACCTTATTTTCCTTCCTTGACAACATACAACATTCCTCTTGAAAAAAACTGTCCCCACATGCTCTACCCTTCCTGTTCTGAATGAATATTTAGTGCTCTTCCCTCTACAGCACCTCCTCAAGTATCTATTTCTATTTGTTTTCTTCTGAAAGCAGCAACCACAGCTACATATTGTGGTTCCACTGCATAGCTGACCAGATCAAGGGATCTTTCCAACACAGCTACCTTAGGAAAACATCACTAAACGCTAAGCTTCATAACCCTGGTAATATTTTCCTATTGCTCCCCACCTTATTTAGAAAATGAAAGCTTTACGTTATTCCAAAATCCTTTAAAAACCTTCTGGTTTTAGCTGAGTCTTATTCACTTTGCAATTTTGTTTCATATTCTGCCAGGCAGCATGCAATAAAAAAATCAAGGAGTGAATTCAGTTTTAAATTTCATTTGCCACATGTGATTTCATTTACTTACTCCAGCCCAAACCTCTATCACTTCCTTTGTTCTCTACAGGTTGTTTATTACTCCCCATAGTTTTATGTGAACAACTTTTTTTTTAATAAGTTGCACATTTCATTCTCTCTCAAAGATATTTACAGAACAGTTTGGGGTTCACTAAACATCGTTCCTAGTATCTAGGATCTCCAGTGGATCAGTACACTTGAGGTTGTTTGCACAAATCTGAAGAAATGGCATCTCATCCAGGGCCGCAGACATAACTGTCATTGTTGACCCTGTCTTGTATCCTCCCCAGGGTCGGGCCTTTTCTGAATACCAGAGAGCACAGCTGGTTTATGCTTGCTGCCTACCTCACCTCCCAAACCCTTTCCAGAAGAAAAAGGACAAACTTGGCCAATCCGATGACAAGTTAATGCACCACTGTGGAATCGCTAAGAAACTGCCGTATTGCTTATATCCAAAGAAACTCTCCTACATTTCTTTTTAAACCAATTCTAGAGGTTCTATAGGTAGCAGAAGTCACAAAGGCCAAATGGATGTTCCAAAGATGGGCAATCCTGGTACTGGATTAATTCACTTTCGTTACATTGTGCCCAAGCCCCACTGCCAGACAACACCCACAGTTATAAATGGACAAAGTTAAATAAACAAACTGAAATACATCAGAATTTTGAAAGGATTATAAAATCTCATGTTTCAAGACTTAAGTCATCCTCTACTGAAAAGGAGTTAGATGGAAACTTTTTCTGTGACCAGGTCACAATATGTAACTGCCTACTGCACTGTTGCTTGCTCTTCTTCAGCAGATGGTACTGGTCACTTCTGTTCCACTATCTTGCCCCCAAAGGGATTAGGGGTCTTATCTGGTGTGGTAATTGGTATGTTCCATCAGTCAGAATTCAGATCACACAGGCAGGGGTCGTCTTCACTGCAAAAAAAAAAAAAAAAAAAGGTGCGTTTCCACAGTCAATGTAGATAACGTGAAATAGTTATGTTGGTGTAAAATCTTAGTGGAGACAAGACGTTATTGAGTTTATGTCAATGTAACTAGTCGTGGTCAAACCCAAATGAGAGAGGGTTGACCTCAACTAGTTCACTACTTCTGTTTTGTCTCTACTAGTATTGTACATCAAGAGATCTCCATATAAAAATACACACCTTTTTGCAGTGAAGACGCAGAATTAGACTGTCTACATTAGGGATTTTCTTTTAAAACAATCTAGTCAACATCATCTATTTTGTTAGACTACCTTGTTGTAAATCCTATTCTAGATGAGGTAAATTGTAATGTAGCTGGCTGGATTATGGGTTTATGGTTGAACAGCTACAGCCATGATAAGCCAACATTTCCTCAAGGCTGCTTGCTCTGTGCTAGAGTTTTACAGTGGAAGTATTCTCTTTGTAAAAACACAGCTGATCATTTAGAGGGCATTAGGTTTTATCCACCTTATCATGAAAATCTGCTTATATGCAACCTAAAGCTGTCTACACTAATGCTTAAAGGGTTGTTATTACTTGTGGAGCTGCACCAACATTGGTTGACATATTCAGGAACTGGCAATGTCCTGATCCTGCATTTTGTGTAGGGTTATTCTTCATTACAAACAATCTGTAAATTATATTTCACCATAGGACTGAATTGCTGCAGAATAAAAAATATGAGCAAGGTTGTGATACAAGTACCCACCTGTCTTCTGTACTCCAAAACAGGGTCAAATACCTTCCATCCGTTTTCTGGAAACACCTCGTTGTATTCAAATGCAAAAAGGGGCTGAGAGAAAGAGAAAACATTTGCCATTAAACAGTTGGAGCTCACGTCCCATGTTATTTGATATCCAAGTAATAACTCATGGTTTCTCTTCTGTTTCCATTGCACCACTTTTTCTCTAAAGCTTTGTAAAGATACTGATACTTCCATTGTACAGAGTAATTAAAACACCAGTGTACTTTCCTCCATTTCCCTTGTCTCACTAATCTATTAACTACTATATCACACAGACAAAAAACATTTATTATTTTAAATGCAAACGTTATGTGGCAGGAACATTCCACTTCCATAGTAAAGACAATTAGGATACTTTCAACCAGCTTCTCAAGCAACACCACCATATTATTGTGGGGTTTTCTTTTTAGTATTTAGACTATTAAGGTTAATTAGAGTTATTTAACACACAGTACCTTATACGGATCACCCCTGGATGGCTAGATAAGCTCACACTGAATGGACGAGCCCTGAGACAGGCACATGAGACTAAGAATATAGCATACCTCTATTTAAATGCCTAAGTGAAGCAGACAGCTGTGATCTAAGGCACGAGAAGCAATAACAAAATGACCACCATTCAAAGTACTCATATAAAAGTGAGGGTAGATCTTACATTATGATGTTTTCCTCCCCAATTCAGGTTCCCAAGAATGCCCTTTAAATACCACCTATGCTACACCTTTTCCATAAATGTATGTTTTGCCTAATTTAGCAAACCCCACACAGAGCACAAACCAGACTTCTGATAGGCTACATACTGCTAAGAACAGTTGTTAACTAACATTTACAGCATATTCGTGTCAGCTAGTTGCTATGGAAAGCATGGTGGAAATGTGGCCAGAACTTGGAACAATCAATGCCTCACTTCCCTCAACATTTCCCCAAATTAAGACAATGCCTGTTCTAATTCAGGTTAGTATGACATCCTACCCCCTTATGTACTCTTCTATTCTTATGATCAGGAATCCTGGTTTTCACTGATGAAAAAAAAAATCCTTTTTTCAGATATCACTGAAATATATATGGTATATATATGGTGTGTGCGCGTGTGCGCGCACACACACACACACACACACACACACACACAGCGTTTCATTGATATACACACACACGGTATTTCATTTTAATCGTGGAAAAATGTGGATTCGGGGTTACTTTTTTATATCCCAAAAATGGGGATTATTTATTTATTTATTTTTTTAATCAGAGAAAACCAGGACCCCTGTTTACGACTGAATTTAATACAAGTCACTCACTACTACTTACTAGTTGGTGACTTAGTCATGCCAAGCTCTTTATTCACATCTTTGGCTTTTTTCCTTACTGGCATTTCAGCTGTATTGCTTCCTATTGTTGCAAGCTACACCTCTCAGTATATTGGATCTCCTCGTTCAATTCAACATATCCCAGATTCCTGCCAGAAGAATTAATTGCCACCAATATTTTATCCACCGGAATTGTTTAAAGTGAGCATGTGTCCTCCTCACACATGCAAACTTCAAATCACACAACTAAAATAGTGAACTATATGAATATTTTCACATGAAGCTATATAAACGTTTTGCATTTTCCAGTAAAATAAGGAAAAAATAGCCTACCAAATTATTGGATACCGGAAAGGCATATTTCATTAGGTTCTCAAATATGGACCGTCTAGTTCGTCCCTCCGGTTTATGAGCAAACCGTAGATTTCGAATATCCTGGAAAAGTTGAAAAAAACCTCATCATCACTGTGATCACCTCAGATGCATCTTGAATGTATATGACGACTCTGACACCCCAGGAAAACAAACTGAACAACCGGTAGTCTACTTTATATACTCTGATCAGTTTCTGTGGAAGAGCTACCTCCGTAAAGTTTGCATTGTTTGTCTTCCTACAAAAATCAGGATTCAGAAACAAGTTGAGCACATATAGCATCATTTAGCCCAGAAGGGCAGAAATACCTACCCAAAAATAAAATATTTTTAGTAAAACATCTAAAAGCTTGCAATCATTGATGCAAAATAATGGCCAAACTATAAAGCTCATGAACAGGAATGCTCCTCTTTCAGGCGTGGGGATTCAAATTTAAAAGATAATAAGGAGAGTAACAGCAAAAGAAAATACAACATAAAATTAAATTTGGGTCCTGCTTCTCAGCCAAAGGGCATTTCAGAGGACATTGGGCACTTGCTCTGGGAGTGTGGGGGGGCACTTTAATTAGAGTGGTTCAGAGAGTTGTTCTAATGAAGCGCCTGGAGCATCACATGTATCAGCATCCCCGTGCTGAAAAAGGGCAGCGGGAGTGCTTTAATTAAAGCTCATCGAACAAGCCCCCGCCACCATTTTTCAGCACGAGGATGCTGATACAAGTGACACTGGAGTCTGCTGAAGTGCTGCAATTACCATGTGCCAGCAGACTTGATTAATCAAGCCTGCTCCAACGTGCTGTAATTACAGCGGCTCTTCTCAAGAATTCATAGGAAGCAGGTCAGACTCCACTCACATGTTGGGGGACAGTAAGAAACCACTTTGAGATGAGAAAAAACCTGAAGCTTGTGGTTCTCAGCTCTAGTGGTGCTGTTGTTCAATGCATGAAACTGATTTTTAAAAATCCTTGTGTGGTAAGTCACACAGGTAGATTATGTGATTTACAACTAGGTAGTTTTCATTTCATTTTATAGGAACAGCATTCTTTAAAAGAAGAGTCATCCTCACCCCACTCCCACACATACACTCTACCTTGCATACTATCTCCAGTCCATAAGAATTCTCCCCACGGCTGGAAGCACCTCCGATTTTCTCTACTCGGTTGATCACACCTAAAGAAGCATCCAGGACAAATGGAGGGTCCTAAAGGCAGGTGAAATTTGTTAGTTAAAAAGGGAGAAAATAAAAAACACAACAAACATTAAGACATATAATCAACTGCTTATGCACATTCCTAATGAAGGGCTTAGGGAACAGTACTGGACATGGTTATACATATGATGGAAAAAGGAAAGTGAATGCTTATAAATCTTACCCTTTCCATGCTTTTGAAATACAGCCGGTAATTTGTAACTGTCAGGGTTCCTCTTATAGCTCCAGTGAAAGGGCAGATGTAAGTTACATCTTTGGCTTAAAAAAATAGAAAGAAAGAGATAAGCCACTTTTGTAAGTTTTATAAATAATCTTCACGGAACAAAATAGCAGTAGCACTGCTGTCAGAGGACTCTGTTTTGTGACATTTTTGCATATGAGTAATCATACGGAAATCAGTGGAACTGCTGGCAGACAAGATCCTGCTGCTACAAGGTTGTTAAAATACATTTGAGAGATCCAAGGAAGAAGGCCATGCCTCCCACTACAGAGGAAGGCAAAACCTCCACAGTCTGTACCTATGTGACCACAAGGTAAAATTCCTTCCTGACCCCAAGTGAAGCAATTGGTCTGATCCTGAGTGGAGGGGAATACCCTCTGGCCAGGAATGTCCAGGTTCAAGTCAGGTGCATTGGCAAGCAACAGTCAAAATCTCCACCCTTGACTGCAGCCAACCCCTTGTCCTGTCCCTTCCATCTTCTCCCCCTCCCCACCACCCCGCATGCTTCTGCATACAGATAGAAAGAAAATAAAAACCATAACCTCCCCCTGCCCTTCCAACACACATAGTAGCAAGAAGAGGAAAAAATTCCTCCTCAGTCCCACATGGCAACTGGCGAAGTCCAGAAGTATGACAAATACTCATAGTAGAGCATAGGTCATAGATACTCCTAAGATTATCCCTGACCAATCCTTGTCCAACCTCTTCCTAAACACCTCCAGCGATGGAGATTCCAGTTTCCCCGAGCAATCTATTCTACCGCCTCACTGCTGTAACAATGAAGAAGTTCTTCCTAATATTCAATCTAAACCTACTTGTCTGCAACTTCATTGGTCTGTGTTCTGCTCTCTGCAACAAGAGAAAAAGGTGTTTTCCCTCTTCTTTCTGGCAGCCCTTCAAATATTTGAAGACTACTATAATGTCCCCTCTTAAGTGCACTTTTCTTCATACGACCTGCCTGCCAAGCTCTCTCATTTTTCTTGTACACCTCTAGACACTCTCTAACTTCTCCATATCCCTTTTAAAATATGGAGCCCAAAACTGCACAAAACACTCTAGCTAAGTGCCAACAAGTGCCAAATAAAGAGGTAATAGTAATTCCCATGCCCTGCACCTAATCTTCTTGGGGAAGAGAAAAGGTTGATCATTTAAATCTGCTTCTGCTCTTTGAAATATCCATCTGTGCGGGAGCAGGTGAATCAGCGGGCTGTGGAGCTCGCTGGGCTGCCCCCCCCATGGGAACGCCTTCGCCTTGGCGCCGGAAGGCGGAGCAAATATTTACCTCTTATAGGTGTGTGGCAGGAGCCTCCGGCTCAAAAGCCGCACCGGAACGGGAAGCGGAAGCGCCACAGCGAGCGGCGGAGACCGGCGAGGAAGCGGAGGGGCAGATGCGCGCCGCCTGAGGCTGGGTCCGCACATTTTGGGGCAGCGGTAAGGCTCCGCTGCGGGGCACGAGCGAGAGGCGGTGACCCAGAGCGGTGACGGGTTGACCGCAATGTGCCGGAGCGTCTGGCTTCAGCAGGAGCAGGGCAAAGGAAAGCCCCAAAAGGTTAAAAAGGGGCAGATGGATTGTCGGCGGGGTGTTCTCGGCGTTGAGCCATGCGGCGGCCCCAGAGGGCAGGCTGAGGACACCCATAGAAAAAGACCCCGGAGAACGAAGCAGGATCCTGCTCGAGGAGAGAGCGGGACTCCAAGTACCGCCGCTTTAGGCAGTGGCAGCATTCAAGTTATTCCTCCACCACTTCTGGTGAGGTTTGGACTCACACGAGAAGAGGGAGCCGTAGACAGGTTTCTGTGGCAGAGGCATGGGCGAGGGTGTAGGGGTGGAGGAGCCCTCACCAGCTCCCCGACGGACACAAGGTCTCATTTTCGGACGTGCACACACCAGACAGTCCATCTGAACCAGGAATCATCGAAGTCGTGGCAGGTGAGTTCAGGGCGTGTAGCCCGGAGGGTGAGAGTCTTGTATCCTTAGGGGGCCATTTCAACTAAGCAGGACATCTCAGTGAGTATACTTTCCCACACCATCCTTTTGTTGAAATTGCAAGTTTTAAAGATTCTTCTTTCCCCACTAGGTCTTATTAAAATAAAAATTGAGTTCTAATACAACAAATATCATCAGTAGGTGCACATATGCTTTACAAAGGATGGAAATATGTCAAACCAAATGAGGGAAAACAAGCATCTCAGTAAATTTTCTGAACTAGTACAGCTAACTTAAACGAGTCATAGGAGAAAATGTTTCAAAAGCAAAGTAAAATTTACTCTTAAAGGAAAAGTCCAGCTCTGTCAAATAGGAATGAAAGCAGTACAGTTCATTACAGATGATGCTG
Organism: Crocodylus porosus; assembly: GCF_001723895.1. Lineage (NCBI taxonomy): Eukaryota > Metazoa > Chordata > Crocodylia > Crocodylidae > Crocodylus > Crocodylus porosus. The sequence goes on along the minus strand of NW_017728906.1, from coordinate 184,197,485 downwards.
GAAAAAACAGGGTTGAGTAGCAAATGCTAATCTCAATCTACAGAACTATATAGGTTACCTTAAAAATTCTTTAAAAATCTTGCTCACTATTACACTCATCATTCCCTATACCAAATTGCTTATTGTAGCATTTTCTTTTTAGTATTTACACCTCCCGCAGGAGTTTTTACAAGCAGGGGAAAGAAACAAACACACTCACATATCAGAAACTCAAATATATTTAAATGCCTATCAAGGATTTCCAAAATACAATACTGCCTTTGGGCTACTCAGCTGTTTTCCTTGGATTTCCAGGTAAATGCCTTCAAGCTGAAGATATTTAACAGCAGCCAAATATGAGGAAAAAAACAGAATGTGTGGGGCACAGGATAGATCCTATGTCAGTCTTTAGCCACTGACTATTACTGACTGTTTGGGGGTTTTGGGAAGGGCCTGGAGAAGAATATCAAGCCTTAGTCCTGCTTTTTTAGCAATGACATACACTTCTAAAAAAATAACTAATGTAATTTTTAAGAAAAGGAAACCCCAGAAGAAGGTGACCAAAGTACAGCAGTTATAAAAGGTTTTAGTCTCCAAAGCTTAATATTTAAGAACCGTGATACAAATAAAGCCACACGTTCACCGTGCATGTCGTGCATCCACAGGTGCATCTCAGGTAGAGCCAAGGAGATGATCCTCCCTCTCTATGCGATGCTGGTCAGGCCACAGCTGGAGTACTGCATCCAGTTCTGCGTGCCCCACTTCAAGAGGGATGTGGACAACACTGAAAGGATCCAGAGGAGGGCCACCCGCATGATCCGAGGACAACAGGGCAGACCCTACAATGGAAGACTG
>NW_017728906.1:184169252-184196551 GCF_001723895.1 Crocodylus porosus | reverse complement strand
TGTTTTCCCTAGCGCCCCCTGGCATAACAAGGAATAATGGACACAAGTTATTGGAGAGTAGGTTTAGATTAGACATCCGCAAGAACTACTTCACAGTCAGGGCAGCTAGGAGCTGGAACCAACTTCCAAGGGAAGTGGTGCTGGCTCCTATCCCGGGAGTCTTTAAGAAGAGGCTTGATGCTTACCTGGCTGGACTCAGATGAGTCCAGTTTTTCTCCCACCCAAGCCAGGGGTCGGACCTGAAGATCTACAAGGTCCCTCCGACCCTACTTCTATGATTCTATGATTCACACAGAATTCTTTTCCTTGCAATTCACCACATTAGCAAGCTGGCTTGAAAATATCCAAAAGAAACGAATACCAATGAATGCCACATGCTCGCATACTTTCCTATAGTCTGAGTTAAAGGAATCAGACAAGTCTAGACATCAGTTTGCAAGGCAAATCTGCTCCTTGCCAGTGAGTGACAGCACAGCCATTCTGCTCATGGTAGACATTTTTGGTATTCTAATGGTTTTCTTTGTGGAAGCGGTAGAAGGTGGGAGTGGGGGAACGAACACCATCGTTTTTACATACCCATGTCCTTAATGGTTTCTCCTGGCAGCAAAGGAGGCTCTTCCATTTCAGCCAATTTATTAGTTTCCCTCAAGGCCTAAATAAAAGATATCAAAAAAAGCAAAATTAAGTTATTATAAAATTAAAAGCCTGATGATATATCCTTTTATTTACAGAAAGTGGAATAGTAATATCAACACCATTACACACTCGCACCCACACCTGATTTAGTCTCAAATGTAACCAAGTAATAGTGTTTTTTACTTTATCAATAGCAGACAAGTACACAATTCACTCAGAAGCACAGCACAGTGCCAGTCCCAGTTTGTTTACTGCCTACGTTGTAATAAACTCTGATTTATCTGCATACCTGTGGAATGGATAAATTGCTAAAGTGCATAATAGCCAATGATGCTGCCTATTTTGTACCCAATCATACCCAAAGGCCACAGAAACAGTGATGGGGAAGCAGATGTCAGAGCTGATTTAGAAATCTTGAAAAATAACAGGAGCTATTTAGCTGCTGCATAGGCTTTACAAGGTAAATACAAGACCCAAAGCAACAGGCTGATACAGACAGGCTGATGAAAGAGTACAAAGAAACCATCATGATCAGCAGAGGCTGTTGACTGCTTCTGTCACCATCATGTCCAAGAAGAGTTGGCCAAGTGACATGACCAAGGTTATATACCAAACTGAGGTCAAAGCTTGCAGTTCTCAGCTCTCTGCTCCAAACACTAGCTTGCAAGGACATCAAGACGTAAAGAAGCTGCATTTGTGTGTCCATAGTTATAATGTAACCAATTACTTTGAAGAACTACTTGCCTTCATTCATAATCTATAAATCCAATTTATTGGACAACTAATGTAGTGCCCATGTTAGTTACCTTCCACTAACAGAGTATTTAAGGAGGAAATATCAGAAAACATTTAATGGAGACCATCTGCATATAGTTCTGTCATAACAAATGGAAAACAGACACTTAGATCCTTAGACATTGTACACTAGATCAATCCTCAGGTGAGCTTTTCTCAGTACTACTGGAGTGGGCCAGGAGAAGAAATATGGATGACTTCCTTCCCTGTTCTGACTCCTAATATATTCAGAGGTGCCATGTTATGGGTTCAGGGCTACTGCACTGCAACATATGCAAGCCACTTCTACTCTTGAGACTCTGTTTATGCCAGAGGAGCAGCCAGGAATAGCACAGAACTATCTGTCACTCTCATAGATTCATAAATTGTAAGGCTGGAAGGGACCTCAGAAGATTACTGGGTCCAGCCCCTGCACCAAGCATATGGTGCCATATGCAGATACCCTGTACACAGGGGAACTTACACAAATCCCTACTTCACTGGGAAGGCACAAAGGAAAAAGTGGGAGGGCTGTAGGTCTATCTCTGCTTTCCTTAAAGGCTTTCAGTCAGATGGTGGCATGAGGCTGTATATGCTTACGACAGAAATAAGTTGCTTAACACCTGCAACCTCCAGCCCATTCTGTTTTATACAGGTACTTATCTTGCCCTCTTAACAGTTGCATCTGAGCTACATGACAAGTCTTGTGATCTTATTTTTACTATAATAAGCACTCTTAAGCTCAGGTGTTGCTGAGCTGGGGTGACTGATATTAGGACTATCCAACATTAAATGGATAATGAACTTAACTACAGGTGAGGTCCCTTGGTAGGTAAAGTGATGATATACAATTAACATTACTAAGCAGCCAGACTAAAATGGCACTAGTGAGTGAATGGCAACTGCCTTTCCTTTTTTGGGAAAGAACTGCCTTTCTTGGAAGTGATCAAACAGGAAACAGTACAATATATTAAACAACTTTAAAAGGTTATTGATACGTATTTGCTGACAATAGATACTGTTTTTCCACATTTTGAATATCCTTTTCGGAGGGGAAAAACACAAGAACTTGTTTATCAAGATCACTTGATGGTAAAAAAATTCTTTTTCCTCATTCTAATCAGATTTTTGACAGCATACATCTCTTCATTACTCTTTCCCCAGCTCCTGCTTCATTTTATGTATTCCACTGTAAAATTCCTCTCTAGCTCCTGAGCTGTGCTTTTATATCACTCAACTCAATTTTGAATGCTCTAACGGGGAGATATGAACTAGTACTAGTACCCCAGACTCTGAAATGTTGACACCTAGCACTTCAGCAACCTCAGCCCAGTCCTGCATACCTTGCATGCCAAGCTGGCTCAGTTAGACATGATTTAGGTGATGGTGACTGTGACAGAAAGTATGTATGACCTCTCACTCCCAACACAGTTTCTTGAAGAGAAAAATCGAGGACATAAAGGTGTCCAGTTTTGTATCAACAGAGGACAGAGGACAACTGGATGGTCCTCTATAACGGTCACCCCACCAAATGGACTAGATTCTTTTCTCACATAAAATGATTTCACACCATTGTGATGTTACTGACTTAAATGGAGTCATTTCTAATTTATGCTGAGGTAAGTGAGAACAGCACTGAGCCCACTGTCTTCAAGCAAGAAAATTTAGATATGCAAAAAAAGTGTCATCTGGCTCAGCATGAACACTTACTTATTAAAACCTTGGGCATACTTTTGCTGCTTTGGCTAAACTGTCACTCTTATACTGACAAACCCCCTCTACTAGTGACATATTTGTATCAGTAAAGTTCGCTCTGGTTTAGCTAAACCAAATTAGCTCTACCATTACAAAATACCATATACTGGTAAAACTGCATCTACCCTAGCTTAACTATTCAGGTTAGAAAGCAATCATACACTTAAATGATATGCTGATAAATCTCTGCAACTGTAGGCCAAGTCTCAAAGTACTTAAGAGGGGCAGATGTGAGAGACTGCAACAGGTAAAAAAAGGTAAAATAGGAAATGTCATTTACTGGGTCAGACCACAGAGCCATTCAGCCCAGGACCCTGCCTCATCCTGGTAGATGCTGAGGGGGAAAGTGGACAGAGCATAGCCAGAATTTTCCACCTCTTCAGCTGCAGTTTTCAGCATTCAGAGGTTTAGGATGTTCTGATTCAATACCTGTTCAATATCTACTGCTGGAGCTGTTCCTCCATGAAATTGTCCAATCCCCTTTTAACTGGGTTAAACTATCAGCCTCCACAACAGTTTGTGGCAATGGTTTCCACAAGTTAATTCCTCACCGTGGAAAAAAAAACTTCCTTTTGTTAGTTTTAAACCTATTACCTATTAGTTTCATCATATGTCCCTTACTTCTGGTATGTTGAAAGAGTAAGTAATAAATCTCTATTTATCTTCTCTGCACCATTTAGTAATTTGTAAACGTCTATCACATTTAAAAGCTGAAAAGTCCTAGCCTATTTAATTTCTCCTCATATGGAAGCCCCTGCACACCCTTCTTTTTATATACATTTTGGTATAATGAAGGACCTTCTTTCTGAGCTCAGGACATCCCTGCAAGTGAAATTCAAAGGGCTTGCGTGAAATTATGATCTAGAACTTATCAAGCCTGTGGTCAGCTTTCATGCAGGTCAGCAAATGGCAGTTTCAGGAAAGATAGTTTTACTAAATTCCACAAATACACATCACAGTAAAAGTCCATTCAAAACACATTTATGTACAGATGAAAAGATTAGCACATTCAAACCTTAGGAACAAGATGTACGTTTAAAAATATATTAGAAGGAGCTTATGTAAAAAAAATATGCTTTTGCTAGTATAGGTTATTCCAGCCTTCTCCAGCTGACCAGAATCTGGAACAGACTTCCCAAGGAGGTGGGGCAGTCCCTAGCCTTGGAAGTCTTCAAGAGGAGACTGGACAGACACTTTGCTGGGATCATTTGATTTCAGCAGTATTCCTGCCCAGAGCAGGGGAGTTGGACTTGATGATCTTTCAAGGTCCTTTCCAGCCCTTAATTTCTATGATTCTACATGAAACAAGCCATACCAACAAAAGCAGAGTTTGCCAGGTAACTAGGGCTATACTAGGATTTTGCTGGCACAGGACTAATATTATATGCCCAAACTACTGCTCTGTTCACCTTGAATAGGGATATAGACTTTCCCTTGCTCTGCCCCTGCCTTGTCTATTTAAAGGGTAAGCTCATTGAGGAAAGGCTGTCACTTAAGCTAAAGTTGCACAGTACCTAGCACAATGGAGCCCTGTTTTTGCCTTGCTGCTCGGTGCTACCATATATATTTAGCAGGGTAAATAACTCCTTCTGTATTCCCAATCCATGAACTCCTGGTTTCAAAGAGCTCTTCATCAATTATGTACTCACCAGTAATACTTTACTGACATCTGATAGTGTGAGTGTATGGGTGGGAAGGGAGTGTCCTAAAACAAAATTTAAAAATGGAATTTTTCAGTTAATATATTTGCTAGTAAAACATTCATAGATTCAAACCACACTACCAAGTGGGGAGGTTAAACTTTCCTAAGGAAAACCTTCATCTTAATAACACTTTGAAGTTTTAAAGGGTTGTCCAGAACACATGCATTTCTGACTAACGTATCCAGAACTGTTTACTTCCCCCTCTATATTTGGTTTTCCCAAAGCAAGTATGACAAACCCTTTTAGCAGCTGTGCCACAAGTTAAGCCCCACCATCTCCCCAAGCATTGCTCTGATCCCTCTCCCCACTTTGTGCCCTCATGTGCAGGGCCGAATTAACACTTTAGTGGGTCCTAGACAAACAATTGAGAGAGAGAGAGAGAGAGAGAGAGAGAGTGTGTGTAGCTATATATAGATATCTCTATATAGATCTATCTATAGAAATCCCTCTCTCTCTTGTGTGTGTGTGTGTGTGTGTGAGAGAGAGAGACACACACACACACACGGGGGTTTCATAAAGTCCTTGTGCACTTTTAAACTTTAATAACTTAGGTTGTAGGTATGATAGAAACAATCTGTAAACGGCACTTAAAAGCAAATTTATTGAAGTCTTAGGTCAACTAGAGTACACAGTGCTAGACTTCAACATAACCACCATTTTCTTCTCACAGCTGATATGGACTTCAATTCTGCTAGCCATAGAACACAGTTTACCTTCTCGTCTACAGTAGCCATTTTTCGTTTGTCAAAGGATCTGAAATAAGAATAAATTTATTATTACTTATGAAGTCTAGCATTGTGCACTCTAGTTGTCCTAAAACTTTAATAAATTTTAAGCCATAATGGCAAAAGCATATTATTTTCCACAAGCTCCTTCTAATATATACATGTACTGTTTTTGAACAACTTGGCCCCTTTGAGCTCCTTCTTCACGTAGGGCCCTAGGCACGTGCCTAGTTTGCTTATGTGTTAATCTGACCCTGCTTGTGTGCCAGAATGGAGGCATGGAGGCTTGAGCCTCTGGCAGTGTGGACCCGAACAGGGACAGGAAACTGTCTCAAGAGGACGTGTCATTACCAAAAGCTAAGTTAACCCTTCCCTGATTGCCCCTAACCCCTGCCCCCCAAACACTGCAGTTTTATAAGGCAAAGTGGAGATCCTAAAAATTTGATAAGAAGCCAGGGAGGGGTTAACTTGGCTCTTAGTAGTGACATCTGACCCCAACACCCCTCTCTCCACCCCATTCATGAAGCACTCAGTTCCTCATCTTATTTCAATTCTGGTGCCTCCCTCTCCTGAGTGGCCAGGGCTCATACTACTTGCACCAGGCAAGCCATGGGTTGGTCACCCCTGCTGAGGGTTGGCATATGATTGAATGCTTTTGTTAATAGGGATACTTTCTTGAATCAGAGTGCCATCATGTAAACCCTCAGGGCAGGGTCAGTCTCTTACCTGGCATACGTAGACTGCTTAGAACAACAGGAACTAAATCTTCTGGACACTGCTATATAAATTATATGGGGAGTGGTAGCAGAGGGCTGCTGCTTGCGTAATGACATTCTTTATCTTCCCAATATGTCAAGACAACATACATATACCAAGGTAACCAATGAACTTCTCATGGCCAAATTTAAGGGCTGCTTTTTTCATCAATCTACAGCCTTTGACAAAGCTAATCGGTAGGGGCTAGGCCTGTGTGAACCAGCAAGTATTCAATCTAGATTCGGATTCAGCTAATTCAGAGGGACAGTGATTCGATTCAGTGATTCAAATCACTGTCCTGATTCAATTCGGCTGATTCTGATTCGGAGATTCGGCTGTAGACTATAATGGGGAAATCACTAAAATAACTATAACTTTGTCTTTTTTTTTGCAGATTCGGATGAAAACACAGCAGGGATGGTAGCCCCTTCTGAGGGCATGAAGCCTGCCAAGTTTCAAGGAGACAGGGGTGGGGTTTCTGTGAAAGTGCACCTCAAACTGTCGAAAGCAAAACTCATATCACTTCTGTGTGTTAAGGCAGAGTGGGATGAAAGCAGCAGGGATGGCAGCCCCTTGTGCAGGCATGAGGCCTGCCAGGTTTGAGGCAGGGCGGTGCAGGGGTTTCTGTGAACATACACCTCAAGATTCACAACATCCCCGGCAATGCTGAACACACTCTCGCTTGGAACACTGGTTGGTGGACAGGATAGGTATTCCCGGGGAACTGGGGCCAGATCCTGCCACACCTGGCTGTGGGTTGCCTAATAGGCCAAGGGGTTGCAGTGCAACAGCTCCATGTCCTCGGTGAGGTAGCTACCACAGCCTCCACACTACCTGCCTGATGGTGGGGTCTGGTGCCTCTGGACCCCAACACTGAAACCATGCACTTGGCCTACATTGGCAGCGGCTGTGGTAGAGGAGATTGGCTCATGGTTGGAGTGCTGGGACAGGAAAGTGGATCCCCCTCTTCCACGTCCCCCTGCTTCTGCCCTTCTGCCTCCCTGACTGTTCACTAGCACCTCTGTCCAGTGATCAGGGTTTTGCTGCTGCAGGTGCTCCCTTTCACCCTTGGGTCGCACTTGGGGGTCGGACTAGATGATCTGTCTAGGTCCCTTCCGACTCATTGATTCTATGGCTGTCAGCATGTAGAATGTACTGGACTGCAACAGATCCAGCCATTTTTTGATGCTCTCCTTCAGCTGCTTCACCAGTGCCTGCACCTCTAGTGAAAGTGGCCTGCCCCAGCCAGGAACATCGATCCCCTGGAACTTCTCCAATTCATTCTCAAGCTCCTTCACTAAGGGGATCACCTGGCTAAGGAGGGCATCGCCAGTGCTGAGGCACTCGGTGGCCTCAAGGAACGGCTTGAGGACCACTGAGATCTGGGAGATGGTATCCCACTCCATTTTCTTAGGAAGGCCACTGATCCCAATCTCCCCAACCAAGGCCATCTCATGGATGGCCTTCTGTTGTTAAACCAGCCTTTCCATTCAGGTATGTGTGGAGTTCCACCGAGTCTCCACACTCAGCATGATTTTGTGCTGCGGGATGCTCACCTCTGCCTGTTTCTCCCACAGCATCTTGCCCGCCTTGATGCTCCAGTGGAAGTAGCCCACCACTTTCCTGCATTCTGAGATGAGCTGGCTGGTAGTAACGACGCTGTCACTGGGAGTCCTGTCCCTCCTCTGAGGTGCCCCTGACTACAAGGTTGAACTTGTGTGCCACACAGCAGATGTCAACAAAGTTGGCAACACGCACAGCCTTGACCATACTGGCCCTGTTGTCAGTGACCATGAACCCACAGGTGAGCTCACCCAGCCCAACAAGCCACCCCTGCACCATGCAGTTCATGGCCACCATGATTTCCCTTGCTGTGTGGGACCCACCCATCACCTCTGCTTGAAGGAGAGCCCACCAACGCCCTGACTGATTGCACCAGTGCCCTGTGAGGGAGAGGTAGGCATGATCTCCACCCCCGCTGCTCCAGATGCCTAAGGTAAAGTGCAAGGCTACCTGTGGATTTGCCTTCTGCAATTCCTCTCTCAAGTACTCCCTGCATGCCTGATACAGGGAGGGCACTACCGTCCTGCTAAAGGTGGTGCAAGCCGGCACTTAGTACAATGGGGCCACAAGCACCATGAGCTGCCTGGATGCTCAACAAAGGAGAAGGGCTGGCCATCCAGAGCAAGCATCTCCCCAGTGCTCTGGGTGATTTCACTTGCCTTCAGGTGACCCCCTTTGTCTCCACCTTTCCCCCACTGGTCCTGCCTCTGCTTCTTGGGGACAGGGGCTTTGGAGCAAGAGGGAGACTTCTTTTTGGGTACGCTCCCACTGGTGCCAGGCTGAGGAGGAACAAGGGCAAGGGAGTGCTGCCTCCTGAGATGCAGCAGCATTGCTGTGGTGATGAAGAGTTTCACGTCCTTGCCCCAGCTGATCTGCCTTCAGCAACCCTGGCAGGTAGCATACCTGGGATCATCTGCCACCTCAAAATGATCCCACACTACACTACACACCCCTTTCTCAGTTGAGGGTGGGGATCCTGCCTTATCCCCCTCCTCACCAGGCAGAGGCACAACAGGAGGAGCTGAGCCACCTACCCGCACAACCTCCTCCGAAGTGCCTTCCAGAAAAGGAGACCTGCCTGTAGGGGAACTTTGAGAAGTGTGGAGCACAAACTCAGATTCCCCCTCCTTCCCCAGAATTTTCTTTGCTATGGCACTCAGGTCCCCTGCTTCCAGATCCCACTCCTCCTCTGGCACTGGAAGGCTCATGCTGGAAACTGAAACTGGGGTGGACAATGTTATGCTGCTGCTGGTTAGTGGTGTTAGCGGTGGTGATGCAGGGGCAGGCACTGCTATCACTTCCTTGTTCCCACTAGCAGCGGAAGACTCATCGCTGCCAGGAAAAAGGGTGCGTCTATGTTTGGGGCAGGGGGAACTTGCAGCTCTTCCTCTGCCCATCTCCCTCCCCTGCCTTTCCAATGCACTTCAGTGTGTGAGTGTGAGTGCGTGTATGTAATATATATTGTACTTTCCTGCACAGTGATGACACACTGTCAGGGAAAACACGGACTTCTTTTTTTTTTTTTTTTTGGGGGGGGGGGGGTTGGAATCAAGACAGACTAACAAGAACAAATAAGAGGATGTTGGGGGAAGAATAAGTTGTAAGGAATGGATAGGGATAACAATAGGGATTATAGGCAAGGGTAAGTAGGAAAGGATTGGGTACAACTTACAAGAAAAGAGAGCAAGAGACTAGATAGTAAGCCAGAGCCTTTCAGACACTGCTTCTCCAAGAGAGACAGCTCACAAAAGGCACAGATCGCCTCAGACAGCTTTATATGTTGTTTCTACATCCCTGTCCCCCATCCGCTGAGCACTATGATTGGAAAGGAACTCAAGAGAAAAATCAGTCACTGGCCAGCTACAGGTGTCAATATCAGAGCAGTCTTTCCCCCACCCTCAGCCTTTTCCAATATGGAAGATCACCCCATCCCCCTCCTTCTCAGTTTGTTTGCTACAAGCTTTCCAAATCCCCAAATCTCTCTGAATCAATTTGGAGGCTTCCGATTTGATTCAGACCTTTTAATGGATCTTCCGATTCGATTTGGACTCAGAGATTTGGCCATTGAATCGGGCCAAATTTCCTCTGAATTAAATCAGAGGAACTGAAATTCTGCACAGGCCTAGTAGGGACCTGCCTAAATCACAGAGACACAAAGGGATTTTTGTGGGCTGCTCGCAGCATGTAGAGCCCATTTCATAGTCTTTTCACGGCAAGCCCTTCCTCACCACTGATTGGCCAAATAGCCCCAGCAGCCCTTCCACTCACCACTAATTGGCCAAGAAGCCAATCACTGAAATTCAGATTGCAGCACTGCCGCAGCATTGCATCTGGCTTCTTAAAAGATGGCGCTGAAACCCTTTTGCTTTCCTGACTAGTGCCTTTGCCGAGTCTACATCACTAGCTCAGCCTCTCAGTAGCTCTCTCTCAAACCATGTGCTCTATGGCTGCAGGGATTGCCACGCTTTCTTTGTATTTCCATAAGCTTTTTTTCCCCCCACCCAGACAATTCTGTGCAAAAATCATGGGAAACACCATTTTTTGCAGTGATCACAGAAACCGACGTTTTTCTCAGTTTCCACAAAAATCATGAAAACTCAATTCAAGTAGGTCCCTGCTAATAGCTCTCCCTTGTGTGGAAGCTCAAAGCATTTTGTCTTTGGAGTAACGCTCTGGAAAACAGCATTACTATGATGCATACGTCAAAATCTATTATTGCTCTCATGGGTTTGTAAAATGGACATGAAAGCAGCTCAGACCAAATGGAAATAAGAGTCTCTTCACATTCACTATGATAAAACACTCGGAGCCTAATTCTACACCACTGAAATCAATAGCAACTTCACACTGACTCGAGTAGATGCAGAATCAAGTCTTTATTTAAGAAGTAAATAATTGCTCATTGGTACATCTATTTGTCTGCTAAGTGAAACACTGCCCACAGCAAGAGCCTAGGCTTTTTGAGAGCAGTGTTTTTCTGAAATGTTGCTGGTGAGATGCTTCTCTCTTCTTAATAGTCAACTGGAACAACTATAAAACAGTATACATGCTTACTTGACAAATCCCATTATACTTTGCAAACTACTTCAGAGAGATTTTCTGCTGTCATTTTAGGACTATTTAAAGTGCACACTGGAAGGATTTATGTACCATATTGCTTGGTGAAAACATAATAAACCATAAACTAAGCAAGTATACGGGCTTTTGTGGATTATTTTAGAAAACACTGGAAATTCCATGACAGAATATCTATGAAGCAAAATGGCAATACAACTACATGATTTAGCTATATGGTCTTTTTAGAGGATTACTGACCAGATGGGTTGAATAACATATATTAGACCTATTCAGTCCAGCACGTCATTAATTCTGCTGAAATGCCTCATATCTTAATCTTTTGGCTATTATAAACTGAAAATAGGAACAAGACAAAAAAACACCACCAGCATATGGATAATTTCAGAACAGCACATACTGGGGATCTGATATTCTGTCCCCTGACCAATCAGACCATATGAATCATCTCAGCCTTCCATTTTCCTTAAAATGGTACCCAGAGCTGAAGAATGAGACTCATGAATTGCTTTGAACCAACACTATTTACTGAAATGATAGATTATTCCCCCCTGGAGGACTGTAATCCCCTAAAATGTAAAATGCAATCACCTTATAATGAGAGCTCTCTTAGCTTTAAATATATGTTTACAAAAACAAACAAAAAAGCAAAATAAAATTCAGCATGGGCAATATCAAAATACATTATATTATGCACATGTAACAAACTATGAAAAGTCCACTTCCTTATTTGTCTCCGGCTTTGAGTGGTTTGAAATAAATTTTTAAAAAAGTAATTTTGACCTGAAAGTTAGATCCTTCTAAATAAACAAGAGGCCAAAGGAAATTAAGATGACTGCTGGATGAAGAAGTGGGTACACAGTGTTTTACTGGTTTCTGCTTGTTTTGTTTTTCATGATGAATTTCCCCTTGGAGTCCTACATTTTCAGCTTCATACAACTTTTCAGTGACTTCCTGGCCTCAAGACGCTTCTGGACCCTTCAAACTGATGGTGTGAGCTTGAGCTAAAGCTCAGAAGCTCCAAAGAATTTACTGTCAAGGATACTAAACAGTAGGGCTGTGCAAAGCCTTGGCTGGTGATTTGATTCGGCAGAGATTTGGCCACCAAATTGGGCTGATTTGGTGGCCAAATCTCTGAATTGAATCAGGAGACCCTTTAATTTCTCCAAATCAAATCAGAGCCCTCCAAATCAATTCGGCAAGATTCAGAGATATTTGACAATACGGACACAGACACAGCTTTAAATGTTTTTTCTACGTACCTCAAGGTACCCAGTGGCTCACGAATGCTGCGATGCTGTGGTGGATGAAGCGTCCCACGGGAGCACAGGGGCTTCCCAGCATGCTCAGCAGCAGACCTGGAAGTGGACCAGAAGCACTTCCAGTCCACTTCCGGGTACACGAGGGAGCACACTGGGACCCTGCTCCCACCCCCAGCTCAGCAACTGGTGCCCCCTGGATCCGGGGGGGCATCCTGGGTCCCCCTGCGGCCGATTGCTGAGCTAGGGGAGGGGGGCCAGGGCAGTGCCCCTGAGCGCTCCCCAGAGGACCTGGAAGTAGACCGGAGGTACTTCTGGCGTGGCTGGAGTTGTACATTGCCAGGCAGCAGTGCCTGCATAGGCCATGAACACCCTGAGCGCCTGCTGCTGCCATCAGCGGCAGGGGCTGTGCGCCATGGTGGGTGGGGGGGGGGCAGAGGAAGGCAGTGTGTGGGGGGACTGGCCACGAACATCCACACCCTGCCCACCTGAGTTTCTCTCTCCTGCTGCCACCCTGGGCTTGGGCTCCAGGCTCTTGCCCAGCTGCAGCTTCCCCTCTCCCCGACCCCGCCACTTCCTTACCTGCTGCTCAGAGCAAGCACTGCAGCAGGGACACGAGGAGGAGCTGCTGGATGCCAGGGTAGCCAAGCAGGTCCCCTGGCGGCTGCAGCAGTGGAAGCAGTGGCCCCACCTGGAAGCCATGCATGTTGGCTAAGCTAGGTCTTTCAGCACACAAGGGTGGGAGTGAGGTGCGTGGACTGGGTGGGGTACAATTAGTTGGTGAGCGTCCGTGGGCAAGATGAAATTGCCTGGCAGACCAGATCTGGCCCATAGGCTGTATTTTGCCCACCCCGGTCTATGTCTTTATAGAGCAAACAGTAGATAATCACATAAATAGTGACTTTACTGTTATTGCTGTATATACAAAAGTGCTGAATTAAGATTGTAAGTCCTTGCTTTTGCACTCAACTTGTAAATTATTCTTTTATTAATTTAGGGTTTTGTGTAAGTTCATATGAAGAACACAATGGATACTTAAACACAGAACACAATTAGCAATAGGAGGCAGTTGTCTTCTACACACAACAACCAGTAGAAGGGCACAGAATACACATTTGCCAAAGCCCTACAGAATTATTTGCTAGACATGCGTAAAAGTGTCCAGCAGAGGAAAGTTATGAGTCAGGAATCTTGGATTTTATTCCCACCTCCAGAAAGGAGTTTGGTCTAATGCTTACAGACACACAGCCAAAAACATAGATTTGACACATTCCTTTTAAAAACCAGTACTAAGTAGATGACATCGGAGCTGCCATATTGGAAACTGCTGTCAGATTCTAGCCCTTGAAAATGTACTCACTTGTGCCAGAGGCCACAGCCTACAAGTAGGGAGTTGAAGAGAGAAATCCATTTTACCTCAGGCTCTAGGTTTTACCTGAGTTTCATGCACTCTGTAAAGGAACATGTTGGCTGTAGCAAAACTTATTAGTCCTAAGATAACTGGCAGCAAGCCCCTTCCCACCAAATCTACAACTTAGAAACCTCAGGAGTGTAACCAATTTCCTTTTTACAAGAACCATGCCACAGTTTGAATCTAGTAAACTTGAGACATTATCCTACAAGAAGCTTAAGTGAAGGATGAAATTCCTAAGGTTAAATCTCATGAAGTGAGAAAACAACAAAGCCAGTGAAGAGGCGCAATAAATTACATAGACATACAGAACTGCAAATATCTAGGGTGGTGTTTTCCAAAACACCTTTGTGGCTCAGGAACATGACTCCCATTGGTTTGTAAGTCACTTAGGGCCTAGATCTTCAAAGGTGTTTAGGTATTCATTTTGTCCTCACCTGGTAGCAAGTCTATAGCTTATGTTAATGCACACAGCTGGCAGAGAAATGAATTCCCTAAATCAAATTCTAAACAGCTTTGAACATAAAGTCAGGAGAAAATCCAACAATTCTTGCAGCATAATCCAAATGACTGAAACCTCTAAATGTTATTTAGTGTTGGATTTATGAAGTGCAATTTTAAGTAAATTGTACAGAAGAAAGGATTTAGTTTTACATCCAGGTATCAAAGTGTTTTATATAAAAACTTTCATGGAAGCTATTATGAAATTCTTCAGAGAAAAACAAGGAAAAATACTGTATAAACATATAGTAGGAATTACCATCTCCTCTTACCCAATACAATGTCAAATTGTTGTTCGGAAGACATCTGCAGTTATAGACATCAAATAAGATTTGGATAGCTCCAAATCCCTGGACTCCTACACTTCTTCTAAAAATGCCACATAGAAAATGCTAAGGCAAACTGTAACTATAACAGAGAGTTCTGTCATGTTTATAGAAATGTAACTTCTAAAATTAAGCTGATACCTAGGCAGAACAAATGAGATCAACTAGAGGAAGGAGCAAGAGATCACGTATGTAGGGCTTATATGCACACTTAAAGCATATCTCAAGAATGGCAGAGCCAATTCAGGACATTAGGGGTATTTTTTATAAGGAAGCTACAATGTCCCCTTCTTTATAAGGCTATCCAGAAATTCTGGACATACTGTCTCCCTTTTCCACATGGGACAAAGATCCAACTCAGTTTTCTATAACTTTCTCCTGCCCTCAGCTTCCTAAATCAGATGCTACACAAGCTCAGCTCAGATCTCAAACCACATATATGGTAGCCTGCTGCATCAGATGTTGACTTACTCCAGTCATTGTCTGCTGTTTTGACAAAGATGCAAAGGGAACAGTGAAAAGCAGAAACTATTTTAGTGCTTTTTATGTATAACTGCATGGAATATGGTGAGGCTGTAACAAGGAGCATCCATTTCAAAAAGGATATTGCTGAAGTAAAGGAAGTTCAAAGTCAGTAACAAAAGTGATCAGTGTAGTGATCACCAGGTTCATTAACAGAGGCATGAACAAAGATAATTAAGCAATGACTAACTGTGGAGCAGTAGGCAACCTCTGCAGACCCTTTGTCTTTCTGTAACTCACAAACAGGGACTATGGAGGGACCATTTCCCAACTTCTATGTCTTCTAAGTAAGGGAGTGCTTCTAAATTAGAACTTCTATCACTATAATCAGCATCCTAAAAAACCCCTCAAATTGAAGAGATGGAGATTGTTACATTAGAGAGGAGATGGATAACTGGGAATATGATAAAGCAATGAAAAGCCTAGAGATGATATACTGGGAACATCAACTGTATTTACCTGAATCAAGATGACAGAATTTAAGGCAACTAACCAATAATTAGATTTCATACATAGACAATGTATACATTTGTTATAGTTTTCTGCATATTGGATCTAATTATTGGAGGGTTGTCTTATGTTCACCCCTCCCCCAACACTGCAGTGGAAAAAGCAATAATGACAAGGAGATGGGCAGTGATGGAGGAGGCAGTAGAGGGAGAAAGCAGGAGGCAGGTGGTAGGGGGAGGCAGTGGGGGAAGCAAGTGACCCTTGCCAGCTCTGCTGCCTGCCCTGCTGACACTTGCCCACATGCCACTTATTCCCCCCCATGCCTGGCCTTGCCCTCTCTGACACTTACCCTCTGGCTCTAGTATTTCTCTAAACTGGGGCATCCAGCACGTGGGTGCTCCAGCCCCAACTCAGCCATGCCATACAGCAGTTGCTGTGGTAGCAGCAGCCACAGCCCAGCCCTGGAGCCAGAGCCCAGGATGAAGCTGCTGCCACTGGACCAGGCTGGAACAACCACATGCTCCATGCCCCTGGCTCAAGCAGAGCTCCAGGAGTGGAGGAGTGGAGCCAAAGCGAGAGCTGGTTAGTAAGTGGTGGCAGTCAAGGGAAGGCGGCAGGGCAGAGACAGTGGTGGGGGTGGAGGGTGGGCAGGGGAGGGGTAGTAGAGGAGGGGCAAGGCAAGCAGAGGCAGCAGCAGGCAGGAAGGGGAGATGGCAGTCTGTGGCTACAGCTGCAACTCTGACCCTGGGTCATAACCAGAAGCAGAGCTACAGAAGCCACTTGTGCCCTCACCACCTTGTGCTCAAATCCACAAGGGGCTTTTCCTCCCTCCATTTTAAATAGGGGAAAAACAGATCTCAAATAAATACAGTATTCTTCCTGTTTCATCATACAAAAAGAGAGAGACAACATGAAGTTATTCAATTAAATTAAAAGGTGAGAATTTTGAAGCCAGTAAATGGAAAATATTTTCCATGCAATTTAGGATAAACTTCACAGATGCGGAATTTACTGAAATCAAGAACAAACAATGAGAGATATGGATAACAAGAGTGAAAAAGGGTCTCAGATTTGAGTTAAGCCTGGAAAAAACTTTGTTCATGTGTAGAATTTATTATAATGAGCTGCAAAAACAGCTTGTGTTTGGGAGGTCAAAAGCCATTCAGGTGACAAGTTATCAATTCATTAGGTTCCCCAATTATTTGTCTGTTACAAGTCCAGAAATTTTAAGAAACATGAGGAACATGAAGCAACTGCCATGAAGAGAATGTCAAACATGTCATTAGCTATTTTCACAAAAGATTAGTTTTCAGACTCTACGTTCAAGTTTATTATCTCAGCCATAAATTTAACCTCATGAGTTTTTGTCAGAATCCACAGCTAACCTGCCTTTTGTAATTCTGGAAGATTAGATGATCTGCAGTTGACCAAGATGAATTAATAAATGCAAGAGTCATTTCAAGGGAAGTCAGTCCCAAGGCTGCTGTGACTGTTGGGACACATTAGAAGCTATGCATCAGTGCTGATTCTTCGGGCAAAGTGAACTGGTGGCATCCATGTCCTCTCCAGATATGGATGCCATTGGCTCACACGAAGCGCATCAGCCCTTTGACAGGTCTTGTTTTTAGTCCTACTAGTTGCCCACCACACACCCTCCTCACCCAGGCTAGCCCAGGTAGGAGCGCCACTTTAGTCACTGACAATCCAACCATGGAACAGGATGTACTAGTTTACATTGTACCAGATACCAGATCAAGACAGGTCTGGTCTGGCATGGAAGAGTCATTTGGTGATAAAATTTTCTGCCATGGCAAAAGGGCACGACTGCCATCTGTGAGAAAATTAGATGGCACTGACTCTACAAAGCACTTGGATGTCTCAAGTTAGACTTGCAGCCTCAAAGGTGGTTCTTGACGTAGAGCAAGTAGGAATCACTATAAAAACACAGACCACGCATACAAAATGTAGTTCTCTCATCCATGAGCTTCCATTGCTCTCAGGAAAATCCAAACCTATGTGCCCCTCCCTTTCTTAGGCAGACCATCCAGGGGAATAAAAGGACTTTGAAATAAAACACATCCAAGAGTTTTAGTTCAAAGTGTCTGCCACCATTTTTTCAGTGCAGGGACATGTGGTGATGCAGATACACATGACACACTGGGGCTTTTAATTAGCATGGCTCACTAACTAAAAGCACCCAGCGCCACATTCTGATACGTATATAAATGCCTTGTGTTAAGTCTTCCCTTATAGGCCAGGGACAGAAGTTACACATAAAGTGGTTTAAGTGATCAGAAACTGGTTTAACTGTAACACAACAGTTCAGTGTACATAAACCAGTTTCAAAATGGCTAAAACTGGCTTAAGATAAATCTGATTGAACGTAGTATTAGACTTAACTGATTTGAGCCAGTTTATGAAACTTCTGTCCCAGACCCCCTCCTGGTTCATGTTAAATCACAGCCCCCCCAGAATCCCAGCATGCTTTACAGCCCTGGGCTAGGTTGTGCTATCTGCTCCAGCAGAGAAGGGTTGGGAGTAGAGACAGAAGAGAGGCAGGAACTGCCCTCCCCCCAGGCAAACCCTGGCTGGGGGCTGGGGCCAGGGAGTGGGGTTAAACTTCCCTTTCCCCAAGTACGGAGCTGCGCTGCCTTGCTAAAACTTACTAGTGACTGCAACTGTGGACTACAAATCCGACAAGCACCTGAAAGCAGGAAGAGGAAGTGATGAGCAACCCTGCAGAGTCCTGCTGCTGTAATTCTGGACTGCAAATCATAGAGACCTCAGGGGCAGCAGGAAGAGGAAATGAACACAGAGTCCATGCTGGCTACGTGCCAGAGAGCTGTGCTCTAGTGTCCCCTGGCTTCTTGCCTGAGCAACTGCAGGTATGTGGCTGCATTTCCTGCATCAAAAGCAAATGTCTGTCTAACTGCTTCTCAACTTAGACTAAGCTGCAAAGACTAAATCGATTCAGCCTCGGGCATTTTGACTGTCTGTAATTAGCCCTAGTGTCAACTTCATAACTTGTTTTGATTTCCTACTGCATTTATTTGGTGATTGAATAATTTAACCTTAGGGATTTAATTTTAATTATGGCCTCAGTTTGATCAGTGTATCATTCCATCCTTAATTAGCTTCATGAAATTGTAGAAAATTAGTTTAGTGCTATGTTTGCTTAATCCTCTTAATAAAAACCTGTGAAAAAGTACAGAACACTGTTTTATCAAATTACAACATAGGTCACAAACTATGGGAGCTCTGATAATATAAACAAACCAGTGTTCTGTACTTTTTGGTAAGGAATTTGCAAGCCCCTGACTCAGCTTCTAAAATAATTCAAAAGTGACTCTCACAAGAACATACAGAGCTCACTCACGCTGATGATAACTTTTGTTGTGAGGGGAAGTAGACCTCCTGTTTCAGGTGTTAAACCATCTCTAACCACTGGCAATCAGGATGCCACCTTCATAGCAACAGAACACTCCCTTCTAGATAATAGACAAAGAAAACAAACAAGTCAAGTCTCCATCTGTTCTTGTTGGTGGGACTAGAGAAGGACAACAAGAAGCAGCTGACCCCACTGCTCTTTTGCATTCCTAAACTTTTAATATTTCCTACTTAGACATAAAGCTCTATTTCCATGGAGTCATCCACTCCACCATCTCAGCATTCACAAGCCACACCTGGTACCTCAAGGTATGTAGGAAAAAAACAAACATATAAAGCTGTGTCTATGGCCAAATGGTCAAATCTCTCCAAATCAATTTGGAGGCTTCTGATTCAGTTTGGATAGATTAATGGGTCTCCTGATTTGATTTGGAAATTTGGCCGCCGAATTGGGCTGAATCTCTTCCAAACTGAATCAGCAACCATTTCATTTGGACCATTTTTCCTTCCCTTATTTATGAAAATGTCATTTGAGATCGTGTCAGAAGCCTTACTAAGGTCAGGTACATAAAATGTACTCTTCCTCCCCTATCCACAATAGCATTACCCCATCAGAAAAGGAAATGGACATAGTTTGTTGTAGACAAATCCATGTTGGTGGTTATTTATCACCTTCACCGAATCATAGAAGATGACCTTGTTGTCATCTAAGTGCTCATAAATAGATTCTGGGACAAATAATCAAATTTTTATGGAAGCTGAAGCTAGGGAGACAGCTCTAATTCCCTAGATGCTCTTTCCCACCCTTTTTCTCTATAGAGGGGCATATGCTTACATTTTCCCAGTCTTCTGGAACCTTACCAGTCTTCCAAGAGTTCTAAAAGGCCATGTCTACACGGGAAGGTTATCAACCGTCTGTAATGGCATCCTCATGCACACTGTGCCACAAGGGGGTGGGGGAGGAAGGGGGGCTGCTATCTGAATCAGAAACAGTGCAGGCATGTCTGTGAGACATTCTGGGTGAGCTAAATGACTAGACTAATTAGTCTGCTGCACAGATATAGCTATTAATTCTAACCAGAGCAATGCAGCATGCTTTATGATACCCCCATAGAGCATGGTAAGTTGACCATGGATATATGGTCCAAAGCATTCTCAGAGATAAGCAGAAAAAACAGTCATCTGCAGGGACAGGGATAGAAAAAAGCATGATGGCAAAACCTGCTTGTTAGTTCCATGATTATCTGGAGGAATTGGGATTATTTAGAAGAAAATGAACCAAACGGAAGTATAGCTGAACAAGTGTAAAGTAGTAAGGCACAGAAGTTACCTTTAAAATCTACTTTTTGAAGAGCCAAAAAGTGTATATAATTCTAGCCATTGTAGAAGGTGCTAATTTACACAAAACAAAAACAAAAAATAAAATTGAGAATGAAGCTGAGTTCTTTTAAAGTATGCTCAGGCTTATTGGTTCCAAACCTATTCAGAAAGCAAATTTAACCCCTTTGCCATACTGCACTTTTTTAATGGACTGAGCCAGGAGGAAGCTCTATTTTCTTTTAGTGGTAAAAGACTAAGAACCAAACAAGTAGTGATTTATGAATCTTGTGAGGAAATACATGCCAGCACAGCTGTTGAGGGTACTGACATACGATGAAACCACACCAGTTCTGGTAAGTATTTCTAAGAAGAACAGCTAGAAAACAAAAGGTCAGTTAGCAAGATCCAGGAGATGAAAAGATACCAACACATAAATAAAATTTTACATTCTAAGACTTAGATACAGATGCAGAATTCCTTTCATAAGAATAGATGTTTTGACAAGGAAATATTAGGAAAATGTGCTCTCTAGGGCCATCCCAACATAGTGAACTGAATGTGGTATTAATTGAAACAAAACTGGCTGTTTTGATGATTACTGATCATTTCCTCGTTTTATGATGCCGACTTCATTACAGCCATACCACTAGGAACCCTGATCTTACAAGGCACAGCTCACCTTCAGCATTCAATTCTATTAATGGGTAATGAAGACAGTGGACACTCTAGAGGGACTGAATCAGAGAATTGCACCATTTTACTAATTTACTGCTTGATCTTCAAATGCTAGAAGATATTCTCCAAGGTATCAAGAGGTTTTTACTACATCTTTAGGTGGGGGGGGGAGGGGAAGAGGGAGTGTGGAGGAAATCAATTGATCAAAAGGATTCTTTCAATTGAAGAAAAACTGTCCAGATTCTTTTTCCCCATCACTCCTTCTGTCATTCTTCTTTCTTTCTACAAATATCGCCATGCTCTTAGCCTAGGAACAAATGCATCCACCATTCAATTTAAATGGGAACTGAATGCTCTCAATTCAAAGAAAGACCTAATGCTAATAAATAAAGTTTATATTTACATCATTCAGCATTTACAATTAGGTAAGGTTTAAGTTAGTGGGGTCTCACCCTTTTTAGATTCAGGACACCCCTCAGAAAATACCAGCGCTTAGTTTTCGGTCTTTTTTGACTACAGAAATAATATTAAAGCAATTCTTCTGTTGCAAAAAGCTCAGAAAGACCACAACAGGACAACATTCTTGTAATGCTATGGAATGCTACTTGGAAGCTTTAGGTTTGTACTGTAAATCATGTTTTCACATCTAATAGTGCTAGCACCCCAGGGCACCCTTAAAAGGATCTTGCAACACCTTGGTTGAGAATCACTGGTCTATGCCATGAAACCAGGAATCAGGACATCCGAAAATTATTTCCCCTGTACTTTTGAGTAAATCATTCAACATCCCTATTTTAGAAGGAAGTTGTATACTTGTTCACACAAGCATATTATGATGATTAATTCATTATGAAGGTACTTAAGAGGTACAAATTATTCAGTTAAACATATATTTATGTTTAACTTTCAAACTGGAGTCTAATGTTAGACTACAAGGCGCTATGAATATTCACTGTAAAATACCTTCAAATGGAAACTTTCTTAGAACACCAGAGTTAGACTTTCTGTAAACTATAAACTAAAAAAGATACCAGTCCTTAGGAAAAAAAAGTTACACTTGCCAAATAGAAAATTAAAGCAATCCACAGCATAAATTAGAAAAAGGATTTATAAATGTCTGTGTTGCAGACTTTTGCTATTTTATGGTGAGTATGTGATATTTATTTTGGTATTTCTGGAGTTCTTTGATCATGTGAGAATATCAGCTTCCATTAAAAAAAGGTGTCTTAGAATTCATGATTTCAGAAACCTTGAAACAGGACCCTAAAGACAGAAAAGCTAATAAAATGAAAATGGCTTAAAAATAATATATATATAAAAAAAAATCACTTTATTTGGGGGTTGACTCATGGGGTTTTGTTTAATGTTTTGGCTTAGCTCTTCTCACTACAACTTAATATAGGTTCACAGAGTACCTAGTACAATAGACCCTAATCCCAATTTGAGGCCCTAGGAACTATTGTCATAAAGTGTAAATTTTAGCGCTAAAACAGTGAAAGCATATGTGCTCACGCTATGAAAGCCTTTCCAGGCTCTTCCATGCCCCACCCCCCTGGTTTAAACAAAAGTGTAACCATTTGAAAGAAATGCTGAAAAGGTGTTGTTAGAACATACCACAGCCAACATTTTTAAAACACTAGCACCTGAATTTTAAGCACCTAATTAAATGGTGCGATTTTCAAAAAATGCTGAGCACCTGCATATCGCATTTACAGTAATAAGAGCAGCCTGTAGGTGACTTTCAGCATTGCAGAACTGCGTAATGAGATTTCTAATTATGGATTTACCTGTTTGATTTTAGGCCTTCCACACTAACATTTTTTATTTAAGCATTATTTATGGCAAGGGCATAAGCAAAGTGTAAGCTAGTATTTTTAGGAAACACTGAAATGTAATCTTTTTTTAAGAAAGACAAAACAATCAGATTTTTCAAGAGTTCAGGCCTCATGGTTAGGACTAGGTTTCCAAGAGAGATCAGCTCCCATTTTGGCACCAAAATAAAGGGCGATGTGTATAAGCGGGAACTGCTGGTTGCTAAGTCTTCTCTTATTTAGGCACCTAAAGAGAAGTCACAGTATTTTGAAAAATCTGCCACAATCCCTGAGGGGTAGCCTGTCTTTGAAAACCTAGTCCTACATTATCAATATCAAATCACTCAGATCATTTATGGCACTTCAGGTCAAAATCAGCACCTTGAATTACACTTGGAAAATTACTGAAAGCCAGCGTAGACTCTGGAGTACTGGAGTAATGGATTCCTGGCAAACCAACCCTGCTAGAAGACAGGCTGCTGCATTTTGCACTAGCTATAGCTTCTGGAAAATCATCTTTCCCCCTCTTTTCAGTCATAATTGAAAAACAAGAGACATACATACCTTGAGATCTGGAGAAAAGTTGTCTGTGGAGGTGGAGACTGAATCAGATGATATGACAGAAGCAGATTTTGTGTGTACTGACTGGTCCGAATGGGAGGTGGAAGCGCTGCAGAGACAAACATATACATCCAGCATGTGAGAAATGCACTATTCACACTCACAAGAAGTTCAAGTCAGAAAATGAAAAACTTCCATTGCAAATCTTCCTATGGCAGATATAGGTGTGTATTATGAATATTTAAAACCCAAACATTATCATAAATGCAAAACCACTCCAAGTCCAATGACAAGTTTACTCGAAAAGAGGAAGAGGGATACAAATAATGCAGAACAAAGGATCTTCCATCAAGCATAACACTTCCCCTTTGGGGGTCAGTATAACATTCACGAGGATTAAACATGCATTACAATAAGCTACTCCATTACATCATTATACATCTGTACTGACATATAGTGCTATTTGATGAATTGTAATGAAGTGGAATGATCCTGTTTTTCCAAACATGGGCCACACTCAAGTCCAGAGTGGGGTTCCATATGCCAAGAGCCCGCATGGATCAGCTTCCAGGGCCAGGGAACAAAGTCCAGCATGGGTTTCATTACCAACAGTGACAACATGACATGCTAGAAAAGTTTAAATCAAGTTTTTTCAAAATGCCTGTAGACTCATTAGTCATCTCAAAATGTTCTTGCTATCTGACTGCTAGAGGTACACCGATAGAGATTTTTGGGACTCTACCAATAGCTATACCAATAGCTGATATTTAAGAAGGCATATTGGCCGATACTGATACAGCTGCCTCCAGCTGGTAAGTCCAGTGCAGTGGAAGGGGAGCGAGGAGGGAAGGGGCCTTGGGGGGTACAAATCAATGCCCCCCACAGTGACGAAGGGGGCAGGGGCAGGCACTGCCCGTTGGGGCAGGGAGTGACTCCTGCCACTGAGCACACCCTGGGAGAGCGGGGGACCTGTGCAGTGGAGCCAGGGCTCTTCTTGGCAGGGGTGAGCTTGAAGCGGGTGTCGGCGGCTCCAGGAAGATGCTATATGCACCCTAAATTTCACCGCCACTCCATTCCCAACACCACTGCCAGTCGCCTGACACAGCCTCAGCTCTTCCTAGTGCATGGGTGGAGGCAGGGCATTGAGTCAAGGCTGCACCGAGTGGCTGGCAGCAGCTGCAAAATTTGGGGTGGATGCAGTATCTTCCCAGCACCTGCTCTGAGCCCAGCCCCTGCTGAGAAAAGCCCCAATGCAGCCCTGACTGCAGCCTTTCTTGTCCCATCCCACACAGATCTGCCTCCCCCTGCCCTCCTGGGGTCCAAGCAGCAGCAGGAGCCACACCACAAACAAGCCACAGGTCTGTCCTGTGCCCTGTCCCACCCCAGCTGGGCAGCACCTGCCCCTGCCCCCTCCTTCACCACAAGAGGCGCTGATCTTCCCCCCACCCCATGCCCCTAACCTCCCGTCTTCCCCTTCTACCATGCCAGACTTATCAGATGGAGGCAGTTTTCCATGGTGCTAGCTGTGCGCCTTGCTGCCTGAATACTGCACTGTGGCTGCACGCAGCATGGGCATTTATCAGCCAAATTATCGGCCCCATTGGGCTGATATCCAACACAGCCAGTTTTTTCTATATCAATACCGATCCAATGCTTTTACTACAAAACTAAAAGTGCAATGTCAACCATTTAATCCTATGGATAGAATAATTAGTTCCATCCAAAGTTTTGGAGAGAGACCCAGTAATAAAATTATCTAAGACAATAAGTTAGAATACTAACATGCTAACTTAATCAATAAACAATTCAATTTAATAAATGTGCTGTACCCAGTTTAATTGCCACCCACTTTAGTTTCAAAATAACTTAGTTCTGGGAATTAATATACACTGAGGTAATGTCCTATTTAAGATATTAGCATAGTGCCATTTGTTCACATAATGCTTTGCAAATAATAAGCAGAGTCTCTGTCCCAGAAATAAAATAATCTAACGACCAAACCTGAAAAAAATCCCTCACTTAGGTCCAGTTTTCCTCCTCTGAACGCCTTTTCTACACACAAACTCGCACTAATTTAGTTACAACAGTGCACCCTATGTGGCCACACTTATACCAATTTAGACATGGTTTATATCATATTTAATTCAGTGCAACTGTGTTTGTAGACATGACTGTAATAAGGCTTCACAGGATCATACTTTTAGTTATACATTAGTTCACTGGCACTGTAAAAGCCTTTGGCACTTAATACCACCTTTTCTAACCAGTCTGTCTTCTGTACAGACTCTCCTCATCATCGGTGTCAGCCTCCTGGTTAGGGCGATCAGTTACGTATGGAACAGTCATTATCAATAACACCAGTAGAGCTCTTACATTTGGCTTCTTGCACGGGAGTAGAGGAAGCCTAGATTTTCCAATGCTCTGTATCTTACATACACCAATATAATACATATGTTAAAAAAAGTTACCAAATTTCCCCAGTAGAATTTAATACTCCTTTTGCACATGTAAATGACCACCCAAGGGACATGAGAGTAGAGAATCAAGCCTCGAAGCTTGCCCTTTCTGCATAAAGTCAACAAGAGATAATTTACAATGTCACCACTCTGAATGATGAAGTTGCTAAGCACCAGATTTGAGCAATACTTGAATATGGCTACAAAAATCATATTGTAATATTTTAACTTCAAGAATAATATTAAAAAAAATTAACAACCTTTTCAGTAGAAAGGATTTCACTCTTCATTCTTCTTACAAAACTATTCTGCCTTCTTACATTGTTTCCCCAGGGAATGCTTGCTTTGGGTCTGTCTTAGTATATATCTTTAATGACTTGAAGGACAGAATTGAGCACTTGCTTTAATAAATCTGTGGATGACGAGCTGGCAGGAATAGCAGACATTTTGGAAGACAGGATCGGGATTCAAAATGACCTTGACAAACTGGAAAAAAATGGTCTGAAATTGATACCTATATGTAAAGCACTGCTTCATTTTAATCATGGATTTTGGATGTTTTATCAGAAAAATTGCAATTTTTTATGAGAGAAAACCAGGATCCCTGGATATCAGGAAGAACTTTCTATGATGGTGGTTAAGGACTGAAACAGACTACAATTTAAGATGGAGAATCTCTGTCCTTGTTTAATCAGCCCCTGGCACAGATCTTTAAAAACTCCTGGCGTTCTGGTGTAGTGCCCGAAGACTGGAAGAAGGCCAAAGTGGTGCCTATCTTCAAGAAAGGGACGAAAGTGGATCTGGCTAAATATAGGCCCATTAGCCTGACTTCTATCCTGGGGAAGATCTTAAAAAAGTTTATTAACGAGGCCATCTTTAATGGACTGACTGACGCCAACATCCTGAGGGATAGCCAGCACGGGTTTGTTGCGGGTAGGTCTTGTTTGACCAATCTCATTTCCTTCTACGACCAAGTGACATATCACCTGGACAAAGGAGATGAGATTGATGTCATATATCTTGATTTCAAAAAAGCCTTCGATCTGGTATCCCATGATCACCTCTTGGCGAAACTAGCCAACTGTGGCCTTGGGTCCACCACGATCCGCTGGCTGGGAGACTGGCTCCGTGGTCGGACCCAGAGGGTTGTAATTGATGGCAGTCACTCATTATGGTGTCCTGTGACCAGTGGGGTCCCTCAAGGCTCTGACCCTGGACCCATATTGTTCAACATCTTCATTAATGATGTGGACATTGGAGTCAGGAGTGGACTGGCCAAGTTCGCTGATGACACCAAACCTGGCAAAGCATCCACGCCAGGTGAAAGAAAGGTGATCCAGGGTGACCTGGACAGGCTCAGCAAATGGGCGGACGAGAACCTGATGGTGTTTAACACCGAGAAATGCAAGGTTCTCCATCTTGGGAAGAAAAACCTGCAGCATCCTTATAGGCTCAGCAGTGCTATGCTGGCTAGCACTACAGAAGAAAGAGACTTGGGGGTCATCACTGACCACAAGATGAACGTGAGCCTGCAATGCGATGCTGCGGCTAGTAAAGCGACCAAAAGGCTGGCTTGCATCCATAGATGCTTCTCAATCAAATCCCGGGACGTCATTCTCCCCTTGTACTCGGC
>NW_017728906.1:184149930-184169062 GCF_001723895.1 Crocodylus porosus | reverse complement strand
ACCATTTCAGGCTGGACATAAGGAAGAATTTCTTTACTGTCCGAGCCCCCAAGGTCTGAAACAGCCTGCCATCGGAGGTGGTTCAAGCACCTACACTGAACACCTTCAAGAGCAATTGGATGCTTATTTTGCTGGGATCCTTTGAGTCCAGCTGACTTCCTGCCTTTTGGGCGAGGGGCTGGACTCGATGATCTTCCGCGGTCCCTTCCAGCCCTAATGTCTATGAAATCTATGAAATCTTTACTTAATTCCATATATTTGTCTGAGATAGTTTATTCAGGAATGTTTCTGCCAGAGAGTTGGACTAGATGATAGGAAAGCAGGGCTGGAAGGGAACTCACAAGGCCATCTAGTCCAGCCCCCTACTCAAGCAAAGATCAACCCTCACTAAACCGTGCAAGCCAAGCATCTGTCTGATTTGCTTTTGAAAGTTTCCAAGGATGGAGATTCCACAAATTCTCTAGGTAGTTGATCATTGACCACGTTAAATTAGAAAGTTCCTCCTAATCTCCGGCCTAAATTTTCCCTGTCACAGCTTGAAGTTGCTGCTCCTAGTCCTGTCCCTTACAGCCACAAAGAAAAGCTCATCTCCATTTTCTTCATAAAAGTCACTCTTCATGTATCTGAAGACTGTTATCAATCCCCCGCCCTCCACTAGGGCTAAGCTGCCCTAGTTCTTTCTTGCCTCCCAAGGCCCCTAATTGTTTTTGTTGCCTTGAGCTGGACTCTTTCCAAATTGTCCATGCCTTTCTTGAAATGTGGGGCAAAGACAGTCTTGTGGATAATACATAGTTCAGGAAGGAGAAGGCCTGAGCTTTGCCACAGACTTCCTGTGTGACCTTGGGCAGATCATCTAACCTTTATGTCATAGTTTCTATATCCTATCTTCTGTCTTTCTCCTCCCAAAATTAGACCACCATATCAGTGCTTTGATGGGGCAGAACCACGGGACCATTCAAAATCTGCCATCAGCCCAGAATATGTAAGACCATCTATTAAGGGGCATTTTTACAGGATGCGCAAAATACTAGTGGTAAATGTGCTGCACTGTGTGCGTGGACTCCTGGGTGGAATACAAGGAGGACACTTTGACCTTCAAAGCCATGAGTGGAGCTAGGAATTTGGCACCCTGACCAGGGTGGAAGTGCTGACCACCAGAGAGAATACTTCCCATTCTACTGCCATGGCACAGACTTCCTGGGGGCCACCAATCTGGTGTACCCTCTACATTGGCAGCTGGGGCTGGTACCACACCTGCTCACCTCTAGTTAAGCTACTGCCTAGGTTACTGGACAGGCAGCTTCATCCTGCTGGTACTGTAGTTACAAATGAGTCGAAGTACTCCATCTGGAGACCCCTCTACCAGGACAGAGTGTGCTGATGGCATGCAATGCCCTTTCCTTCACAGTCCAAAATCTTAAATTCTTAACCTTCGAGATGCACTGCACAAACACTCTATATTTGCAAATATGTGGGGAGATGGAGAAATAAGGTGATGAAGGAAGAATTTGCTGATTGTGGAACATGAGTGATGTGGCTCGGGAATCTTTCTTAACTGAACGATTCAGTACAAGTGGTTTGGAAAACTTGCTGAGGGGTGATTGTATGTTTGGGAATTCTGATGGTCAGATCTAGGCAGAGATATATGAATTACTAAGCCAATTACTATCAGCTGAAGAGATGTGTGCCTATTCTTACCCCATGGTAGATGAAAGCCAACCCACAGCCTCTTAGCCCTCAGTGAAAGATAGCTAAAATATCATAGTTTAGGTACATCTACCACATGATAAAAGCCTGCATGGAAGTTATTGTTGTGAAGTTGCTGATGCACCACGAGCCCTTGTACCTAGAGATAACTGATTTATCTACTTGTATACTTAAATTGCTGATCCTTCACAATGGACCTCAGCCTCCCAACTATCCCCTAAAAACTAGGCTGACCCTACACTGCAGTCCTAGAGCTCTACATACTTCCCAGTCTATTGCCATTGAGTGGGAACAGAGATATCTCAGGTCAAACAATTTTTTGGAAAAATTCCCTGAGATGTTTTGCTTGTTCCTTTTTGTTCATTCAATTCCAATATGTCACCCTAAACACAAGAAGTTTCAGGATACAGAAAACATTGCTATATAAAATTTTACTCTTCATCCTGGTCATTATATTTCACAATTGGCTAGCTATTTTAATTAATTTCTAATAATTAGTTTCAAATAAACTAATTTGTCCAGAGGATATAATCAGCAATGTTCCCTTTTAGTATCTGCCTTCATTATTAAGTTCTGAGCTACGTAGAGCAGTTATATGCAAGTAATAAGGGAATCAGAACAGGACCCAAACACAAGGGCTCAGCTGCAGAGTGGGTGCTCACTGCTGTTCTTATTATTAGACTGCCATTGTTCTAACCTCCTCCTCCTCCCACTGCAATAGCTCTGATGAGGAAACTGGCTAGCTGGTTTCCAAGTTTAGTAACATACAATCCCTGCTACAGAGTTCACAACTGATGAAAAGAAGCAGCATACAAGAGAAGCGATATAATCATACGTTAAACAAACCTAATCCCATTATCCCCTAGTTGTATTAGCTTCTGGCCCAGTCTTCATTAGTTCACACACTTGTAGAAGGCATTTGAAGGAGAAGAGGCTAATTCTGCATAGATATATAAGGGAAAAAGTAAAAATGTTGGTTTTGGAAGCAGCAGACAATTTGGCAGCACAGGGATTAAAGAGCAGCACTGTAACAAAGGAGAAGAACAGCTAAGGCGGCAAAGAAGCTGTAGGAAATCACACTGTAAAGGATATGGAAAGGTGAGGACAGGCTCTAGCTTGATGCAGCCCAATCAGTTGTTTAAGCAGGAGTGAGTGCTCACCCCAGTATGAGGACTCCTGCTGCAGCAGGCAGTTTTGATCTTTGTACTGAAATAACCTGAACTTTTGATATTTCTCCACAGAAAAGGAGACAGCCTAAGAGATTTTCAGAATGATTTTACTTCCAAACAGGAAGAGGGTCAGGGGAGCATACAGTGGTGCAGTTGCACCCCCTTTGATTCATGGCCCATCCAAGGCTTAAAACAAACTGCCTGGTAGTGGCAGCAGCATTTCTATTCAGGCAGCAGTGCGGGAGTCAACTGAGTCATGGCTCATTATAATCCACCAGATTCCTTTTAAATTCTTCATTCCACAGATGTTAATAACCCTCTCTTCTTCAGTAGTCTTTGTGTTCCACTAATCAAGCCATTCTTTCTTCTGCAGTTCTCCTGTGTGTTAGCTGCTCCTGGTAAGGTAGCTCCTATTTCACAGCCCTGAAGACTGTTTTTAACTGTAGCTAAATCATTAACTCCAGTTTGGAAACATTAGCCTAGGTGTGAAAATAACTTTCAGCAAAACATTGGATGAACTCTTAAAATGCTCAAGAAAGCTTGATTTTCTTTTATGAGTCTGAACAAGAGATGTACATTTACCTTTTAATAACTACAGGACTAAAGAAACAACATCTTTTGATTATTTGTGCATATCTTGCTTTGGTTTTTAACACACACTCTGTGATATAGCAAGTTAATGCATGTTCTAAAAGTTACATTTGTTTTTGCTTCAATCTTAAACTGAAAACTATAGCCCTAGGTCCCTAGCATATTAGTAAAACTTCTAGTTTCTTTTTACCAGGAGAAAAACATGCATTATATAATATGTAATGATGTACCATACCATCCCTTTTGGTGTACCCTTTCAAAATCCTATATATGCCCACACTTCCAAGAGTTGTCTCGCATCCCAAGTATACAACATGAACTTTCCTGGCAGGTTACATGATCCTGGAAAACAGTAAGGGCAGCACTTTTTACAAGTTGTGCATAAAACTCTGTGACAACATTTCAGGGGTGTACTTGGTAGCCATGTTGGTCTGAGACAAGAAGACATACAAAAAACTAGAACTCTTGGTTCCAAAATGGTACCAATGAGGCTACCTAGTACACCCCTGAAACATGGAAGATGTCAAATTTTAGCTGATTTTAGATTTTAAACTTCACTGCAGAACAGCAAGGAAGATTTTTTAGCTCCCTCCCTGCCATCTGATACCTCCAGGGAAGGAATTTTACCTGATCTACACATCAAAAAGCTACTCAGCACAGTTCACAAAGACAACCTCATGGGCCCAGAGAGACAGTCCATCTTCAGCTCCCTCTGTGCAAAAATGAAGTGCATTTCCTACCTATGGGGACTTTTTACCATCTTGTACCATCTATACTTTTCCCAGAGCCTGATAAAGGGACTTTGATCCTGAAAGCTTGCAGAAAAGGACAATTTTCTTGCGATTTTCCAGTTGCTCTAATAAAAGGTATCAGTTTGGAAACAAGAGTTCTAGTTTTTTGTATGCGACTACATCTGACACACTAGAATAAATTGTAATACTATTTAGTCATAAATCGTAACACTGAGGGAATGTGCAAGGCAGGTCAACCATCGCAATCTGTGATTACTAAGAAATATCATTTCCTAACTTGCATCTTAGAGGGTCCCACCTCCTAACCAACAGAACAGGAAGATGTAGGTCTTATAGAACGAGAGCCTCAACCAATCTGGCTGAGCTAGGGACTGGGTTAATGTTATTCAAAGAAATTATCCAAAACTACTTTTTTTCTCTGTGACATTTGTTCAAGCTCTGAAGGTCAAGAATGAGACATCTTCAGTTCTCTTAGAAATATAAGGGATTAGCAAGAAATGTCAAACGCAAGTGCCTAGTTATTCTCTTAAATTCTTACTTAGACACTAACTATAAGTGTGACCTGTTTCTCAGAGGTGGTAAACACTGACAATTATGAGCAGAGGCTGCAAGGCTTGCAGATGCACAGAACTTCTGAAAAATCAGACTAGTCTTATTTTGGATTCCTGAATAAAGCCACTTGGAAACTAATTGGTGGTACTCAAGTATGCAAATCTCAACAAGTCTCATTCCTAAGAGGAAAACAAGTAAAACTACTTCATTTAATACTACGCTGATTCTCCAGCAACTTGCCTATGAATATTCCTTTCCTCTTGCTAAGACAAGCAGCTGGATTTTGCTTGCAAAGGTTTGAGATGCTCAAACACTAACTGGCATAAGACACCTGCACCATTTTTGAGGTATCAAATTATGCATTTTGCTTGTATAGCCACTAAACTGATAGGGAAGGAGAGGTAATAAAATGTACCATTCTGCTGTTTCAGCTACAGAGATTAACAATGGGAATAGCATTGAAAAGTATCATTTCCATTTCCTCTCTTCCTGTTTCTCTAAAAGTTTCTCATTATGTGCACACTCTTAAAAATTAACTAGGGGGGAGACTGCAAATTAATGCTAACTAGTTGCAAGCGTGATTTAATTTGGAAGTTCCAGATGCTTGAGTACCCATATGTAATTAGTCTGAATTTATAATATGGCCATGCTCAGCCACCCCTTTAGTACCTGACTGTGCCTAAAGTTAGGTTGTGCACAGAGTTAGTTAGTTAGCACTTACTGCTTGTTTTCAAAACCCAAAATAACAACACTTTTCCTTCAATGGTCTTCCACACTCCTGTTTCTCACTAAGAGAAAGCAAAAGCAAAGGCATACTGGTGAAACTTTAGGTCATACCAAAACAAATGAAGACAAAATAGCACCCATTACTTAGCAATAACACTCCTGCTCCATCCAACCAGTTCTAGCCCTAAGAGAGGAATTCCAGCCTGCTATTAAACTAAGATTCCCATGTAGCCTCTTACTAAGGACCCAAACCATTGAAGTTAAAGCTGCATCCCTCACTCACCCAACCATGCCGATTACTATTCAGTAGCCCATTAAACGGCACTAAGGGCCTATTTCAGAGGAACATTTTTCCAGGTGGTTTAGTACTTTGCTAAGTCAGGATCCAGCTTTGGGGTCAGAAGTACTGCACAAGAATGCAATTATTTTCTGCAGCCTCAATTAAAGTATTCACTAGATGCAGTTAATTTGTATAACACTAGTGTCCACAGGCCTCAACCAAAGACTGAGACCCATTGTGGTAGGCACTGTACAGAAGTGACAGTCCCTACTCTGAAAAGCTTAAGCAGTCTAACTTGGTAAGGTAGATGAGGGAAGCTGAATCCCCACTGATCAACAACTCAGGCCTAATTCTCCACTGCAAAACAGACAAGGAAAAACATCATATTATTTACAAAAGAGAATACATATTGATAGCAACAAAATCCGTCAGACAGAACACGCACTCCTAAGCTTAAAGACATGCAGCACACCGCACATATACTTATACTGCATGTACAACTGACTGTATTTAAGAGCTAGGCAGACCTCATGTTTTTTGTAAACATTTTAGAGACCTGCTTTAACCTCTGCTTGACTTGTTACAAACCTCAAAAAATAAAGCCATACACAAACACTCTTTTGAAATAAGAAAAAGCCAATTGCCAGGCTCTCTCTGGCACTCAGAGGAGCAGACTGTTATATAATCTTAGCAATGTACCCTTCCATTCAAAAAGGCTGGCAAAGTCAGCGATAAACTTCATCTTTAAAAAGAACCCGTTTAAACAAATAAATTATTGTGCGTTTGACAGACTTTAAATAGCCCCCGCACAACTTGCCTGAATGAAAGATTTGCTTCTGTTGCCAAGCAAACCAGGGTTTCAATCTGACTTGAGTGTTCCAAGGAAAGAAAATGTCATTTTTAAAAATTTGATGCTTTTAAGTAGCATCCTGAGCTGACTTATATAGTACATGTTTCCCCATGAGCAATAAAGAGAGTGCCCTATATTTTGACCGTGGACATGCTTTTCTAGGAATGCAAATCTTGCTCAACCGTTACACAATGGACTACAGTGTGACAAGCACTGTTCCTGCTCTATTAGTCATTCTTTTATTATTTTTTTAAACAATAATTCACAAAAGGCCTACAGTGTGTGTTAAGCACTTGCCAAACAAAAGGCTGATTATCCGAAATATTTGCAAGGTTCCAAGAATAGAAAGCCAACCCCCAAAGACAAACTCAAATGCAGGACATAAGTAATAACAACAAGCAGCCCACAGTATCAAGCTTTCATGAGTCAAACAACCCAGAAGGTAGAAATGAAAAGAATACAGCTACCAAAGGTCCCAAAAATGACATTTAGAGCACCATGTAGAAAATGACGAAGTAATCTGCATTCATGAGAGAAACAAAAGGGGAATTAGCTTTGTACCAAGATCCAGAGTGGCATGGACTGTCACTCAGCTAGAAAGGATAAGCTAGAGAATATTATTTTGATAGAGATTTTTGATTGGTGCTGGAAATATACATTTTACCTTTGCTTCACCAGCTGAAATCCAGCCCAAGTCAACAGTGACCAAAGTTGGTTATTACCTGAAAGCAGAACAATAATTCATATGAAGTAACTTTCCTAGTGAATAGGTGTTGCACGGCAACCCCCCCCCCCCAAAAAACAGCACTACCTCTGGCAATTTCATTTTCAGTATTAGCAGTGATGCCAGTGACTGATGGGCCTGGTAAATGGAGTACCTTCATCCAACAGGGCAAGGTGAGAAAAAGGATGGTCAGGTGATTAGTGCCTGGCCAACACTTTGGAATAGATTCAATTCCCCATCTGCCAAAGAGTTTCTTGTGTGATTTCAGGTCCAGATTTTTAAAGAAATTTAGGAGTTGCTCCCAACCCTTAAGTTGGACAGCCCTTATGTAAGAAATGGACACCACCCTCCACGATTTTGAATGGAAGTGATGAGAGCTGCAGAGCTTTGTCAAAAACAGACTTTCACAAGTTCAGAGAACTGGCAAGCAGGATCACATAGGAGGCAAATCTAAAGAGTCCAGAAGAGTTGGTTATTTCTTAACGAAGCAATATTAAGGGCAATAGAGCATACTATCCTGATGCAAATGGCAGACAGACAGTAGCCCAAGAACTTAGCTTGGTTAAATAGCGAGAGCTTCAGTGATGTGAAACTTGAAAAGAAGTTTTAGAAAAAGGGGAAATTTGATCATATTATTAAAGATGAAAACAGGTGTATAGTACAAGCATACTATAAATGTCAGGAAAACCAATGAAAACTAAGATGCAACTAGCAGGGGCATAAAAGCCAACAAGACTATTCTGTAAATACATCTGAAGTAAGAGGAAGACCAAGTAAAGAGTACCTCCTTTGCTGAATGGAGAGGAAAAGCTAATAACAGATAAAGTAGAGAGGAAGTGCTTAATCCTTTCTAACTACAGACTTCACAAGAGACCAACCATCTGATAACAGCACAATTAACAGCCAGGACAGGGACAATACTTATCTTAGAGTAGAGAAAGAACACATTAGAGATTATTTAGGAATCCGTACAATTCAAGGTGCACCGATACATCAGTCCGATATCGGCTTGGTACCAATATAAAGAAAATTTAATACATTGGAAATCGGTCATATCTGAACAATAATTTGGCTGATAAATGGCCCATGCATGTGCACAGCTGCAGCACAGCACAGGCGGTGAGGAGCAAAACTACAGCAGTGTGGAGAGCTGCTTCCAGCTAGTAAGTCTGGTGTGGTGGGAGGGGGGAGATCAAGGCCCCTGTGGGGAGAGAGGCATGGGGCTGGGGCTGGGTGTGGGACGGAGCCACAGCTCATCTCGGGAACACGGGGGGGCGGGGGAAGGGACAGGAGTGGCTCCCACCACCACGCGCTGCTCTCTGGGAGTCACTGGTCCAGCAGCTTGACTGGCACTCACCTGATTGTCTGGCGGCTCCCACCACTGCTCCCACCGCTCATCCAGGAGCTCATTTGGGAGGGCAGGGGAGGGCACGTGCCCCTGGATCTGCGCAGGGCGGGCTGCGGCTGTGCCAAGCTCTTCCTGGCAGGGTGGGGCTGCACTGGGAGGGGTCAATGGAGCAGCTGCAGCACAGATTTGCCATAGCCCCCTCCTAGCACAGCCCCACCCCACAGGGAAAAGCTTGGCGCAGCCCCAGCCCCAACCCCTACCCCACGCCTCCCTCCCTGCAGAGGCCTTGATCTGCTCCACCATGTCCCTTCCCCTCCCCCACCCACCACACCAGACTTATCAGCTGGAGGCAGCTCTCCATGCTGCCAGGCTGGTATTGGAAATTGAACTGGTATCGTCTGATATGTTTCCTTAAAAATCAGCTATTGGTATCAGCCGCAAAAAAATTCTATCAGTGCACCCCTATATACAATCCTAGTTTACCATAAGGCCTTACTGATTTGAAATGTATGAGTCTTTGTAGAGTTCACAAATAATTTATTGAAATAATTGCAGAGCCATTGGCTATTATTTTTTTTAGAGTTCTTGGAAGTCAGCTGAGGTCACAGAAGACTGGAAGAGGACAAGTATAGCGCCCATCTTAAAAAAAAAAGGGAGGGGGAACAAAAAGGATCCAGGGAATACTTCTGTAGCTGGAAAGATACTAAAACATAACAATCTGTAAGCTACAGGATAATAAGGGATAAATAACAGCCAACAAGGACTTCTTAAGAGCAAGTCATGTTTAACTTGATTTCTTTCTATGACAAGATGATGGTCTTTGCAGATGGAAATGAACAATAGATGTGATATAGCTCAGTTTTATTAAGGTTTTTGTCATTACCTCTTCAGACAGGTTCATAATAAAGATGATGAAAAGCAGTCCAGAAGGAACTATTATAAACATGGGAACAGAGGTAGTTGAATAATAATACTCAAAGAGAACTCATCAGTAGCTCAATGTCAACATCAAACTGAAAGGAAGTCTCAAGTGCAGCGTAACCAGGGATCCATGCTGGGTCCAGTACTGTTCAAAACTTTCAGTAATGAGTTGGAAAAAGGAGCTGAGTGCACTGAGTAAATTTCTGAAGGACACAAAGCAGGGCAGGGAAGCAGAATCTTCAGATGACAGGAGTAAGATCCAAAATGATACAGTTCGACAGTTCAGAGGGGGCCACCACGAGAAGCATACCTTCTGGGAAACAGCTGTCCAGATGGCAAAGTGGGGGCATCAGAAGACTTGACAGCGGTGCTGCCCGAAGGCCAGCTGTGCAGCCAAGGCCCACTCGCAGCTGGCCTAGAGGTACAAGAGGCTCTGCTGCAATGCCCATACAACAGCCCAGGTGGCCGTGCGGTCCCAGTTCAGGTCTGGCAAGTGTGCAGACATGCGGCCACAGGTCCAAGGGGGTGGATGCTGTCACAGGTGGCAGCAGGTCACAGACAGGCAGCAGCTCCCCCTGCCAGACTGCTGCTGTGGGTAGAGGGTGCAGGGGCCACTCTAGGTTAGGGCTGCTTCAGCAGTTCAGCTGGCACAAGGGGCTGGTGTCCTCAGATACCAACTGGCTGGGCCTCAGAAGCTCCTGAGTGCAAGCAGCCCTGAGCTGCTAGCCAGGACAGGTTTTTAAACTGCTGCAGCCAGCATAGGTGCTGGCCCCAGGCTCTAGCTGGCCCTAGCTGAAGATCCAGGAGGAGCTGAGCAGGGTCAGTTTGCCCCAAGTGGCACAATTTACCCCACACCAAAGTGCACATTCAGGCATATATGCTGAGGTACAAATCTTTGGCACATGTTTGCACCACTGCTATTTCAGCTGCTACAAGTGCACGTGCCTGCATGTGTAGACACATCTGTGGGGTCTGATCCAGCCCACAGACTGGCTCTATGACATTCAGCAGGTCCATGGTGCAAAATGGTAAAGCACCACTGGCACAGTGAGAGCACGCTCATCTGTGTGCCCAAGCCTGTCATCTGCAGAAGCAGTACTGTTAGTAGTCAGGATACTCTGGGTTTCAGAATAAAGAGAAATGGGTTATATCCCCAGCTCTTATATAGATTCAATGCATTGACCTTAGATGAATAACCGTTTTCTCAGTTCACAAAAATGGATTTGGTAACATTTATCCTTCTTTATAAAAAAATTTGTCACGTATAAATGAGGACCATTATGTAAATCCTAATATGACAATTCAAGAAAAACTTCTCCCTATTTAGCAGCTTCATTCAAATGTCAAACAACATTTTCCATTTGTTTTTAAAATATTTATTCACAATAAAAACACCAGGTAAAACTGAACAGGATTTTTATACAATCTTAGAAACCTTCCTCTGGAATTAGAGCACTGATTTTGGAGACAGTGTGCACAAAAGGGAAAAAAAAAATCAAAGATATTGAAACAAACAGTTCATCTTGAACACTTTTTTTGTTTCAAAATAATGCACTTATTTATTCAATTAATCAAGAAAAGTAAAAAATATTTTGTTGATAGGAAATTAAAGCAAGCTGGGCCCAATGAGGATGAATAAATACATAATAATAATAATGATGATGATGATGTTATTAGGTAGTGTCTTGGCTTTCCAATCAAGGATCAGAACTTTATCATGCAGGATGTACTAATTAGCCTAAAATAGACATACTTATTAAAACAGATTGTATTCTGCCCCCCTACTGCTGTAGTCTTTATTTCTAATATTTACGTAAAAATCGTGCATACCATTAACTATTCTGTTTCCTTCTCATTAAAAAGATACAAGTAAGAACACTCGCAACTGACTAATCAGTCATAAGATTTTTGTAAGTGGTATCCTTTTACTGAACCAACTGCATGGTTGGGGTACATTTAGACAAATGTTCTAACGTAGCACAACCTTCAAGTCTTCAGTTTTCAACCTGAAGAAAAATGCATTGCATTTAAAACCATGCAGTTGGTCCAATAAAAGATATCACCCACAAAAAAAATCCTTGTGTCTCATATTTCCTGGACCATCACAGCTACATCACTTGACCACCAGCACCTAATTTAAAACTGTCCATCTTCTGGGTGGCAGGGGCCATAAACCCCAGGCTGCATGCACTGTGGGCCACACACTGGCCATGTTTACATGAGATGCTGACTGTGCAGTTGTTATTTCACAGTCATTTTGTACTTGCATACACAAGTACTAAATGCCTACACAGTAACCGGTGTTACTGTGCAGTAGCGTCCCCAAACAGCTTTTTGGTGACGCTGACTGCACAGTAGCTGGTTGCTACTGCGCAGTAGTGTCGCATCATGCTTCGTGCCACGTGATACTACTGCGCAGTAGTAATGAGCTACTGCACAGTCATCATCTTGTGTAGAGGCAGTCACCGTGGAGCAACTCTCCCAGGATCCTGCCACACAAGCAACCCACTCCCTGTCACCATTCGCACAGTACAGGCAGCCTGGTTCCTCTTCTGTCTACACACATAGCCCAGCTTCTCTCGCAACCACACATATGCAAACCTGGCTCCTCTCCTTCAATGACAAATGGAGCATGGGCAGCATTGAGCCATTCCCAGGTTCCTTCCCTTCATGCTGGCCCACCCTATCCCAAGGAAACAGGGGCAGAAGCAGAAGCCAGAAGAGGGGAAGGGGGGGGCAGAAACATCAGCTACCATAACAGGAGCAATGGGAGCAGCAGTGGCTGGGCAGAAGTTTCAAGACTGCACATGGCCTATGGGCTACCAACTGGACAGTCCTGACTTAATCAGTCATAGTGATTCCAGACAATGATTAATGAAGACAGAAAAAATATATATATTTGAATGGAATATACATAAATACATCCTAGTTTGAGAAACATATATCATCTAACAGAAATGTTATCATGGGAAAACAAAGAAATCTCTCACAGTCAGACAAGGAGAGGCAGCATGTAATAGACTAAACATAGAGTACGGATAGGGATGCTTATATTCAAATTTCTGTCCTGGCTTACAGGCAGGACACCCAACCTCAAATGACATCTCTGCAGAAACAGACAATCTGACTTCTATTATCACCAGGCCATCAGGCCCTGTGATGGACCAATATGCCACCTGTGCCTCCTCATCAACACAGACCATATCATCACTGGACCAAACTGAATGACCAAAATGAAGTTCAAGTAGGAAACTGCTTCAGGTTTTTTGATCTACTTCAGTAGAAAGCTGCTGAAGAAAATCTTAGAGACAGAAAAGAACTAGACATCCCTTCCCTTGTCCTTCAAATAAGCAAGAACACTGGGGCTGGAGCGGTGCGGGCACTAAGGTGCACAGCGGACATCCCAGAAGTTGCAAGTTCGAGGCTGTAGCAGCAGCAGCACTTAGTGTGGTCTGTCAGATGCCAATGAATTTGCAAATTTGGCTAAATATCTTGTCACAAAGGAAAGGACTGGACCAAACAACACAGGTTGTAACATCCAGGGTTCACTAACTTGCACCTCTACCAATGCCATATATACCATCAGTTTACGATACCTCTCTGCTGTCTACAATGGACAGACAGGGTTATCCCTATGTGAAAAAATGAATGAACACTGGTTTGACATCAATTCCAGAAAGACAAAAGCCTGTGGCAGAAACATTTAACCTCCCTGGACATCCCATCGTCTATCTCAGAGTAGCTGTTCTTAAATGACAAAACTTTTTGAAAAAACAACTTGAATGTG
This sequence comes from Crocodylus porosus, assembly GCF_001723895.1. NCBI lineage: Eukaryota > Metazoa > Chordata > Crocodylia > Crocodylidae > Crocodylus > Crocodylus porosus. The sequence continues at coordinate 184,155,655 of NW_017728906.1, read as the reverse complement.
AAATTGCACAAGAAATCACCCATAGACTGGACTGGCTTAAGTATGGTCTCAGTGGACACTGGATTCTTATCCTATTACTTGAACTAGGTTTTAGAACCTCCATGGGTTAACCCTCAATGGGTTAACTGATTTTCAGCTCTTCAACCCACCTTTGCCCCTCTCAGCAGTGTCCCTCCTGCCTCCCTTCCTTATCTTTTAAGTTTAAATGGCTTTATTCCTTTCTATGAAGTACCCCTGCTCTCTGCCAATCCATTCATAGCACCCAATGAAGTAGGCTATAACTTGCAAAACCTCAAGCCTCGCCAAACAAGTTAAGTCTCCGAGGGCATTTATACACATACCTTTTCATCCTGTGACACAGTGGAAATCTGGTGGGATGGAACAGACTCAATTAATCAAGTCCTCTCTGCATGCAAGCTGACACGCAAGGCATTGCTTCGCATTGTGGTGGGTCGCTCCTGCACTGAGCCACCCACCTCACTGTGCCCAGCCAAGATACAAGCTTCAAGTGCCTCCCTTGGGGCACCTATGTATGACTGATCCCCTTCCTAGAGCACACTCACAAGCCTGGGGTAGCGCTGCCACCATCAGTCTTTGTCTTGGCCCTGTGCCACCCAGGAAACACAAGCCCAGTAGACTTTGGGATCTTGGAGTGCTTCTATTAGCCTGAAGCATAGAAAGTGGCCTCTCAGTCAACCAAGTAAAGGGAGCAAAAAGGTGTGTCCAAACCCTCCCAAGCATGTACCACAAGGCTGGCTAATGGATAGCTTTACTGGGTAGTGACAGCAGGCTTGGTGATAGGTACAAATCAGAGAAGTATCAAAAGAAAATCCCAGAGCAAACAGAAATGGCGGGGTAGCCTTTTCACAAGAGACTAAAACACTAGATTCTAAATTCCCTGCTACATTTCACGTACGTTGCTCACAACTCCATCCAGGGGATGATTGAGCCTGCTCTAGAGGCCGCATGGCTAGCTGGCTGTGTCCCCAAAACATGTCTTCCCCACTTCCAGGAAGAAGGGATCTTATATATCCCTGTTGTGACCTCATCACTAAGTCTCCACCAGAAACAGTCCCTTTGGTGGCAGACCCGTGCTTTCAAATGACATAAGGCTGGCCAGGTGAGAGAACTAGTCACATGACCCACAAGTGCAGGAAAATGAGACAAAGGGAGCAGGTCCCCCTCCCTTAGGAAAGTCTCCAGCCCAGGTCACAGCCCAGTGGTAAATGAAACAGACTGGGGGGAAGGGGCTGCCTGCTTACAGCAGCAAGGCAGACGAGGCCGGGGGGGTGGGGATTCCTCCACATGCATGCAGTTTTATAAGTGGCGCAATTTGCATTGGTGCGCAGAAAATAGCGGCAGTGCACTTTTGAACTAAAACACCTCCAATGTGTTTCAGTTCAAAATGCACTGCCACCATTTTCTCAGAGCTGACGTACATTTCACCGCTTATATAACTGCATGCACCGGGCACTTTTAAAGGCGCCCAGCACTGTGGTACAAGCAAGTGTATAAATGTCCCAAGGTGCCACCCTGCCCTGTCTTCTGCCTTACTTCAGACTAATGTAGCAGTTTCATAGTTTCTAGGGTGAGAAAGGACCTGAACAGGTCATCAAGTCCGACCCCCTGCCTGGCAGCAACAAGTGCTGGGATCACAATACCTAGCCAGATATCTATCCAACATGATTAACTACCTCTCTCTCTTCAAATCCCTGTTAGCTACTGTAATGTGATTTGTTTGTAAGTCTCTAGGGATAAAGCGTTTTTTAAAAACTATGCATTTGCATGTCTTCTAACCAATACAAACTACTCATTTGGAATGCCTACCTTTCAGAAGCAACTTCCAATGACTTCTTTGAATGTCAGATATCCACTCCCTGATATCCCAATGCTCAGCTCTCACACTTGGACCAGATTTTCAAAAAAAGAATCCAGCCACAACACAGGCTTTACATAAAAGTCAGATTTTTAAAAGTGCTCCACAGCTGACAGCTCCCCTGTAAAAATGGACTTTCAAAAGACATCAGAACTCAAGCCACAGGCCCCTTACTATGGAAGCCAACACTTGTTCAAATCTTGGCCCTGCAAGATACCCTAAAATAAAGGCAATTCCAAATTAACAGACATTTTTGAAAACATGACTCCTTGCCCCCTTTGTGTATGAATTTCAACACTGATGTGACAGTATTCTTACAAGACCACTCACCTAATAGTGACAGCTTTTATCCCCATAAGTAATAAAAACCATGCTTGTTGTATGCTCCCCAAGCACAGTGAAAAACAAAAATACTCAAGCCACTGAACTGATTATGGATTCGAATGCAGCAGATTCAAAACCACAATCTTTAACCTTAGATTATCATAAGCACATTCAAATATCCAACATTTGCCCCAAACAGAAAAGAATTCATTTAAAAAGAAAACTACCCTCTTTCCTAAAGTGTCACTGAATTTAGTTAATGCATAAAAGAAATAAAGCATCTTAAAAAATGTCCCATCTTTGGAAAGAGGAGAAAACAAATTAAAGCAAATCCCACTGCATCCTTTGTCCTGATTGCAGGTAATTTCATTAAGGAAAGGGTAATAAGGTCTTTTTTCTTCCCCCATCTAAGGCAAATTGGAACGACTCTAGAATCAGAACATGTTTATCACAGAACAGGTCCATCTTTTACACCAGAAGCTGCACCGACGTTGCTGTGGAAACTTGGCAGTGTTTGTCTCATACTAACATAGTTACCATGGAGTCGTAGCATGCTCACAAAGAGAGACATACAAGGGGATTCGGCTCCTTGAAAAACTGTTGTGACTGAATCTCATTTTTAGACATAAGGATACAGCTTAAGGAATATTAAGCTACATCCTGTTCTGAAGAGACATGTTGTTAAAGTGAAATCAGGAGGTTCTGCAATTGTTTCTGAAACAAGCAGCAAGACACCTTCTAAAAAAAAAAAAAAAAAAATGAACGGTCAGCCATGGTAACTCAACCTGCAGTTCAAAGACTAAAGCAAAGCTGTTTCTGTCCTCTAGGTCACCTCTAATAAGGTCCTGCTCCATCTGTGCAATCCTACTGGCTTCATATCAAGTGCTCAGTATCACCTGGGAAATCATTATTCTGTTCATAGGTCCCAGTCCAGCTCCCTTGGCTGTACAGGCCTCATGTGAGTATAAAAAAAAAGAGTGAAAATGTATTTTTCTCACTAATAATCTGTGGATACTACTGACAAATATGTGAAACTGTGGCATTTGTAGTACACAGACAATAAAATGACTAGATTATCCCTTCAAAAAAGTTATTTACAAACTCTGGGGATATAAATTAAAAAAAGACTAACCTTTCTGAGAAAAGATTGGAGGGAGTTTGTAAAGCAATAGGAAAAAAAATCATAAAGTGTAAAAGAAAAGAGAAAAAGATGAGAAAGCCCTGCCTCTCAACTGGATAATTACTGAGAGAGAAAACTGACTGGCAGAGGATGCTACAGATGCTCGGGGAAAAAAAAAATACATGAGAAAATCCCAATGATTCTTTTTGCTATTTTCATTGCTTTTTCTTCACATCAGCTGCTGAAGAAATGTAATGATAGTCAGTGCAGTTAAAGACATCCACTTGTCATTTCTAATAACTTAAAAGCACAACTAATAATGAAGGACAATGTTCCAAGTTTGTCATTTCATTTCTCTCTACATTCCCTAAATCACCCTCCAAACCAGCTTCTTGCTATTTGCCACCTCCTTTTTTCTTTATGCTTTTTTCAATGGCCACTTCTTCAATGGCCACTACCATCTCCTCATAGCTAAGAGGCTATCTTCTCTCCAACCCTTCTTCAAAACTGCAACGCTTGTGAGAAGCTTGACCAGAGTGACCTCAAACATTTCTGCCCCACCGCTAACTTGTACTAGTTCCAGCTACCTTCTTTTTTCTGTTGCCTAAAAAAACTCTTCTACAACTTAAGTTTTTTGGGGGCATGTATTACGTTTCCTCTTTCAGCCCCAGATGCACAGTAAGCACTGAATGAGCAATAGCAGCAGAGCAGCTCATCAGGAAGAGGGTCATGAAGGAGAAGCTAGAAGGTTATTGATCCTGCTGAGTGGTCTGAAAGAATATATTTGGTTCTTTCTTAGTTTTAAAAAATCAATTCACGTCTTTGTACAGCAGCTATAAATGAACCCACAAAGCACAAAAAAGTGCTAAGACAACAACAGAATCACCATTGGTAATCATCGGTCTCGAGAGACCATAGAGACTGCGCCTTTGGCGGTTTACTGGGTACCGCAGACTATAAATGGAGAATATAACAACAGAATATAAATGGAGAAAAAGAAACAGTTGTTAGTATAACTAAAGAAGTATAATAATGAGGGGGGATAATAATATAAAGGGGGGGAAATTATTATTTTGAAATTAAAACAGGCAATTTTGAAGCATAAACAGGACAAAATATCAACTGTTACTTTGAGGGTAATTATTGTAAATAATCTGTTGTTAAAAGCTATCAAACAAATAAACCATCGGTATCCATTTTTAGAGAAAGCAGCATGCTCTTGCTAGTGCTTAATGCAGGGCACCAGACTAGGTCGGGGGCCTGCACTCGAATCTAAGCTTCCTCTCTCACTGTGAAAACTCGGGTGAAATACTTCATGTCTCTGCCAATGTAACTCTGTACCGCCCTCCCCCCACCTTACTTATACTCAAGGGCCCAAAAGCAGTTATGCACCTGGGGCATTTTTACACGTGCACCAGGGGTGGGGAGAGAGACACTTTAATTAAAACGGCTCCAAGAGCCACCCTCATCCAAGCACCCACAGCATCTTGTGCATCAGAGTCCCTGCACTTCAAAATGGCCGCACAAGTGCTCAAACGAGCCTTAGCTAAAGTGCCCCCGCCACCACTTTGAACCACAGGGACACTGACACATGAGAAGTGGAAGCTGCTACAGTGCTAATTAGCATGCTCCAGCAGACTCAATTAATTGAGTCTGTTGAGGGGGCAATTAACTGAGTCTGCTCTGATGCTCTGTAATTACAGCACGTCAGAGCAGCCTCCCCACATCTATAGGCATTTCTGAAAATCGCACATACAGTGTTGTGACTGCAGCCGCTAAATCAGGGGCAGGCAAAATAGAGCCCATGGGCTGCATTTGGCCCCACCACGCGATTCCATCTGAACCCCAGGACCCCTCCATGAGCCCTGGCCCTTTCTGCCCACCCCCCTACCCTCCCAAGCCGGTGCCTCTATTCAGGAAGTGCGGCTCTTTTCGCCAACTAACCATGCCCCAAACCCAGCCTGGCCTGACCCGGCCCAGCCCTGAGCCAAGGGGCGCTAGATACAAAAAGGCTCTGTCTGGCTGAGGCTCATGCCCAGCCGCCCCGGGGCTGTCCCCAGCCTCCCTGCCTGCAAGCCTGGCAATGCCAGTGAGGGTCCCCCAGGCCGGACCCAGGGACTCTCGCTGGGGGGACGGGGGCTGTGAGAGCGGGGAGCCGTGATCTATGGGGCTGGCCCTACATACTGCCACGTGCAGCCACGGGCTTGGGCCACAGCAGCATGTTACAGGGCAGGGTGGGGCTGGCCCCAGACACTGCCGCCACCACCAGCAGCCAGGTACTGTGGTGAAGGCGTGGGGAGCTGAGCACTATGGAGCCAGGCAGGGCTGGTCCCACTTGTTGCCACCACATATGGATCCAGGGACTCACTCACTCTGGGGAAGCTGAGGACTGCCCCCCAACACCC
>NW_017728906.1:184121492-184149800 GCF_001723895.1 Crocodylus porosus | reverse complement strand
CCCCCCCACACAATATACAAGAACAAGACTGTACTTTGAGCTGTTATGTAATAGCCTCTAGATATTAAACTGATAAGAACAGATTGAATAGTAAATGTTTTCGATCTGAGCCTTCAAGAGGCCGAGAAGCGATCACAAGTGCACATAAAATCAGGGCAAAGTATTTTTTAAATAAAATTAAAATATGTTACAGCAGATGTTTGATTTTAGTATATGATGGGTTTTTTTCCAGTTTCAAGATGGCAACCCCCCCTAAAAAGAGTACTTCCAAGACAAGAGGAGGGACTTAAGTCAGGGGTTAGGGGCAGAACTTCCAGTCCAAAAATGGCAACCACAGGGCGGGGCACCTGTCAAGGGGCAGGGCTACCTGTGCAGCCTTTAACAGCTCATCAAAATTCATTAAGTGGCTCTCTAGCTAAAATAATTGCCTGTCCCTGCCCTAAAGCAACTCTGGTTTAAGAAAAATACAAGAACTAAAGAAATGGGTGAGGATTAACTGGATTTTTTCACACTTTCTAAAAATACGTCTCCTTGGAGATAGTTACCATATAGTAGTTAAAAAAAAGTTACATGGACTGAAAGGATCCACATAGACACAAGAGAAGATGAACATCCAAGAAACAGGACCTCAGACACTCAGATGTTTGGAAGGTTCCTCACCTGAAAGTGGGAGATGACCCCCAATCGTTTCAGACTGCTATTAAAGACAGCTGCTGGATTCATGGAAGATTACAGTTTCTCTCCATCACTGGTTCCTAAATTTTCCAAACTGACAAACTCCTTCTAGGCTGTTTTCACAGCTCCCTCTCAGGCTCCTCATTCTCCATAATGAATTTTCCGTACTCTACAAATTAATCACGAGACGACTCTGCAGTCCATGCTACCTTATCAACATACCCAAAAGAACTGCATATATAATATAGCTCAGTTTCAGTTGTGTAATAACTTATTTTTCCTGTATTAACATGACTGATTAATGAGACTGTCTTGAGTTGCTAATTGGTTGTAGGCACAGCAGATTTTCTCAGAGGCAAAAGTAGCTTGTTAAAATTCAGGCAGTCTAAATTTGTTTTTAAAATCTTATGAAATCCTGATTCATGCATGTAAAGAATCGTATGCAAATAGCACAGAAAGAAGCAATGGATATTTGTGTTTTAGTGAGCACCAAAACCAACAAACATCTTCATGTTCAAACTATAAATTGATCACAAAAAACACTTAGCAAATGGATTTTTCTTGTCTGGTAGTAACCTGGCTTTAGTGAGCCCTTCCTCAGCAAAGGGATTACAAACCCAGCTCCTTCCCATTAGACTAATCCTCAGGGAAGAATTCCTCAACTGTCATCTTTAATCATGTCAGCCATTCACAAAACCTTTACAGAGATGAATGAGGCAGTTCACATTTTTCAGATCTATTGCTTCAGGTAGGTTCCAGTGCATTAATTTTAAACTCATTTCTGAAGTTATCCACATAACTGTAAGGACAAACAACATAACTATTTTCGTACGAAAGTGTAAAAAAAAAGAAGGGAAAATGGTTGTGGTGCCTTACCCCGACTTCCACTTCCCACATTACTTGCTTGTCCCTGCAAACAAAATCTTGTAGCGTAAGAACTCTCTCTCTAGACCACGATGGGCCAACCTTTTTGGCAAGCGTGCCACAAATTAGCCCTGCACCTTCCATGAGTGCCACTCTAATCCCCTGCTCCTGCCCGACCACATGCTCTGCTTTCTGCTCCCTACCCACGTGTTGCCTGTTCCCGCCAGTCTGCTGCCAGCCATACACACAGACGGCCAAGCTACTTGTGAAGCATGCCACAAGCTAGACACCCCTGCTCTAGACAACTGTTACTTAGACCCATATTTATTCTTACGTGTTGGATTTTTTTCGTACAAGACTCAAACATGAATGCTATCTTTTCATTTACATATAATTGCCTCCATAACTTCACACAGGAAACATGAATTGATAAACAGGCTCATGTAATAGACAGATGTTTGAGTATCTAAATAGACCGTTGCTTCTCAGTGGGACAAAGGTCTTTTTAAAAATCTAACAGTGGACTGTGTTCATGTCATCTGCTTAGTTAAGAACCTGCTTTCTAGATGACTGTCACTCCTTGGATACCCCGTCTTTGCATGTTAGGTACGACTTTTGTTAAAGCAAAATGACCACACCAAGTTCAAAAATTTGGTTTTTAAGTCATCTGGTAATTCTCCTAAAATCAGAATAGCTGTAAGAAACAATTTAACTGGAGACTCTAGGGTACTGAAGGCCATGTATGTTTATAAGTCAAATATATCATTAAAACAAACTGGATTCTTCAGTGAGCAAGAAAGCTTGCCCCCTGTGCTCGGTAGTAGTCCACCATTTTTAATTGCACCCCAAAGGCTTTCCATAATAAAATTAATTTACAGAAAGACTCAGATTTTTTTAAATAGACTGAATGTAAACCATCCTGCTTGACATTTCAAGCAAAACTATCAAAATGCCAAGGATAAAAATGTAAAGTTCTCTCAGAAGAACTAGAAAAGAAAATACTGGGACTACATAGCTAGAGAAAATGAAATACTGCAGTAAGGGTTGCCACTGGCATGAAACCCAGTTCTGCAAGTACTCCATGGGAGTTCATACATGACTGTCATTCCTCACTCCCCTTATGAACAGTTAGGCTCTTGCATTAAGGACAAAAACCAAATATGGAGATTTATTCAAAATGTTTACTTCAGGGAACCACTGTGAGAAGTAAGATTTCTGTTCTTTCACAGTTTAGTAGACTTTGCAGTATCTTTCAATCTTGTGATTTCTGGAAGAACATGTTTGAAATGAGAAGAACATATGATCATGTACAAGAGCGGAAGTAAAGAAACTCAGGTGGATTACTTGCTAGTGAGGAAATGGGATCAGAAAGAGGTGAAAGACTGCAAGGTAATGCCAGGACAAGACGTTACCATGCAACGTAGAATGGCTACTGTCATGGCCATGACGATAAAAGGAGCGAAGCATACTAAATATCAAACAGTTCAGAAAATTAAGTGATGGAGGCTGCAGCAGGACAATGAAACACAAGAGGCCTTCAGAGCAAGAATGTAGGAAGAAATACAGGTTGAAGAAATAGAAGTCCCTGAAAGCTGGGAGCCAGAGGCAATGGATAAAATCAGGAAAGCCACTCTGTGGAATGTCATCTGGAAAGATGCCTGTTGGGAAGGAAACGTGGTGGTGGAATGAGGAGGTCCAGGAAATGGTAACGGAGAAGAAGGAGAAATGTAAGAAATGGAAAGATACAGGGGACCCTCTGGACTTTGAAGCATACAAAACGGGGAGGAAGAGGGCAACGAGGACCTTTGTTAAGGCCAAAAACGCTGCAATGGGCAATTTGTGGCAAAGGCTAGAAACGCAAGCGGGCCAGAAGGAAGTGTACAGGATTGCTAAAAGAAGATAGAGATTGACAAGGGATGCGATGTATGTGAGAATAAGCAAAGACGAATCTGGGAGACTGTTGACAAATGAAGAAAAGATTAAAGACACGTGGAAGAAATATTCAGAAGATTTAATGAACAAAGAAAACCCAAGAAGTTTGCGAGCAAGTGCCACAGAAAACGAAGGTATGGTGACTGACATATGCAGAATGGAGGTGAAAAGAGCACTGAACAAAATGAAGAACGGAAAAGTAACAGGACCTGATAATATAACAGTGGAAGTTTGCAGTTTTGGGGGAAGAAAGAATCAATATACTGTGGGAGCTGTTTAAATTGATATTTTCAATGGAAAAGATGCCAAATGAATGGAAAGGGAATGTGTTGATGCCAGTATTCAAGCAGAAAGATGATGTCCAGGATTGTGGCAACTATTAGGGAGTCAAGTGGACATCTCACACTTCGAAAGCATGGGAAAGAGTGGTGGAGAATCGGTTAAGGACTTCAATGGTCGCTGGATGGTCAGTACAAATTTGTGCTGGGGGAAACTACCATGGATCTGGTTTTTGCAACAAGACAGATGATGGAGAAATACAGGGAAGGTTGCAAAGATATCCATTTCATTCTTATTGACCTGGAAAAAACCTCTGATCACGTACCCAGAGAAAAAAATATAGACATGCCTAAGAGTTAAAGAGATGCCATAAAAATGTGGTAGAACCATGAAGACCATGCATCGGAAATGTACAACAAGAGTGAGGAAGATTTCAGGAGAGACAAAGAGTTTTGGAGTGAAGGTGGGAGTACATCATGGGTCAGCTTTGAGTCTGTTCCTGTTTGCAGTCATGACGGATGTGTTTACTGAACCAGTAAGAAAGACACCACCCTAGACTATGATGTTTGAAGATGAAGTTGTCATTTACACTGAGAGTCTAGAGGAAGTGCAAGCTGGACTGGACCATTGGAGAGAAGTGCTAGTGGGGAAGAGGAATGAAGATTAGTTGACCCAAAATGGAATATATGCACTGTGATTTCCCTGGAGGTTCCTGATGTTGGAAATGTGAAAATCAATGAAAAATATGTTTTAAAAAGTTGACAGATTCAAATATCTGGGGTCAACCGTTGAGTGGAATACAGAGTTAGATAAAGAGCTGGACCATCGAATAACAATTGGGTGGAGAAAATGGAAACTGGTGACAGAAACATTATGCGACATCCTCCCACACACAGTGAAGCTGAAGGGAAAAGCATGTGTGCCTCCAACACATCATAAGGAGTGGAGACATGGCCCCTGAAGAAAATTGAAGAAAAAAGACTGAATGTGACAGAGGTAAGATTTCTTTGATGGAAGTGCAAATGACAAAGATGGATTCAAGTGAGGAATACTGTACTTGCATCAGAGGATCAGTAAAGGTAGTGGAGGCATTTAAGAAAGTACAAAAGAGAAGAATGGCACGGTATGGACATGTTCAAAGGAGTCTGGAAGAATATGTGGGAAAAGAAGTTGCCAGAATGACACCATCAGGGAAAAGGGGAAGAGGAAGACTGAAGATGAGATGGAGAGATATAGTGGAGAGGGACGCAAGAGAAAAGGAGTTGGAAAAAGAAGATACATATGACCAAAGTCCATGGAGAGCCGGGATCCACAATAACAACCCCATTTAGACAGGACAAATGAGAAAAAAATAAGAAGATTCCAAATGTTTACTTCAGAGAAGCACTGTGAGAAGTGAGATTTGTTGTTTCACAATTTACTTTCTTTGTCAGGTGCATCTTTAGTAGCTTGAAAAACACTAGGTTCTATTGTACCTGGCTGTTTTCTTTTAAAAAAAAAATCCCATCAAAATTTGAAAAAATAATCTAGACAATTATAGCCATATATTTAAAATTATTCAGGCACAAATAGACATTAGAAGAGATTTTCAAAACCAACCAAGCACCTGCCTGTGTCTCCAGGCCCCAAACACGCTTGGAAATCTAGCACCCTTAGAAAGATTTCACAGTACCCCAGGATGTTGCATCCCCTTGGTTAACAGTCACTGTGCTAAGAGCTGTAATTGTAAAGAAAGTCCTGCTCCAACTCAGTGAGCACATCTACATATGCACTTTAATGTGTCGCCTATTTAATGCACATTAAAACGTCACATAAAAAACATGCAATTATGCTAACATGCAGTAAAATAGGCTACTACTGCATATTAAGCGTGCCTTAAAAACAGTACGCATTCATTAATGTACATTAAGACAACCTAATGTGCATTTCTTTAGTACCTCACCCTGGAGGTACTAAATTTAATGCGCGTTAAAAAAAGAGCCTTATCACACGAGTAGATGCACCCATCCTGGAGCATGCCCAATACAGACAGAATCTGCAGGAATACAGCTACTAAAATCTGCCTCTGCTGAGCGCATGAGCTATATTTCCTCAGCTCCAAGGGTGTAAAACATCCATATTTAAAGGGTGCTATGGGATGGTGTTCCATATTGGTACTGTTAGGTGTGCAAACACCTATAAATGATTCACAAGATAAACCAAGAGCTTTCCAATGTGAATTCACAGTGTCAAAAACATTCTGATTTTTTGTGTGAATGAAAGCTAAGAGTTGGCATCTTCCAAGGGTTGCCTTGAGTCTAAAGAGAGGTCAATTGAGTCTAGAAAGGTTGAGAACCTTTCTAGCAACTGCAGGCTGTGAGCCTTGGCACCTGAAGTGAGGATCCTATTTCTCCTATACTCTGAATGACACAGCTGGGCCCAGGCTGCCTGATTTGCAAGCAGTGATGAGTCAGACCTGCAGGAAAGGACAAGGTGGGGGTAGACTGTGACAAAGCACTAAGGAGAAGAAGGGGAATAAACCTGGAATAGAGGCTGGCATGGAGGGGAGAAGGGAAAATGGAGCTGGGAGTCAGTAACTCTGTGGAAGGGACAGACTGAGATGGATGAGGAGGCCAAGGCAACTAAAGGTAGTTGGGCAAAGAGACTGAAGTGAGATGTCAGGGATGGAGCTCTGGAAACCAGTGAGTATGGGAAATATGAAAACAGAGTAACAACTGAACACCAAAGGAACAGTCAAGGATGAGAAGCCAGAGCTAAGGAGACTAGGACTACCTAGGTAGGGAGAGTGTAAAGAGAAAGAGTCATAGATGGGTAAGCAAAAGGATTGGGACAAAAGAGTTTATATCCTCTGGAGCATGCTCCCTTCCACAGCCTGAAATGAGACCCAAGATCCCCAAGTTTTACTACTCCTGCTGTCAGTAAGTATCTATGGGTGGAAACGGATGTCGTCTTTATGGCACCACCAAGACTTAAACAAACAGATGTCCACAACCATTGTTGCACCACAAATAGTGACTGTGATTAAGGTGGTATGAAGTTGTGCTACTATTTAGTAGCAGATGTCTGTTTGCTTTATGGTGCAAGAGTGCAGGCAGCCCAGAGCCACCCACATTCTCCAGCCACCCTGGGCAGATGGTCTGGGAGTTTAAGGGGCCTGATCCTGCATACCCCAGGAAGCCCAAGACAGAATCAGGGCCCTCAAGCCCCTCAGAGTGCCTGTCTATTCTCCCCACTTATGCAGATGTGCCCCCAGGATCTCCTGGGCACATCTCAGTAAGTGAAGAAAGTCAGGGTTTGAGGGACCTGATCCTGTGCTGGAATTCTTGGGACAAGCAGGTCTGGGTCCATCAGGCCCCACAGAACATGACACCCGTTGCCCCACAGCTTCAACATGCAAGGACAACGGGCAACATGCATTTCACCCAATAAAACAGATCATCTGTGCAAGGACACAGTCCAGCACAGTTGATCCACTTCATTTGAAAAGACCAATAACTGAGATTACACATTACAATTAAGATCATACTAAGAGCACTTAAAACTTGAATGATCACACATTAAAGCTCATTAACAAATGCATCTTAATATTATGCCACTTTGGGTGAGGATTATCTTTGAGCTGTGCTACCCATCTTTAGTTAACTTATTGAGAGTTCACCTAAGATTAAACCATTTTCAGTCCTCCAGTATCCCAGGAGGCATTGCATGATGACTGACAGCTGGGAAGAGCCTGGTAAACAGGTGGGTGGGGATGGGGTAGAGGGAGGGAAAATGGATGGAGGTAGGGAAGTCAGGAGAGAGAGGCAGGATTGCAGGAGGGAAGATGGAGTGGGTAGGGGAAAAGGGGGGAGGAGCCACCAGTCTGCTGCTCCCCCTACCCAATCAATTGCCCTCCCCACCCCATGATCACTCCCCTGCCACAACTGCTCTGCCCCTCATCAGCTCCTCCATCCCCCAGATCACTGTCCTGCTGCCCCAATCAGCCTGAGTAGCAGAGGTGTCAGTGGGGGGTACCCCCCCGCCTGCTCCTGGGGTCCCTGCAAACCACACTGCCCCCGCTCACTTAGATCCAGCCCCCACCAGGCAGTACAACTGAAGGAGAGGTAGGGGAGGAGGTAAAGAATTGCCAGGCATTTGTGCAGCCCAGCAGGGATGGATCAGGGAGCATGGGGCAGCACAGGCTGTAGGAAACTTGGTAGCAGGAAGGGAAGGGAAGGAAAACCCCTCCCCACTGCAACAGCCGCCACTGCTCTCTAGCTGATTAGAGTAGCCGTTCAATGATCTGAGGGTGAAAAGGCAATCCAAGAGTAAAGAGGCTGATCACAGGGTAGAGAAGGGATCTGGGGCAGCAAGGGGTAGGAGCAGCAATTAAAACAGTATGGGGGGGGCCTTACCTACAGGCAACTGGTGTCCCCTGAGTCTGGCGGGGGGCACCAGACCACCAACAGGGGGGTGGTCCCCAGAGGCTGATCGCCAAGCCCGGAACCACCAGCGGCAAAACGGTACATGCACTTCTGCCGGCACTTCCAGTTTCACAGCTGGTGCTTCCATGGGGTGCACGGCCAATCTCAGGGGCTGCACATGCACCTGCATACATCACCTGCACACACCTATGCATCGCCAATGGCCTTACCCCCTCCTTCCTTGCCTATACTGTAGCTAGAGAATTGACGAGCAGGGCAGGCATGCTGCCCCTTGCCCTGCCTTCCTCATCAGCCCTCTAGTGGCAGGTCTGACTGGTGCCTATTAAGAGGGTGATCAATATACTGTGGGAGCTGTTTAAATTAATATTTTCAATGGAAAAGATGCCAAATGAATGGAAAGGGCTAGTGACTGATCACTAGCGCTAGTTAACCTTGACACAGACTAGCATTCCTTAGCATTTCCCAGGAGAACTTTTACAATCTTTCTGCAATGCCTGATGAAGGGTGTTTGTACCGGAAAGCTTGCAATTAAATAATTTTTTTTGCAGACCATAAATCTTATTGGTCTAATAAAAGATACCATCTCTACGAGTCCTGATTGCCTTTTCTTCTAGACCCATACAGCTATGACCTGGCTACCCAACATGTCACCTCGCCCCGATTCTCCCCCGTGAAACCCTCTGGAAAAGCGTCCCTTTCCCCTTTAGCGCTGGTCTACGTCGCTCCAGTAGGCGCCTGTCCTCTCTCCGCGGGTCACTGTGGCGGATCTAAAAGGTCTCAAGCCGGCTAATGCACTGCACAGGCATCGCGTCGGGAAGATGCCGGGGGACGGGATTTCTGCATCGTCAGTGCACCTGCTTTAAGCACCAAGGGAAATGCGCGCACAATCCCTGCTAAAAGAGCACTGCCAAGGTGGCGACCTCGAACATGGAGAAGTTAGCCAATGCTGGAAGGCCGGAGGTCAGACACCATCTTCACCATATCACATCGCCGAAACAACGCGCGCTCCGGCCGGAGTTTCACCAGCAAAAATATTTCTGCAAACCTCAGCGAGCGCAAACCGCCACCGATGGCCGTCTGCCACGGCCGCACAAAGCTGAGGAATTGGTGCCGCCTTCCACGCGTTGGCCAAACCCCGCACGAAATGTGGAGCAGCTGCCAAAATCCTTTCCCTATCCGAGGTCCTCTCCTTCGTGCCAAGCAGGTTGCGAAGATGAAGGCAAGGCAGTGAAGGGCTGCACCTGGGCCCTTCACTTTGGGCTCCCTCCCGCGCCAGGGAAGTGTCCAGTCACCCACCCTCGACCCCCGACCCTGCCCCAGGCCCGCGGCTCCTCCACCCCTGCTCTCGGCCCGCGACACCCCGGAGGCGGGCGGCACCTACCTGGACGGCGGGCAGGAGGCGGCCATGTCCGTCCGCCCACAGTGCAGCGCGGTCGGCGGGAGGGAGGGATGCGGCCGGGCGGGATGCAAGGGGCGGTGCCAGCCCTTCCCGCCCCGTATCCCAGCGCAGCGCAAACACACGCACACTGCAGGGCCGGGGGTGCACACCCCCCCACCCTAGGGCCAGGGGCACACACATACCGTCCACCCCAGTGAGCCACACACACACACACCTCAGGGCCAGGGGTGCACACACACCACCCCAAATATACACCACACTGGGGGGCCAGGGGCCCACGCGCCCACCCGTCCCCCACCACACGCACAAATCCACACCCCAGGGATACACGCTCTGCAGGGCTGGGGGTGCGCACACCCCACACCCTGGGGCCAGGGGCATACACACATACCCCCACCACACACAGAAACCTACACCCCAGGGGTGCACAGACACCCCTCCAGGGGTGGGGGTACACACACATCACCCCAAACACACCCCCACAAGGGCACACCCCCCACATACAAACCCACACCCCAGGTGCATGCACACACACCACGCCACACCCCAGGACCAAGGGTGCACACACATACCCGCCCACACACACAACACCCCCAACCCACTGACACAAAAACCTGCACCCTGGGGCCGGGCAGCACAAGCCAAGGCCAACAGACCTGCCCGGGTGGGGCACGAATGCAGCGCGGACAGGAGTCCAGGTGAAGCTGTCGTCCCCCTCAGCCTCGTGCGTGCTGGCGGGGCCAGGGCTGCCACAAGCAATGTCCGGCTGGGGGCAGCCTCAGGGCATCCTCACAGCTGCTCCAAGAGGCCCATACAGGGCACATGGCCAACGCCCACTGGCCTTTGAACAAGTCCAAGAGCCCCTGCATATGCGAGGCTGGGCAGGCCTGTTTGAGGTGCATTGGAAACAGGCCCGTGCCCACCAAGTACAGCTAAAAGCCACCTTAAGGTGGGGGCCTCTGAGTGCACATCCTGTGTGGGGTGCGGGGTGATGTGCACAAGGTGTGCCACCGCTACTTGTTCCCAGAGAACCAAATGTCCACACCCATCTGGACATACCCACCCAGGTGGTGGTCAAAGGGTGCCCCAAGGAGGGACACCAAGAAGAGTACACCAGCCAGCGTCTACTGGCCCTTGAAGAAGTCCAAGAGTCAGGGGACACATCAAAGCTGGGCAGGAAGGGAGGGCCACTGGGTGGCTGGGACAGGAACAGCCCTGCAATGACTGAGCAGGAAGGAAGGAAGAAGAGAAAGGACAAAGGAGCCAGATTGATTCCTAGTGTGGCTGCATTTGCGCTTCAGGCTGTGCTGCCAGGGATTCCCTTGGCCGGTTGCGATGCTGAACACCAGGCATCAAGGAAGGTGGTGGAGAGGCAAGGGGATGAGAGGCACGCATGGCTGGAGAGCACGCACCCTACCCCATCCTGTTTTCCTGGAGGACAGAAAGAAATTGCTCTCTGCATAGATTGCATAGATGTTGCTGGAGGGGAGAGCAGTAACCAGTATAACCTATTTGGTGCAGATACTCGGGCATGAAACTGTACAGAAACTAGCCGCCTCTGTTATTAGGGGGTACTGTTAAGTGTGCACCAAAGGAGTTCTTGAGACACTTAATGCAAGAGTGGGGACAGGAGTGAGTGTCAATGGTTAATAAAAAGTGCTCCAAGGAGGGACACCAAGTAGAGCCAGTAGCCAGCACAGGGAGGCCATTCCTCCAAACTGGAGAGCAGAAGGGAGGGATGGGGAAGGATAAAGGAGACAGATGGAGATAGTGATAACAAACAGAGAGGATGGAAGCTACTTTGTTAACTTTTTTGCTGTGTGGAGTAGCTGGAAGGTCAGCAGACAACACTCCAGAAGCCTGTCATAGGGATTTTATATGTGATGTGTTATGGCCTCGTAAAGAATCTATAAGGAAGCATCTGTTTACAAGAAGCCAGACAGGTGAACCTTAACAAATGACTTTTGCTCCAGGGGTAACTTTCAGATCTCTCAGAACAAAAGCTAATATCCAGTCACATTCCCCTCTTTTTTCTATCATTTCTTGCCTTTGTGGTTTATTATTGTAATGCCATATGTAATAGATAGCTGGAAACAAGCTCTCAGGTCATCGTTGTGACCCCAGGGAGTTTGTGGGTGAAAGGGCCAGGATATAGAGGAAGGGCTGATCCCTATTGTACATCGTCCACTGTAAGTGACCAGGGTATTTGCGTTTGAAGACAAAAGACTTTGCATCTCTCTAGTCTGTTCCTATATCTTGAGTTGATGTGGTAATACAGACATGATGATGACAGATTTATTTCCATGTTACAATATTGCAGGTCACAAATGTAGGGTTATGACTTGTTTCTCCAGAAGTTGGTTGTGTGGGACACAGTGTGTTGGAACACAACTGTTCCTACTAATAGCAAAGGGAAATTGTAACTCATCTTTGTCCACATGTATGGGGATGAGTTGGACAACAGGAAATTAAGGGAGGGGACATGATAGCAGGGGTCAAATATTTGAAAGGTTGACAAAAAAGAGGAAAAACAAGTGTTGTCCCTCGCCTCAGGGGTAGAGCATGAAGATGGCTTTAAACTGCAGCAAAGATTTTGATTAGATTTCAAGAAAAACTTCCTTACTGTTAGAAGGCAGAAGAATAGATGGTCCAGGGAGGTGTGGGATATCCTTC
Organism: Crocodylus porosus; assembly: GCF_001723895.1. Lineage (NCBI taxonomy): Eukaryota > Metazoa > Chordata > Crocodylia > Crocodylidae > Crocodylus > Crocodylus porosus. Next base: position 184,137,554 of record NW_017728906.1, on the reverse strand, counting down.
GCTGGAGGTTTTCAAGAGGATGCTGGATGAGCATTGGACAGGGATGATTTAGGATAGGGCTATCCAGTTTATAAGCATCTGGGAGACGCATGCCTCAGGCTGAATCAGTGAGGGTCACATGTTGTATGGGCTGCACACTGTGTGGATATCCTCCCCCTCACACCCCTCCAGATTTAGGCTTCCAAGCTAATGCATGGGGGCAGTTAGTTACCTCAAAGTCAGCCCACTAAGCAAAGAGCCACCTAAATCAGCTAAGAAGAAATCCAAATGGTGGGGAGGGCTGTTTCTTAAATTCCTGCTGTCTTGGCACTTCATAGCTTTGCTCAGTGCTAGGAGAAGACACCCTACTCAGGCATTTGTGGTTCAAAACCTCTCATAAAGGCACTCTGTGCCCCCACTCCCCAGCCGGCAAGGGCCAATCTCAGGGCGGGGGGGCATATGCCTCCCCCCATGCCCTCCCTATGCATCGCCTATGCAGCTAAGAATCATAAAGGGCACTTTTACACGTACTTTGGGGTAAGGTGGGGGGAAATGCTTTAATTAGAGCGTTTAATTAGAGCGGCTCCAATTAAAGCACTGCCATATCTTGTGTATCAGTGTCCCATGCTTAAAAATGGCATCGGGAGCACCTGAACTAATATTTGACGGGCTTTAGTCCATGCACCCCCACTGCCATTTTAAGCACGGGGATGCTGATACATGAGATGCAGGAGGCTGATGAAGCACAGAAATTGCCATGCTCCAGCAGACTCAATTAATCATGCCTGCTCCAATGTGATGTAATTCCAGCACATCAGAGCAGCCTTGGTGCTCATGTATAGGTACCCAAAGGGATTTGTGCCCATTTATCATGTTTTAGTTGGCACTTTACTTGCTTTTTCTTTAATGCACAGTTCAGCAAAGTCCTCTTAAATGTTTGTGCATACATGAAATTGTAGGTGTTTCAGTTCTGATTTATTTTGCCATTTAAGTGAGAATAAACCTTGATGTTGGGAAATGTAGCCATTGAGCATGCTCAGTGCATGTGCTGTTTTGAATAAGATATGTATGTTAGATTCTGAATCCTGTCTCAAGCTACTTGGGGTCTCCTTTTACTTCCATCTCTGCAGGGCTCAATCCATTAGGCATACTCAGAGGATAGGGAAGGATCAGGAGCCTGTCTTTTGTCCAATAGTTTAGTAGCTAATGCCCATACTCAGGGAGTGGGAGAGCTGGGTTCTAGGTCTCCTCAGTCTGAGGAGCTTTAACTGACAGCACCTACATCCCAGGCAAGTGCTTTAGTCATCAGACTGGGATTATGTAGACTGGGGACACCTTAGGAAAGCTGGCCAATGGCTAAAAAGAAATGCAAGAATCACTGGAGCTAGGAGGAAAGTAAGCAAAAGGAGTCCTCACTCTGTAGCCTGGTGAGGAAGGTACTCCCTTGGGAGAAAGGGAGAGAGATCTTGTTCTGGCCCCTTTGACTACTTATGCATTTTGCTTGAATTATGTATAAGCAGCACTGGGAAAAGGAACTAGAACCCAGAACCTGCACTTTACTCCCTGCACTGCTCTGCTCCCTACTCAAGCTCTGCATTGGTTTTCACCCAGTGGCCCAGCTTTAACGTGAGGGATGGGATTGTGTCAACACTTCTTAGCCACAGGTGATTAGGAGACTTGTCTCCTACTTCCTGTGCAACTGCTCCAACCACAAAATTACCAGGCAGTAGGTGTGTGATCTGCCTTCTTCTGTGCCAATGGTGGGTGGGTCTTCTGACACCACATTATAAATCAGTAAGATCATGAAGTTAACCATGGCTGTCCAAATTCTAAGCAGCGGGGGGTCACATGTTCCATGTGCGTCATCAACAGAGGCTGCACACTGTGCAGACTGCTTTGAGGCGAGCCACAGCCCCCCTTCCCCCCCCCCCCAAGTTGCATGCTACATGGACTCCCCTTCAGCTTGGACTCCCACCATGTGCCTGTGTGGGCACCAACCTGCCGCAGCTGCACCACATGTCCATGCAGGTGCCCCCCAACACTACACTGCGTGCCCATGGCCTCACTCTTAGGTCTCCATAACTCCCTACCACCCAGGGGCAGAAACAGGAAGCAGAAACCAGAGAAAGGAGGAGGACCACAGAGATTGTTGTTGTAGCCAGAGTAATTGGGGGGGGAGGGGGATCTGGTGGCCAGGCAGAAGCCTAGGGGCCATAACTTAACCCTTTGCAAGCTGCATGGAGCCCACAGGTTGGTTCAGGGGTCGGTCCTGGGGCTAGTTTTGTTCAATATCTTCACCAGCAACCTGGAAGATAGGGTGAGTGCACCCTCAGCAAGTTTACAGATGACACCAAGCTGTGGGGAATAATAGATACACTGAGGGTAGAACTAGGGTTCAGAGAGGAGCCTGGGGGGTCAGCCTGCTAGACTGGGGCTGCTCCCCTCAGCTCAAAGTGCTGCAGAGGGGCTGGCTGAGGCATGAAGGTGCTTCAGCACAGGTCTAGCCAGCAGGCAGCCCCTGCACTGAAGCATCTTCATGCCCCAGCCAACCAGGGCAGTGTCTGCTCAGGTGCTGCTGCAAAGTAAAAAAAATGTGCAGCAGAACAGTACTTGTATTTATAACTACAAGGACTATTCTGCTGTGGAGTAAATTCATTTACTCCAGCCTAATAGGGGCACACATATACATGTGAGAAGTTTATTGCAGAGTTAGTTTACTGCACAGTAAACATCTCATGTAGATGCACCTACAGAGAAATAAATGAAGCCTACTCACTTTCTGGGCAAGTGCTCTAATCTGATGGCTGAAAAATAGATATTGCCACCATCTCCTCTACTTGTGGCTGTGTTTTAAAAGATAAAGAATGTAGCTCATCTCAGTCTTTTAAAGAATAAATATAACTACCTATAGTCAAGAACAGGTTGCAGGGGTATGGACCCTGATGGATTGGCAGTGGGGGGAAGGCACTACTTGCAGCCCTAAGTGAGGCATCTTAGCTGTAATGTGTAAAGGGTTTAAAACTTACATTCAGTGCATAGGACTTCCTATGGTTTAAACAGATCCCTCCTTTATATGCCCATTGCTTTGGATCTAAACTACATAATGCTCTGCAAATATAAGAGGCCAGCTACCCAGTATAGTCTATTGCATTCCAGGCATCATGTAGTGCAATACCTAACTTCTGGGCACTTAAAAGAATGGACAAATGAACACATTACAAAGGGTTCAATTTTTAAATGCTCCTTAAGGCCTTTCTTTTTTCAAGGAACAAGTTATAAATGTGAAGTTTGAAGTTTAAATTCAGCCATTTTGGATTACCTTTTGTGAAAGAATGTGTTTAGAAGATTTTAAAATGAGACAAGATATTTTTTAAAGATTTTGTGTGAAACCTGCAGTAAAAAAAATCCACCCTTAGTCAGGAAGGAAGCACAAGAAATTTTGGTCTAAATAGCAGCATTTTGAATCCGACACTTTGCAGGACAGGTAACATCTGTAAAAATATTTCTAAATTGCTGAAACATACTTGGTATTTTAAAATGAACAATAAATCTGTTTTTCCCCCTATGATGAAATGACTTGGTTTCCAAATATAAGCTCTAGTTTTAAGAATTAAAAAAAATGTTTATGATTAAAGCAAAACATTTTGAAATGGATAAAACAAATTGTTGGTTGCCATGAACTGTTTTAAAATTATTTTTCATTTGTGACATTTTTGAGCTTCTAATTTTTTAATCCAAAATTGGGATGAAAATATTTCAAAATCTCAAATATTAACAAGACAGGTGTCTGTCCAGCTGCACTATTGTTGATGATCTGTGCTCCTGTTTGGCTAGTCAGGCAATAGCCTTCAATGAGAAAGTCAGTGCTGCTTCATGAATTAGCCAACAGGGGGTGCTCTAATAGCAGAAGATTGGAAGTTTTGGTAAGTTTAAATGTTACCTTGCTCCAGCGATAGACTCATTTTTTTAGTCTTCTCAATACTGAATTCCCCACATTAACCCCGGACTCCAGGTCAAAGTTATATAATTAGCACTAGGCAAAACACATTTCTTTTTCTGTCCTTGAAAATTTTAATACAGTGACTACAAGTATGTTTTGGTGTTACCTTTACTCCCTGTGCTTACCATTATTTATTTGATAATGGTCCAGCTGTTATAAAAGTCAAGTAGGACTAAAAAATATAATCTCCTTTGCTATGTAAAAGGTTTTAGAGTGCCATTCTTTCTTCCTAATTTACTACTGATGTAGCATCTCTAAATGGTTTATTGATAGAGTGCTGTATTTGCTTTTCCCTGTGCTGTTTTGTTCTTGCCCTTATCCCGAGGGCCTCTGAAACCCTTTAGAAATTCCCACTGGTGCTTTGTAAATGAGAACAAAGCTAATCACCTCCTGGATCTCTCCTGCTGCTGAAAGCAACTAACAATCTGCTCAGTCTTCTTGCCTAATAATACTGAAGTCTATAAGAATTCCTCTTTGTGATGAGAGTTACCTAAGGGTTCTTACAAGTGATGGAGAATTAACTGAAGGCCCTGACATAACCAAAACCAATTAAAGGCAACTCACAGAACTGTTTTATAACTGGTGCAAAGTAAACAATGCTCAGTCTGTTAACCTACTTTTGTTTGCCAAATCCCATACCATTATCATACAAGTAACATTAGCTGTCCCTTTAATGAGGGAATCCTCTTCCCTCAAAAACAGAGGGAATATTAATAGAAAATTAAAACCATGACAAATAAGCAATAAATTATTGTGTGCTCATCCTTAAATACTTCCAGCTGCCACAGTTGAGGTAAATTAAATCCTGAGAGAGAGAGAGAGGGTAGCTGGAGAAAATATATTCAGGATACTATCCAAATGAAGAATTCACAAATGTCCTAAAATACCTTCTTAAACTATTCTGCACGGTCTCCTTGGTCTGGAACACATTAAGAGCTCAAGAAACAGTCCATCTAACTTTCCAAGGTGCTTAGTACCTATGTCTGCCATCAGCTGAGACAGAGCAGAAGGGTGGTGCTGCAATGTAATTAAAGTGCTACTGGGTGCATCTACACAAAATGTTTACCGCACAGTTGACTAAACTGCACAGTAAACATCTCAGTATCTACACGTGTGCCCCTGTTAAGGCATATGAAACTAATAAACAACCCCAGAACAAGCTCCCTTTCCCTGCTCCCATTTTGGAAACAGCAGCCAGGCTGGGATGCACCACAGACACAAGTTACTGAAGGGGCTCCATTTTGAAGTGTTTTCATTTGAACCCTCATGCAATGAGGGTTCAGATTTTTGCAGGATCAGGGCCTATTAAAGCACTCCATAGCCATGCACTTCTGATTGGTCACAACTGTAGAGGGCTGTCAGGGGCCAGATCGGGCAAAAATTGTCACTACTGTCTGCACCTTCAATTCCTACTTAGATGTCTTGTGGAGCTTGAACAAGCCCTATGGGCTCTGATTCTCTTCTTGCTCACAGTGGGGTAAAACTAGTACTGGTGAGACAAGAACCAACCATGGTGACACAGTTTCCCACCTTCACCCTTTTAAAATGGAGATAATAGTTATGAGAGGCAAGGGGTTTTTTTGTGATATCTTTTATTGAGCCAACTGTATAGGAAAACTATGGACAGGCTTTGGGGCATCAAATATCCTTTAGATAATTTAAGTATGTATCTTGTCTAGTGAGACTGCAAGGTCTTTCGGTCAGGGGCCCTCTGGACATGTCTGTACAGTTAAACTTATTACTTCAGAAAGCAATGCCCTCAAACATGCTAGGCTGCCTTATGAACTGGAAGCAGGTAAGCTACGTCCAGACAGTGCAGCAGGACTAATTACCACTGAGGGACAAGAAGGCCAGTTAACCTGTTTCTGTGCTAATTACCCCACCCATTAAGTGATGCAAAGCTTAGCTAACAAAATCTGGAATTCGTCTCTGCATGACCCACCAACCTTCAGAACCAGAAGTAATCTGCCCCACTTCTGGTTTCACTTAGGTTTGGGGGGATGGAGGGGATAGTTTGGTCTGCTGAGAGGCAGAGTTAATCATCTTAGGTACAGCTGTACATGAATGTAATGCATGGCTTCTAGTTTGTGGAACTGGTGCCTTTAGACACATTTGCATGGCACCAGGTGGAGAGGCAGAGCTGATTAACTCAGGACCCTTCCTAGTACTATGGGAACATCTGGGGCAAGGTGCATCAGCAGATTTTTTATCAATTTTTCAAATTTGGACCCTAAGTCCCATTTCAGGGGCTTTTGGGGAATTCTGGCCATGTCTACGCAGTCAGCGCACTGTGCAGTTGTTACTGTGCAGCCTTTCAGTAAATGACTTGCATAAGCAAGTACTAAATGACTGTGCAGTAACTGGCATAACCGTGCATTACTGTCCCCGCACAGTTTTTTTCCTCTTTACTACTGTCAAGAAGTGTTGTGCAGTAGCTTGTTGCCACTGTGCACAGCGTCTTGTCTAGATGTGCCCACTGAGAGAGAACCCTGAAAATCAGGGACAGTTTGTTGTTTTTTCTATGTACAGTGCCACATGGCAGATGCTGCACTGGTTTTGGTTCAGGAGGCAGCCCACATGGCATGTTCCAAGAGCAGCACCGCTGCCATGGCAAATGTGCCCCATTGACATGGCTGCTGCTTCTGTATGTATTGCAGCACGTATTTAATGTGGCCTTGGTCTGTGACTGGGGCTCCTTGACACCATACAAACAGGCAACAATAATAAGCAAAAATAGAAACTTAATCCTTCCTGGAAATGGTCATATCAAGACTTCATGGGAGTTCCTGAAGATCCTTAAACCTGGTCTGTTGGAGCACTTAATATCTCACACATTTCCACAACTTTACTCATAAATGCCTGTGCCACTGCCTGACCCCTAACTAGCACGTTGAATAGTTCAGGGCAATGGCTGCTCCATGTAGTGTGCTTGCCTCTGAAGGAGTTTGCATGAGTGACTCCAACAGAACTTTAGCCTGACTCAGTCTCATAACTATTCTAAAAACCACATAAGCAGAAACACCCTTTGATTCATTAAAATGGCTCTCAGATTTATTACATTTTCTTGTCTCCTTGATGCACCGCTCACGGGCAGTGGGCAGCTGATAAAAGATTCCTGGTGCCTTGAGAAGGCTGAATTGTCATTGGCTGGGTTCCACTGTGATGTATTATCACATTGGGGGTGGCATGTGTTATTTTTGTCAAGCTACATCGCTGATCTCCATAGGTAGTGTCAGGTCAAGAGCAGCGAGAGCCCTGGCAACTCAAAGAGAGACTGATGAAGAACAATGTGCCATGTGTTTGATTTGAGGTTATAGCTGCTTGTGGTTTCAGGAACATCTGTTACAAGATGGTCATGGGGAATATGCAAACATTCTTTCCTGCTCGTCCATGGTGCTCTTGCTGGTGAAGCTGGAAACTAATCAAAGCCAACACAGGGCTGCACTTAAAGTGGCCCCAAAACTGTTCAACAAGAGGGTAAGCTGAGGATGATTAGTTATACTAGATCATCCAAGATCTTATCTGAGGTGTTTTTGTCTCGCGTCCCAAACATGTCCAATAGAAACACCATGTAATGCTCTTAGCTTCATTGTCAAATGTTTCATTTGTTTACTGTGTCATTGCTTTTGGGCATTTGTGTTTAATTTATGCCATCGTCTTTGCAACTGCAGCATCCAAACACAGCACAAAACAATATATACAAACTAAAGCTAGAAGTAGCAGACTTAGATCTGTGCACTCACCATGGGCCTGATCCTACATACAGACAAAGTTATCTCAGCTGTTAACTGTTGGCACAACATTTCTGGCAGGCAGAATATTCTGCTTGCAGGCCTGGCAATGTACTGTTTTCTTATCCTCAGTACAATTCAGCCAACTGCAGCTCACAAAGCAGTTAAAGGATGTACAATGGAGAAGCTAATGACTTCACAAGAGTCAGATCAGACCTGTGCTCCATGCAGTTCCCACCCATTTGGGAAATGGGCAGGTATATCACCTGCATTTACTAGTATATAGAGTATTTTTCATAGGCATCTGCAGCCATTTGTTTTATATAATACAAAGTACTGTGGGGGAGGGGCATGTAGGGGCCTAGAAATGGAAGAAGACATCACTCCACATGCATGTTCTAACTGTCCCAGAGCTATAAAAAAGGTCTCTCAGGGCTTCTCCATCTTCATATGCAAGGCACATCTGCCCTTGTTCTGCACACAAATCTGGGAGGCATGTGCCCCCTCCATGCCTCCCTCCCCAGGAGTGCACACAGCAGCAGGGAGCCAGCACCCCTGCCTCTCCCTGGAGGAGCCGCCCATGTCTCCATCCTGCTCCCTGGCTCTATCCTTCTTTCCCAGCCAGGCCCCACATTCCCTTCCCAGCTGTGGGCCCCACGCACTGGTCCAGTTGGCCAGTGGCCCCAGTCCTGCCCCATTCCCTCCCTGCCTCCTTCATCATGAGGGCCTCAGTCTGCCCTCCCTCCCCATAGACTTACTTGGAGGGAGCTGCGCTCCATGCTGCCTGGCTGCCATGTGCATGTGTACTTGCATGTGGCACCTCCTGCCTGATCACCCTTGTCTGCTGCCCGCAGCCCCTTGCAGGCTGGAACTCTGCCAGCCTGCAAGGGGAACCCACTATTTCCTGTGATTTTCATCATAATTCGTTGACACTGTCGGTTGTCTTTGCAACTCCATTTTTATCATTGTGACCCCAAATATGGTTGTGAGCCCAAGGTTGGGAACAGCTTCTGTAGGGGGTAGGACTTCTATTATAGTCTGCTGAACAGTGCAACCCAACATGAGATCAGTTTTCTGTACCACTTCAGAGGCTGGGATGGTATGGGTGCCAAGGTGTATGGTTAACAGCCTAGAAATTGCAAGTTCAAGGCCACAGCAGAGGTGCTCATAGTGCAGCCCTGTCAGATCAATGAATGTGGAATACAATGCCAAGAAAAAGGAAGGCAGTCCCGCTGTGAAATAGCATAGCATCTTTCAATCTGAAGAGTTACATACCTCACAGCAGCCCTCTGGCTGTCTACATGAAATGCAGTGCTTCAGCAGCACTGTGTCCTTTTCTTGTATCTCCCAGATACAGAGCCTGATCATAATCAAGCGAACCCTATTCCTGTAAGGATTGTTCATGTTAGGTAGGCTTGCAGGGTCTGGTTCATGTTGCTTCTAGTCTCTCATGTGAATCCTGAGCCTGGTTAAGAAGTGTATGCATAAAAAATTTGAACCAACACTAAGTGATGTTTGTCTTCTAAGGTACCTTGTGGCAGGGATTCTGTCATGGATCATAAGATCATAGGAAAGCAGGGCTGGAAGGGACCACACAAGATCATCCAGTCCAGCTCCCTGCTCAAAGCAGGAGCATCCCTGACTAAACCATCACACCCAACTGTCTGTTCAACCTGCACTTGAAAAGTTCAAGGAATGGAGATTCTGCAATTTCTCTAGGTTTTACAGGCATTAAGTTCCTGCTAATCCCCAACCTCCGGGGAAATTCCATTTCCTCCCATCTAGACCTTGAGTCACTGATGACTACTTCCTGAGCATGATGATGGAACCAGTTATGTGTCCACTTTATAGAACTTTATCTAGTTTTTCTCTAGTCTAGTATTTCCTTAGCTTGTTAATGAGAATGTCATGGGAGACTGTGAAAAGCCTTGCTGAAGTCAAGGTGTATCATACCTACTGTTCTGCCCCCATCCACACAGCCTGTCACCTTATCATGGAAGGAAATCAGGCTGGTCAAGCATAATTTGCTCTTGGTGAATTCATGCTGGCTGTTTCTGATCATTTTGCTCTCCTCTAGTGGCATTTTTACGCTTTCTCCAGGGGTAAGGGAGGGCATTTTAATTTGAGTGGCTTAGCCATTCTAATTAAAGAGCCCACAGCATCTCATGTATCAGTGTGCCTGTGCTTCAAAATGGCAGCAGGAGTGCTTTAACTAAAGCTTGAGCATTAGTTAAAGCACCCCTGCTGCCATTTTGAAGCACAGGCACACTGGTACATGAGATGAGGAAGCTGGCTGGAGCATGCTAATTAGCACAGTAGTTATAGTGCATCAAAGCAGCCTCCCCGCATACATGCAGGCACCCTAGATGCCTTACAACAGATCCTTTGAGGACCTTCTCCATGATCTTTCCAGGTATCAAGGTCAGGCTGACTTCATCTGTAATTCCTCTATCTGCCCTTTATTAAAGATAGGCAATATATTTGCCCTTTTCCAATCATCTAGGACCCCACCTGACCTCCATGGGTGGACCTCCCGCCTCCCCCCTGCATGGGAACATGCATTTCTCCAGGAACAAATAGCAGTGGTACCCAGGCACCTAGTTGTTCCCAGGCACACCCCTGCTCATGCACTCTGGCGTGTGGCAAATTACCCCAGGTGGGGTAGGAGAGGCTGGGGCCAGTACCTGTGCTGGCCCCAGCCACCTCATCTGGGATCCTGGGAGCCCTGGGGCTGCAGCAGCAGTGATCCAGGTGGACTGAGCCTGGCCAGCAGCTAAAGCATGGCTGTGGCCAGCCAGGCTCTGGTTTTGAGCAGCATCTGCTACTGCCACGTGCACCACATCACTTTTTTGGATGCGTTTTTTGTTGGGTTTTTTTACATCAGGATCTCCCCACCACACTGCTAATTAGCAGTACAGTGAACACGTGTGTGCGGCATGTTTAGTTTGTGGTGCCATAGATAGGGTTGCTGCTCTGAAAACCTCACATGAGTGCTTGTGAGCAGGCACCCCATGAGTTCAAAAACAGTATTCAATAGGTCTGAAATTACCTCAGACAATTACCTAAGGTGCATCCCATCCAGCCCTGCTGACTTGAAAGCATCTAGCTTCTCTAAGTAATCCCTAACCTGTTCTGCCATTACTCTAGGATGTTTGGCTCCTTCCCTATTTTTGCTGCCAACTGAACTCATCATTTGGAAGCCACCACTATTTGTGAAGACTGAAGTAAAAAAGGCAATAAATAGCTCAGACTTCTCTTCACCATCCATAACTACATTGCCTTCTACATTTTGTAAGGGACCCATATCTTCTTTGGTCTTTCTATATATTTGTGACATAGTTGTACAATCCCTTTTTATTACCTTTTATGTTCCTTGCTAGTTGCATCAAAAATTGTGCCTTGACCTTCCTAATTTCCAGCCTGCATGCCCGTGTAACACTCTTATACTCTTCTACGTTCGATAACCAGGTTTCCCTTTTCTGTAGGATTCTTTTTTGAGCTTCAGCTAATTGAAAGGATTAGTTGCACTTCCAGTTCTTCTGTTGCATTGAGATAGCTTGCTCTTGTGTCCTTTAACAAGCCTCCTTAAAGTACAGCCAGGTCCCCTGGATTCTTTTCCCCCTCAGATTTGCTTCCCAGAGCATCCTGACCAACAGTTCCCTGAATTTGCTAGTCTGGTTTTCTGGAGCCAGTGGTTTCTGTCACCCAAGTTGCCTTCCATACCCACATTCTCAACCGATTCCTCCCTGTTTCCAAGCAAGTCAAGAAGAGCTTCCCCCTGTAGTTGGCCTCTCTACAATCCGTATCAAAGTTATCCCCAACACACTCCAAGAATTTGATGGACTGCTTGTACATTGCTGTGTTTTCCTCTCAGCAGATGTCCTGGTAACTGAAGTCCCCCATGAGAACCAAGTCCCGTGATTTGGAAGCCTGTCAGTCGTTAAAAGACAGCCTCATCCCCTTTCTCTACTGGCTTGGTGGCCTGTAGCAGATGCCCACCATGACATCCCCCCCGATGCTCTTTTCTTTAACCTTTCAACAGGCCTACCTTCCACTTCATACTGCAGTTCAGAACACATGTACATCACCCCTTATATCTAGACCAACATTTTATTTTTGCTCCTGCCTACCCTTCCTAAACAAGTTATACCCATCCATGGCTATACTCCACTCTTGTGAACTATCCCACCATATCTCCATAATGCCAGTTACAACATAATTCCTCAACTGTATTAGGACCACCAGTTCTCCCTGTTTATTCCTCATGCTTTTTGCATTAGTGTATAATCACTTTAGGTATCTAACTGATTGTCTTGTCTTCTCCCTAAGAACATTGTTAGACTTCTCCTATTGCCTATCTTTACTAAGTTTTTATCCAGGTCCCCTGGCTCTTGACTTAATTCTAGATTTCTGTCTCTTCAAGATAGATATAATTACATATATAGACACAAATATACATATAAAGTCTGTTAGCCGGAGGAGGTCGGCCTGAGAGGCATTTGGTAAGTACCTGTGCCTCAGGCCCGGAAGAGGGGTGGATCCCAGGACAGTCAGTCCAGCAAGGTTATACCACAAGTGGGTTAGCTAATAAAGATATCCTTACAGAGCTCATTATACAGAATTAATACACCCAACTATTTACAACACCAACAATAACAATAGATACCGAATACAAAACATAACTATACCAGATATTAGACACACCCTATCTGGGTTCCAACCACTTGGTCCCTCAAATGGGTAGGCTCTTCTCCCCCTAGGCCCACTCCCCTCTGCAGGACGTCGGTTCCTGGTAACTCATGGTTCTTCCTCTGGGGGCTGTTGATCTGTCCTCTGGGTCCCCCACACCATTTCAGGCCTCTTGGAGCCGTTGGCCTCAAGTTGAGGGTTCTTCCCTCTGGGCTCTGTGCCCTGTGTTGGGCACCCAGGGAGCTCCTAAAGGAGCCAAGCCCCCACTGGCTCCAGTTCCTCAGCCCCACACCAGGGGTCTTTCCCCTTCCCGGGTCCTGCTCTGGGCACCAGGGCTCTTTTAGTTTAATGCTGAGCCACACTGCAGAGCTCCGGTTATCCAGCCCAGAGCTGGGGCTAACTTAAGCTGCCTCAAGCTGCTCCCAGGGCCGACTCTCCGTGCGCCAACTGGCGCACTGTGTGGGGCCCGAGCAGCCTCAAGCTGCTCCCAGGGCTGGCTCTCTGTGTGCCAACCTGTGCACCATCAAGGCTCAGGCAGGGTCCAGATGATGGTCTTCTCTGGAGCTCCTCTCTCCTCGCTGTCCCTTGCTGCATCTCCCAGCATGCTGGGTTTTTATTTACACCAAATCTTTCATGGGTGGTAAGTAAATGTGTTGCAATAAAAGTGTATGACATACAGAAACTGTGGTAAAGAATGGTGTTTAGGTTACAAAGTTAAGAAATGCTAAATTTCCACACAACCTTAATTCACCACTGCTGTTTATATAACTACTGAAATGAATGAAGAGTTCTGTAGACAAACATAGTTTGACTGTGTAATTAAAGACTGTATTATGAGGCATACACAAAGGAACTGAATCAAGGTTGCAGAGAGAACTCTAATTCTAGCATTTCCCAAGTGTCAAGTGCTTGACGTTGCAACCTAAATAATGTTCTTTCATCAAAGTTAGTATGTAATTTCCTGTGCTTTTCCAAATGGAGAAGGTAAAAGACAATTATCTTGGATTATTGTCATAAAACCACACTCTCATCATCATTGTCTACAAGGCTTGAATGTAAACCTTCAGCACTGCAACACACAACAGCATCCACCACTTGGTTCAGTGATGACAAACCTGTCTGGCAGGCATGACACAAGTTCAGGCTTCCTCTCAAGTGCTTTGATTCCTACCTGGCAAAGGCTATCTGGTAGAGTCTGTGCCCTTCGGCACTGGAATGGAGGCAGGGAAGAGCTCTGGCCTCAATGGTGTGGAGCAAACATGTTAACCCTTCCCTGGCTCCGCAATCACCTCAGCTTTGCATGGTGAGCAAGAATCCAAAGCCCTTAATTTAGCTGCAGCTGCAGGGCCAGGGAATAGTTAACTTGGCACTTGGCAGTGACACCTCCTGTGACAGCAGCAACCTGCCCTTGCTCTGTTGCACACAGCCAGCCCTCTGCTTCCATTCTGGTACCTCCCTTTACTGCGCACTAGGGCTATGCGAGGCTTTGGATCATGCTTCAGATCCGGGGCTGCTTCAGACGCTTTGGCATCCGAAGCAGCATGCCCAGAACGAAGCATTAGCTCATTCAGGTTGTCTGAAGTGGTTCGGAGCTTCTGAAGCACTTTGGAAAAGTTTTGGATGCTTTGGACAAGTTTCAGAGGCTGAAAGTGAAAGTTAGAGGGGAGGGGAGGAGAAGCAGGGGCAGGGGGAAGACTGACATGTGTAGGTGGCCAGTGAGAAGGATTTCTCTCTGGCTGCCTTTCCAATGACAGTGTCTGGGGGGAGGGACCTAGAAACAGCATAAAAGCCTCTGTTTGGAGGCATGCTGTGCCTTTTGCAAGCTTGTTCCTTCTCAGGAACTGTGTGAGAAAGGTACCCAAGAAGACAGCTGGGTTGCTTTACTCAGTAGTTGAACTTGCCTGCTCCTTTTTGTTGTTAGAAAAGATTGGGTAGGATTTAGCTTAGCTTAGCATAGCATTTCTTAGTACTATTCAATTCATTTCTTTCAATTTATATTTGCCCTTTTTTGTGTGCAAACTTTGAAAAAAGAAAGCTGTGTTTTCCCTGCCAGTATGATCCATCACTGTGCAGGGAGGCACGCATGCACGCACATACACACACACACACTATAAAGAAGAAAAATCAAATATTCATAGGAGAAGATGATAGACAGATACACAGCGCACAACTTTTACATAGCTCTTAACACTGAAGCAAACAATCAAAGAAGAGTCCAGTGCACACATACAACAGAGGGGACTAAAACACACAACACAAAAGGAGTGACACACACAGAGACCTTCTGTGGCACAGGGAAGATTAATATGAAGCGTGCTGGAAAGGCAGGTGCCAGGTCTTCTGGCAGAGGAGGGAGAGGGGATAGGGGGAGAGCTAGAGCTGTAAGCCCCCCCTCACCCCCAAACACAGACACATTCTTTTCCCAAGCAGCCATGACATCAGTGCTGCCAGTGGAAGCCAGGCCGTGGGAGCAGTGTCTGCACCTGATGTCCCTGCACCTGCACCACCTCTGCTTGGTCCAGAAGTGGGCACCAGCAGTGGAATCACTGTCTTCTCCACCCCAATGTCATCTCTCAGAGTGAACCTCCCACTGCCAGAGGAGGAGCTGGAGCTGAAACCAGGGATGCTGAGCGCGCTGGCTCAGGTAATTCTGGAGACTGAGGGGGAATCAGAGTTTGTTCTCCACACCCCTCAGATTTCCCCTAGACCCAGGTCTTCTCCAGAAAGCAGCACCTTGGAGGAGGCTAAGGTTGTGAAGGCAGGTGGCTCAGCTGAGGCAGCTTCTCCTGCTGTTGAGCCTCAGCCTGCTGAGGAGTGGGATAAGGCAGGATCCTGACCCTCAACCCAGAAGCGGGAGAGTAGTATAGTGTGGGAGCATTTTGAACTGGCAGATGATCCCAGGTTTGCCATCTGCCAGCATTGCCAAAGGCACAAACCATGGCAAAGATGTGAGACACTTTTCCATCACGGCGATGCTGATGCCTCTGGGGAGGCACCACACCCTTGTCCTTCTTCCTGCTCCTTAGCCTGGCACCAATGCCAACGTGCCAAAAGGGAAGTCCCCCACTTGCTCCAAAGCCCCCTTCCCCCTAAGCAGAGGCAGGCCACCCTGGACCAGTAGGGGAAAGGTGGACAGAAAGGGGGGTGTATTCCCAAGGTACGTGAGATCACCCAGAGCGTTGAGGAGATGCTTGCTCTGTATAGCCAGCCCTTCTCCCTAGTTGAATGTCCAGGGTTCAGGCAGTTTGTAGCACTTCTGGCCCCATCTCACAAAGTGCACATATGCACCAGCTTTAGGAGACCTTCCTTGTATGAGGCATGCAGGGAGTACTTGAGGGAGGAGCTGTGCAAGGCAGGGCCGCAGGCAGCCTTGCACTTCACCTCTAACATCTGGAGCAGCTGGGGTGGAGATCATGCCTATCTCTCCCTCACAGGGTGCTGGTGTGATCGGTCAGGCCGTCGGTGGACTTTACTGCAAGCCAAGGTGCTGGATGAGTCCCACACGGCAAGGGAGATCATGGAGGCCATGAACCACATGGTGCAGAAGTGGCTCGTTGGGCTTGCCAAGCTCACCCGCGGGTTCATGGTCACCGACAATGGGGCCAATATGGTGAAGGCAGTCTGTGATGCCAACTTTGTTGGCATCCGCTGTGTGGCACACAG
>NW_017728906.1:184119288-184120489 GCF_001723895.1 Crocodylus porosus | reverse complement strand
TCCTACGTTGGTGGAGCTGCTGGTGTTCCTCAAGGTGAACCTCCCACTGCTGGGGTTCCCCAAGCTCCACCTGCACCCTCCTCACTCCGTCTGCACCAATTTTCTTTTTTGATTTTTTTAAAAGACGAGTAATGCCCCTTTGTCAGCTGGAGGGGTCACTAACTGCATCACCAGCCAGCAGGGGAAGAACATGTCCCTGCTGAGCTCATTCCCCTGCCAGGATGAATTTGGAGGTATGGGATTGGGGCTATAGGGAAGGAGGAGGCCCCAATCCTGGGCATGACCACTAAAACTGCATCCTGCCAGGGTAGGGAGGCCTGGTGGGACTGCTGGTGGCGTGGCAGCCTGGTAAATTCCAGGACCAACAATCCCCTGGTGAAAGGTGGGTAGGAGGCACCATTATCTTCAGGTAATGCACACATGCACGAAGTCCTGGCTGGGGAACGCCCAGATCTGTCACGTCTTTGACAGGCCTGATGCTTGCTGGTCGCAGTGCAGTTGTGAGGCTCTCTGTGAGCTCAGCTTAGCTGCCCAGGATGCCAGCTTTCGGGTTTAAAACCCCTTTGTCAGGCTGAGGAAGTACCTGAAGTTGGTCCTGGATAGAAGGGATAGTAAAGAAGCCAGAGGGTGGGCTGGCTTGCAATGCAGGCAAGAAAGTCAGTCAGTGAAAATGGAAATGGAGGCATCGGGGGGGAGGCACAGGCTGGGGTGGAAGGTAGCGGGGAAAGGGGGATGTAGCAGTGCAGGTAAAAGTGCAGAGGTGCCTGGGGTGTCAGATGTCCGGCAGGTCGCAGTGTGCCAGAACTCCCCTGTGTATATTGAGTCCATGAGTTTCTGTACCTACTACCTAGGAGGCTGATGAAGTGCAGTTAATAGGCCCAGCTCCAAAAAGTGGTTTGCATTGTAATTTGTTCTCTCTCAGGATCAGGCCAGAGAGACTGGAGGCATAGTGTATTTTTGGTGAGGAGTGTGCCCCCACAAGTAGCTGGGTATTGCTGTCTTTGAGAGTCTGGTGTGCAGTTTGTGGGGGTACTGGAGATGGTTGGCAGGTTTTGTGTTTTGAGCTGTAGGAAGTTGGCTTCAGTTCTGGTGATGAGGTTAGGTGCTTGTTTGAATGTACAAACCACTTTTCAGAGCTGGGCCTATGAACTGTACTTCAGCCTCCTAGGTAGTAGGTACAGAAACTCACGGACTCAATATA
>NW_017728906.1:184106271-184118962 GCF_001723895.1 Crocodylus porosus | reverse complement strand
TTTCAACCCTAAAGCTTCCAAAGATATACTTTTTTAAGTACTCCTTTTTTTTCATAATAAACATATCGACATAAAAACACAAGATAACCCATTACACACCACGAGTAACATCATATGTCCAACACAACACAACATCTTTACTTCTTGCTGTCAATTCCTTTATAAAAAGAAAGGCTCTGTGACAGTTCTGTTTGGCTACCTTTGATGCTGCTGCTGCTGATACTGGTGTTTTTTCATAGACATACAGGCTGGAAGGGACCCCAAAGGATCATTGAGTCCAGCCCCCTGCCCCAGGGGCAGAAAGTCAGCAGGGATCATAGGATCCCAGCAAGATAAGCATCCAATTTTCTCTTGAAGGCGTTCAAAGTAAGTGCTTGAACCACCCCTGATGGCAGGCTATTTTAGACTTCGGGGACAGTAAACAAGTTCTTCCTTATGTCCAGCCTGAAATGGTCTTGCTGGAGTTTATAACCATTCCACCTTGTCATCCCTTGGGGCGCTCTGATGAACAATCGTTCCCCCAGATCCTGGTGGTCACCCCTGATAAACTTATAGGCAGCCACCAGATCACCCCTGAGCCTGCGCTTTTCCAGGCTAAAGAGTCCCATGGCTCTCAGCCTCTCATCATAAGGTCTGTTTTCCTGACCTCTGATCATGCGCATGGCTTTCCTCTGGAATCTCTCAAGCTTCTCCACATCCTTTTTGAAATGTGGAGCCCAAAACTGGATGCAGTACTCCAGCTGCAGCCTCACCAAGGCCAAGTACAAAGGGAGAATGACATTGCAGGATTTGCTTGAGAAGTATCTATGGATGCAAGCCAGCATTTTCCTCGCTATGCTAGCCGCAGCATCACAGTGAAGGCTCATGTTCATCTTGTGGTCAATCATGACCCCCAAGTCCATTTCATCTGTAGTGCTAACCAGCGTAGCACTACTGAGCCTGTAAGCCTGCTGCGGGTTTTTCCTCCCAAGGTGGAGAACCTTGCATTTTTTGGTGTTAAACGCCATCAGGTTCTCATCTGCCCATATCATGAGCCTGTCAAGATCTGCCTGGATCATCCTCCTGTCCTCAAGTGTGGATGCTTTACGCCACAGTTTGGTGTCGTCAGCGAACTTAGCCAGCCTGCTTCTGACACAAATGTCTACATCCCTCAGTCAGGCCTCCCTGACCCACAGTGGGCAGGGGCATCCCATGGGACTGTTGAGCCAGCTAAGTTATTTTACCTGTTGTCACATAAAGTGGTGGACTGGGCGTGAGTCTGTAGGGGATAAGGAGGCCTCACTGGGGCATACCGCCATGTTGTGCAGAGGCCCCAGTGCCAGGAAGGGCACACCTTAACACACACCCACCCACCCACATCATGAGTTTTGCCTGTTAGCAGCCAGAGGTGCAGGGCCCCAGAAGCCAGACTCCCCCAGCGAGACACATATACAGCTGGCAGGCTTTGTGGCCTAGCAGGGCCCAGCACCCAGGCCTGCGGTAGATTTCACCCCCCTGTGCCCCAAGACAGATGCAGTCGCCCAAGCACGCACCTACATCATAAGTTTTGCCTGTCAGCAGCTTGAGGTGCAGGGCCCCAGAAGCCAAATTCCCCCTGCACCTATCTCCCTGATGGCTGGCAGGCTTTGTGGCCTCAGCAGGAGCTACCACGCCTGCAATTTTCAGCCCGCTGCGCCTTAACACACACAGGGTCATCTATGTCACGAGTTTTGCCTGTCAGCAGCTTGAGGTGCAGTTCTCCCCAAACCCCTGCTCCTATCACCTTGAAACTTGGCAGGCTTTGTGGCCTCAGCCAGGGCCATCATCCCTGCAGATTTCACCACCCCTATGGTGTAACATATACACGTGACATGAGTTTTGCTTTCAAGAATTTAGGGTGCTGTTCCCCCCACACCAATGGACCTATCTTCTTGACACTTCGTGCTCTCAGCAGAGGCTACCACCCCTGCAAGTTTCACCCAAATCAGACAAAAAACAACAAAGTTATAGATATTTCATTGATCCCCCATTATACCCTATGGCCGGATCTCCGAGGCAGCTGCAAAGCTTTCGAGCTGCTCCAGCTGGATCGAAGTGGGAAACTGTTCTGGAGCTCTGGATCGGATCGCTGACATCCAAAGCGGCCAGATCCAAAGCCAGATCGAATACCTGCCTACTCACACAGGCCTGCTGAGCACCCAGGGCTTGCTTGCCACAGAGCAGCTCTGTGCCACTTGTGGCATGCACACTGAGGGTTGGCCACACCTGACAGCAGCAGAAGGCTGTTATCTCAGAGTGAGAAACACTGGGCCCCTGGCACCAACTGCCTGGTGCAAAGGTTGGTCAGAAGAAACACAATTACTTTTTCCTTTCTGGGATGTGGAGGGGCTCCTTTCCCATGTGGCTCCCCTAAGGTATGGGGTGTGTCCATGTGCTGGCTCTCTGGTCACTATGGCGGAGTCTGGCTTAGCTCTCACTCTCCAACTCTGGGACTCCAATCTCCCTGAAAAGGAAGGTTTGGATCAGAAACTGGGGCTTCTGAGTATGGTCAGATTTTATACTGGGTAGGGATGAATTACAGGGGGAGCTAAACTTCACTGTCTTTCTTCCCTCCCCTGGGACTTAGGAAGCTTCAGTTCAGTGTGATGCCAGGGCTCCCTCAATGGCTGCAATAGGGAAGGGATCACAGAAGGAAACCCAGCTGTCTCTGCCCCTCCTGTCACAGCTGTGCCAGATGTTCAGAGATGGTGTTTTCAGTACCGGGTCTGTTGCTGCTTTGGCAGCAGTTTGAGCCTAGCTTCAGCCTCTTTAATGATTTTGGCCAGTTGCCGAAATTTTCCTGGGAAACAAAAATGCAAAGAAGGAAATAACGCTTCTTAATCTCTCAGCCAAACCTGAATGGAATTTCATAGGACAAAGAAAGAACGCATCTTTACTGCAAATGCATCTCCTTTGCTGCAGAGTAAAGGCCTGCTGCACAAAACTGTGATGTGAGCTTCTCTCAAAGGGAAGGTCACTAAAGTTCTTTGTAATGGGAAACTTCAGGCAACCTTGATGTAGGGATCGCTACTGGGTCCTCCCATAACATACACCTTCCTTCATGTTTAAAACAAAGAAAGGAAAATAATGGTGAACTTGTTCTCTTTTGTGTTTCATTCCAATACTGTCTCATATAAGGGATATTAAGAGAATCTCTTCTGGCAAGACAAACACATTGCACAAACATCATGAACCTCTACCAGCCCAGGGCCTCTTGTAAAAATCTTTTGTTCATACACTGCCTATTATGTTCCAGTTCAGGTTACTGATAACACAGATCTGAGCTCTTGTACCATGGCTATGATAAAAATTAAGAAAATGTTCTTCTCTTTCACCACGCTGCTTGTGAAGTCCTGACCAGGACAACTATTTCAGGTGACACGGCAGCTTAGAAAATCTGGGATGTTTCTTCTCAGGAACACAACTAAGCAGCTGCGTCTTCACAGGAACACAACTGACTATTAATAGCTGAATATTCGTTGCTCAACGTTTTCCATCTTCTTGGTGAACAATATCAATTGTTTCCAGACTGCTTCAGTGGTAATATAACTTTTTAAGATAGGCACAGGGGGGTGCAACACAATGGGTGAGATCACCAACCTCACTCTGGAATTTTACAATGGATAAAAGCTGGAAGAAAATTCCAGCTGGAAGAAAATTCCCCAGAGCAGACACAGCAAATTAGCCACAAGTCTGCCATCCCAGGACCCCCTTGGAAGGCCTGGCATGGGAGCACCCTGGGGTAGAAAAGGGCAAACCAAGGCCAGTCTCATAGCAGAGTGCTGTGGAGACTGCAACAGTGCTGCAGCATACAGAGCAGCCCTGCGTAAGCTATGCAGAGGAGTCCAGGACAGGGAACATGCAGAAGTGTTGTAAACATATCTTACTTCAGTCCCCCAAGCTGCAAGTTTCCTGCTGCCCTACAGATTCTAATTCAATGGTTTTTTTTTCTGATTTAGTTTTCACCGTGTCTTTTATTATAGCTGTTTATATGATGGGAACCCACAGGCTTCTCGGGCTGGTAAAATCTATGGGGAGGCATGGGATGTGCTGTTCTGGAGAAATTAGGAATTCTGTTCCTCCCTTCCTAGGCCAAGGGCACACCTTTCCCTAAGTGCCTTTATGTTGGGATGTCCCGTAATAAGGCACCTCTTGATCTGATAATTGTATCACCCATTGTTCTGACTTGAGACTTCCTTTTTACACAAAGTTACTGAGAAAGCAGTGACAAAGCCTCTATGCCATGGTTTGACGTTTGCTCTAATCCTTGATTTTCCAGAGGGTGGCTTTGAGCTGGCTTGTTGTCCCTTTTGGATCTTGTTTGCTGGAACTTTACATTGCAAATCCATGAGTCCAGCTAATATGTTTAACATGTTCCTAATCCTTCCAAAATGAAATGTCTGACACATCCGTGGCTACAGTTGCTGATCACAGATGCATGTTCTCACTTTCTTTTTTAACGTCCTGATCCTGATCTTGTATTTTAAAAAGTGGGGGGAGGGAGAAATGATGTGCTAGCTTTGAAGCTGGGTTGAACAGCAAAGAAAGATAAACATTTAATTATGTACTAATCCTGTAAATATCTGCTAAGGCACAGTGCACTCGCACACTTTTAAGCCTGTTTCTTTAGGAACTGCATGTCTTCTTCAAACTCTTCCTTTAGAGTTTGCAGGTTTTGCAGAAAATTCGAACAGAAGCTTGTAATACTTCATTCTGGGGTGGCGATCTTTCTGGGTGGTATAGAGTGGGATGTTTTTCCATAATAAAGCAGTCATCTGGATTGAATTGCAGATATCTAATCCTCAGACAAACTACTCTTGTTTGGTTTTTGTGAAGTGAACAAAGACATCAACTTAGACATGCTCATGACTGGATTTAGGCATCCCTCTGAACTTCTGATCATTCCAACGATTAGCCAGCATGCCTTGGTCACTTCAATACAAACCTCTTTCTTCATGAAAGGGACTTCAGTGGTAGATTTTCTTATCTTCCTTTTTTTTTAAAAGGAGAAGAAATAGAGGACTGAAGAAGCAGACATGAGTGAGGATAAAGTTCT
The DNA here is from genome assembly GCF_001723895.1 of Crocodylus porosus. Taxonomy (NCBI): domain Eukaryota; kingdom Metazoa; phylum Chordata; order Crocodylia; family Crocodylidae; genus Crocodylus; species Crocodylus porosus. The sequence continues at coordinate 184,113,888 of NW_017728906.1, read as the reverse complement.
CTCACGCCTCCTGCAGTATTTTTGTGCTTTGGAAACAGAAAGATTGCATTCAACATACAAGACTAATGAATGAGGGGCATTGTTTTGAATGCTCTTTAATAGTGCACATTGCTTTATATATTAGAATAGTATCTTGCATAAATCTGAGTCTATTTTCTCTTTCCTTTTCCTAAATTCTTACTCTGGAATGTTCACTCTTGCTAAATTAAAGTTGTAAACACCACACAGGATGAACTCAGGCCTAAATGTTGTCTTTCAGAGGCTCTGTTCCTATAACCCCCCCCCCCGGCTCAACTTTGCAATGGCAGCATATATAGTTGAATATATTGCCCTTGTTTTTCTCTAGCTTGCACTGGGGTTTCTTGTTACAGGAAGTGTGACTATCTTGCTAACCAAATGTTGGGTCCAGTTCTGAGGTCATTTCTCAGGACTGCACAATGCCCCTTTGAGATGCATTAGCCTAAGAGTGTAGACAGAAGCAAAAATTGAAACATTTCAGATGTCTTCAAATCATTTCAGAGACCAGCTGGACAAACGTCTTTTGAAACGTTCCAGAAGTGGCTGAAACACCCCCAACCAGTACTTCTTTAAAGGAGGGGCTATTTTGAAGCATTTCAGTTTTTGGTGTAGCCAGCTCACCTTTCAGAGCTTGGGTTGAGTCCCAGGCTTGAGATCCTGCTGTTTTGATTGGTGGAGCCCATCTACCAATCAGGAGGCAGCAAGAGAAATAAAGTCACGCCCCTTTCCTGAGGGGAGGGGGACAAGAGTTCTGCCGGACCTGATTGAAGACTATAAATTGTCAGGTCCGGAAGGCTTCAGGGGCGGAGCCCTGGAGCGTAATAAGGAGCTGCGTGCCCAGCAGGAGGGGCAGATGCGGCGAGGGACTCAAAAAGAGCAGAGCCAAGAAAAGCTGGGGAGATTTCCCTCAGCAGGCAATAGGTCCAAGGCTTCTGAAGCTGCCACAGGAGGAGCAGCCATGGGAGTGGGGCAAGACTGCTCTGGCTGTTGATGGCGCACAGGAACTGTGCGCAGAGAGACTCAGCCCTGGGAGCAGTGAGAGACTGCTCAGGCCCTTCACGGTGCGCGGTCTGGTGCATGCAGCCCAAACTTTGGGAGCTGCAAGCAGCGGCTCAAGCCTGCCACCCCAGAGGGCCAGCAGGCGACATGGTGTGCAGGGTGGTGCATGGGCCTGAGTCTTGGCAGCCATGGCAGGGCAGCTCAGGCATCATTGTGAGCAACCCCAGCAGGTGGCCGGACACAAGCGGTACACGAGGGAGTGGAGCCAGGGAGCAGCAGAGGCTGTTTGGGTTAGCCACCCGGTGTAAGGACAGATGGCCAGAGCCTGAAAGGCCCAGCCTGTCCTAAAAGAGTCCTCAGCACTGAGCCAGGGCATGGGGAAATGGCAGTGCTGCAGCATGAGGCCCAGCACCCTTAAGTCAGCAGCAGTGGTGCAACAGCTGAGAAGAGCTGAGCCCCTCAGTGCCCAGAGCGGGGCACAGGGTGGGGAGGAGCCCAGAGTGCAGGAGAGGTCTGGAGAGGTGCTCCAGCAGAGGAGACCCCATCGAGCTGTGCCCTGACCACCGCCACGTGAGGGAGCATGAGTCATTAGGTTCTTGGGTCCCACAGGGGAAAGACGTTTGGGGGGGACAAACCCAGAGAAGGGGCTGGGTGAGCAGCCCTCCTGCCCCCTGCCTAATCAAGGCCCTAAAGGGAGGGGCCCCTGGTTCTTCCTGGACACCCCCTAAGGGACCCCATTGGAAGGAGGACTATCTCTTGCCATGGGTCAGGGACTCAGGGACTATATTAAGGAATAAGTGTTATTAAGATTGTTTCTGTTTGTGCCTTATATTTTGTAATCGAAATGTTGTGTTGTGATGTTGTATTGTGTTGCTGCTGCTGAATTTTTTTTTATTGTGATTGGTAAATATTGTTATTTAGGGTTTGACCTTGGTTATTGGTTAATGTTCACTTTGTAAATATATGTGTATGATATTCTGTTTTATGATTATGTATATTATAACTCGATAAATTGTATATAGTCAAGAACTTTGGGCTTGGGCTAACTCTATAGAGGAAAGAAGGATCTGCTTGAAATTATGGTATCCCTCTTACAGCACCCCCTCCTGCCTACCCCTCCCATCCAATTGAGAATAAGGCACATCCTTGGGTATACCCGGGTTACATTGCTATGTGTATCCAGGGACAGGGGCCTCATAGACCATCCAGAATCCCACAGTGCTCTTCTCTCCCTCCTTGCCTTCAATGGAGGAAAGAGGGAGAGCTGGGTGATAGCCTGGTAGGCTGAATGACAGTGCCAGGCACCCCGGTCCCGCTCTCCTCTACCCCTTCACTCAAGAGAGAAGAGATGTTCTGGTTTGGGGCTGGAATCCCTGAGCCAGATGTGGGGCAGCTACAGACCCCTGCTGCCCTCACTATAGCTCCAGGCACTGGAAACACTCTCTACATGCCACTGCTCTGGCCCCTGGCCCATATTGGCCCCCACACTCCTGCTGCTGCTGGAGTCAGGGTCTCTAAGCCTCAGTCTCCTCTAACTCTCTGCTCCTGGGAGAGGGAAGAGGAGGGGTTTGGACTGAGAGCTAAAGAATTGGGTATCCTTAAGTGGGGAACCCCACCATAACTACAATCCCCTACACCCCTATCTCTTGTAGCCGCTTCCCTGGCCCCAGATTTGTACTAGATCCTCCCTCCACTACTATCCCACCATTGGATCTCTATATCCCCACTACTGCCCTTCTACTGCCCCCCATTCCCCATTCCCTCTACCTCTCCATGGAGACAGGCCGGAGGCTGGGCTGGTGCAGGGTCAGATCTGGGATGCTGGACTGTACCCGTGGTCCAATCCCACACAGGATCCAGCTGTGAACTGACTCCTTGCCATTCATCTGGCCCACAGGGCTGGAAGGTTGGGCACTGCTGGGCCAGTCTAAATCTTGGAAAAGAATGTGAGAATCTATGAGCTAGTCTTCGCAGGTCTTTAATATTGTACGGTTCAAACAAATAACCAGGATTGCTATAGCCCATTATCATACAGAGATCTGATATAAGCACAGGGAAACTCCACTGACTCTGGAGGATTTTCGCCAGGAAATGTAAAAGCAAAATTTGAATCCAAGTAAGTTTAGCCATGCTAGCGCAGTCAGTGGGGCATCCAAGTGTAAATGAGAGTAGAAATGTTTCAATTGTTGCTTCTGTCCACACCCTTAGGCTAATGCATCTCAAAGGGTTCATCCAGACAAGTGTGCACATGTGGTATGCGGTATCGTAGACCCATCTGTGGTACCACACACCACGCACACTGTACATACAAGCATTCCCCTTGCTGCTAATTAACAGTGCATGGGGGAGGTGGGGGGTTGACACCAGGATATCCTGGTGTCAAAAACCCCCTGCCTAAAAAGAACGGGGCAGCACATGTGGTGGCAGTGTGTGCCTCCCGAAACCAGAGCCGGCCAGGCTCACAGCGGCTGGATCACCATGGCTGCAGCCCCCGAAGCCCCCAGAATCCCAGGTAAGGCTGCTGGGGCCAGCCCAGGTGCTAGGGCTACCCAACCTGGGGCAACATGCTGTGAGGCAGAGTGCACTTGCACAGGTGTTCTCTGTGGACAACTAGCAGCAGCACATATTGTGCCACTGCTCTTTGTCCCTGGTAAAACTCATTTTCCCCTCATGGGGACGTGCCCAAAAGGGCATACAAACATAATTCTTTCCTCAGGCACATAGGCTTAGTGGGGTTTAATCTCACATAGAAATGGACCAATATACATGAAGCTTAAATTATATGTGGCCTTTACACATGTAAAGCACCAGAAGCCCCAGGCAGGTTCTATTGCACAGGATGTACATGAGAGTAAGAAATCTAGGCTCTAGGAAATAACATTGCCGCCCCTCAATATATCATTGTTTGTATGACAAATGTTAAAAAAAGGAAATATGATCAGCCACTTTCTTAAACTGAAGAAGAAACTCATGAGATGTTTATATCCTTTATTGGACACAAAGCATTAAGATCTGCTTTTATTAGCTCACACATTTTGCTCAGTAATGTATATTCTTAAATGTTCTTTAAATTAAATATTATTGTGCATCCAGATTTTAAGTCATCATCTATCTATCATGTGTATCCTTTCAGATTCCTTTTTAACCAGCACTGATTTAAACAAAGAAGTGAGTCAAATTCACTCTAAAAAATGGAATTTAAAGGGATAAAGGCAAATTACTCAGGCCCCAAGTATGCCTTCTTAAGATAACTGAACCCCACATATCACTGGTAATTGCAATAATATATTAAGAGAATCATGACCCTCCAGCAAATCCTCTTGTAAAACAGTTGTTAGTCATAAAATGAGTTGGGTTGCACAGCATAAGGACTACTTAAAGCCTAAGGATTTTCAGGATTGACCTAATCTAAATAATAAAACAAACTAGAAAATTCACAGTGAGCTGACAGTTTGGACTTAATTCTTCAATCCATAGATAAGCAAAAAACTCATTATCAAAGTCTGATTGGCTTGGAAGGACTGTAGGATTAATCCTTTCTGAATCTCTCTCAGCTGCATTCAGAGCTATCAGAGCACCATCAAAAACCATTAGATGCAGTGGCATACTGATGGTGGGGGATGCCCCCCGAGCTCTAGGGGGTACTCAGTTCCCCAGTGGCACTTCTAATTCTACCGCTGGTACTTCTGGTTTCACTGGCAGCTTTTCTGGGCTTGGTGATCAGCCGGAGATGGGGTGGAGGGGTGCAAATGCTAGAGACCCATGGTACGTCACTGAGTAGATGACATACCTTGTTTATGTGATTTCTGCCCACTGCTTCCCCACCACCATTTTATTGGGACTCAATTCTGTGCTTAGATGCATGTGTGAAACAATCACCATGCTCCCTGTGGACAGTTTTATTCAGGCAAAATTCTCCTTAACTAGGGTTACCATATTTACAGGTCCAAAATCAAGGACACTTATTGGGGGGACACCTCACTCCCAAACCACAGCCCCCCCCTCCCTGCTAGTTCCCCTCACTGCAGCCCCCCATCCCTGCTGCTGCTACCCCTCATTCCCAACCCACAGACCTCTGGCCCTGACAGTGCCCCATGCTCCTGACCCACAGTCCCTTGCTCCCTTGGGCTGCACTGGGTAGCCTTCCCCCTGCCCCTGTGCCATGCTGCAGCCCGCATGCCTAGACACCATTCCACAGCACTGGCAGGCACCCAGTCCCCAAACCCCACTCCCCATAGGCTTACCTGCATGCAGCTGCCAGGGCTGCAGACACACATCATGCCCTTACCTCCAATTGCCCTCTCCCACTCCTGCCAGCAGAACAGAGCAAAGTTCTGGATATTTGTTCAGTTTTAAAAATCTGTTCAGATGGAGATGGGAGGACTTGAAAAGAAAACATGTCCGGGAAAACCCAGACATATGGTAACCCTACCTTAACTTCAGGTAAGATCAGGCCCAATGTCAGACACGTTGACTTTATGTGAATAAAATGAATATGTTGGAGGGAATTTTCCCTAGGTTTAAATGTATGTGACAGGGGGCCATCTCAAGGCCAGTCCAATCACTGGCCCACCCACCTGTCTAGGGCAGTCCACCCACCTGTCTCGCCTGCCACCTCTTTGATGCATCTAAGAAGTAGTTGTTAACAAAGGTTAGATGAACAGCTTGTTGGGGTCGTTTGACCCCAGTACTCTTTCCTGCCATGGCAGGGGGTCGGACTAGATGATCTGCTCAGGTCCCTACCGACCCTAGAAACTATGAAACTATGAAAGGTGGGAGGCTGTCCATTTATCACCCAATGTTAAGGGCATAATACATGGCTCTGCACTGCCCCCACACTGTGTCCTGTCCCAGATGGCATCACTATATGGCTCCAGCCCCACACTGGGCCCTACTACATGCCCTACTGATGTTCAGACCCTAACCTGAATCCCTCCTCCTCAGGCGGTCTAATCCCCACCCTCATTTTGGACTGCAAAACCCCCTAAGCCCTTTTACCTCTTGGCAGTGGCCTCCTCCAGGACCTTTGGCCACACAGATCCTGGCCTCACCTCTAGGTCAGTCAGGACTCTTGGCCTCTAGCCCCTGGCTGTCCCTGGAGGTGGGCGCTCTGGTCCTTTGCCCGGTTTGGTCCTGGCCCCGGAATGGATCAGTCAAGGTTTTCATGGGTAGGTTCTTGAGCCGCTTGCCCTCACTCTCCCCTATGGGTCAGCCTTCTCAGGCCTGTCCAAATACTGTACCACATAGTTCCTCCAGCCCTCTCCTGGGCCTGTTCGTCCACCCTCACTGGGCTCATTTGATTGATCTACTTAGGCTGGCCTATGCGCAATCCTTCGGGCCCACCACACAGACCCTACTCTATGCAGCCTACTGCTTTCTCACATGCCCCATCACCAGGGGCACTACACTGCCCCCTCATTGAGGCTATTAGGCCTTACAACCCTTGGCCTCAGGTGTCCAGTGATGTGCCTGGACCCCTTGCTGGTCCCCACTATGGAGTAAGCCACCAGGTTGTGGGGGCTGACGCTATACAGCACCCCATATTCACCTTTAACTAGGGAGGCACTGGTGTGGCATTTTCTGGGGGCCACCCCGCCACAGGCAGCCTCACCACACCATCTTATCCCAGCTGAGTGTAGGGTGTAGTTTTAGGTCATTTCCCAGGACAAGGAACCTCCTCTATCCCCATAGTTTCTACCCTTGACCTCTAGGTGTTCTGGGAGCAGCAGCTCTCTGGCTGGGTGATGTTGTCCCTCTGGCTCCCTAGATGTGACTGCTTGTGCAGCTCCTAGGGCCTAGGTTTATAGTGAGGCTACCCAGGCCTTGCTCCAACCCAGGAGCCCTCTTGTGGTCATGTTACTGTCTCATTAGGCCTCACCTGCCAGCTAGTCCACAGCCTACTCACGCCTCATAAAGGTGCCCTGTCACAAGGTACACAATATGTTAATTTTAATAAAGGGAATGATTAAAATACATTAGATTTGTTGTTTAGTATCAACCATCCTGTTGTGTCAAAGAGAAAAACATGGTTTTCTCTGCTACACAGCATCACAAACTAGCCAAACACAGTGAAGACATATGAGAGGCAGCACACCAAGAATACTGAATACTACATCTTTGTTATATCAAGCAGAGTAACAGAATGCATGATGTGTTAATGATAGAGAAAGCCTTGGTCCAATCAGGCTCCCAATAAAGCCAGTGGGAATTTTGCCATGGAATTCAGTGGGAGCCTGATTGGTTCCTTTTTCATGTGTCCAAGACAAAGCGAAAGGTGTTTGTTGTGTGAGACTCCATCCTGCGGGGGACTGAGGGGGCAATCTGCCGCCCCAACCCCTTAGCCCAGGAAGTCTGCTGCTTCCTGGGGGCCCGCATCTGAGACATTGCGGAGAGGATCCCACAGCTCCTCGGGCCCACAGACCACTACCCCATGCTCCTTATTCACGTGGGCACCAATGACATGGCTCGGAGCACCCACAGCCAGGTCATGAGGCGCTACAGGGAGTTGGGAGCGGGGCTTAGGGGTTTGGGAGCTCAGGTGGTGTTTTTGTCGATCCTCCCAGTCTCGGGCTATGGGCTGAGGAGGGAGAGGAGGATCCA
>NW_017728906.1:184092964-184106260 GCF_001723895.1 Crocodylus porosus | reverse complement strand
CCCCAGCTGACTTCCTGCCCTTTGGGCAGGGGGCTGGACTCGATGATCTCCCGAGGTCCCTTCCAGCCCTAATGTCTATGAATCTATAAAGCCAGTGGGAATTTTGCCATGGAATTCAGTGGGAGCCTGATTGGTTCTTTTTTCATGTGTCCTAAGGATATCTTAACAGTCAATTTAATACCATTAATCAAGTGGCAGCATACAAATATAAACACATGTTTAACGGAAACCACAATCATTTACTTGATACTTGCTGTTCATCACATATAAAAGTGAATCATTACCAAAGAATGTTTCAAGTTTCAGCTCTACTATTAGAATCAGTTATAATCCAGATGAAATTCAGATTGGACATCAGGAGACTGGAAATTCAGATTGGACATCAGGAGAAAATTCTTTTCGGTGAGGGTTGGCAAAATATGGAATATGCTTCCAAGGGAGGTGGTGCCCTCCCCTTCCTTGAAGGTATTTACAAGGAGATTAGACAGACACCTGGCTGGGGTCGTCTGACCCCAGCACTCATTCCTGCCCGGGGCAGGGGATCGGACTCGATGGTCTAATAGGTTCCTTCTAACCCTAACATCTATGAAACTATGAAACTATGAAAGACTGAGAACTACAGATTTTAAGGCAAGAAAGTCCATTCCAATCACCTAATCTACACTCCTGTATAGCATGGTCCATAGAATTTCACCTAGCAGTTCCTCCATTAAGACACGTTGAGGTTGAACTAGTTCACAACCATTTTTCAGGCTGGAAGAAAACACAGTAAGTGAAATGTTTAATTTTGATATACCTGAAATGATTTTGAAACATAATAAGGAGACAATGGCTCTTGGTTTACACCCAGCATTTATGGCTTTTTAAAAAATTATTATGATATTATAATTACAAATATTTACAGGACAACCTTTGAAAACTCAAATAAGAAAAGTGCTGGTGTAGCTGTGATGGTCCAGGACATATGCAAGAGGTAAGGATTTATGTGAGCGATAGCTTTTCTTGGACCAACTGCAAGGTTGGGATAGACGTAGGATGCATACAAGCATTACATTTCTGTTGATGGAATTACATTTAGTCCAGTAGAAATGCTAGGTAAACCGAGGCACATCTTTCCAGTGCTGTATTCCCCTCATCCAGGTGCTTCCCCTGGCAAAGCTGGTGTCCAGCTGGCCAGGGTTCTCTCAACCGCAGCTGCCTTGCGAAGCCCCCAGGAAAAGAGTGGATCTGTGAACCCTGCAGATGAGGAAACTGTGGCAGAGGCCACAAAATAGATAGGTCCTGCTCCCAAGGCTGGGGCTCAGCCACTCAATAGCAATGTATCCCCTGTTGGACTGTGCAAGTTATAAATAACAGTTCTTTTTAACTGGAGTGTATCTGCTACAATTCACCGTGCAGTACATGTTATGGTTCTTTGGTTAAGAACTACTTCACAGTCAGGGCGGTTAGGATCTGGAACCAACTTCCAAGGGAAGTGGTGCTGGCTCCTACCCTGGGGGTCTTTAAGAGGAGGCTTGATGCCTACCTGGCTGGGATCATTTGAGACAAGTTTTTTCTCCTGCCCAGGCAGGGGGTTGGACTTGAAGATCTACAAGGTCCCTCCTGACCCGACTTCTATGATTCTGTGATGATTTATCATTCTATGGTAATGCAGACTATTTATTGTGACTCTGGAGTCAATCAGGACTGAGGCCAAGGCTGTATTGCCTCTCTTCTGGGTCTTTGCTGCAAAGACATGAGCCCTACTTACCCATTTACGTTTCTCACAAACATCCAAGCCCACCCATTAGGCAGCAGAGAGAAGTTTAGCTGGGAGGCAGAACAGACTTGGGCACTGCTTTACACCCTTGGGATTCCAGCTTTGCAGCAGCACATGAAAGGTGGAAGTGAAACTAAGAAGAAACAAAAATGATTTGTGGTTTCCTTATCCAAACCACAGGCACAACATGCCTCACACTAATTACATTGGGGGATGACACTGGCATGAACAACACTGCTGCCACCCTGACTGGAACAAAAAATAAATCACCTAGAGAAATGGGAAAGGAAAATGCAGCATTTTAAAGTGTTTTTGGCTTTAATTCTCCAAGCTGTTACCTACAATGCAGGGAAGGAACCCCTGGTGGGGCGAGACGATGTTGTTTATTCATTTCTTCACCCTTCCTCTGTAGCAGCAGTACTCCAGCGGGAAGGCAGAGCGTGCCTTAAAGTGTAGAAGTTCAGCTGAAACATTAGCATTCCTGTGCAATATTGTAGACACAAGGTCAGCGCTGATCAGAGGGCTGGTAGAACTCACCTACCATGCTTTGTGCAGCCCCATCTGTGACATTTCTTGCCAGAAAATTAAAAAGTTATATCAAAACTCTCTTCCCCTACACCCACAGAAGCCAGACATACCTGAGTCCCACTCACTGCCCAGTGGCTCTCATCTCCTCTGAAGCGTCAGGCTGGATCTAGAGCAGGCTAATGGGGACTTTTTTCTCATCAGTGAGAAATATTATAAGACGGCTCAGTCAGTAGCAGTGTAACAAGCCCCTCCTTCCCCCTCCTCCCTCTGTGTGTCCTGCTCTACCCCAGACACTCACCACAGGGTCAGAAGGTTTTTTGCAGAGCTGAGGGGCTCTGGCAGAGTGCTGGGTTCTTCATTTCCCCCGTCTGAGGGAAACAGGTGCATGGTAGGGAGTAAGGCAAGGTTGCAAACGGCAAATGTGGGAGTGCGGGGGTGGAACTGGAGGCTGTCAGGATGAGCCCGAACTCTTGCAGAACCAGAGCCCTGAGCAATGGTGGATCTGCTGCTTGGCTGGAAGACCCAGTATGCTGGGGAAGCAATGCCTGCCTGTTGTTGGGTCTGTGGTAAGAGGGATGTAGGACTCAGTGGGCACATCTACATGAGATGCTAACTGCCCAATAGCCTAATAACAGTTCACACTAGCGTGCCAGACAAAACCCGTGCTAATACATTACTGCACAGAAGTATTTGGCTACTGAGCAATAAGCATCACTAAAAACTCATGAGCTGGTGCTGCTTTGCAGTAGTGTGAGTTACTGCACATTGATTTAGTACTTGGTTAACCAGTACTAAATGCACAATAACTATGGTGCATTAATGAACGTGTAGACATACCCAGTCTCCCACAAGGACAGTGAGAAGTAGAAGGAGCAAAAAGAACTGGCCTCTTTCCAATGGAGAGACCTGGGGACAGGATTTGACTCCCCTTTGAGCTCTGGATAGCTGGCCAAGCCTCAGACAGACAAAACCCTGGGTGTGGATCTCCTTCTCCCATGTATGGGCTTCTCCCAAAGGAAGAACCATCCTGCTGAGGGATGCAGTTCCTCAGTTGTATCTTTAAAAAGGCCAAGACTAGTCTCAGATGATGGAGTTGGCAGGTGAAGATGAGTTTTTGGATGGGTTGGGGGGTAGGCCTTGCTGAATGAAGGTAAAGCAGATGGGCACAGCAGAGGGGAAAATGGAAAGGGCCTTCCCGGGGTGGAGAGGGAAGTAGGACAGCAAGGGATAAATGTAACACCAGTCTTGGTGCCAAGAGAGCAGCAGTCCACAGTGGAGTGGCTGGAGCAGGGAGGCTGGGGATTGTAATATAAGGGTCTAAGGAACTGCAGAGGTAACAGCATGGGAGACCCCCATGACAGGAACAGGAAGCAGTGGTGGGGTGGCAGCATTGCATCAGGGTGGCTGAAATAGTGGGATGAGATGAAGAAGCTGGAGAAGGGGAGTTGGAGGGTTTGAGCAGCCAGGTGGGAAAAGGGACCCCAGATGTCACCACCTGGTAACAGCTGTTTGTTCCTCTGCTTGCTGTTTTATGTCTGGGAAGGGGCAGGCACAGCCCACTTCCAACACATGGCAAGAGCAGGTCCCTCCCAGCTCAGGCTCTTGCAGGACCAGCGCACAGCTCTCTGAGGCACAGTTCTGAAAGAGCAGTCACAGCCGCTGCGTGGGCAATACGACTGCACCAGGAAATGTGCATAGCACGTGGTAGGTCTGGGATGAGGTCTGTGCACCCCCTGAGTCCCATCTGCCCAGTTTGGAGGCCTGAAGCAGGATTTGAAAGATCACACATCCATCTGAGCCCAGTGGGCTGGCATGGTTAAGAGGCGCCAGTTGCTGCAGCCAACAGCACAAAAAGTAGTGATGTGTTTAGTAGCACAGCTGGCTGCCTTTGACTTCCCAGCTTGGATGACCAGGTACCGTTTTCAGCTGGGCCACCTCAGAACAGCCTTTTGACATGAAGAAAGCTTGAACTCACATATCCAGAGCTATAGCATGATATTTGACCAGTAAACACCTTCTCCCGTATGTGCTTTGGCCCACCAAGCTGGTATGCTAGATAGCAGTAAGGGGGTTAAGGCACAGAAAACTTTAACTTCACCAAAACTGAACTAACATAATTCAAGCATCTGTTATATTTGGTATCAAAAGGTGTATTAAAAGATGTCAATTAAAAGAATAAACGGTTAACCATCTGTTTCATTGGGACCTGTTTAAGAGAGAGTCAGAATTGTAGCTCAATTGGACAGAAAATCTGTTCAACAAAAAACTGATCCACAGAACTTACACTTCAAAAAATAGCATGGAAAGGGCTGAGCATTAAACTTGTGCAACATGACACATAATAATAAATGATCTTGTACATATTGAAATTATTTGAGATTACATGCAATGATACATGGACATTGAATTTAAGTCAAAGACAGAAGGGAATTTCCTCCTTAACACACTGAGATTAAGTTGTGATGGGGAAATGCTCAATCTGTTTAAAAGAAGCTAATGCTTTCATTTGTCTGAATGATGTAAACAGTGAATTACATGTCAGTAGTTCCTAAAATTTACAGATTTTAGTCATATCTTTATCATAAGTGTTATTTTTAAAAGTCTTACAAAGGTTTAATAAAATAGCAATAGATGTAATAAGTTTGTTACAGTCATGTCATGAGTAATTTGTGGTTATAGGTAATTAATTATAAGCATATCACAAAAAGTTATAAAGGTTGTAAGCAACCTTCTGAGTTATGAGACTTGATGACCTATGATTAACCATGTCTTATAATATGTTTTTACCATTTAGTATCCCTTTTTTAGTCTTATTTATGACTGGAACCTCAATATATAATGCGACCCAGATTTTAAAATGTAGTAATTAATTAATTTCACTATAGTAATTGTATATTATTATAATGAAAATGTTACTTGAACCCATAGAAAAATCAACTTTTCTATAGGCAGTCTTGGCACAGAAGTGGTAGGATACATGTTTTTCCAAAAATATTCCTGCTATTTAATGAAACAAATGAATAGACTAATAAATAGACATTTCTCATGAAGTTCACATTAAGAAAAGAGACATCCAGAACATTTTAATTGATTTACTTGGCAGCATTTTTGATAGCTACTGAAAAAAAACATACTATTCATGTTTAGGTGAAAAATAAATGGAGTCATAAGTGTCACTGCATAGTACTAGGAGGTATATACAGCCACATGTAAAAAGGCATAAAACACAAACATTTATGTACAGCAATTTTTCCTTTCAGTCTGTATAGAGAAACACTGTTTTATAATATGAGGAAGTATAAAGCAGACACACATGCAACAAAGACATGACGGTTACATATACCCCCCTCCGCCCTCCAACAGTTACAAGCAGGGGGAGAAAAACATTTTTCAGGGAAAAGTGTTGAAACCTGGAATGTTTTCATACTGAGGTTTCAGGAGAGCTTCAGATCTGAATGTATCTGAAGTACTTTTAAAGGCTTGATTCAAAATCAACAGAAAGACTCTCAGTGGTTTCTGTGGGCTTTGGTTCAGGCCCTTATATTTTACCCAAGTTCCCGTTCTGCCCTTCCCTGCAACTCAGTAATTAAGTTTGAGGATAAAAATAAACAATCATATCATACAAAACTTTGTATATTAGAATACAAAAGGTAACCATTTACTTTTTGTATAAAATACAACTTTTGATAGTATATTTATTTCACATATGTATAAATATAACCCAAAGAATATGTTTTTATTATTCCTACCAAAATATTAATTTTTTTGTTTTTACAAAAGTTTACAAAACAAATAATTCTTTATATTTACAACCCAATACTGTGAAGAGCTCCTGGTCAATGATGAAAAATATATTATAAGGGTAGTGCATTTAGCCATTGTTTCAAAAAGAGAGAACTTAGTTAAGAACCAACATTGGATTCAAGTTTTGGTCATAAAAGTCTTTCACAATCTCATACGTGTTCTGTACATCTTCACAAGACAACTAACAGCCTTTGCTTCGTCACAGGGGAGTATGAGTGTATTTAAAACCGTTTTTGTTTTACTATAACAGCAATAGATTTTATAACTCATTCAGCTCATCTAGTCAGTGAAAAAAATGACGACTGGAAAAAATGTAACAGGTGCAGGATCAAGCTGAGACCCATATCTTGCAATCCTTGAACAAGATCCTCAACTGTGTCACCTTTTACAGAAGTTGAAGGCCTTTCCTGAGATTGCCTGAGTAAACCTATAGTAGATGACCCATTGCTATTAACCAGCAGTTGCTTCTTCAATGGCATGTGAGCTCACATATGATTCCTGATGGTTCTAGCTGATTGCTTAGATCAATATAGAAGGAGCACATCCTTAGTGACTACTTCTAAGAAATCTGTCCCCTACTAAAATGCTTTAGCATTCCTGCAGATCACCTCATGGACTATATGTGTGTGAGCAAGATACAAATGAGCTGATTTTGACTTTATACCCCACTTAAACTTCTGTAATTCCATCTTTACAGTGGACTTACCCTTGATATCACATAGATGCCAGTGAGCAGGGCTCAGACACACAGTATTCCTCTGCTTCCATACAAATAGACCACTACTTTCTAAATCTGGATGAGACACTATTGTGCCAGCAAAACATTGTCCTCCTTCTCCTTTTTATGGACGAGGCTTCCATGCTTTCTGAACACAAATGGTTTGGGACAATAGATAGAGAGCTGCTTCTGGATATGGGAGTGATCCATAAAGGGGTGTGTTTACATATGCAATTAATGTGCCTGAATTTTCTGTGCAGAGAATTCAGGCTCATTAAAGTGCTTCCTGGTGCACATCTATACGTGTGCCCCTGCTGGGAGCAAATTGAGCCCTACTGGAACAGATCAGTTCAGGGCTGCTCCTGCCCTACTCCACCTCCCTGCAGCAGCCAGGGGGTGCTCCAGGCTCCCTGGGCTGGCAGAGGGCATGGGGGCTAAGCCCCTAGTGTTGGAGGGTGGGGGTGGGGTAGCAGTCTCAGCTTGGTGGAAAGGTCCGTCCCAGTGTGGGGGAGATCAGGCTAGCACTGAGGTGGGACGGGGAGCTGTTTCAGATGCCAGACAAGTCCAGATCCAGGAGCCAGCTCTCCCAGCCATGGGGAGATCGGGATGGGTTCAATCTCCATGTGGCTGAGAGGCACTCCTTGCTGAGCCAGGACAGCTTTCCCTGCCCCCTGCAGCTCCCTGCTGTCTAGGCTGACTGGGAGCAATTTGCTTCCAGTTAGTGTCTACATGTGCAGTACTGTGCATTAGTTAATGTGTCATTTTCCCAGTACCTGTATCCACAGGTACTAGAAAACAGCACGTTAGACTAATGCACTATCCCAGAGATGGGGAACCTCTGGGCCATTGGCCTGATGCAGTTAGCTGGGGACTCCATTTCCCAGGCCCCTCTGCCCCCATGACTTGTGCCAGTCTCCATGGAGACCCGAACCTCAGCCACGCTGGCAGAGCAGTACAGGGGATGCTCTGGAGCTGCTGGGATTTTGCAGCAGGGGCACGCATGCAGGGGATCGTGGCTGTGCTCTGGCTCCAGACAGGCTGTCACTTCTGCAAGGAGCTGGGGCAGACCCATGATTCCCTGCATGTGTGCCCCAGCCTGGAGCATGCAGGCTACAGATCATGGCTCTGCCCCGGCTCCGGGGCAAGCTGCCCCTGCCACAAGATCCCAGCAGCTCCAGAGCAGCCCCCTACACTGTTCTGCCATGTATACTGCTGGTATGGCTGAGGCTGGGGTCTCCTAGGAGATCGACACAAGCCATGTGGGCAGGGCGCCCGGGAAATGGAGTCCCTGGCTGACCGCATCCGGCCCGTGGGCTGAACATTCCCCATCCTTGTACTATGCAGTAATTGCTGCGCATGTCTTATTAGATTAGTCTAATGCACAGTAAAGTGTCTCAGGCAACCAAGGAGTGTCAGAGATCTGATCAGAGTCCTGCCCTGTGCCCTCAACTGCTGATAGAGTTGGAAAGTAGTATGACATGATGCACCTTTTCTGCCCCTGAAGGCAACTCTCCAGCCACAACCTTTTGTGCATATCATCCTCACACTACTATTCCAATGCAGCTATACATCCAGGCACCTTAATTGTTTCCTTGGGATAAGACTGTCTAGGTTTTGCACAGATACACAAAACTTGGGAGGAGAGGGTATAAGTACATCTTGCCTCCAGATCTGCAAGAAGACTGGGGAATAGACAGAATCTAGGTCCCAGCCCACCAGCACTGATAAGCAGAGCTGGGTAAATGGATAAATGGGCAGTGAGAGCATGATCTTCCTAAAGGGTATGGAGCTGCTGTTCATGGAAGTGTGTGTGTATTGTGTAGTCCAAGAGCCCCCTAGAAGGAATTTATCCATAATATATATGGAAATAATCAATGGAGGGGGGCTTTGCTACATTTCCTGTTACTGTTCAGCAATTGATCAAATAAGTACAATAAGTACAATAAATACTGCAAAGTGGCCAACACCTGTCACTGTTACATATACATATTTATTAATCAAAACATATAATAAAGGTATAATGATATCTTTTGTGGTGATAAGCTCCTGGTCAACTCCTGGCCTTGAAGCATCTAAAAGTGGGCTCTATAATCAGCTTTGGATGGTTCAGAAAAGGCTGTAAAGAATTCTTCAGCTCAAGGGACATCTTCCTTACCTTGATCACAGAAACTTTTTCTGCTAGGACAATGACAGGGAAAGCAACCAAGCCAACCACAAAACTGCTTTTTGAATTGAGTGCTATGAAGTGTTTACACAGAGCCAGCTTCTGATTTATGGATTGTGGCTGAGAGGTGCCTCATACTATGAACTGATTTGATTTCAGTTTATATTGCATACATTACCTTCAATGGGACTACTCACAAAATGAGGTACTACTCATCCTGTGAAGGGTATTGGAATATGGCCCTTGGTAAGCATCCATTAAGCCAGCATCAGTGCTCTTAGCACTCATATATATCACTTTTTGGACTCCCTTGACCTGAAGAATGAGGGAGATATCGATATTCTTCACCAGCCCCTCACTGAATGGCATGTTCTTGAATCAAAATCAAAATAGATGTCTTTCTATATACAGAAATATGCATCAACCTTTCATTAAGAAATAAGCAAATAATTGGCCATGTAGAAAACTTGGGTTTAGATTGGAAAGTGCTCTTTAGAGCCAAATCCTGTCTACCCTTTTCACTCTAGCTGTCCACTGAAGTCACCGATCTACTTGAGGGATCAAAGCCGTAGGCTCTGGCTCTTAGATTTTGTAATGGCTCATCACATATTTATGCCAGAAACTAGACCGATGCTATTACTCATTTTTAGAATAGCCTCTCTTATTACATTTCTCAGGCAGTTACAAACAAAAGGCCAGGAGTAACAGTAAAAGCTAGAATACTCTGGGATCTCTCTCACACAAGATACTTTTTAGCTCCCTTAAAGGAATCATTTGTCCTTCTACTTTCTACACAAGTTACTGCATTTCCTCACATACCACATGCCCCCCAAATAAAATATGCACCTTGCTTTTGAAAAGCAGAATGCAGAAAAAAGATTTTTTTCCCAAGTCATGGCCAACTCTGTGACATGGGGGAAGTCCTCCTGGAAACACAGAACTGCGGCACCCCAGGAGACAACCTGTGTGAGGCAGCAGGAACTTCGTGGCATGGCAGAATGGCAACAAGGCTATGGCCCAGACCCTTGCAAGGGCAGTGACAAGACTGTTACTTCATTACTATACATAGTTCCTTATGTAAGTTCCTGTAAATAATCAAGTGTTGTTTCCACACCATACCTCATCAGGACACTACAGACTGCATATAGCAGCTCGCTCACCCTCAGCCAGCTGAGTGGCTTTTAAGGCAAAAGCTATTGCCTTACTAGCTGCAGTCAGAGGTTTAGCAAACTGCTTGCTGCCCCATGGAGAAGTGGCAGCTGTTTGGCAGCCATTTAACAGAGTGTCTCTTACAGTGCTTCTATTCCATTGAAAACAAATCAGCTCCTCTTCTTAAGACCCCAATTTTGGAAGGCTGATTTTGTGGAAAAAGGTACATGTAGTATGTGCGTATATACAAATAAAAGACAATGGAAAGAAAGAAGTAAGCTTCTATTAGGCAGATTTTTTTAGCAGTTAAATTTACACAGGACCTGATTCTGTCAGGGATTGAGTACTCTCAGGGGGAGTTGTTAGGTATGAATATCATCCTATATTATACTTTAGTTGGAGTAAGCTTTAGAATTGGATATTGTTCTCAGACCATCTCTTCAAACTGAGCAATCACTCCATTTGCTTCCTTATTTTAAAAGTCAGCCCAACTACTAGTGTGTAAATAAACAAGGCAGATTGTTGGCCTTTAAAATGAAAACTATTGTTAACAGCTGCTTCTTAGCATGTATGTTTTATCATCATATTGTTGCTTATGAGTGGTTCCCCAAGATTTCATCAAGGTTGATATCTTTCATCCAGTCATCATTGCCAGGCTCTGTTTTCAATAAAGAATCTATGAAGTCTGAATCACTATTGAGTGCAGGTCCTATGTTGTCACCTTGCTGGTTAAGAAAGTCAAACGATAAGTCGCTAGTAGGATCATTTCCTTGGTAAGACCTTGAGTTTTGGTTGGTTGATGTAAAACTGGTTGATGGCAGGGATGATGGTGGGGTCATACTTGTTCCTGGCTGATTCAAATTAGGCACAGTCTGTCCTCTTAGCTGGTTAGGTCTCACGCTTAGGCCTCTTAGCGATCCAGAAGTTTGTCCATTTAATGTTTGGTGCGCTTGGTTTAGAGGAGGTCTCATTTGCACTGCTGCTGTTAGCTGATTAGGAGGCACCATCGCACGTGGGGAGAAATGCTGGTTGCCTATGGAGCGTTGTAGAACCTGGTTAGGATATGGTGTGCTTGTGGGGAACCGAACCCCTGCAGGTTTCAGTGTGTCCTGCTGCTTTGTTGTGGCTTCTTGAGAGGCCCAGTTTTGAGCTGTAGTGCTGGAAGTGATCATAACGTTTGATGGTCTTTGAGCTGGGAAACTTGTCGCTCCGTGGCTTAAGCTTGGTCTTACCTGCTGAGAGCTGACCACTGACCCAGTCCCAAAAGCTGCTGCATTATTTCCTTGTGTCAGGGTTTGTGGTCGAGACATCATGGGGTTGTTTTGACTTGTTATGATTTGGTTTTGGTTTCTGTGTGGTTGCATTTGGTTCATTCCTGAAGTTATGCTGTACGCACTGGGCTGATTGCAAGGAATGTTTCCATAGCAGTTCATGTTCCGAGCTGCAGGAATAGAAGGCATCCTGGCTCCAGGTGGAGCTGACAAAAGGCTAGAATTTTGGGGCAAAACGGTATGAGTTGAAATGGGGTTTGATAAAGACAGACTGGAGTTCATGCTCACAGCTGGTGAACCACCTAGACGAAGAAAAGCAAAAAAGACATACATTGACATTTTTTCATTAAAATGTGCAACAGGTTATAATTTTAGTTCCTCAGAGCATAATCTCTTTACTGGGATAAGCTAATGTCCCAATGCTTGAGTGGAAGGTAATGACTTTGCCACACCTTGCCTTTCAGAAGCCAGTAGCATCCACAAGGACAAAAGGCCTTCCTTGTTTCTACAGGCAATGAGCAAAAGTTCTGAAGCACGGGATTACCACTCTGTCATGGTAACTGCATACTGTTCTCTTTTCATTCTGGTCACATTCTCCTGACCTTTCATTTATCTCTACTGAAATGCAGATTGTTTGCATGTACCCAGAATATCAAGTGATCTAGATCTCCATGTTTTGTTGACTTTATCCTCTTCATTATCTACCAGTATGCCCCTGGAGGCTGGGGGGACATGGCAAGCTCCTGCAGCACTGTTGGCAGCAGAAGTGCGGTGGCAGCAAGCAATGAGTTCCTGCAGGCAGCTGCAGCGCTGTCAGCAGTCGGTGACCACCTGCAGACACTGCCAGCAGTGTCGGCGGCAGCCAGCGGCGACTGGGGACTGCCTGCAGACGCCAGTGTAGGCAGGCAGGCAGGGTGGGGGCTGAGTTGCAACTGCAGACAGGTGCTGCCAGCAGTGTCAGTGGTGCTTTTTGCAGGGGGTGCATGTGCACCTGTGTGCACCCCCTACGCATCACCACTGCCACTGATGTTTTTCATATATAAAATGTATCCACAATGATTTTACATTTTCTTCCAGGTCATTGACAAAAATGTTAAATACATGTGACCAAGGACTAATCTTTGAAGGACCTCACACTTGAAATATAGTCACTTTCTCTTTTTCACAATTACAGATCTAGCAGTTAAGCAGTTTTTAATCTACATTATGACTGACCCATTGATTTTCCATCATTCTCATTTCTTAATGAAAATTCTGTGCCCTATCAAAACAAACATCTTAAAGAAATATATTGCAAACTCATCAAAAAAGTTCTCTAGTTTGATGGGATCTGTTTTAATAAACCCAAGTTCATCAGCATTATATTAGTTCACTTTTACTTTTTATTAATTAAAAGCTTTATCAATTTTTTGTTATTTTGCTTTGGATCAATTTTTAGGGTTATAATTATCTGACTAATCTTGTTCACCTTTGTGAATATTGGCACTATATTACTTTTCTCCCAGACCTGTAGAACTTCCAAATGTTTCTAAGACTTATTAAAATAATTTTAAGATTCATAAGAGCTCCTCATCCATTCTATTTACAACTTCTGTGTGCAAGTTATTTATCTGGTTTTTTAAACTAATTTTCATACCAGTGCTATGACATCCTCCTCAGTTAGTGTTGGAATGGAAACTAATTCAGCATCATGAAATGAATATATCATCTGGCTTCTGTCCCAATATAGAAAAGACATACTGTATTTACTTGAATATAAGATGACACTGAACATAAGACAATCCCCAAATAATTATATTCTATGGTAAATTTATAAATTTGTTATAATTTTTTAGGTATAGAATCTAATTATTGGAGGTTTGCCTTGAATCTGTCCACCTCCCACCGTTAGAGCAGGAAAAAT
>NW_017728906.1:184064077-184092364 GCF_001723895.1 Crocodylus porosus | reverse complement strand
TTGCGGAGGCTGAAGAGGTCCAGGTGCCCTAGTCTCTCCTCATAGGGCTTGGCCTGCAAGCCCTTAATCATATAAGTGGCCCTTCTCTGGACCCTCTCCAGGTTATCCACATCCCTCTTAAAATGTGGCACCCAAAACTGGACGCAGTACTCCAACTGGGGTCTGAGCAGCATCCGATAGAGGGGAAGTATCACTTCCTTGGTTCTGTTTGTCATGCATCTGCTGATGCATGATAATGTGCCGTTAGTTTTGCTGATGACTTTGTCACGCTGATGAAATTAGTCAAATCAGTTCCAAATTCCATCCACTGAGCTCAGTTGTTCGGGTCCATGTGGTGTTACCACCAGCAAGAATCTTACCTCCCAGACACTTCATCTTGAGGCTTCAGATGCCCCCAAATCCATGACAGGCATCCTACATGTAAGCCCCAAGCCCAGGGATCTTGTGGTTCGGATGCCCCTGAGTCTCGCTTCCCTTACCCAGAAGAGCAAGCTAGGGAGAAATGCCCCACCTGCATAAAATAAAGTGTGCAGCTGAGGTCTTCCCATTGGGAGGCTATAATATACTCTCATGGAAGGGCCTGCCTACAGTGCAAAGGAGAAGTCTCCATGCTCAACTACACAAAGCCATGACAGATCAGGGAGAAGGGGATCTCCCATTCCAAGTACAGCAAAACCACCTTTCACAAAAATAAGTTAGTGAAGCCCATCTGAATAATATATATGATAGTGCCCATTGCACTGAGTCCCCTTCGGCACTAACTCTTTTTTCAAGTCATTGTGAGCCACTACAATGAATATATTTTGATTTCCTCTTCAGTCCCACAGCTGAGCCATGCCTTTCTTTCCCATTTCTAATTATTCCTATTTCTTTACCAGCTGTCTGGCAACCATTACCAAAAAGTTCACCCAGAATCCCTCTGTCAACCCCTATCTCAGCCTGTGACATAATTAGTGTGGCCCTGTCCTCCATGTGGTAGAGCTGGACCAGGTTGTCCTGCTACTCATCTGCATATACATTTTTGGAGGATCCCAGGACTCTTGACAAGAACACCTGGTTCCAGTCATGAGTGGGGGGCTACTGGTCCTTGTGTGTGGTGAGAGGTGGTATCTGGAGTACACACACATCCTGAGTAGTGCTGAGCTATGGGGTCATCATGGCCAGAAATGCTGTTAATTCTTCCAGTGGCCTAGCCCAATGAACCATATGGTAAATCACAAGCTTTCACTTCGGACTAATATCATGCATTGTTTGCTACATAGTAGGTACTCATGTGGGCTAAGATCAAGTATAGTCGCTGCATGGGTCTGTTACCCAGTCCAAGATGGATTTAAATGGCATTGTGTAGTGGAGGGTGCACCCCTGTCCAATGCACTGTGGACAAGACACCCTATGAGAGTCTTGTAATTAGCTTCCCAGTGGCCAGTATCCAGTGGGAGGATCTTGGCTACACACTTACTTTATGGAAATGGGGGACTCCTCCCTACCTTGCTGCTGTGACCATTGGCTAAAGGCAAGTGGGACTCAGGGGCATCTAAACGCCAAGCCTCTGGGCTTAGGCCTGCATGTAGCATGTCCACCAATAGATTTGGGTGTATCTGAAACCCCAGGCAGAACAGTCTGGGGTGGAGGATACTTGCTGGTTGTAGCACCGCATATAGTGTTTGAATGATTGAGTTTGCTCAATCAAGAGGATTCAGAACTGACTTGGTTGATTTGACCTGGAATACAAAAAATTTCCCCCCCAAAAATGTTTGCTATATAAGGTACAAAAGTGCTGCTTGAAAGTGTGTTTGTGGAGTACTTGTGCTAAAACTTGCAGCAGTTTCAAAAAAGGAAAAATGCATTAATTCTGGATGTACTGAGTCTATGATCGGGGGAGTAGGTTGCAAGAAGAGAAGTGGGACCCTGCTATTATTTTAAGTAAAGCAGTCTTAGTATATTTGTCAAATTCCTTCACTCACCACTGGGATGGAGCCCCTGCGTTGGTGGAACAAGCCAACTGTTAAACAGCCTAGAGGGCTACCACCCTGATTCTTGTGCAAATACCATGAGATCTTTAAAGGGCACAAGTGGTCAGGATCTTAATTTTACATCTCATCCAAAAGACCAAGTTTCCCCTTTATGTATGACTATATTTATCCTTTTATTTTTACACCAAAATATTTTCCATTCTAATTTCTTCCAGATGCAAAGAAACTCCTTCCATAGCAGTGTTTTGTTGACAACATATCCAGTGCCTAGACACCAAAAGCTTTGGAGCTAGTGAGAAATGCATTTATTGCTCAATTCACCTGCTGATATCATGGAGTTTATTACTATTGTTATAGAGGCAAAACGCATCAGAAGGCAAGGTTTAATGATGTCTCTCATAGTTCCCATGGCATTTCATTCAACTTCTTGCTGCTCTGAGCTGTTTTCCTTTCTTCCATGACCTGAGCATAGCTATTCCCAGAAACAGGGAACAGATTCCCAGCTGCTGCTCCCTTATGCAACAGTTTCCTAATCAGTCCATCTGGTGTGTTCCCTCCAAGCACAGAGCACAGCTCTCTCCCCGGGTTTGTTCTGAAAAGCAGGCAGTTTCCTTTGTTGATTCAGTTACAGAGAGTGACTTGAATGACAGAACATCATTATAGCCAAGCCCAAATGTTAAAAAATTAGAAGTCAGGCACCAAAGCACCATGAGTTTGTTATACATTTTAGAAGGTTTACATAAAAAGAGACATAAAATATTTGGTTTTTTTAGCTGCCTCCTGGATTGTATCTTTTTAGGGTGTTTTTGGTTGTATTTCAAAATTTTTCTACAACTATAAAACTTACAAACTTTTTTTGTTAAAAAAAAGTTGACTGTTTTGGTTAATCACTTGACTCCAGAAATACACCAACCATCTCAGGATTTCAAAACAAATTGCAAGAGTTTACCAAAGTTGCTGCTTTTCCTGATACCATTTTAACACAGCAAATCAGATACTATTCTGTCTGGGCTGGTGGTGGCTAACCTTTATGACAAGTATGCCACAAGTTAAGTCCACAGTATGAGATAGTGTCACTCTAATAATCAGCCACCATTGTCACCCAGATCCACTGCATCCAGTTGCCACTGGGATGTGGCAACACTGAATTTGGTGGCACCTACCCCCACAGCTCCCATGGGGCCAACCCCCCATGAGTCAGCACTAACTCCTGACACCTGCTCCCTCCCTGATTGCTGCTTTGATCCTCTCCCCACCACCAACCATTGCTCTAATCCCTGCCTTCTCCCCAGCTGCCACTCCAATCCTGTTCCCATCCCCAACTGCTGCACAGGACCCTGGCACAGGAACGTACAGCAGTGCAAAATGGGAACACAATGCTATCAGAACATCTTTGTAAGCATCTTTTCTCTGCTTTGTGCTTGTTTTTGCACTGAAATAAACAGTAACGCTCTGGCTACAAAGAGACTTCACATTTATCCTGGGATAAACCATTTTTTCCTAAGGCAAAGTGCAATCATTCAGACATCCACGTCCATTTTTCCAGGATAAATCCTCAAAAGGTTTCATGTGATGAGAAGTACAAACAGTTTATCCTGGGACATTGCAAAATCTGTCTCAGCTGTTATCCTAGGAGTACGTTATTCAATCAACACCATTCAGCTCCTCACTAAGCCCTGATCAGAAGGGTACCGCATGTGTCAATCCTGGGATATTTCTGTTCTAGGACAAACACAGATGCACCTTGTCCAGGGACAAAAGGAACATCTGTTCCTATCCCAAAAATCACGCCTTTACCGTCAGGCCTTCAGGGCCATCTTGGCTAAACTTCCTCACTGTGGCTTTCTTTTCCATTAAGCCCCACTTACCAGAATACTGGTTGGCCTGTTGCATGTTGACCACATTTCTTCTTTGGTCTTTATAATCTGGTGGTGGTCTTGTCAAGTGTCTGTTTAATTGGTCTTGTGCATTGATTTTCTCCTACAGGATTAGATCAGAAATAAAAAATGTATTAATTTGTCTTCTCATATGTTATCCTGCCAAATCCCCACTTTCCCCCATCCTGTCCACAGTGGTAGTTTTAAGCCGAGTGTAGCAATTGCTCCTCAGGGACATTGTTTACTGAAGTGTGTGGGATTTCCATTATTTCAGTGTGCTTGAGTCATGTTCATTCTGCCTCCTCCTCCTGCTTAAAGTCACCGTGAGCTAGATCAGGGCCTTAAAATCTAGCAATTTGTTTTTCATCATTTTTGTGCCAATAATTCCTAAATAATTTGGCTTCAGCTTAATTTGCCCAAGTAAAATGTGGTTAACTTCAGTATGCCCACTTGGTAACTGTTGGGGATCTTGACCCATTGTTGAAAAGCACTTTTCACAAAACACCCCCTTTTTATGTGAGAGGAACTTCTCTGTATACATCCAAGAAGACATTACATTGTCCCGCTTCACACCTTCCCCCAGAACTCCCCTCAGCTGTGGGGCCTCCAAAAAATCTGATGTGCACTAGGCAGTGTGCATCCTATGTGCAAACTGTGCGGTGACTATTTTACACACTAACCAGAACTGCCTCATTGTTGCCTTTCATTTGCCTGAATGTTTCAACTACTACCTGTTATGTTGCCCGTTGTACCTAGATTGCATGCATGTGTATGACAAGAACCCCCTGTGAAAAGGCCGTAACCTTGTTCTTACTTACGTCCTTGTGCCTCTTGGCTGGTTTTTTCTTTTAACTGAGAAAACTGCTTACAGACCTCTGCTGCTTAAATCGTGTACTGTGTAATAATAACATTTGCCTCAGGGAACAATGTGAGATTTCACGCTCCCTGTGGCGGGAGCGTGAGTTTGCAGTGTCTAAAGCTATCGGGTCTATCTTCCAACTGAGGCCTTTGGAAACGATGACTCAAAATAATTATAATCTTTTTGAAACAGACAAAAACCCAAGAGAAACAAAGGTTTATAGACTAAAGTTAAGACTTGCCTTCAGCCCGCTTTGTTCTCAGGGTTAGCCCCATCCACCCTCCTTCTGCCCTGACCGCTCCTCTCTTCACTTCTGGCTGTACCTTGTGCAGCCAGCGTTTAGACTGAGTCTGTCTCTCCCTGCCGATAAGAAGGGATGCAAGCACGTGGACAGCAGGAAAGTGACCTTGGGGGATGAATAAGCCCAATCTCAGGCTGAGGGAAGGATTTTGTGCTGATCTGATTGCCCATTTCTGTGAAGGAGGGAGCAGAAAGGTGTACCAAGTTCAGGTACTCAATTCCAAAACTGATCGGTGTCAGCAACTGAAGTCACACAATCCTCACTGAGGCCTGGATCCACCTCTCCTTAATGTCAGTGGTAAAACTCCATTTACTGTAATGCTGATGGATCAGCCTCTAATACTCCTCCTGAAGGTTAATATCAAGAATTTATGTTTCCAGTGTGTTACTCTTAAACTCAAAAGCTCTGACTCCTCTGAGGCAGGTGACTGTCAATGTTTAGCAGGTTTGAGTAAGGACCAGGTCTTTCTTTCTTATTAAGAAGACAAAGCTTAATAAGCCTAATAATTCATTGCTAAACCAGGACTATTGATTAACATGCAGTTTTCCCCAGAAGTGTGTTCACTGTCCCGTATCTCCTGGATTCCCACTTCTTCTGCGATGTACTACACCATGTACTTGTGTATCACACTTGAGAAGACTGTGGGCCTCTGATCTGAAGTAGGCAAATTAGGAGCATCCTCTGCCAAAAAAAAAATGCTTGGAAAATAAGTCTCAAAACCTGGGCCCCTTAGTTAAATGCTCCCTTTTTGAAAAGCTTTAAGTATCACCTCCTTCCCCCTGCCCCCAACATATACATGCCAAAAACCAGAAGCTCAATTGTGATGCTTTCCCTAAGTTGTCAAAATGCCTTTAACCTCACAGAGGAGGAATCTGCTCAGATCGGCAATCCTAACCACCACGACTGCACGCCACTTGGTCTGAAGGTTCACGGGGCCTGTGCTTGGGTGGTCCTTGAAGATTCCCAGCATCTGTTAGGGAGGGGTGCTGAACACATCCATGTCCAAACAGCTCTGCTAGTCTCCAGCTTGCTTTCGCTGTGAACTGACAGGCGAAATTGGTCCAAACGCTCTCCATTTCTGGAGGGGTTTGGGGTAAGGTGGGCCCTAGAGGGGGGGCAGCTGAGTGAGGAAGGTGGCAAGCAGTTATGAGCACATCTTAAAACTGCCAGAATTGTGGGATGATTTCAGCATTAGAGAGAATTGGGCCCTGAATATTAATCTGAAGATGATCAGAGCTATCCTGATCCCTTCTTCTTCTAATCTCACACAAGGAGGTTTCCTTGTGAGAAATGTGGTCATTCTGCTTCCAGGCCTGGTCAGAAACAGCACGAAAATGTTGTTTCTTGCAGTATTTAGACATTTCCCTATTTCCCATTGGAAATGGGTAGCCTAATTAAGGTTTATCAGGCTCATTTTAAATTACCACTCAGCCTGAACCATTAAGAAGAAAGGAACCATTTAGCTCTCATAAAAGTCTAGTTTTTCAATAATTAACATACACTTTACCTGAGATTATGTTAAAAATAGTAACTTAGAAACAAATGCAAGCTGATTAAAAGAGTTCTCACTCTGTTTAATTTGTCTTTAACTTCAGTTTATTTTTATTTTCAATTAGAACTGTGCAATTAACTGATTTTTTGGTTTGCTTACAATTTGGAAAACTTAAAAAATAACATTTGGGGGAGATCATTAGCAATTTAAAAAAAATTAGAAAACCAACACGTCAAAGAAATAGTACAATTTGAACAAAATGTTCCATTTCGAATAAAGCAAATAAGAATGTATCTTAAAATAGAACATTTCTAAATAAAAAGTTAAATGTTTTGTATTGAAAAGGTCAAAATGAACCATTTTGACTAGTTTAAATTTTTGAGGAAAAAAATCTTGGGCAAACCCAAAGGAATTTCATTTTTGTCTTTTGGTATTGAAAATGTGTTTTTCTTGTGGTAAAAAAAAAAAATGCTAAAAAAATATGCCCCAGCTCTAACTGGAGTACTTCTCAGGAAGAAGAGTCTGATTTCTGTTGTCCCATCCGCTGTGCAAAGGGGAGAGATAATAAACAGCAGCAAGTATCAGAAAGAATGTGAACAGGAGCAGCAGGAGAGGCTTTCTGAATGGCCCGAAGATCTGCACAGCATCTGCTCCAGCAAAGTATTTGAGTGCATGGTTATCATTAAACACCTGGTTCTGAAATCAATAGACCTGATTTTCATTGACACTAAATGGCTTTATACTACTCTGCTCTGGCAAACCAGTCTGAAAGTGAACAGAAACCTAACCTATACCCCCCCGTTAGGGACCAGACATGCTTTTCCACACTGCTCTTCCTGACTTTCCTTCCTCTCACCCCGCAATAAGCCGTACCTATCTGCTTCTGTCCTAAGTTCCAAACACAGATCTCAGACAGGGAAACCAGTCTAAAGGGACCCCTGGACCACTCTCAAGATTTCTGTCTCTGGTGCGGTTGAGAGCAGCAGTGGGGTGGGCATCCCCAGAACATCCTCGCTGCCTCACTTCTAGGTCTGCAGCACAAGGAGTGGGCATTGGTTTGCAGGGTTATTTTTGAGGGTAGGCTCAAGAGTAGAGAAGAACTAGCATGGATATCCCTTCCGTAAACGTCAGAATCAGAATCACCGTAAATCCTCGCATGCTCAAAATTAAGCCTGTAAAACTGTAAAATTAAATAGGTACTTTCCTAGTTGGAGATATAACTCAAGGTAAAAGATGAAATTGAGGAAAAGGGAACTCAAACTCAATATCAGGGACAATCTCCTAATGGTGGGATCTGTTAGACTGTTTCCCAAATTAAGTCATGGAAGCGTATATGCTCAACTCACTCAAAATGGGCTGAACAAAGCACTCAGGAATATAACTGAAGGAACAACCCCAAATGTTCAGTGGTTGGCTGAGATCGCGTGACAGGTCTTTCCCATCTCCATTTTTTATTGTTTTTATGAAAATTGTTTTCATATAGAAAGGAATGAGAAAGAAAATTTACCGGTTCTGCCAACATCTGTTGCTGTAGGAGGAGCTGCTTTTGCTCCATCATCTGCCTCTGCAAAACCTGTTTCTTTTCCATCAGTTGCTGATTCAACATTGATTGCTGGGATGAGTTCATGTAACCACTTCCAGTGTTTGGATTTGAACAAGCACTGGAACTTGGACTGGGGCCGGCACCTTGGCCTACCACAGAGTGTTGATCCTGAAAAAGAAATAGCAACTTGTGAATGATAAAAGGAATAAAAATGAAATAAGTGGAACTAAGAAGAAGCAGTAATCATTTTTACTCAGGGAAATTAGCAGCATGTTGTGGAAACTTAAAGGAATAACTGAGCTGTACCAGAAATTTTACAGCAAGTATTATATAGAGACTGGGCACTTCTACATGAGACATTTACCTGGTTGCCTAATTAGCTCCACAGTAAAAGTATTAGGCTGCAGGAAACTAATAAACTCTGCACAGATTAGTACTTGTAAATACAAGTACTATCCTGCTGCAAAGATTTTCTGTGTGCAGCGTACATGTGTAGATGCTGACTGGACTGGCTGGGGCATGAGGGTGCTTCTGTGTGGGGGCTGCCTGCTGGCTGCCTGCTGGCTAGCTTTGCACTGAAACACCTTTGTGCCCCAGCCAGCCCCTCCGCAGCATATTAAGCTGGGTCAGGACAGCCCAGCCCAGGCTGCCCCCCTGGACCCACTGCCAGCTGGGGCTGCTCCGATCTGGCTTGATGTGCTGTGGTCCAGGGCTGATGTGTAAATGTGGTCTCTGGAAGCAATAAACTATGGTGCGATAGGTGCCAGATTTTATTGCTTTGCCGTAATATGCATATGTAGATGCACCCATTCAGTACTAGGACTGACAGCTATTGGCCACCTTGTTAGAAAATACAACAGAGGTTAGTTATTACTTCCCCCTGTAATGAATGCCAGGTGCATTTTCACTGGTTCTTTTGTGGTTCCCTACAATCTCTGTGAAACACATCCAGAAATTCTGGAGTGTCTTCAGTAAACTCCAGGATTTACAAAGTTTCTTGAAGATGAAATCAATCAGTTCTAACAGAACATCCTAGAGAGGTTTTATTTCCATTTTGGGTTTTATAGGGGGCCTTGCTCAGCAAAGCCAACGTCAAATGTATTGTAGGTATCACTATGTCATGCTAGTGTCTGTCTAATGCCTATTCTCCAAGGCTCCAGGTGCCTGAGGAAAGCGTACTGCCTCAATTCTCAGACTACTTCCCTGAGAAGGACTTCAGAGACCCTATTCACATGAGTGAAGTTACACATGACTTGAAGTACTTGCAGGCTGAGCTCTATGACAAACTCTTCAGAGAGTGTAGTGGACATAAAAGAGCTGCACTAAAAGAGCAGCCTTCAAGGTGGAATAAGAGGCAAATATGGTGGGAGAAGGGAAGGATGGCTCTTCCCTGGCAATAGAAATGGACAGCTTTGAAACTATATTGTGATGGGAGGCGGGGATACTGCTTGGTCTCTACCCAACAAGGAACAAACTCCAGGTCTTTCTTCTCCTCTCACACTGGTTTCTCAAGAAAGGGATGTCACAGTGACAGCTTGGGAGACTTCAAAGAAATCTCTGAAAAAGTAGAAGCTCATTTACTGGGGGCGTCTAGTTTATTTTCTTATTATAAACATTAGACAACACGCTGAGCAACATGTTGCCCTCTGCTTGTTCGCCAGACTAAAGAATATGATAAATGAGTCCCCACGTTAGCACACAGCGGTCTTTATTCTATAATGGAACACGCCAGAGTCATGTACTCAACAGATGCATAATATAAATCAGACAAGAGCTACTGGGGAATTTGCCAAAGTTACGGGAACAACACTTTCCTGACCTCTAGCCTCCACTGTCACACCTCATTATAGGAACAAAGACATACAACCTGGAGAAGCTCCAAATAATACAATATTCAACAGCCCATCTGTTTCACAGCAAAACCCTCCATGAACACATCACCCACTTTTGCGCTGGCTCCCCACAAATAGAATCCAGTTTCAGGGTTTTGTCTACTGCACTGATCTTAGAGATTCAAAGGACCACTTCTCCTTCCAAAACCATGACCTTTCAAGATAGCTACATTCTTCAGAAATAATTAAACTTGACCTACAGGAGAAGCTTGTGAGTGCTAGAGACAGACGGCAAACCTGGACTACAGAGCTCACTTGCAAGTCATCCACTGGACCTCTTTGCCTTGGAAACTAAATGTACATTCCTGACACAGATTAAACTCTCTCCCCCACAAAAAAAAATAAAAAAAAATAAATCCTGCTATTTCTTCTACAGCCTGAAATGGCAGAAATAAAGCAATTGTTTTAAAATAATTCTGTAGCTTTTAGAAGGGAGCCATATAAGTACAGTTAAGCCGCATGTAAGCCAAATAGATAAAGCATGAGACAGTCTAAGTATGAAATAAAAAATGCGTCCTTCATTTGGAGCCACCTGCAGCCCCCAGGGCAGTGCTACAGTTCCACCCCTGAAAGTTTAATGGGCATTTACACAATTATATCTTTCATTTCAAGAAAGAATCAAGAATGGCTCAGCCACTGCCACATTTTTCAGCCCTTATGTTAGCTGTGAGATACAAAATACCTCCTTTCCACAGCCCAGCCTGCCAAGATGTTGTGCAAACTTTTGTCCTTCTTCAAATATTTTGAAAGGAAAAATATGTTACAATAAATTGGCGTTGAGTCTACATTCAAATGGCACTCTTGCTTAAAGCCAGCCCACATGCTACATCCTTTAATAGAATTCATCTGTTTTGTCTTTGCACAGATAATGCACACTCCCTGAACTCATGCTTTTCAGGTCCAGGGTAAAAAAGAATATAACTAGAACAACAACAACTAAACCTTTTCTCCTACAGCTGCCCATTTCATTGTGGTTTTTATTTTCAGATAAGCTAGACAGTTTCCATTCATGGGGCACGTCCCCACGAGAATGCATGTCTGGTTTGCAGTGCCACAGACATGCCTGCTGCACCGCAAACTACATGCACTACACAAGTAGTAGTTTGCCACACTGCTAATTTGAAGACAATGTCCCAGTGTCAAAAAAACCCGTGCCAAAAAAATAAAAAGGGGCATCATACAATGGTGGCAGCGTAGGCCACCCAAAACTGGAGCCTGGCTGGCCAGAGCCAGACTCTGGCTGCTGGCCAAGCTCCATGTGCTCACATCGCTGCTGCTGGAGGTCCCCAGGTAAGGCTCCTGGGGCCAGCCCAGGTGCTGCCCCCAGCCTTCCCTACCTCACCCAGGACAATTTGTCATGAGCACAGAGGCATTCCTCAGGGGCAAGTAGTAGTGGCACAACTATGTTCCCAGGGAAATGCACATGCACGCTTGTCTAGACACAACCACGGTGCCTATTAAATAATTAAAGAAAAAAGCCTGTTTATAACAGCAGTTGGCACAACAAACCACTAGCTGTTTGGCAAAAAGGCACTGAAAGAACTATGTAAATCATGCGATTTTACCACTTTAATTTTCAGCATTTGGTGTCCTCTTTGCTGTCCTGAAATGAATTTATTAGGTGTTATTGCTTGTAGGGTTACGATGGTGAGAGAAGGAAGAACACTTTCCTAATAAACCACAATTCGTGAAGGGGGTGAGTACCAGCAACCCTTACAGAACTGGTTCTGTTGGACCCAATTCTCCTCTCACGTACATCATTCCACATCAGGAGCCAACTGAATGAC
This sequence comes from Crocodylus porosus, assembly GCF_001723895.1. Lineage (NCBI taxonomy): Eukaryota > Metazoa > Chordata > Crocodylia > Crocodylidae > Crocodylus > Crocodylus porosus. Next base: position 184,080,640 of record NW_017728906.1, on the reverse strand, counting down.
ACCCATGTAAAATAGGTTAAAGTTAAATCAGACGGTATTAATCAAAATATTCATAGATTCATAGATTGTTTGGGTCTGGAAGGGACCTTGCAGATCATCGGGTCCAGTGCCCCCTGATCTAGGCAGGAAGACAACTGGGGTTAGGTGACCCCCGAGAGGTGACTGTCTCCAGTCTCCTCTTGAAAACCTCCAGGGTACGTGACTGCACCACCTCTGGAGGGAGTTTACTCCACATTCTGGACACACTGAATGTGAAGGAGTTTTTCCTGGTATCAAGACTGAAGAGGCCTTCCAGGATTTTGTATCCATTGGTCCTGGTCTTCCCCAGAGGTGGGTACCCTTGTGAACCCTTGTTCACCGAGCTCCTGATGCACTCCTCTGATATAGCAGTAAGCTGCTATCAAGTCCCCTCTCAACCTTTTTTAGGCTAAAGAGGCCCAGTTCCCTCAGCCTTTCCTCGCATGGCTTGTCTTGCAAGTCTCTGATCATACGGATGGCTCTTTTCTGGACCTTCTCAAGTTTTTCCATATCCTTCTTGAAGTGCGGTGCCCAGAACTGATTTTTAACCCTAATATGATTTTTAACCTAAATATATGGTGACACAAATTCTGCCTGCTTTTCCTTTGGATTTATACTGATGTCCTTGAGAAGAGAACTTGGCCCTGCATGCATTATTTATTGTTAAACAAATAATGTCCACAATGTTTTACTGGAATTTTTTTCTTTATAACTAGATACCAAAATATACTGGGCCAAATTCAAATCTTAGTCACACCAGACAGTATGTGTCACCCATACAGGGATGGTATGAGTTATCTGCCTCAACTCAGATGCAAGATGCAAGGTCCAACTTCCAATCAAGCCCTAAATAAATTACTTGCTACAGACAAATCTATTCTCCATAGCAAAGGATTATATTGAGGGTAAATGAGAGGCTAAACAAGCTAGGATTATTTAGTTTGGAGAAGAGAAGACTGAGGAGGTATCTGATAACAGTCTTCAAATCTCTGAAGGTTGATAACAGAGGATGGAGATAGACTATTCTCTGTGGCTGGAGGGGAAAGCATTAGGAGCGATGGCTTCAAACTGCAGGAAGACATTTATGCTGGCGATTAGGAAAAGCTTTCTGACCATGAGGATGGTTTATTTCCAGGGATGGCTATTCCACAACTTCCACTGAAGAGGCTATTTAGAGGAGGTGTGGAATTTTTGCCCCTGCAAATCTTCAAGAATAGGTTGGACAGACACTTGTCTGAGATGGTTTGGTCAAGGTTGAGCCTGCCCTAAGCAGCAGCTGGTCACTAGATGACCTCATGAAGTTTCTTCAGCCCTACTTTGCCATAATCCTGTGATCCTGAATGAGTACTACAGAGCTAGTCCTAAGACTTCCCTTACTTCGGGCTACCAGAGGCATTTTTACCTCAGGCACAAAGCCTCTGAGGGAGTGCCTCCTGGGACACCGTGCCCTCTACCACAGGGCTGTGCTTAACATCATACTGGAGTTGAAATGTTTTCAGCAGATGGGACAGGACATTCCTCTACCTTGTATGAGTCTCAGGCTAGCCAGTTCACCCAGTACTGGCAGCTTTAAATATATCTAGGAATTATGATGCGGATCAATAAGAAACAACACTGTTTACTTATAACAATGCATTAAGGGTTTGTTTTCATTTACATAAGGACCTTATGCTGCTGTAGCACACAAAAGAGATTTAAAGGAGTCATAAAATTCTTATCGCCCCTTTAAGAACACTTTACCCTGCTACAGGGCACACCTACAGGTCCAATTAATCCCTTGACTCTGCTGTAAACATCTCGTGTAGACATGATCACAGTGATGTAAAGCTGTTTTAATGTAAATAAGAATCAGTGCCTATGTTAGAATGCATTGTAACAGTTTATCCAATCGCAGGGCTGGATACAGATCTCTGATCTGGATTTTGTGTTTGTTTGAGCTATGGTTGAGGCACAAGTTACTGACTGTATTATGAAGATTAAAAGCTGGAGTGGCAGCTGCTTGTCACTACTTAGTTTTGGATCCAGCAGAGATACCAAAAGCTTCTTCTAGTTCCATGGTGTACTTCATGGTTAAATATTATATGTCACTGTTGGGGCTTTATAAACTCATTAGTTACTAACCAAGTCTGAATTACAGGTTATTTACCCTCTCTGAAACATCTTTCAGTCAAAGCTTTATTTAACTTCGGCCATACTGGGCCATCAGGAGGCTGATATGATCAACTTGGTACGTAAGACAGAGTTGGCCAATGGGCACAGTACAACTTGTAGAGCAAGGCAGGCTAGTACCATCGTCAGATAATGGTCTAAGTGGGGGAAGCTGGTATAAGTTCACTAAGATAAAAGGCTGCCACTGGCCTCTTTGTCACTCGGGCAAATTTTAAATATGCATATGTAAAGTTAGGTACCTAAATAAGCATCCTGATTTTCAGAGATCTTGAGCACCTGCAACTGCTATTGACTTGAGAGGGAGTTGCCAATATGTAAATATTGTAGATATGAAGTATTATTGTTGTTGCTCTCTAATTCTCCCCTAGAGGCTTCATAGTGACTTAAGCCACCATTTCACATTAAGGACAGGGAGGCTTGCCCTGCTTTCCTCAGAATCAAACACTTCTTCTGGCTGGACAATTCTTTGAGTGCACCACCAGAGATTTTCTGCTCTCCAGCAGCTCCGCATATTGCTTCCACACCCCTCTAAGTGATTCTGTCCTAGGCTTGTAAAATGAGATGAAAGACCTCATGGAAATGGAACCCCTTATTTTTTATGAGGAAACTTAGAAAGAAAGAGGAGAGAATCTTTCCAACCAATACTCAGGTATTACAGCAATGGTAGCTATGGAACAGACTGCTGGATAGAAACCTAGGGCGCATACACATGTACTAACTTTCTGACAGTTAAGCCGATGTAACTTTTTAAAGTCGAGTTAACTGTCAGAGCATGCACACATGTGGAGCAGAGTCAACTTAAATGTGGTACAAGAAAATACACCTCCAAGGCATATTATCTTGAGTCACATTAGTTAGGTCACCTTAGCTCACAAGATGGCTGCCACCATGTCAAGGAGCTGTATGTGTGTATGCTCTGACGTGACTTAAGTCGACTTAGTTAAGTCACCTTATTTTAAGTCGACTTAATACATGTATACACAGCCCTCGCTCCCTAAAACGAGGAAGAGTGACAGGCTACGCCCTCATTCTCTCTCTGTATCTCTGCCTATTCAAACCCCCTAAAAGAATTTTGGGAAGTTTCACTTCTGGACACATGATTCAGAGACTGTTTATGAATATTAGAAAATAGGCACAGACTTTTAACCTCTTTGTCCCTGAAACACAGTGAAGTTGATGAATATTTTTTGTGAGAGAAAACTTGATTTCTGCTAAACCATTGCTCCCTCAGACACATTCTTCCACAGGGGAGTTACTATCTTTGTGAAAGGATAGGTTTCTGGTTCTTCAAGATTTTCTGTCAAAAGACACAGACTTTCTTTTCTGCCTTTCTCAAGTGCTTTATGTTTTTGGTGCCAGGCCTGAAGTGTCAGCTCTAACATTCACTCTTCTCTCACATGAGTTCTGGCTTAGAAAAACAAAGAATTAAAGTAAAAAATCAAGACTTATTCACAAAAATCTGTGTAAATGCTGATGTCTGGTGGATGACAACCACTAACTTTCCAGGGGAGAAGCTACGTAACTGTGCTTTCCAGGGGAGAAGCTACGTAACTGTGTTTGTCTGGTAACTAAATCTGTATAGTTTGTTCACAGAAGCAGCTTGTTTCAGTTTAACCTTATTTTCTATGATGCTATGATAATTTGCATAGCAGGCTATTCATGGCAGCGGGGCAGGGTATGGTGATTAAGTTCTACAACATAGATTTCTATCTAATATGTGGTCAAACTTGTTTGAAAAATACTTTAGGTTTCTGTAAAGTCTCTTGGGCTGGACCCTACAGGCCCAGCTCAAGATAGTTGCCCTTGTTCATGTATCTTCAGGAACCTAAACATTGGCCTCCCTCTCATTCAGATAAGGTTCGTTTAACAGCAAAGCACCTCCAAGTACCATTCTGAGCCTTTCGTTTACTAGTAGCACAACGAGAGTCTGGGGAAGTACTAACTCTGCGTTCTACAACCCCCATGACTTTCCCTGGAGGTCTTGCTTTCAAGTGTTGATCTAGCCTGACCTTGTGTCAGAGGTAAGGTCACAGCTGCTGTATAGTCACATATAGAGGCCATACCATGGGGGCCTTGCCAATTCATCTATGTGAGGTTGAGATTATGATTTTTTTTTCAAACTCCTAGACAATATAGCTATGATAGTCAAACTCTGTAGTGTAGACATGGCCAAAAAATATAGTGGATTAAAATCTACATGAAGATGCTCTTACAAGGCCATTTCCTGCATGTGAGTAGTCTGTTAGGCTTTTCTAAAACTACAACCATGCAGCTGTGTACTGGATAAACCCAGGATTAGGGTCAAAATTTGTCCCAGCATTGGGAAGAAGTGAAAACTGCTAGACTACAAGACCAACTACTGATGTCAGCCTTCCTGAAGGAAAGGTAGCTGAACAATGCAAATAAGTCCTGCAATAATTTTTTTAAATGCCTTCAGGAAGTTGTCAGCCACATGGGCCCCACTTCTGTGTTTGCCTTCAGTGAACATCTGAACTGCTGATCTGGTTAAAAATGTTAGTGGAAATGGTGTTTCAAAGACCTGTGCGCAAGGGTTCATGGAAACTAGAACTGACTGCCAGAAATGCTTGTGCTCTCATCCAGTAAGAGAAAAGAAAACAAATGCTGTGTAGTCACAGTGTCTGACCAACCACAACCAAGAAATGTGGCTCAAAGCACAAATCTAGATGAATCGATCCAATGAGTGCAAAATTTGAAAAGATAGTCTCCAGATGAACGCAGATGGAATATGAGCCTAACCTGATGTTAGGACACTCCCATAAAAGTGGTAGACCTCAGTGCAAATCTCTGCTGCAATATGTATGTATTATTCATGCAAAGTAAAACAGCTTTAAGAAGAGAGATGCATCTTGAGTTGCCTGAAGACAGAGAGTACCTAACAAGATTTTCTGAAGTACTCCTCTCCCTCTGAAAGAAACCTGGCCCTATTTGTCTTCCCCACAAAGTCTGTGACAGAAAAGGGACTTGAACTTGTATGTACAGAGCCGCAGGTAAGCACCCTAAAGACCGAACCTCTCTTTTTCTCTATGTATTTATCTTCTTCAGACCAACTGAAGATCAAGCCTTTTTTTTGGGATTCCTCTGAGGACAGGGAGAGGAAAACTGACAAAAGTTTTTGAATAGATGTTATTACTTGATTCCTCAATCATTTCATCTTGTTGAATCTTCAGAATCATTCTTTATCCTTATGGATACATAAAATAGCCTATAAAAACCCCCCAATTATTTTAGAAGTAATATCTAGTTCAGTTGTCGAAGCATGTCCAATAAGCAAAGCTTTGTCTTAATCACTTTCAAATTACAGACAAGAAAAAAGAATTCAACTGATGCTCATTTTGTGTAGTATATGATGTAAAAGTTAAACACTTTGTTGGCTGAAGTTTACAGACAACTTACTTAGAAACCCTGTATGCCACATTTTAGCCTTCAATGATTTTTCCCTCATAATCTTGCCATAAACCTAGGCAAGCAGGTATATATCTGAAATGCGGAAGGACTATAGCCACTAGCAGGCGCTGTTATAACAGTATTTTCACTCTAGTTCATTAAACTTAGAGAGAGGTACATCTTAGATGGTTGAAGACCAGATTCAGCACTCTCACAATCTCATAGCAACAGACACACAGAAACAGTGCCTCATTACAAGCCTTGTCCAACAATCAAGTCTTTAAGGGGAACAAAGGTTGACAGTGATTAATCATTAAGCAGTTTCTTGTTCCTTTCTGCACGTGTTCTAAGCCGCCTCCTGCAGAGTCAGTCTGGCATATTTCCTGTCTGTGCTATACAGTGCCCATGTCTGAACAGACAGAGCAGTCTTTTCTGAAAGCTGAACACACAGATGAACATGTTGTCTCTTATTCTGAGCACAGCAAATTCTGAATGCAAGTACCTTCTGCAAAAAAATAAACCCTCTGCTGTACATCTGCTTACTGCACATTCTCTGGAAATGACCTAACTGGAATTTGATCATGCTATGCATTTTGCCAGAGATTTCAAAGGTGTCTTATTAGTACTTTACCACATGTGCCCTGATAAACTTTTTAAAATGTGATCTTATGGCATAAACAATATCTTTAAGGTTTCTGTTTTCTTTATTTGTAATGGAAATGGCATGCATGTGTTAAAGGTTAAACCCAGAAGGTTGCCATAAAATGTCTCCATCAGAGATGGAATCCTGGTTCCGGAAAGACAAGGGCAAAACTCAACTGGAAGGGTATTTCACTTCAGTTAGCTTTTACCTAATGGGCCAGATTCTCCATTGCTTAAATGAAAGTGATAATGGTCCAGACGCTCAGCTAGTGTAAGTGGGCAAAGGACCCACTTATAATTCTACCATACCATGTTTTTAAATATCCACGTGCTCTGATTTATTCTGACATGAATACGTGTTTAGCATGAACGAAGTAACCTTCAACATATCCAACACAGTAAACTAAAGCTTAGTGTGCATATCTATTTGTGTTTGTGGAAACATATACATACATACATGTGTGCACCCCTCTTTACCTCTCTTCCATATGTTTAACATATTTTCCAAAAATATTCACCCTGAGGCACACGCCCAGCATGGAAAATTTCAACCCAAACACTTAGAGTTTTGCAAAGTTATAAGCAGCTGAAAACAGTTCCTGTCTTATAACAGGAAGTTTCAGCCAACATTAATAATAGACAGTGCTCTCACATGTATATACATACAGTGATGCTTATATTTCCTATTTACAGTTTTGAAGTAAATAATGATATTGAAATAGAATATACACACACACACACACACACACACACACACATACACATTTTATTTCAAAACAGTTATTCTATATGTAGAAAAATGGCTTGCTTTTGGCATAAGGATTGATGTGAGGGTGGTATAAAATAACATAAAAGAGACAGAAATTAACCCAAAAAGGAGGGAGGAGGTCCACAACTTAAAAAACAACAATAATTTACTTCTCCTTTTTTACAAATCACTTTACTGTGCAAACTAAACTTCAGGTTGCTTTATTTTTTGTCATTAATATTTCTTCTGTCTTTTGTTATTCTTTCAATTTTCCCCCTCTTTGGATCTTGACCTCCTCAATATTTATCTGATAATTTAAACTATTTTGGGGTCACTTTTTGGTAAAAACAGAACAATGAAATGACTTTAAAATCTCTCTGAAGCCAAAATATAGAAATATATGAATAAATAAATCCTCTTCTCCAACTTCCACCCCCAGTACTTGGTGTTCAGAGGATTCCTAGTTTGGAGGAAAAAAGATCCACTGAAGAAAAAGGTTTAATGAAGAAAGGAAAATAATTTAAAAAATAAAACAAGAGCAACAAAATAAAGTCCACATCACCGGTGACTGATCACTTTAATGCAAATGGGCCCAATATAGATGACACAACCATGGGTGACACACTGAGATGAAAGTAGTCCTGCTGAGAATACACAGCAAGAACATGAGCATCTTTAAACTGGAGCCTCCTGAGATCAGCTTGCTAAACTAACAACCTGAACTCTGAACTTTGTTTGAAAACAATACTGAATGCTGAAAAGCGGCATTTTTACTGTATGAATAATGTCTCAGAGTCTGGTCCTGTCTCTGCAGGCTGATTAAATCACTGGGTGGATGATTTAGAATTTGTGGTTGTGTTGGACTTTCATCCTTCTATGTTAATGAATTATACCTACAGGAAATCAAAGTGGCAGGACCAGGATTAGATGTCCCTGAGCACAGAAAAATTGTTTGTCAACTGTGGGCACTTTGCAACTTGCCCTACATCCAAGTATGCAGTGCAGTGCACATTTCCATGTATACGGACAAGTATCCATTTATTACAACAGTGGTTTTCAACCTTTTTTCATTTGTGGACCCCTAAAACATTTCAAATGGAGGAATGGACTCCTTTTGAAATTTCAAATAGAGGTGCAGACCCCTTTGTATTGTAAGTGTGGGTATTCACATACTTTTGATTCATCAGAGTCATCTAGGGGTCCATGGACCACAGGTTGAAATCCACTGTATTAGAATGCATTGGATGGTTAGTTTTAAATAGCTCAAAGTGTGTATGAGTTGTAAATATAACACAAAACCACATAGTATTCACTCCCCTCACACAAAAGCCCTTCTTGTTCATTTATAATTATTGCTGTCTAGTATGTAAGATCTATATTGGTGCTTAATTTGAAGGGTTGATTTAAAACTTAGGCCACTGTCATTCTTCTGTTTCACCTATCTAACGAGTGTGGTAGAAAAATGCCTTAGCTAGCAGCCTGAGGGTTAGACGGATCTGTATACTTTTAATCTGTCAAGGCCAAAAGCAGTTTCATTAAAATGAGAAAATAGTATGCCATGGAAGAAATGCAAAACTCTAGAACTCTTAGTTCGGAGATGATACCTTTTATCAGACCAACTACAACATTTCTTAGTTGGCCTAATAAAAGGTATCATCTGTGAACCAAGAGTTCTAGAGTTTTGCATTTTCTTTTTGTCTCAGACCAACACAGCTACCAAATACATTCATGTTCTTCATAGGGCATTTGAGGGCTCTTTAAGCATCACTTTGTGATGTGGTATCAAGAAATAATAAATCTGTGTGCTTTTACCAGGTGTCTTAGCCCATCTCTATATTTACTTTTTGGCACTTCTGGATGTGGGGATTCTGCAACAAAAAAGTATATGTCCACATTGCAGCATGTAATGATACCTGAGTTAACTTTAAGTAATCTAGCTGGAGTACTGGAATCGTACTCACCACTGCAGCACACAGTTCCATCAGTGCCAATTTACCTTGCTGAGAAATAGGACATCTGCTGAGATGAAGAGCATGACAATACCAATACACAGCTCTCCGTCATTTCAAGGACAAGCTAGGATTTGAGAACAAGGAGCAAACAGGAAGGTCTAAGGGTGCCTGTGAGTATGTCTGCACTGAACTATTTTCTTTGTTCATTATATTCATTCTGAATAAGGCCAACTTTTGGGTTAGAATAGCTCAGCCCACAATGGGTTGATACTGCCTTGGGCAGCATGCTTCTGAGAAGCTACTTCCTTAAACAAGATAAAGTCAAAGAGTGATTCTTATAGCACTATGAATGTTCCTTACAATGCCTAAACCATGCAATACAGGAAACCTACAATGCTAATAGCACCCACAGACATTACTTTATTATAGCCGTCTGATACAGGGCAGTTTATGCTGTCAGACAGCTCGGCTTTCAACAAACAACCTGGACAGGCCTCTTTTGCTCCTTCTGCATTGTTCTTCTATGAGGGCGCCTCACTAGCCAATCCCCTTTCATTCTCGTTTTCAAATTAACATATTAGCATATGCATAAAAGAGAGCAAGGAAATATCCCACAAAGTCTGCACAAGTCTGCTGGTGAAGAAGCAGTGTGATCTAGTGGTTACAGCCCTACCCTGGGAACTAGAAAACCTAGCTTCTGTTCCCATCTTGGTCACTGACTTGCTATATGACCCAAGGTGATTTTCTTCACTCATCTCTGTCCCTGTTTCTCATCCTACCTTCTCTCTGTTGTTAAGCTGTAAACTCTTTGGGGCAGGGACTGTGTCTCCTGTTCTCTGCTGAACAGTGTCTGGCACAAGGAGATTGCAGTTTTGTTATCAGCCCCTAGATGTTACTACAGTAATACAAAATACTTTTATGCCAAGGGTACAGAGAAAATTATGGTATTTTGTACCATGCACAACTGGAATGTTCTGCTCTTCGGGCAGAGACTTTGTCTTCCATTATGCTCCATGTAGTACTGAAATCACCACAGACATTCACTAAGAAATAACGTCAGACTCCTATAAAGTGTCTCTTGATAAGTGTTGCAGCGTAAATCTACCAGCAAAATGTATCAAAATGGAAACACAGAACCCACCAACAAAATTAAAAAAGGAGAGTGCTTGAACTAGGAAACAAGAGGCCTGATGAAATAAGCAGGAGTTGTATTATACTTTGCAGGTATTGGAACACAGAGACTTTTCAGACTTCCTCCCAGGAGAGTGTTTATTACTGAGGTCCATCAGAGGAGAAATTTCTTCTCCTGGATTGTCCCTGATGGAAACCAGACCCTACCTTGGCTCTTGTAACACCATGACTGGAGCAGAGGACAGGAGGTAATAATTCAAATATTATGAGCTTGTTTTATGGGGGGGCTTTATAAATTCCAAATCTGAATTGCAACCTTTGAGATACTAAGAACTGGTAAAGATTACAAAGGTGGGCATGAGCAACACCTTTTTTCTAGTCCTAAGGGGCATGAGTTGGATTCACTTGCATGTGGTGGAATAGTTTACGGCTCTGTTTAACTAAGTGATTTTCAACCAGGGTGTGTTAGCACCCACGGGTACCTTGAGATCATTTCAGGGGTGCTGCAGGGTGGCACACAATGTTAGCACTGGTAGGTGTAAAAGCATGATTCACAAGATAAATACAGAGATTTCACATAGGAACTCATAGTGTCAAAAACATTCTACCTGTTGTGGTCTTCCTGAGTTCTTTGCAACAGAAAAATTACTTTATTGTTTTTCCATAGTCAAAGAATGAGTAATAACTAAGAGTTGGTGTTTTGTGAGGGGTATTTTGACTCTAACAAGGGGTGCCTTGCGGCTAAAAAGAGTTGAGAATTATTTAAGCCTTCAAAATAGGGCTTACATAAGGTTTAAGGGGAGCATGTTGGTGAATTTTACCCCAAGTGAGCAGCTGCTCTTTGCAGGTCATGAGAGCCCCCTCCCCACAGTCCTGCACTCCACAGCTAGCTTTGCTGGACAGTCATGCACTAACCTTGCACTATGTTTTAAGAGCCTAGTCCAAAGTCAGTGGAAAGCCTCCCAGTGAGCTTTGGATCAGGCTTTGCCACGAAAGGGATAAATAGTGAAATGGAGCCAACGAGAGCCTGCCATAGGGAAGAAGGGGAGAAAAGGGAAGGTAACAAAGAGTGAGAAAGCACATTAACTTTCAGAGAGAGCGGTTATTTTGTGTCACCAGTGGCACTGATCTTCCTTGACTTGAAATATCCTTTCTCCATGCCTAGCTTTTGCTATAACCAAACTGCTTCTTCAGCAACAAAACATGAACCATGTGATCTATGCCCAGCTCTATAAAAGAGTAGGTACTGTGCAAGTGTAATGTCACTTACTATGTTAACGTTTGAAAAAAATGACTGTAAAGACAGTACTATCTTACTCAAGAGGCTTGCTGTTGTGTGTGCAGTCAAAGCTATCACTCTAGTGATCACGTCAATTTTTACTGCTTTTCACTCCTGAAGGCACTGAACAACCAACCTAAGTACCAGCCAATGACATGGACTCCATTCTCCTGTGCTAGGAGCAGACATTAAAAAACCAGAGCTTGAACTGACCCAAGCTTTGCAGATTAGTTTAACCTGCCTAGATCGAACCAGTTTGCAATGATCAGACATTCCCTCTGGACCAAGGAAATGCAGGCACATGCCTGCAGCCACTCAAGCCAGGAGCTGGGGGGCACTAGAGCAGCCCCTGCCTGCAGGGAAGCTGTGCTTGGAGGGTGAGGGCGGTGTGAAGGGGCATGACCAGCCCCAGCAGAGGCCTGGAGTGAACTGGCCAGGGAGAAAGTTGAACTCCCAACTCCCTGTCCCATGGACCTGAGCCAGGGTCTGCCTGGTGCTCCCCACTCTGCCTCAGAGCCAGGGGCACAGCCAGATGCCAGCCGGTATGGCCCCATGAGGTTATTCCCCTGAGGTGGGGAGCAGAGAAAGGGCAGGATTTTCCCCCCTCCCTCTAGCATCTGGCAGAGGAGCACGAGGTGGCAGTGGTAGCAGTTGGGGCTGGCAGACCCCGCTGCATTTCCCCAGGAGCAGAGGAGAGAGTTCAACCCCCGCCCCCTGGCCAGTTCACTCCAGGCTACTGCCAGGGCCACTGCTAGAGCAGCCAGCAGAGAAATGCAGGTCATGCTGATGGCTCCAGGGGGAGAGCGGGGGGAATGAACCTCTTCCCTGCTCCTTTCTGGAGCCAGCGTCTGGCCACAAGTCCCTTCCCCTGCTTGTGCCTGCTCTGGCTGAGGAGGAGAGAGGCAGGGCTAGGCCTGGTCTGCTGGAGCAGAGACTATGTTGGGATGCTGGGGGGACTCTGGTTTAACTTAAACCAGGAAGGGGTCTGGAAAGGAAGTTGCAAAACTGGTTTGAGCTCAATCAGGTAAGTCTGATACTACATTCAACCAGGTTTCTCTCAAACTGGTTTTGGCCATTTTGAAAATGGTTTATACGCACTGAACTTTATGATCACTTAAAGCAGCTGATGTGTAATGTCTGTCCCTAGCCCAGGTGTATCAACAACAGAACTGTCTACTAAGATCCAGCCGCTTCCACCCTTGCAAGCCTTCTGTTGGCCCAGTGGTCACTACAGGGATAGAGAGACATGATGACTGTATCCCTACTAAAAGAAACCTGGTAACAAGGCAATTGTTACCTACGCATGATCCATCTGTAGCAAAACTGCTCTAATTTTAACCCAGTTTCATTCAGTGTCAAACTTCTGGTGATTTAGCCAACTTGTATTGTTGCAGGGTCATGCAGATGTAATGGTTGTGCCTCTGAGCAGCTAAAAGTACCTTTGAGCATGCCTTACAGCAGGGAACTGGCCATGGAGCCTTGCCATCCTGCCCCCAGTGCTGCCCCTGGGTCTGATCACACCCACAAGGAACACAGTGTGCACCCGTGACAAGAGGCCAGCCCATGGGCTGGATTGGGCCCATGGACTCCCTTCCCCTTCTCAAGCATACCTAATACAGTGGCTGCTTCAGCTGATCTAGGACCTGTGCTGCGTGCAGTACAGATCCCAGAGTGGCTGGAACGGACGCCATGTATGGTGCAGTCCAGTGGGAGTGCCAGCCATGCTGCATGTAGTGGCTGCTGGATCATGTATGCTGCAGGGAGGGAAGAGTTCCCTGGTCCTGATTCAGCCCTCAGACCAGCCCCATGCCACTCACTTGGACGAGTTTGACAACCCTGACCTAAGGCAAAGATTCTCAACCAGAGTGTTGCAGCGCTTTGGGGTGTCTTGAGATCCTTTCAGGGGTGCCACAGAGTGCCATGCAATGCTAGATGTGCAAACATGATTCGCAAAATAAACTCAACAATTTCAAAGAGGAAGCCACTGTGTTAAAAACATGCCCTGTTGTGGTATTTCTGAGTTCTTTTCAACAGAAGAATTCCTCTATGGTATTGTTTTTCTGTAGTCAAAAAATGAGTGAAAACAAAAAGCTGGCATTTCTATAGGCCACCTTTGAGCCTAGCAAGTTTGCAAACCATGGTCCTAAGGTCATAATTTAAACCGTGGAACTTTTACACTGGTTTGGATGCGTGAGAATCAAAGAATTCAACAGGATTCAGAGGCCAGTCTGTATGCAGCCCCATACTTGTATAAGCTTGGTTTAGTGCCTGTTGCACACAAGCAGAAAGCTCCCACTGCTGGCAGTGGCTGTTGCATTGGGCCAATACTGGGTACATTTTGTGTGAAATGAGTCAGAGATAATAAACATGGAGATGCAAGATGGCAGAGTGGAACGGCATTTAAGACTTGCATTGTTCTTTGTGAAGGTCATATTATGCCAAATATATGCATGGAAAGGAAAACTTGCAAGCAGACTGCATCCCACTGTGGATCTGAGTCATACTTTGCCTGTCTTAAAATCATTAAAAGTTTGTTTTAACAGTTCTCCTTTCTTTAGCAGCTCCCTCTTACTGTTTGTCTGGTTCTGGCAGGTTCAATATGTGATACAAATACTGAGGTCCAGAATCTCAAATACCATTTTGTAACGGGTGTACACATAAGATCTATTTCACATGAGGGCATTTCAAGGAAATCACCTCCTAAATAATACCATTTGTAAGGCAATTTTACAATGGGAGGGAGATGATCTCAAGTCTTCTCTGCTTTTAAATTTGGTTGCCTTATGTCCTATTGTTCCTTGTTCAAGTCAGTGTTCTCTGCTCTTCCTTGTTCTCCCCATCCATAAATTGCGTAAACTGTTTTTTCTCTCTCAGATCAGTTTTTCCTTAGTGGCTAAGAGTCATTTTGAATAGCCAGCTGAAGGCCAAGTGGGCAGGATTTCATTGTTCTATTGGCAACCTTTAAGAAAAACTTTTCAGTTTACACTAAATGGCTGCCAGCAATAGACAGCAGTGAAGTGCAGTGTAATCAAACACTGCTCAGATGTCCCCATCTTGGTTTACCAATGCCACGTGTTTCCATACACAAAATGCACAAAATGCAACCATGCTTTCATCAGTCAGAACAGCCATTGGTTTTGATCAGAGATGTCAAACATACAGCATGTGGGCCAGATCAGGTCTGTGGAGCTGTATTATCCAGCCTGTGGGTCACTGGACTAACTCCCCACACATCAGCCTCCGCCACTGCATGTGGTGTGAAGGCCTGGACCTATTGCTATGAGTCCTGCACGCAAGAAAGGGAGTTTCTCCGGGGCGCACGCTGCCTGCAGCCCATGACCAGTCCAGTCTGCATCAGGCTGTGCTGGAACCCACATGCAGAGCTGTTCTGGCAAGGTGCCCTGTGCTGGCCCCCTCTGCAGCGTGTGTGTGCAGCTTGTCCAGCTCTGTGTGCCTGCTGCCTGCAGCACATGCTGACCCCAGGGCTTGCTGTGCATGGGGCACCAGCACAGGGTGAGCACTGCTTCTGGCACATGGGCTGGAACTGGTGCTACACACAGCACAGATGGTCTGGGGCATGGGCTGCACACGGAGGCCTGCCTGGACCAAACCCTTGTGCTGGCTGTAGCACCGGGTCCAGCCTGCGTGCCGTAGGCATTGTGCGTCCCGTACGGATTCCCTATGCCACATGCACAGCAAACCCTGGGGTCGGTGCACTGTCTGTGTTGTGCACGCTGGCCCCAGGGCAGCGGGTGCTTCACAGAGAAGTGGTCCCAGTCTGGCCCACAGACTGGCTTGGTGACTCACATCCAGCTCGTGTGGTCGGATGAGTCTAACACCCCTGGTTTAGATTAATGAGAACAAAAATGGCAAAAAAAGAAAGGAAAAAAAAAAAGAAAAGAAAAAGAGGATGAACAAACATTGCAATCAGGATCCACAGCGAGTGAAAATTGGACTTTTGCTTTCTTCTTGCCCAAGGAATTAAACTTTATCAGGCCTTTTCTTGGTGCAAAGAACTGCTCCCTTTGGGCTCACTGAGCTTTGCCAGATGGGTCACTGGGGACAGAGAGCTAAGACAATACGCATTTCTCACCTTGTTCAGCCTCTCCTCCTGTTCAGAGTGGTTGTTACTCTTCCATTTTGGATGGGAACTATTATGTAGTTAGCCATGCAAGAGAATAAGGAGATACAAATTTTCCTTTTATTTTCTCCTGCAACTAGTCAGGTCATTGCATGAGAGTCAAGGAAAGTATAGGCGAACTCTTGGTTCCATTGAAATCCCTGGCAAAAAAATGCCTTCAGTGTGGTGAAGATTTCACTCTTTGTGCCTCTTCTGACTGTCTGTGCAGAGCTGGACACAAAATGACTGTGTGTGTCTGCAGAAAGCAGGGTTGTCAGAGACTGAGAGATGAAGCATGCTGAGAATTTATGGCATAAGTGGCATAGCAGCTCCAGAGCTCAATAGACTCCAGCCAATGATCTCAGTCTTAATAAAGAAGGACAACTTCTTTACAGTTGACATATCAACATCTTTGATGTCATTGCTCTTGAGTGAGTTTGAGAACAAAGGGCCCAGTCTTAGCGAGCTTAATTAGGAGTGATTTTTTGCCTGATGAAGAATATAGCTATTGAGACAGATAATGTTTTAAGACTGAAATTCCTCCTCTAATAAGCAAAAAAGGTAAAATGATATAACTTCTCTAGTAAGTCACTTGACCCTAAAAAAGGAATTTCAAAAGCATTTTTTTTCAGGATGAGAGTATTTTGTCATGATGATTAGGCACTAAATGTAGTAGGAGTTACAGTAACTCTTGTTGCAAAACCAGCTGCTCATCAACACAGTCATAGCTGCATTCTTGCTTTCTGAGCAACTCTCTACCATGGATAAATTAAGACACACTTGGTTTAAAACCTGATAACAAGTACCTTTAGTTTCTGCCCGTTTTTACTATAGCATGTACCTCGGTTCTACAGATATTACTGAAGAGCACTGTATCATACTAGAGTGCAGCATAGGGTTACCTAACTAGCTCTGGTATAACAAGCAGCACAATCACATTGTGAGTACAGGCATACCTCGGAGATATTGTGGGTTCGGTTCCAGACCACCGCAATAAAGCGAGTCACAAGAATTTTTTGGTTTCTCAGTGCATATAAAAGTTATGTTTACACTATACTGTAGTCTATTAAGTGTGCAATAGCATTATGTCTAAAAAAAT
>NW_017728906.1:184027354-184063977 GCF_001723895.1 Crocodylus porosus | reverse complement strand
GATGAAAGACTGATGCAAAGTACCCATTTAATAGGTTGGCTTTTTCCTGGGCGTCAGTTGTGAGTTGCCCCATCTGGTTCAGCAGGGGTCCAATGTTGCCCATTCTTGCCACTACAACAGTAATTTAATCCCAAGCTCACAGAACTCAACAGGAATTTAAATAAGTCTGACTGAACATATCCTTGATTTTCCACCAGTCATAGGGCTATACTAATACTGCCTTTCTCCAATCCCTCAGTTGTCTTGTCAACTGAATCCCCATGCTATTATTATTACCATTACTATTATTATTTTCCCTTCACCACCCAGGATGCTAGGAGAAAACCAATCAGTAATGAGATCATAACTTAGACACAAGCATAGAATCAAAGAATAGGGCAGGAAGGGATCTCAGGAGGTCATCTAGTCTAACCTTCCTGCTCAAGCCAGGATTGTCTCTGCCTAAACCAAGTGAATCAAGACATCAGTGAATTTAGCATATTGCTACTATTAATATATACCTTAAGGCCCCAACTGAGACAGGAACCTAGTGTCCTGGTCCCTGCACATGCAATGGATTATTTTTAGTGCTAAGTTTGATGAAATAATATATATTGACATTAGTCTTGGTGACTTTTGATATGTATATTCTAATTGCATTATTAATTCTTCCTTTTACTTTATTGCAAATACTGTAATTCCTGTATATCCATGAGTGGCTGGTGTGTAAGCAATTATTTAATGATTTTGAAATACCATCTGCCAGTGGCAACATCTGACTTTTTTCCCCTCTGGTTATTATAGCTCTTAGACTTCAGGCACTGCTATAGATCTGTTGAACCCAGCAGATCCATCCTGTGGAATTTGACCTTACATTTAGAACACTAGCTAGATTTGTTCCTGAACTGGAATGGGCAGCCAATGTGCTAGGGAGCTTTGCCAAAGCACTAATTTTGTTCAATTACCTGATGCATTCTGGGAGATTTTTACCCACAAGCAAAACTTTAGCCTGTTTCTCTTCACAGTAAATGATGCCTCAGCAGAAATTTCCTGCCTTGCAGTTTTCCTGATTTCTTTAAAGCTGTTCTTGAGTCAATGACACACCTATGTTACAACAAAACTTTCTGCGTTAAACATCCTTGATTATTAACAGCTTTGGCCCATCTAATGTTATCTACAACTTTACTCTGAGGAGGGGTGTCCCTGCCATTCTCTCAGGTCTACAGGTAAGTTAACAAAATGTCTGCTTGAAGTGACTGTACGGAACTAGGAGCACAACCCAAGGCTCTTCACCCAGCACTCCTTCCCTCTGGCATGCTGGCTTTCAGAATGAAGGTGTCAAATTTTGTGCTTGGCTCCACTAGATCACAGTCCTCTTCCAGAATCAGGGATAAAATCCAAGGATCCTGATATTCAATATTCCAACATTGCTTAAGAAATATTTGCTGAAACATCCCTTAAAGTTACTGAAGGGAAACTTAAGAATTTTAACATGCCAAGTAACTCAGTCTTCTAGGGATAGTAATATGCCACTGTCACCATCAGCATGTACATCCTGACTTTTGACTCTGCTGATGAAACCAACGAGGAATTCTATGCCAACCTTGACCAAGTCCTTTCTGACATTCCAGAGGAAGACAGACTTATCCTTCTTGGTGATTTCAATGCCAGAGCTGGAAGGGGCTCGAATCTCTGGAATGGAACCATTGGCAAAGAAGGACTAGGAAAGATCAACTCCAGTGGTATCCTCTTCTTGACCAAATGCACAGAATATGGACTTACCATCACCAAGACCTTGTTCTGCCAGAAAAACAGGCATAAGACATCATGGCAACACCCATGATCTAAGCTTTGGCACCTGATTGACTACATCATTGTTCACACCTGAGATTACAAAGATGTTTGCATCACCCAAGCTGTGTTAAGAGCTGATGATTGCTGGATCAATCACTGACTCATCTGCTCAGTTATGTCAGTTAAACTGGCTCCCAAATGACAGCTTGCAGCAAAGACAAGTCCGACAGAAGATAGATGTCAAAAGGCTCAAGGACCCAATCAAGAAAGACCTCTTTCAGCAGTGCCTCAACAAAAAACTAGCAAATTACAATCAAGAACAATGGGAGAATGTTGGCACTTGGACTGTCTATCTGGACACATCATGACTGGTTTGATGAGAATGACCAGAAGATCCAAGAGTTGGTCAATCACAAGTGCAAGACCTTTTATGTTTGGCAGAACAACATCAATTCCAAGCAAAAGAAATTGATTCACTAACAAGCTGAGGCAGAGGTCCAAAGGAGGAACAGATGATGGAAAGACAAGGCAAAGGAGATTCAACATGTTGCTTATGCATGGTTTCTTTAGTACCACCAAAGCCACCTATGGTCCAAGCATTGAGGGACCAAACACCTTGAGACCTAAGGATGAAGGAGACCTAATCAAGGGTGCCATCAACATCTGTTGGAAGGAGCATTTTGAAGACCCTCTCAATCGAGACTCTGTCGTTGACAAGAGTTTTCTCAACTCCATCCTGTAATACCCAGTCAGAAACAATCTCAGAATCCCTTCAACCCCTGAAGCCATCAAACAGATGAAGAAAGACAAAGCACCGGGAGCTGATGGAATCGCTGCCAAAATCTTTAAGCGGGGGGAGAGGAACTCACATCATAGCTCCATGACTTCACCTTAAGGATTTAGAATGATGAAGAAATCCCAAATGAACTCAGGGTCACCGTGATTGTGACAGTCTTCAAGAAAGGAGACAAACATGACTGTAGAAATTACAGAGGGATCACCTTGTTGTCCACCACAGGAAAGATCGTTGTGAGAACCCTCCTGAACCATTTCCTTCTACTTGCTGAAGAGCTCCTTCCAGAATCTCAGTGTGGGTCTAGGGCATCAAGAAGCACAACTAACATGATTTTCACAGCTTGCCAGCTGCAGAAAAAATACTGGGAACAACATAAACCTCTCTACATGGCATTCTTTGACCTCACGAAAGGCTTTAACTCTGTCAACAGAGAAGCAATCTGGAGGATCTTTCTGAAGTATGGATGCCCACTGAAATTTGTCACCATTCTTTGCTTGCTCCATGATGGTATGTGAACAGTGGTTCTCAACAATGGATCTATCACAGATCCCTTTGACATTGAGACAGGCATCCTCTGGCAAACAAACGCCACAAGCACTGAGGCAATAACCATAGAATCGTAGAAAATTAAGGTTGGAAGGGACCTCAAGAGTTCATGTAGTGCAACCCCCTGTTCAAAGTAGGACTATCCCCAATGATATCATCCCAGCCAAGGCTTTGTCTAGCCGGGTCTTAAAGAGTTCCAAGATTGGAGATTCTATAACCTCTCCTCCGTTGGGAGATTCCACAACAGGAGGAATTGGAAGTCCTAGTACAGTTGAGGAATTATTATGTAATTGGGATTGCAGTGGTAACAATTCTTTGATTCAAGGATGATTTCTACCATGGTTTGTTGATGGGTCTTGAGATGGTTTATGAATCTAATCCTTGAACCACAGAGTTGTCTACAGAAGTTCCAGGTGTTTCTGCAGGGAAGGGTAGGCTGCAGGCTGGTATTCCTCTGTTTTTTCTTCCTCTGCTCTCCTCTGCTTTGAGGGCCAGACCTTCACCACAAAATGAGCAGCCACTGGGTTTTGGTTACAGTACCACTGGAGTTAGTCAGCAACTAGGTCGTCCCAACACTTGATGTCAGCATCCATTTTCTTGAGGCATGCCTTCAATGTGTCCTTATAGTGTTTCCTCTGGGCACCATGAGACCTCAGGCTGCAACTAAGCTGGGAGTAGAACACTTGTTTTGGAAGTTGAGAATCAGGCATCCACACACAATGTCCAGTTCAGTGAAGTTGGTGCTTGAGGATCACATACTCAATGCTGGTAACAGTGGCTTCAGTAAGGACACTGGCACCTGTATGGTGATCTTCCCATTTGGTGTAGAGAATTTTTGGGGGGCATCATTAGCAATACCTCTCCAAGGTCACCCATGTTTCTCATCTCTAGAGGAGAGTGAGGATGATGACTGCTTTGCAGACATGGATCTTTATGTCTTTCCGGAGACTGCGATGAATAAAGACACAGGGAAGCAATTTTCCGAAGGAGGAACTTGTACACTGGATCCCATGCTGGATCTCTGCATCAGTGTTTACTCTCTAAGAGAGATGGCTACTGAGGTAGGGTAAGTGCTTGTCTAACTCAAAGGTCTTTCCCTGAATGGTAATTTGAGTAGGGGTATCACATTCATGGCTGGGAGCAGGCTGATAGAGCACTTTAGTTTTTTCGATGTTGTGAGAAAGGCCCAAAGTTTGGTAGGCTTATCCGAAAAGATCCAGCTTGGTCTGGATGTTTCCCTCAGTGTGTGTAAGGATGGCTCAGTCATGGCTTACTGAAGGTCAAAGATGGCTATTTTGAGTACTTTAGTCTATGACAAAAAATGACCCAGATTGAACAGCCTTCCATCCATTTGGTACTCACTGTCAACTTCAGAAGGAAGGTGGTCCTTAGTGATAGCCAGGATGACTGTCAGAAAAATAGAGAATAGAGTTGGGGCAATAATTGGGTTTGCACAGACATGGCGGGATAGTTCCCATGAATGGAGTACAGTCATGGATAAGTATAACTTGTTCAGGAAGGGTAGGCAAGCAGAAAAAGGTGGTGGTGTTGCTCTATTTATAAAGGTGATGTACACATGTTCTGAAGTGCAGTACAAAGTGGAAGGTAGGTCTATTGAAAGCTTTTGGGTAAAGGTCAGATGGGAAAGAAGGGAAGGGGATATTACAGTGGGTGTCTGCTATAGGCCATCAAACCAGGAGAAGGGGGATGAGGCCTTCTTTAAACAACTGACAGAAGCTTTCAAATCACAGGACTGGTTCTCATGGAGGACTTTAATTAATGGGGCATCTGCTGGGAGGGAAACATAGCAGTGCATAAGCAATCCAGCAAATTTCTGGAGTATGTCAAGGATAACTTTTAGATACAGATGGTAGACAAGCCAACCATGAAGGAAGCTTTTCTTGACTTGCTGTTCACAGATAGGGAGGAATTGGTTGAGAAAGTGAAGGTAGAAGATAACTTGGGTGACAGCAATCACAAAATGAAAGGGGAGGAGAGCAGCAGAATAGACATTTGACTTCAGACAAGTAGAGTTAAATAAACTCAGGGAACTGGTAGGAAGGATGCCTTGAGAGGTGAGACAGGGGGAAAAAAAGAGTCTAGGACAGCTGGCTGTACTTTAAAGGAGGCCCTTTTAAGGGTATCCTGATTTCCAACCTTATTTGATTGATTTCCCACTACGATAAGGAGACAAGTTCTGTGGATGGGGGAATTGCAGTGGATATGATACACCTTGACTCTAGCAAGGCTCTTGACACTGTCTCCCATGACATTCTCATTAACAAACTAAGGAAATACAGACTAAAGTACTATAAGGTGAATACATAATTGATTGGATCATAATACTCAACAAGTAATCATCTATGGCTCAATGTCTAATTGAGAGGAAGAATCATGATAAGAGTCTAGAAATACCTGAAGGGCAATTATAGAGAAGATGGTTATGGGCTTTTCTCTGTGGTCACTGGGGAGAGGAGTAGGAACAACTGATTCAAGTTGCAGCAGAGCAAGTTTAGGTTGGAGATTAGGAGGAACTTTATGACAATGAGGTTGGCCAAACATTGGAACAAGCTATCTAGAGAAGTTGTAGAATTTCACTCCCCGGACATTTTCAAGGGCAGGCTGAAGAGACACTTGCCTGGGATGATTTAGTCAGGGATGATCCTGCTTTGAGAAGGGGGCTGGACTAGGTAACCTTGTCAGGTCTGCTTCAGCCCTACTTTTCTATGATCCTCTGATCCTTTTACCTTGTTCCTTTCTACAGCTGTGTTGACTGGGGATACCCCACAGGAATGACGCTCAATATACGGTTCACAGGCTTGTTCCATCCCACAGAGTCATATCACCCATCCTGTGGGACTCACAATGGGTCTGGAAATTTTGCTGCGAGGAAGTGGGAAGTGGCAACATTAATTGTTCCCACAACCATGGCAATTTATACTGCCAGGGCTCCCCATTACTGAATGCCCAGAACCCTGCAGGCCAAAATGACATAACCCCATGTGCTGGATCATTGTAGTGCACAGGGTCAGACTGGTGCATGAGGTTGTACTACCACCAGATTCGGCACACAGGGGCATGCCAGAGTGCTGAACTGTACCCATAGACCAATCCCACACATTGACCCCAAGCAGGATCCAGCCCTATGCCACTCATCTAGCCTGTGGGGAAGATAGGTATAACATGCATCTGGAGCAGGAATTGAACTCAAGCCTCTGAAACTGCTGTGAGGCACCTTCACGACTTTGTCACTGCCCTTCTCAATGCCAAGTCCACAATGAAACATTCTCTAATGAAGTGTTTTCTCTACCATTCTTACCCTCTTAGGACAAACAGAAGGAGCATCTGCAGAAAGGCTGATGTTGCCTTGTATCAGTTTGCTGAAACTGGTACCTTCTGATGCTGGCAAAATGTAGGTCATCAGGATTCTTAAACTTTTATAGATTAATAAAGAGCTATGTAACATAATGAACATAAACTCAGATGCAGAAAGGCTTTATGTAGTTGGGAAGGATTGGAGAAAAAGGGCTGAGAGCAGTCTAGGATATTGTGAAATAGGAATGATAACATAATGACAGCAAACTATGGGAGAGAGAGCACATCGATTGATGGAACTTGAACAAGTTCCAAAACTAAATGAAGAATATATTCCTACTATTAGTAACTCTTTAAGTAGACAAGAGCAAGTAGTACAAAGGCAGAAATGGATAGAAAAAGAACTATGGAGAGTGCTTAGAAAATCTCATGGAAAGATGACAGCAAATAATAAATGGCTTATCAAAGGAGGATTGCAAAGAGAAACAGAAGTTTAATTGTGGCTGCCCAAGAACAGTCTATGTGTACAAGACAAGTTAAAGTGACGAAAGATGGTAGGAAAGATAAATCTGGAATCTGGGATGGTTGACTGGGCCCCAGAGATTATCAGGTATTGTAGCAGGCTGCACACCTCAGGGGCTGCAGCCCAGCTGAAAGCAGGCAGATAGTAATTACAAGCTTGCCTCAACAGATGGGGTCAGCTGACAACAATAATTGGCTGGCCCCATGGAAGTTAAAAAGCTCCCAGAGAGAGACAGGAGAAAGTGATACAGGAAGGCTGTGTGGCTGGAGGCAGAAGCCTGAGCTAGAGTAATCTCCCTGGGTTAGACAGAAGTGTGAATCTGAGAGTGCACATAACTGAGAGAGAATGAGCAGGTGGGTAGGTGCCTGGACAAGCCCTGAGTACCACACCAGGGTTGCCTCTCTGCCAGGATTTACAGAAAAGACCATGAGTGACGCTGAGAAACTGTGAGATTGCTGGAGGGATTACAGAAGAAGAGGGAAGAGTGCAGGCTAGTGGCTACAACACCAGGGCACTCTCTCCAGGCCTGGGAAAAGACCCTGTGTTATTGGTGTTTGTTTTGCTGATTGTTTACATTGATTCCTGCAGGGATTGAGTTTTCCCTGGGGAGACAAAGACTGTTTGAACAAGCAATCCCCAGCCTGCTAGAGGAATATCATACATGGATATCCCAAACATCTGGAGAGGAGTAGAAAGTAGAAGGATCTGTTCTTTGCTGGAGGTTTCACTGCGCAATCCCTACCCTGTCTTGTGGTGATTCACATGGGTAGCCCCATTGACTGTGGTAATAAACACTCAGAATGTCAGCCAGTGATACGACTCATTTAAGCATTCACTAGTATGGGTTACATTGGCAAAGGTGAGAGATTCTGACTCAAAAGAAGCAACCAGTTTTATCCCAGCCTTGTCCAGAATTGCCTCCCCCTCCTGAAGACAAGATAATCACGGAGAAATTTTATGAGATGTTTGGAGCACTTTTCTCATCACTTTCACTATATGCTGGGGTGTTCAGGGATCAGAAGAAGCAAAAGAACATTTACCAAACCTGCCCGTAGCTACTGACCTCATGAGTCAGTACGATGAAGCTGAAACAGATTGAAAAGGTGGGGAAAGTGGTGAGTACGAGAGAAAGAGAAATGGACCACTAGAGGGTTGCAAGAAAACTGTAACTATTATAGTTTTATAGTGATTAACATTATCTATATGTATCTAAAAAGTTCTTAAAACTATATTGATCAAAATTAAAATATTATCCAGATACATATGTGTTCTTACCTTTTTTTTTGACATAGTCAACAAAGGAGGACTGGAGGGGATGAAAACATTCTGATACAACCATGCTCTTAAAAGATTATATTAATCCTTTATATAGTGCTGGTACATTACAGAAAGAAAAGATTATTTAAATGGAATGTGATTTTTACATATGCAAGTCAGTTTGTTTGTGCACATTTTTTGCTATCCTTTTTTAGAAAAAGGAAAAATTGATGTACTATGATTGCCTAAAAGACTTTAGTATGACATTTATCTTGTTTTCTGAAAAAGGATCTCTCTTTAATAAATACCTTAAGTGCCAAATTTCCTGTTTGGAACAATTGTTTTAGATGGTGGGACTAAGGTATTTCAGATTCCCTTTTTTCTCTGCTCAAATATTAGGAACAAACAAGGTTTTAAGTTTAAAATATGTTGTCACATTCTTTTAATTCCCCCCCCAGTTTTTAAGTGCATTTAACAATGAGATAGTATCAGCTTTTTGATTTGCCCTAGCCCTTGTAAATTCCTTCTACTGACAAATCTATGAAGCAATCAAACTAAGAAAACAAAGATTCATAACTAAGCTATTTTGGAAAAATTTAACTTTTTGGCAAGCATACAGCGTTCAAACACATTAAAAGTAAACAAAACATTCACTTGCATATATCTGCAAATAGCTATCAAATTTTATGATGATAATAAGCCAGCTGTTTTGGAATTCCTCTGATATTCAACATACAGTTTCAGCGTAAGGATTCATTAATATGTTACTTGATACGTTTTGTAGATGAGTAATGCATTTTATTATTTAATATAAAGAAGCATCACAGCATTGGAAAATCACTATTGCTCCTAAATTCTTAATTTGTGTAGGATCCATCTAGCAGTAGGATTAGCTTTACTCCCTGTTCTCTCTGGCCTTAAGTATTATTTTTTGTTTTTGGATATTTGTGGCCACTTAGTGAGGGTGTTTCAGAAGCTAGAGCTCAAAGGTAGCTGAAAAAAGAGAATATGCAAATATAGGTGATAAATTCGAGGGATCTTAGTGACCCCTTGAAGCTCAGTAGTTTCCAGTCCAAATATCAGCCTGGCCTTCCCTAACAGCTGCTAATTATCTGGAGCTGTTGCAAAGCTGGGTGCTGGTGGGGGCAGAAATAACAACCTTGACCTCCACTTGTGTTGTTTTTGGGTAGTCCTTCCCAGTGATTTTGGGAGGAACTGGGAACAGTGCTTGCTGACCTCCTTAGCTACCAGTGGTGTGGAGGGGTGGTTATTTTGCCTGGCTTTCCCCATCCTGTGACAGTCAAAGGGGAAAGCCTCTTCCTAGGTTTCATGCTGCCTCTAGATTTCTCCTTTGACTGATACTGAAACCTCAGTGTCCCAGAATAAATTGGACTCATGGAAACTTTCCCATAGCCTATGGAGTATAAAAATCAAAATATTTTCTTGACCAAGATAAATCAAAACATACTCAAAATTTCAAAGACATGGAACAGAAATCTTATGAGAACTCCTTATCTATCTTCTTTACCATAGTATCTGTACATCTTCAGATCACCTATGCATTCACACTTTGGTACCATATTCACTCAAATATAAACCAAGCCTTTTCCCCTATCCCACATGGGGAAAAGAGCTCCTTGTCTTAAATTTTCACACAAGGAAACCTCACCAAATGCATTGTCTATCATTAAACTTCTGCCAAAAGCAGCATCTGTTCAGTAATGGAAACCAGCTACAAAGTTGAGTAAATACAGCAAGCACTGAAAATGACTATAAAATATAAGGCCCCTATAGGGCAAACACACTGATGGGAACCTACTATAAAGACAGGTTAGTACAACCCATCTCAAGTTAGGCAAAGTGATCCTCGTTCTCCAGCAATTCTCCATTGATTTGAATGGAGGGTGGGTTTGGTCCTCTATTCAGAGTGGGCTGGTAAAGGACTTGCATTTTCCTGATGTTTAGAGTTAGGCCAGTACTCTTGTAGACTGTAAAAACTGTATCGTTTATTTATTTATTTATTTATTTGCAAAAAAAAAAAAAAAAAAGTATAGTTCAGCCTCTTGTTGACTAAGAGCAAGTGTAAGGAGTATCTGAAGTCCCAGACTAAAGCCTGGGATGGAGGATGCTTGCCTGTAGTATACGGCGGCATCTGAACCCCAAGACCTCTGGGCTTGGTCTTGCATGTAGGATGCCTGCCACTGGATTTGAGAGTATCTGAAGTCCTAGGGTGATGGGTCTGGGATGGATGATGCTTGCCATGTGCAGCACCACACATGGTGTTTGGAATGATTGAGTTCTGCCTGCTTAGTTAATATGATTTTTGAAACAACTGAGTTCTGCTTGGTCAATATGACTTGGAACTAATCTGGCTAATTTGACCTGGAATACGAAATCTATTTAAAAAAACAGTTTGCTGCTTAAAAGTAGGTTTATAGAGTACCTGTATTAAAACTTACAGCGGTTTCAAAAGAAGTAAACTGCATGAATTCTGCATAAACTATGTCTACAACTATGTATGCTTATAGTAATTTCCTTATATGCAAGTTACCACATGTATGTTTATTTCTAGATCAGTGTTTTGAAATTTGTTTCTCACTTCCATGTGCTCAGGGAGAGCAGGGACTGACAGTAAGGAAGGGGAAAGGGGCAACAGGGGAAAGATCTTGTGGGGAAGAAAGCAGAGGTCAAGGGGGCTACTTGACCCCCAGATTTATTTTTCCTGCTGTAGCAGTGGGAGAGGGACAAATTCAAGGCAAACTTCCAATGATTAGATTCTATACCTGGAAAATTGTAACAAATTAATACATTTTCCAAATTTAAATCTAATTGTTGGGGGAAGGGTGTCATTTTATGTTTGAATAAATACAGTATACTATCATTTGGATTAACTATTGTTTGTTGATTGTGTCCAGTAGGTTTGATGCTGAAATATGGATGAAGACATGGATCATGGATGCTCAACCTCCAGCCCACGGACTAGATCTCAATGGGAGCAAAGTTAGGCTCATGTTAAATCTTTTAGAAAATCTCACCTTCCAAGATTGTGTGCTCTGATTTTAATTGAGGAGCAAGGATTTCTTAGGGTGATATTTTTTATTGGACCAGCTGCATAGTTGGAACAGTTAGGCAGGTTTTTGAATGCACAGCTTGTTTAACTCCATCCCAACCATGCATCTGGTCCAATAAAAGATACAACCCAAAGAAATCCTTGCCTCTCCGATTTTAATTGTAAGGGTATCACTGTAACCCCTCAACACGGGCAACCCAAATCCAGTTGTATTCTGTATGCCTGGGTTCTATCCGTGTATGCTGGGACAGATCATTTACCTTTCTTCTCTGTCACACAATCAATTCAATTATCCTTGCTACTGTCAACTAATCTGCCTTGAGTTTAATCAGAACTCCTTTTCTAAATGTTACCCATAAATAGTATATAGATGGGTTTCATTGAATATTAAGTTTGGCTTATTTTCCTGCATTTAGCTTGGACAAGATATTCTCTAGCAAATCATATCTAATGTCTGCTTGAGGATTTCTGCTTTGGAAAATAAAATAAAAAGCAGTGTTATATACCTAGTGTCATCACACTAAACAAAGCATTGAAACATACCAATCTCTTAAACTGTGACCATGTAAGCTTCAAAGTGGCACTGAAACTCCAGTGCGTACTAATGGAATCAGAGTGGATTGGAGTGAAGAAACACTTTATAATTTTATTCTTGATACTTTGCTTCCAACTTCTGATACTGTTTTTTATCCTGTAATGGCCCAATCTCTCAAAGTTGTACGTTAGTTTCTCTTTACTCCTGTGACTTCAGTGAAATTACTCACCTGCATAAAGATACTGATGTAACCATTTGCCAGATTTGATCCTATGTTTGGCTGTCCCTATAGAGGAGGTTGATGGCAACTTGAGTTATTGTTTACTAATTTCTCTTCCAAATGACATCTGTGGATTTAAGTTTCCTCCCTCTTGCATTCCCTGTATTTTTAACCTTTCATTCTTCCTTACCACCTTATTTTACTAAGTGTCTCAGATGTTCTACTTACACGTCCCCTTTCTCCCTCATCATGCATTCCTTGATAGCCTCATATGATCCCAAAGAGAAGAGACCCAAGTAAGATAGCATTCTAGTTGTGCAAGAAAAAAACCCCAAGATTCAAGTTGGAGGGCAAATATGTTGTTATGCAGTTCCAAACCCTAAAGAAAGTGAAAAGTAAAATTCAGTCCTTGGTAGTTGCTGCTGACAGGTTGCCTGATAATTAAATTAATCCTCCACATCATTTGGTCACAGAGCATTTCCATTTCTACTCCTGAATTTGATAATGCTTATAATGTCCGCCAGATGGCATCTGCCCCTAGACTTTCACCAAGTTTACTGTGCGTCCGAAGACAACTAATTCCTAATATAACACAACCCCTTATTTTTCTCCTATAAAAGGCATTTTTGTCCATTTTATCTTTTTAGAGAAGAAATTCTATATGAAAATGCAAACAAGAATAAATCTTTACCACTGAATTTATGCACTGCAGTTTGAGCTGTTACGTTTCTCCTTGTGCTCACAGTTACGTCACAGGTTTTCAGAGTTTTATGGAGTTATAAGCAGGTTGGTTCAAGCCTCAAGGAAAACAAGTCTGTAGTTGTGATCAGTTCTCCTTGTGATTTAGTTTATTACAACAGTAATTCTCAAATGGTAAACATTTAAAATGATCAAAAAGCTAACCAAGTCACATGAAAACTACGATGAGAATGGAACGGACTTTACTTCCAAACCCAATTGCCTGAATACTCCTTTTCTAAGGAAGAGGTTAGGAAAGTCAGTTATCATGGAGCAGCATCCTATTAATGAATGAACAAATAAGGCTGAGCTTCATATTGCTTATTTCTTTATGGATGTTGAACTTCCTTTTATTTTATCAGGGATGAAGACATGAGGGTGACTGAATGACTTCTAACATTTAACAACACCTTTGCTCCAGTGCTTTGTAAACTTTACACATGAATACACCAATCCATTTCCAGATGATCCTCGAAGCCTAGTTCTTTTGTAGTTCAAACAAAAGAAAGGAGTGGGGGAAGGGAAAGAGAAAGAGACAGTCAGCCTTTCCAGCCAAGTCCTGAGTATGTTCTGTGATTTCTAAACCAATATAATTATATTGGTGCTAAACAACCTATGAGTGGGTCACTTTAATCATACATTCTCTGATCTCTTAGGCACATACTTCTTTGTGGAAGTCTTTGGAGAGTCTCCACCTCTCCCTTTTCCTACGAGATTCAACAGTAGCTTACCAGATCCTCAGCTGATGTAAACTGACTTAATTCCACTGACTTCAGTGGAAATTGGGATGCCAGTTTACACCAACAATCAATCTACCTCCTAGTCCCTTCACACCCTACCAGCAGTGCCTGTCAAATTAAGGAACAGAAATGTTACTCTCTGTCTGATACAACCAAACACCTTAAACCATCACATGTCAGACGCCAAGCACCATGTCAGATGCCTGCAGTGTATTCTTCATGATCAATCAATGGAATAAAAACAAGTCTTAATAAGAAGGAAAAAAAACTACTATCAATTACATTTGTATAGTGAATACATTTGAGGAAGCCATGATCTCCCTATGGAGAGCAGAAAAGAGGCTAAATTTGTAAAGGAAATTATTCCTGGAATTCTTTGCTCAGCTCTTTCAGCAAGGAGACTGAACCCCATTAACCAGCATTAGTAATCTGATTTATTTTAGAAAACAGCAATCACATAGAAGATGGGAGAAAGAGGAAATGTACACTTTTTCCTGCATAAAGATTTTTTAAAAGCCTGATCATGGGAATTCTGGTTAGTCCTGTCACATTTCTCAAACTTGGCACTTGCATTATCCCATGTAAGAGGCAGCTATGGCTAATCACAAAGAGCTGCTAATAAAGAACATGATTATATTAGAACCATTATTACGGCTCTCTAATTTTTATTCTTAGTGGAAGTTTCAACCAGTGATCTTTTGAATTTCCAGGCAAGCTGTCATATGATAGACACTGGAAAAGTACTGAACATCATGATTTTGGTTGTGGCTTCCATTAATTCCAAATATTCTAAGTGTTTCTTTCTCCCCATTGTCTGAAGGCAAGCAAACAGCCTTTTCTTTAGTAGATGCACTGAGAGGTGCAAGATTGTGCAAACAGTTTTTCACACAGAAGGTTGTTTGGTACAATAAAAAGAAAAAGGAAACACGGCACATGCTTAGAAATCAATGCAATGTAAAAGTCCCTCTATGTAAACAATTTGCCTAAATCAGGGGTTTGCAATGTTTTTGGGCAGAGTGAAAAAAATACCTGCAACCTCAACTTGTAAGATGTTGGCATGCCAGGGTGGGTGATGGCGAAGCTGCAAGGGGCCTGATCCTTGTTGTAGCAGCACAACCCTGGCCCCTTCCTCACTGTCCACCCTGAGGTGCTTGTGCACCCACTGTCAGCAATGAGCCAGGCCAGGGCTCCGCAGACCCCTGTACAGCTGCTTGCAGCCTCCTGGCTGTCTGCCACAGCCAGCCCAGGCTCTCAGCAGGCCCCTGCTGCCACCACAGAGCCTGGGCTGCTCGCAGCAGGCAGCAGGGAAGCTGCAAGCAGCTACACCAGGGTTTGCAGAGCCCCAGCCTGGCTTGTTGCTGGCAGTGGGTGCACTTGTGCCTCAAGGTGAACAGTGGGGAAGGAGCTGCGGCTGCACTGCTACAACAAAGACCGCGCCCCTTGCAGCTCTCCTGCCATCCGCCCCAAGGCACACGTACCAAGCAAAATGCCTTTGCATGCCAAGCTCTGGCACATATGCTGTGGATTGCTTATCCCTGACCTAAATGCCAACCAGAAGGGCAGACTGGGGAGGCAGGGTAAGTCAAGAATGGCTACAGAATGCTATGAAATGTTACTTGTATTAAGAAACGCAGAGAAAAAACTTGAGCCAAGTGCTGTTTCCTTGAAATCTGAGTGTAGGATGGCAGTGCATATGATCTTTACTCCACTTTTCAACCAAAGTGGAGAGCAAAACGTTACAAGCCTCGCTTTGCAGTGACAAAAAGGAATGCCAAAACGTAGGTGCTTCAGGTGGCGAAGGAGAAGTCCTTCTTTCCTTTTTGTGCCCTTGTCTTTGTGACAAGGTATTTAACAGAATTTGCAAATTCAATGAAATCTGACATGGCTCCGCCATGAAGGAAAAGTAGCATTTACTGATATTGTACATTAAGCATCATAGAGCCCCTATCATCCCAGCCAAGTCTCACAGACTCTCCCAGTCTCCTAGACTGGAGAAGGAGAAGGATGAATGCTTCCCAGCCCAACTGTCACTGGAAATTCAATAGGACAAATGAAAGTTTGACTTGCACACGCGGGCTGGTTACTGAGCTCCAATGCACAGCACTGCCGATCTGCCTTCTCCGTTGTTCCTGCCAGCCCAAGGCTGGATGGCCCATACATCACCCCCAAGGTGCCTCTAACCACAACTGACCCAGAAACCTGCTTAGGAGAGCTAAAGTCTGTGGTAAGTTAGGTGTTTAGCCATGTCTATGCAGCAGGAGTTAGGTGGTTAGGAGACTCCAACAGAGACTTATAACATCTTTATCGATGCTTCAGAGCACGGCCAAGAAATATGCTTGTCCACCCACATTTACCAAACCCAAACATGAGATAGTTAAGCCTTCCTGAGGGCATCTTTTGCTGGTGCTCTCAAGCACTGGCTTTGTTGCCTCATTTCCATGTTGGTACATGTGAAGCAAAAGCACATAGGCAGATTCAGCTTCTCATCAGCATCCTCAGAAATGCTGTAGAAGAGAAAGATGTTTCCTTCCTTGGTGTCCACTTCATCCCTTAGAGGGACTCTGGCATAACATGGGGCATCAAGGAAGAAACAGGGGAAGATGCCACAAAGATGGCACTCTTCTTATTCCAAGGCTCCTCTTCACTCAGAGATGCAAGATGAGAACGTGGGGAATGGCTAAGTTCTCATTCAGTCTGTGCACTAACAAAATATGGTAACTTCTTGCAGAAATGCCTTTGTGTTGGGGGACAGCCTCAATTATTCCCCTTCTTCTCAAATTAGCTCTTTGTGCTGTAGGCTAAATTAGGATTTATTTTATTTAAGAGAACTCCATCACATAAGACACATGGCTATACGTCCACAGAAGTGAGCAGGCTAATGTTAAGTTGTCCTGCCAGCCTGTTTGACAGCACAACTTAAACTGAAACATCTATGGTCATTCTCAGAAATTAAATAATTACAAATGAAAAGTTTAAAAAAAACCCGAAAGTAAAAAAACAAACATTTCAGAGCATTAATGTCTTACACAAACAAGCTAGCCAGGTTAAAGGAAGGGGTGGGAGTGGGTGTGTTCATGGAAGCTGAGAGATGAATGAAAACAGGAAGCGCAAGTAACTCTGATGTGGCTACAACTGTTTGAATACCTTAACTCTTCATTGCCACATTCAAGCACTGATGTGGCTTTATGGTTGTTTTGCCACAAAGAGTAGGAGGCTGGATTTGGTGGATGGTTCACCCCAATTCAAGGATATGATTGCCTCATCCCCAATCACAGCCAGCAGCACTGTATTCCTGCCAGCAGCCCTTTTTATTTTGATGAATTACTCTAGAAAACAAATGCTACTCAATAAGAATATGATAAAATGTGGCCTTAAAAGTCTATCTCCAATCTGCATAGATATGGTACAGCATTTGTTTTACTTTATTTCAGGGACAGATACCTAGCATGTCTTTTTCAAAAGTTCTCAGCATCATGTTCTCTATTCCTTCTGAAATGAATGGTTAATTTTACACATTGTGTAGTTAACTTGTAGAACTCATTGCCCTAAGATGTTGTGGAAGCTGATAATCTAACCATGTTCAAAAGGGGATTGAAGAATTCATGTAGGATAGACTTATTAATAGATATTAAACATGATAGTTAGGGAATGCAACCTCCAAACAAGGACTTCCTCAGCCTCCGGGTGGTGGAAGCTGGAAGTGAAGATGGGTAGGGGAACAACTTGGTCTGGATAAATACCCTTTCCCTTGCCATCCCCTCTCCACTATTGTGAGAAATAAGATACTGGGCTAGATGGACCTGTGGTCTGACCTAGTATGGCCACTCTTATGTTCCTATCTGAAAGTCTAAGAGAAGATGTAACCAGTGCAGAGAGCTTTGGAAAATCCCACTTCCAATATCTGTAGGAATCAGCTATCATGCTGAAGTACTCAAGAGGAATAAGATGGAAATTAGTGACTGACTAAGAGAGCAAGATGAGTCCCATGGCAAATGTACAAGGCTGAAAGCAAGAGGAACTGGGCTTTGCTGTGTATGCCAAACTTCCTGCATGATACAAGAGCAGTCACATCACTTCACAGTGCCTCATTTTCCTCATCTGTACTGTGAGGCAACCACTTCCCTTTCTCAGCATATGCGTTGTCATCCTTAGGGGAAAATGGCATCATTAGGGCTGAATGCTACCTGTCAGTGCTATGGTGAGAGTTCATGCTGGAGTCAGCAGGAACTGTGTGTTGGGCTTCTGGGCTAGAGACAGACATTACACATAAACGCGTTTAAGTGATCGGAAACTGATTTAAACCTGTAACACAGCAGAAGTTTGGTGCACATAAACTGCTTTCAAAATGGCCTGAATTGGTTTAGGATCAACTTGGTTGGATGTAGTATCAGACTTAACTGATTTACATCAAACCAGTTTATGGAACTTCTGTCCCAGACCCGTTCCTAGTTCAAGTTAACTCACAGTCCCCCAGCATCCCAGGATGCTTTGTAGCCCTGGGCTATGCTGTCTGCTTCAGTGGAGCAGGGACTGCCTCGCCCCTCTGCTCCTTAGCCTGCTTCCTGCCTGCGTCTGTCAGCCCACAGGGATGGGGGCGCAGAGGAACAAACCCCCCTAGCCCGAGCCTACAGACCCTCGGCAGCCCTCCTCCCTCCCCCTTCTCAGCTGCTGATTGCTTCAGTGGCTGCCACAGGAGGGAGGGAGAAGCAGTCCTCCAGGCTGGGTGCCTGCCTTTGCAGCCCAACATGGGGGCACCAGGGATCCCCTGCCTTGGGGGGCTTCCCCACCCCCCCCACTGTAGGGTCCCCCAGCCAGGGCAGCCCAAGGGAGCTGAGGGGAAATCTTTTCCTCCCGAACCCATAGTGCTGCTTCCCTCAGCCCTGCGAATCTTAGGCAGCCTCAGGGAGCAGAGGGAAATTCTCTTGCGCCTCCACAGCTGGTTTTGCCTCAGCTGCTCTGAGTCTGAGGCAAAACTAGTTGCAAAGGAGTGGAAGAATTTCCCTTTGCTCCCTGATGCTGCCCGGGGCTATCCCTGAAGCTGGCAGCAGCTAAAGCCAGCAGCTTGGGTTCGGGAGGTGAAGAATTCCTCTTAGCTCCCTGGGGCTGCCCCAGGCTGGAGGACGCCTCCCAAGGCAGGGTTCCCCAGTACTCCCACAGTAGGCTGCATGGGCAGGCACCCAGCCAGGAGGACTTCTTCTCCCTCCCTCCTGTGGCAGTCACTGAAGCACTCAGCAGCTGGGAACGGGGAGGGGGGAATTCCCTTCAGCTCTCCAGGGCTGCTGGGGCTGGGGCTGGGGTTGGGGCTGGGGAAACCAGGCTGGGGAAAACCTCCTGGGCCTGGGACAGACATTCAAAAAGCTGGAGCCCAAATCAATTAAATCTTTGCAGGTTAGTCTAATGTGCGTACATTGACCTAATTTGCAAGTGAACAGACATTCACTTTTAGTCCAGAAATGCAGGCATATACCTGCAGTGGCTCAGGCCAGAAGTTGGGGGGCGCTAGAGTGAGCCCTCCGTTGGAGGGAAGGGGCATGTCCCCCTCCCTCTCCTGGTGGCAGAGCAAACTTATCATGACAGGTGGAGGTGAATCACCTGTCACCCGCCACCTGGTCACAGCAACGCTGGGCACTTGGGGTGGGCTGCTGTGAGTGCAGAGCGTGGGCAGTGGCTAGGGGAGGCAGTGGACTGCTGCAGCCTGGTCCAGCCTGCCCCTGCAGCCCAGGGGCATAGGCAGTGAGTGGCCCATGGCAGCCTGCCCCTCCCTTTCCCAGTGGTGGAGCCAATTATTGCAGAACCTCTCACCTAGCACCTGCTTGCAGTGTTGCTGGGCACTCAGGGTGGTCTGCCACAGGCCAGCTGCTGCCTATGACCCTGGGCTGCAGGGCCAGGCCAATCCAGGCTTCATTCCTGGGCTGTGGGGCTGGGCCATACCGGGCTGCAGCACTCCATTGCCTCCCCCCAATGCTGCTCATGCCTCTGGCCTGCAACAGCCTGCACTGAGCATCTAGCACTGTCGCGAGTGGTGGGTGACAAGTGCTTCACCTCCACCTGCCATGATAACTTTGTTCTACCACCACCGCTGCTGGGAGTGGAAAGCCGTGCTGCAGCTGCAGCCCACCTGCAAATCGTGGCTCCTGTGCAGAGATGGAGGCAGGAGGCTGCAGGCGTTGACACCTGCCCCGAGGGGCTGCTCCAGCCCAGGCCGCGCTGCCACAGGTCGGGCCCTGCCCCTGCTCTTGCCACTGGAGCCCATGTCAGTGCCCCCCACTCCTCCCACTTCCCCTCAGGATAATGGTATCTGGCTGCTGTGGTCCTGGGTGCGCAGCCCTGGGTGCACAAGTGGAGCCTATGGGTGCCTGCGCTGCCCCCCCTCTTATGGGGGGATTAAATTCCTGCTTCCTCACAGGCTACCAGGGTCTTCCCCTGCCCCCACTCCTGCTGCTGGTGCAGTGAAGGGCGGGGGAGATGCCTGGCAAAGGCTGCTGCCTCCTTGCCAGGTGGATCCAGCAGCACTCCAGAGCAGGGTTTCCCACCCCCCACCCCTTTCTCAGCCAGCCGGAGCAGTGATAGTGCACCAGCTAGGAAGAAGCAAGGTGAGCCAACCCTAG
This sequence comes from Crocodylus porosus, assembly GCF_001723895.1. NCBI lineage: Eukaryota > Metazoa > Chordata > Crocodylia > Crocodylidae > Crocodylus > Crocodylus porosus. Next base: position 184,043,856 of record NW_017728906.1, on the reverse strand, counting down.
TTGGATGGAACAGACAGCCCAGGCCAGCCCAGCCAAGCCCAGGGCTGCAGAGCATGCTGGGATGCTGATGGACTCTGATTTAACTTAAACCAGGAAGGGGTCTGGGGCACAAGTTCCATAAACCAGTTTGACCTTCATCAGTTAAGTCTGATGCTACATTTAACACGGTTTATCTCAAACTGGTTTTGGCCATTTTGAAATTGGTTTATGTGCACTGAACTTATGCTCTGTTACAGGTTTAAACCAGTTTCTGATCACTTAAACCAGTTTATGTGTAACTTCTGTCCCTAGCCCTGAGGAGGAGACTTCCCCAAGGTGGGCCAGCACCTGGACAGGGGACTCCTTAACCCCTTGTGCAGGGACAGCAGGGGTTGGGGGTATGTGGCTGGGCTGGCAATGGCCAACAGGCTGGAAGACATACTCTAGCACCCTCTCCCTTCTGGCCTGGGTTAGTGCATGCCTCGCCCTGCTTTTCCCAACTGAAAACTGAACATCAGTTCAGTTGGTTATCGGTTTAACCTATACAGCTTAAAGAAAGCTGCCTAGATTGAATCAATTCTGCCTCGGCCTTTTTGACTGTTTGTACTTAGCCCTGGAGGACAAGGCTTAGTTCTGAATGGGCATTATCAGAACAAGATTTGAAAGTCTGCAATAAGCTTTGGAAGCAGAACTTACTCTGCAGCACTCAGCGCAGTCCTGCCAGAGAGACTTCATTCTGCGCTCATCAGAAGAGATGGCTCTTCTATCATGGCAGCCTAGGATCACTACAAATCCATTCTCCTTTAAGAACACTACTGTGATTTACTTGTTTCTACCTTCTGTTCCCTGCTGCATCACTATATACCCTAGCTGGATGCTTTACTTGCACATTTACATGGAATAGCTGGCAACGAGTGCAGGAAGGTAAGCAGCGAAAAAACCAAAGAAGCCAAGAGGAAGAAGAAGCTTCAGGGGAGATGAGTACTGACCTGCTGCAGATGTGCGTGCCATATTAAGGCCTCCTTCCAATATCTAATCCATCTGCTTGGGATATAACAAACACCCAGGTCCCATTGACAGTGTATGAGAGCTGGGCATTTAGCTTCCTTAGTCTTAAGCACTTTTGTAAAGCTTAAGTCTCAAACTTTACACTTGCTGCTATTACTTTATTTAGCAACTTGTGCTGCAGAAGTCAATCCTCACCCCCTTGGGTTTGCTCACCCTCCTTCTGAGATTGACTAGCTATGCTTTCAGTTCTCACAGGTTTACCAGCTCAGGTTCCTCAGCTAATTTTACAACACATTAAGGCTGGTATTTCAGGAGCTTAAGCTGTTTCATAAACAGTGATAAAAGGCTATGTATGTCTTCTAAAAAATGCCTGCCTGCCACATTCAGAGTATGCATTTCAGCAAGTTACAAGGGACATTGCTGTTCAGATCAATGTGTTTCTTGCAGCCAGCTGCAAACCCATATAACAGTAATGTTTCTATTTCAGTAGGCAAGTCTATTATGTCAGTAGCTGTCTAGCCACAATCATTCAGAACACAAAAGCAATCACATAATCCCCTTACTCAGTGTGAGATGTTAGGTTCCAATAAATAGAGCACTTCTTCTCTGGAGGATTTAATTCCCATTTGAGGGTTTTTGCATCACTATCCTTTTTAATCAGCCACTGGTAAGCAAGGATTTAGAATCAAAGTTGTCCCTTAAAAGCTTGCAACTTTTATAAATGCTGTATGAGTGAGTGTGTGTGTGTATGTGTGTGTGCGTGTGCACGTGTGTACACACACAGTGCCATCACTTACTAGATTCAGAAGAACCCTTTTTGTTTGATACCACAGATATGAACCTTTGCAAACAGAAACATGAAGTACCATGGTTTTATTCCAGTGGTTTCAAGTTGCAAAGTTTAAGCTTTCACTGACCTTTATACAGAATTCTAACTTCTTTGCACTTCCAGCTTGAGATTGATGAAAGAAACCAATGGACTGACTCAGAGAGGACCCTCCCCCCTAAAAGATGAGATTCTCAGAGGAATCCTCCCCCCACCCCACCAGTGCCCCTCCAGGGAAGGCAAGTAATAAGGTAAATTGCATGGAAAGTAATTGGCCAAGTTGCTTTTCTTTATAGTAAAAGAGTGACAGCTTTTTCCTGAATCGCAAGAACAGTTACAACACAGGTAAAAACTGTCATTCTACAGATCTCCCGTGCTGAGTTTTGAATCAAGTCACGGTCTTGACAATGTTTATTCCTGTACGGACTTTGTTTCTGACACCGAGTAGCAAGACTCCGGACTCAGCTGTCCTGGCAACATGCCTGGGAGAAGGAAAAAGTGGCTTCATACAGTTTCCTTTGGCCTAAATAGAAGAACTGTTTTCAGGATAAGTAGCAGCTTGTGGCTTAAAGCTGAGAGAGAAAGAGAGGAAGAGAATGAGAAAAGTTTGCCAGGCAAGAAAATGAATCAAGTTTACAAGAAACGCACTGGTCATGAATGATTAAGTGAAAAGATATTCCACCCGTACTAATGCCTCATGATTAATGCAGTATTTCAGTTGCACCTAGGAAAGGACAATCTGGATCAAACAGGTCTCACCAGAAAAGCTTTGTCTGAGTCTTCAAAGCCTGTTATTTCTTATGCACAATGGCTGTTATGAAGGCCCCGCTGCCATTCCCTCCCCTGCACAAAACTGTGAAAGGCACTCAGTACCACTGAAAACTCACTGCCTGACTGCAAACCGCAACATGCTACAGAGCTTCTGGGGCTGCTCCTGACACTAAAAGAAAAGATTACAGTGATGAAGATGAACAAAGGATGTCATCTGGACATTTCCCTGCATGCACTGAGAAAGCTCCAATGAATAAGGTTAGACAAAAGTGTTAGCTCCAGTGTTGCCAAGTCTCACCAAAAAAAACCCTGGCACTGCCTTTAAAAACAAACCCAACTCATTTGGGGAGAGGGGAGTGGGAGTGCTTATCAACTGGTGACTCTCAAAAAATTAAAGCGACTTTTAAAAAGAACAAGCCCAATTCCTCTTATTATGAGCAGACTTGGCAATACTGGTTACCTCAGTAGAGAGATGAAGGGGTGTATATTAAGGCACTGGATTATACAGACGGGGAGAGGTAATGCAGGGCTGCAAAGGGCAGCCATCCTGTGTGTGCAGGTTAGAAAACCCCTGCACTAAAAATGAGAGGGCAGAAAGGTCAGCCGAAGTCTGAGTAATTCTGTTTGTTTGTTGTTTGGTAATGAAACTTGATGATCAGTTTTGTTATGAGTCTGTTCATCTAAAAGAACATATGCTAACTCCATGACAATATAGATGCATTCAGTAAGGGATGTGTCCTATGACCATGGCTTTACAATGTAAACTTTTTAGGACAGGGATTATAATTTATTTTATGTTCAGTGGCATAGTCACACTCCCCTTTCAGATCACATTGTGGCTAGGGACAGAAATTACACATAAACCGGCATAAGTGATTGGAAACTGGTTCAATCTGTAACACAACACGGCTAGGGACAGGCATTCAAAAAGCCCAAGCCTGAATTGATTCAATCTTTGAAGGTTAGTCTAACCTACAGAGACTGAATCAATTTGCAAGTGGATAGACATTCACTTTTCAATCCAGAAATTGCACATACCTGCAATGGCTCAGGCCAGAAGCCCGGCGGGAGGAGGAGGAGGGGGAGAGCAGTAGCTCCCTGACAGCTGGGAGCAATTTGGGCACACAGCTCTCTTGCCTAGCCCCAGAAGGGGACTCTCCCCGCTCCTCTTTCACCTAGTGGGGTGGGGATGGGGGCTGTGTGGCGCAGCCTGGCTCAGTCCAGGCTGCATGCGGGGAGCGGCTGTCACTGAGTCAAAGCTGCTGGAAAGGGCTCTGCCACTGCACCCCAGGCCAGCCCCGCTCAGTCCTGGCTGAGGCAGTTGCATGTGGGGCTGGCCCAGGCCCTAGCAGCTCAGTGACAGGGAAGCAAAGCCCTGTCAGTGACAGCAGCGTGGCCGCATGCATGGGTGGTGGCTGGCCAGGCAGCAGGCTACCCAGGCCGGCTTAGAGGTATTGGGGGACTCATATGTCTGCAGTGAGACCCCGCGGCATGTGTCTGCTGGGCTCTGGGCCCACTGGCACTTCAGCCGGTGGGGAGGAGGAGGGGGAAGAGTCCTCCTCTGGGGCTGGGCAGCACTGCACAGAGCTCCCCTTCCCACTCCACGGTGGGCAGGGGATGAGGCGGGCTGCTCTTCCTCAGCTGTGGTCCCCCAGTTGGGACCGGGGGTGAAATTAAGTCCCTCCCTGCCCCCTTAGCCTTAACAGGGTGGTCCCTGCCGGTGAGACAGGGAAAGGAGGGGGGGAATAAACCCCCTCCATGCTTGTGCTCCCTAGGGCACCCTGACAGATGATACTGCCCCTCCCCCTCCACAGGCAGGAGTAGGGGCATGGCCAGATGCCATCCTTGCATGGCCCATTAAGGGGAAGGGAGCAGGGAGGAAGGGAGCGGGTTATGTCTTCACTCTGTCCCTTTTGACCTCAGGGACCACAGCTGTGGTCTGCCAGCTCCAGCCGTGGCCTCCACTACTCCCCACAGACAGGCAAACCCAGGCTGCAGTGGGATTGGGGGGGGGGGGGGGGGGTAGAAGAAGGGTTAAAAGGATTAACCCCCTCCCTGTCTACTTTGCCTTAACGGGGCCATGCCAGGACACATCTCACCACATCCCTGCCTCGATTAGAGTGCAGAGGGACAGGGACAGCCCTGCTCTCTGGAGCAAAGAGCACAGACCAGCCCAGGGCCACAAAGCATCCTGGGATGCTGGACGACTCTGATTTAATTAAAACCAGGAAGGGGCCTGGGATAGAAGTTGTATAAACCAGTTTGACCCAAGTCAGTTAAGTCTGATACTACATTCAACTAGGTTTATCTTAAACCAGTTCGGGCCATTTTTAAACTGGTTTATGTGCACGGAATTTATTTTCTGTTAGAGGTTTAAATCTGATTCTGAGCACTTAAACTGGTTTATGTGTAATTTCTGTCCCTAGCCCTCTAGTACAGCAGACTTAAACCACTTTCAAAATGGCTGAAACTGGTTTAAGATAAACTTGGGTGGGAGTAGTACCAGACTTAAGTGATTTAGGTTACATTGATTTATTGAATATCTGTTCACTTGCTTATTGGTTCAATCTATACAGCTTGGACTAACCTGTGAAGATTGAACTGATTCAGCCTTGGGCTTTTTGACTGTCTGTACTTAACCCCTGGAAGCTGCAACCAGGGACATTTTTAAGTGCCTGAAACAGGTAAGAACCCCACCTCCCTTGGCATCCCCACTTCCCCTCTGAGTTCAGAGGCATGTCACCTCCTCTCCCATTTCCTCCCCTCCCCTGCCTGCCACTGCCATTCTTTGGCTGACCTGGAGATGGCATGAATTCCAGAGCTCTTGCTGCTCCACTCTAGCTGAGCGGTGTTGTGCCAGGGCTCAGCTGGGGACAGCAACAACAGCATCAGCAGGTGGGTTTCTTTTCTTTTCCCCATCTCCCCAGGTGTTCCCTGCCAGCTGGAGAGCAGACTCACCTTCTGCCATCATTGCCACTGCTGTCCCAGATTGAGCCCAGCTCTTTATGCACCTTATCTAGAGTGGGACAGGAACAGCTCTGGACACAGCTGCTGTAGCAGGCAGGTGAGGGGGAGAATGGCAGGGGAAGAATGGGATGCCAAGAGAGAGGCTGGGTTGGGATTTTTGCCTGATTTGGGGACTTAAAAGTCCCTGATTGCTGTTTCTGCAGTGTGGTCTGTCTGCTCTGGGAGAGGAAAGCTGAACTTGGGTATTCATCCACCCCTGCAGTGCTAGTCATTGACCTTGCCACCCCACCTTTAAAAATCCTGGATCTGCCCAGGAAGGGGTAATCAGGGCAGCAATCCAGGCAGTGGGAAAGGGTCTAGGTGACAATCTGGTGGTAAAGAGGCTAATTGGAGGGCAGGGGAATGATCTTGGGGAGAATGGGGAGCAAAAGGGACAATTCAGGGAATGGAGGAGTTGGCACCTACTCCTTCCCTTCCCCTGTCCTCCTTCCTCACCACTCCCCCATCCCTACTCACCTGTTGCCCAGCTGTCCCCAGCTGTCAGTCCAGGGCTGTAGAGTCCTGGATGATAGCTAGTTCACCTGGAAGCAGTGCCTCCTGGGATAACTGAGAGCTGCAAATTGGTGGTTTTATTTCTGTTGAACAGCTAGAAGTGAAATGAACTCACGCTGGGTAGTACAGCTCAAAAATAATCCTTGTCCAATTTAGCACTTGCTAAGGGGCCTTCGTGTGGGATCATTCATGGTTTAAGTGCGCATAGCACATCTAATTGTAACATGTAGTCTCACCCTTAGTGTCCATGATTGGGAAACCATTTTGAAGTGTTTAAATCATCTTTCTCTCCCTCACAATACATAATTATACTGATTTTGCAGCAGATGCTTCCACATTGTTAAAAAGAGAGCTAAATGACAATTTTCAGCTGAGTAAAATTAATTGTATAATTAAATAACATTTTAGTTTACAAAGTAAGAGACTTTATGCATCAGCTAATATCATCTATGACACAGTTAAAAGACACATTATTTTACTGGGCTTCAAAAGGCCTGGGGTACATTATCAAAGGCTTGTTTTAATTTCATTAAATTCATTCAAATCCTTAACTAAAGCTATTCTTGGAGTATAATTCTTAGGCCAAATCTACCTCCCCTTAAGTAACAGCTATTTAGTAGGAGCTTTGCCTGACTAAGGATCACAGAATTCATTCCCTTGTTTTAAAAAAAAATCACTGTGGTCCACTAGACATTATTTTTGAACATGTTTATTTTTCCCCATTTTCTAAGAAACATTATGGTTCTGAAAGGAAAAGGTTCACTTCCAAGAGATTCTTGAACCAAGCAGTGGAAACCTCTCTTCTCCGAGTGACAGCATGCTTAATTCCATTAATGCACAGTTTGAGGTCTCCTATCCCTCACTGGCTGTGCACTGCCAGAGGTCTGGCATTAACCACGAGGCAAGCACAAGACAACAAAGGTGACAGAAAATGATACATGCATTTTGTGTCCATCCTTACTTTTCCTCATGGGCAAAATGTCTGATGTCCTGGACTGCTCTCACCTGTGTTCTGTACTGGCAATGAATTTGAAATCAAACTTCTGGGAGTATTTCATTGTGAATATAAATACCTGCATACACAGCTCTTATGCTAATAGCTTTATATAAATTGGGAGAAGACAAGGCTGCTGGCTCCAGTATTTATCCATGTATACTGTGTTTATATCAAATTGAGGGATTGCCATATACATATACTTTGTTTATGGAAACCTGGCATAATGCAGCTAGGTCTGAGGCCTGATTTGCAATCAGAGCCAGAAAAAATGGGTGTATAATAATGGCACCTACTTGTTCACCGGATCTATTTCACAGTGTGATATAGAATCCAGTCTGTTTACTATTGTGACGATAAGAGATATGTTCAACTGGAAACTTTGGTGGATTATCCCATGAATGGTGTTATCCCAGTTTGACCAGCCAGTTAGTCTATGGAAATGACGGGAGAGAGAATAGCAGGAGTGATTTGTAGCATCAGGCCGTTATCTTGTTCCATTAGCATGACATTGCTAGGACATACATGGGCATGTGTGTCATACACAGAATCACTGACTCATCCAAAATGTCATTATTAATAAAATCATCTGCCTTCAGAAGACAAAAGAGATTGCTCTTCAAGACTAGGTCTCTCTCATAAAACCTTTATTCAAGCTGTCACCATAGTACCTGAGTCACTGAGACACTACCAACATGGAACCTCACACAGCCATGATTATATTTAATTTCCTTTCTTCATTAGAGAATCACACATCGGTGTTGCCTCACTGCCAGCCATGTAAATTCCACCTTAGGTCTGAAAATCAGACTATTTTTTCTAGTGTATACATCATCATCTGTAATGAAGTTTCTGAAATCCAAACGTAGTTAAGAATTCTATAATGAGGTGACTCATATCTAGTCGGGTTTTCCTTAGTTGGAGCTGTTCTGCACTGCTGCGTGTGTCAACTGAGTAAGATGGTACTTTTCTTTCATTCTTTCTGTCCTGACGGTAAACACACTTTAAAGCGGCGCAACTTTGGTCTATGCATTAATATTCCAACAGTGCCATGTAAATGGATTATTTCATAATATTTTCTTCTAGAAGTCTAGTTATCGGTACGCAAATAGAGATTTAGCCAAGGTAGTTATTAAATTAGTTTTATTCTCTTCCCCCTTTAATTTTCCTTTGCTTTTTTACTATTCTGTATCTTATAGCTTTGTGTCTAACTAGAGAGCAAATAAGTCTCTCTGCATTCAGTGGCAATTCCACTGAGTGACGATAAAGATCCACTGCCCACGGCTGGAATCATATTATATTTCTAGTCATCAGCTTCAATGCAACAGTGCAGTGAACTGTTACAACTGCAGGGAACCTCTAATGGGCTGAGTTCATGTCTAAGGTTACTTCTGTGAAGTCTAAAACTAATGTTTAAACAGTGATAAATTGCTTTTGGTGAGTGTTCGCTTCTTAAATATTTCCTTATTACATGTACATGTTACATTCCCTACAACCATTCATAGAAGAAAGTCACCAACCACTGAACACCTTGCCAGATTGTCAAAAGACCTCTACTGCCAATTCAGGCACCAATGTCTTCAGAGGAGTTGAGTGTAGACCAGGTGCTAAATCTAGCTGTAAGTACCTTAGAGAGATACTTGGTTCGGTGACAGCTGGAGTAGATTCAGGGGTATGTGGTGGTACAGTAGTGTTGTCACACCCTCCCTCAGCTATCGAGACCTCTGCTCTCAGTTACTGGATACATGTAAAGTGAACTTGCCATTGCAACTAACTGCCCTGTCTCCCCTTTTCAGCTTCTTGATTCTGCTCCTGGGGAAAGTTGTTGGGCCCTGAGGGCTTGAAAATCTGATCTTCAACTCCTCCAAATGTCCCACTATTTACCTAAAGAATGTGATACTTTGAGATCAGATTTTCACAACAGCTCAACACCCAATGGTGTCCTTTAGCCACTTGCAGGAAATTGGACAAATTTTCAGAGGGTCCACGACTTGGCTGCCCTTCTTCTAACTAGGAACATCACCTTTAAGACATGCCTTTGGACCATGCTACAGAGCATTGCTGTGAAGCATAGCATGCCTGCTCTGCATGGATGTCATGTACATCTGCCTTAGGGCAGTGCTAGATAAGCACACCTGAAATGATGAAACCTGCACGCACACAGCACACAGCACTGAGGACAGGCCCTTAGGGCACTTTTACACGTGGTCTGGGGATGGAGGTGTGGGAAGGGAGGAGAGAGCAAGTGCTTTAATAAGAGCGGCGCCAAGAGCTGCTCTAATTAAAATGCTACCGCATCTCGTGTATCAGTGTCCCTGAGCTTAAAAATGGCAGCAGGGGCTCTTGAACTAAGGCTTGTTCAGTGAGCTTTAGTTTGTGAGCCTCTGCCACCATTTTAAAAAGGCAAGGACACTGATACTTAAGATACAGAAGGTTGCTGGCATGTGGTAATTAATCCAGTATGTTGGAGAAGCCGCCGCAATTGTGTATAGGCACCCTTGGGGCTTTATTTGACATTTTAAGGCCCTATGCACAGCTAGGAGTCAGTGTCAAGGGGACACTGTGTCACTAAGAATTGAGCCCAGGAAATAAGTGGAATTTGTGGGTCTGATTTACATTAATTTACATTATGGCACCTTCATACCACTCTGGGAATATGAAGAACCTTAGAGAGTTTAAATATAATTATGACATCTAATATAAAGCACTTCTGCGTTACCACTGCAGTGTAAAGTGTAATGAGTCTGACTGTGGCTGTTAGTGAGTCATGGCTTGAGCTTGCAATAGCGGGAACTGCTGATTGCTTGGATAATGTTCTCATATGAAGCCCAAAGAACAAGACAAGCAAAGTATGAATTCCTCTTCTCTCTTATGCTGATGATGAACAAAGTGTTATTTCATTGGTGAAAAGCATAATTTCCCTCTTTAAGCTTAAAACTCCACAAGGAGTAGTGCATTTTTCACACAGTTCTGCTGTATATCATGTATAAAAGGTAATCAATCTTTCTTTAAAAATGAAAATTTAAAATATGCATGATGAATGATGAAATTACTTCATCAAAAAGAGAACATTTACAATCTGTATATTTTTGGCCACTTTTTTCACAAACAACTGTCCATCTCCTTATCTCTTCTATTAGCTGAAGCAATTTAATTTTTCCAGAAACTTGCTTTCCAGGGGCTGTGCATGGCGCCGGTTGCTGCTCTCACTGGAGTTTTGCCATTCGCTTCAGAATCAGCCTCTCAGGGATCACGTCTGTGCTCACATCTGACAGATATGGAAGGGTATGATTCCAAAAGATTAACAAACAACTCTGCTGAAAAACCATAAATCCATATGGGACAAGGGAATAGAGTTTAAGTTCTTGATTTAAGGACATCACTTATGACTACAACTTGCCAGCTATAAAATATCAGCCATAAAAAGCCAAGTTAGGCAAGATATTTTCTATCTTCCTTAATCAAACCAGTGTATACCGGGCAGGTCATTGGGTGATCTCCTGTCGTATTTGAAAGTCTGCTGCAGTTATACAGCGGCATACCAGATTTCCCCCCTATATTCTATAAGTAAGGCACAAATTTCTCCCTGGCTCCAGAGACAATGTTTTCCAAAAGTTAGGCTGCCTGGAATTTTATTGTAACACTACACATTTTCTTCTGCTCCTTTAAATCCTCTATCAGCACAAATAAATTATCATTGTCTGTTCCCAAAACAAAACCCACTGCTGAAAATGGATCTGGTCACTTGTTTAGATCTTGTTGGGAAACTAGAAACAGAAAGGGCTGGGAAGGAATTTAAAATGAAAAAAACACCATTTCCGTGTGAGCAAAAGTCAGTTATCAGATTTGTCTGTTTGAGAATGTGTGTGTGACCAACATGGCTGGATCTTGTTTTCCCCTCAGTCCGGCCAAAGAGAAATTCCCATCATTCCTTAAATCCCTTCCATAACAACCGTGGGTGAATCATAGAGCAGGAGCCAGGAAATGGAAAAGAAGGAACAACCCAGAGTAGGTCCGTTGTCCTTACTCAGGAAAGGTGTACTTGAAGAAGAAAACCCAGTATTTACCCTTCACTGTTACTGAGTGTCCCTTTCATCTTGATCACAACACTTTGTTAATGAGTGTGTGCCATTTGGCTGTGAGAAGCATCATTTTAGCTCCTCGGTACTGGATTTGAGGAAGCATTACTTCAAACACGTATACGAACAGTATTAGTCTGTGCTCTATTAAGCTACAGTCTGAGGCTTTCAGGAGTTCTGTGTTAATGAATTATCCCCTTTTTACAATAAAACAGAAATAGCTAGAAAAATAACTTTTTGCTGACAGGGAGCTAGGCTGTGTTAAACAAAAAAACAAACAAAACTAGTTTGTATCTGAAAATATCAATGTTAGCATATATGCAAAAGCAGAGAGACTGAGTCTCATATTCACCAGCTCAGGATCTGGCCAACCCACTGCAGTCCACTAAATAGCCCATACATAACACTTTCAAGCCAACAGGCTAAAATCTGCTCTCTGTTTTATCTTGGTGTAAACCAGAAATAATCCCATTAACATTAGTGGGCCTTTTGGAGATCTGTACACTGGTGTTACAGAGAACAGTCCCTGCATCTCTTCACATCACAGGCATGTTGAAACACCCAAGTAATGCTCAGGTAGGTACACATTACGCACACATTGGTAGAGGCACTGCAAAGAGACAGGTAGGGCCTAGGCTGCTCTTACTGGATCAGCTTTACAACAAGTATGACATACAGCTCAAAGAACACGCTGGCAGAGCTCAGAGGTGGAACAAGCAGTTCATGCCCTGGGTGGCAGAGGTGCCTAGGCTGGTGATGGTAGCTGTTATTTTTGGCCCCCTCATAGTCAGTGCTGGAGGCGGGTGCCCTGGTCACACCCCCCCCAGTTACGCTACTGGCAAAGCGACTCCCTTGTTCCACTGATAACCCTGACAGATACATATCTTTACTGCTCACTGCTTCAGCTTCTCATAGTAACTTCCTCCATTCATTTTGAGCTAGGACATGGTCCCAAGGGAAAGCTTAGGCATCTCATGTTTGGCAAAGAATCTCATTCCCATGGAAGTTAACACAGCTTTTACACCATCATTCGACAACAGGGCAACATTCTCATGTAGACTCATTTCCGCATTTGCTTGACTCAGGGAACGAATGAGGCAGTGAAGCTAGCCTACACAAAAGAAAAAGTTCTTAAGCTGCCCTCCTCCTCTGAGATGAAATACTGAAAAACACCACTGTAGCTTTTACCCTGTACTGTTAGCTTAAGTTTATTAAGAATGTTTAACTGTGTTTCATTATATATTCTGAATTTCCTATGCAATAGAAAAGGTTTGACCCAAAAGCAAGGATTTCTGAAAAGGGAACCTAGATTGGTAAGGTCATATGATTTAGAGCAGGAATGCCAAACTTGTCTGGCCCAGAAGGCTAGAAGAGTGGTCCAAGACTGGTCCACAAGCTGGATGAACAGTGCTGGATGGGTCAGATTGGGCCCCTGCCCCCCTCCCCGCCCCAATCCCTGTGTGCTGGATCTAGCACTTGAGGCACTTGCTCTGGTCAATCTGGGACTGTGCCATACATGGCACCTTCTGTGACCAGATGAGGATATGGGTCATATGTGGTGCCCACTTCAGCCTGTCCAGGGTGGATGCTGTGTGCAGCATGGGCTCTGGACTGGCTGAAGCAGGAACTGTGTGCCGCTTGCATCCCGACTTGGCTAGAGTGGGTGCTGAATCCGGTATGCAGGGGACCCATGGAGGCCCCTCCCCTCCCCTCCCCCCACCCACATGCCATGCTCTGGCTCGTGTGGGACTGCATCACATGTGGCACCTGCTCCAGGACCCATGTTGCATGTGGTGCCTGCCATGGACTGGCTGGAATGGGTTGTGCAGACACTGGATCTTGCATGTGGGGAGGGGGGTCCAAGACTGGGCCCATGAAGGGCCAGCACAGGAGGCAGGATGATGTAGCTCTGTGGGACAGATCAACCTGTGGGCCATACCTTTTACAAACCTGATTTACAGCAAACTCACATCTATTTAGCCTGGGTAAAATATAAGGAGCATCAAAATGTGTGCAGAATTTTACAATAGCTTAGTCATCTGACAGAACAAGGCAAGAAGAAAGAAAAGAGGAAGCTTCTACCTCAAATCAAAGTCTTTTTTTTTCTTTTTGTAGCTGAAAACAAAAATAGATGAAAAAAATGGGAGATGTGTAAACTACAAGATTCAGGTCTGCACTTTGAAAACCTGCCGCCACTCGCCCTGTGCTGTACAACAGTCTGAAGTGAGACTGCAAGACTGCAGAGAACTCTGTCCAGAGACCACTTCACCTGCTCAGCTGCAAACTTCTTCATCCCCTCCCCCAGAAAGGGAGGTTTGGTACTAGTTTGTGAGTGCATTCTTTGACATATTTCTGCTAAACCAGTAATCTACCCTTATTAAAAGACACATTGACAATGAGTCCCTGTTATGGCCACAGTCAAAGTGGTTTCTTAGCTGCCTGAAGAAGCCTTAGGCAGAGTTTAGGTACCTATGCTCAAAATCACTATTCAAAATGGCCTGGAACCAGAAAGAGGTGGTTAGTCTGAAGTCAGGCAGAAGTGAGCCAGAAGTCATAAATCTCATTAGGTGCCTCCATCTCGGACTGCAAATTTCCCTGGGTGTCCACACTATGGTTTATGAGCATGCTTGGAAATGATTCTGGCAGACCACCTAAGCAATCCATGGTATCCCACCCTCAACAAGCCCCGTAGCAGGGGTAGGGTACCCACTTTTTGCCCAATTATCGTGTGGTTACAGCACGAAGGGGGAAACCTTGATTAGAGGGCATTATTATCTCTGGGCCTGTAATCATAATAATAATTATTATTATCATTATTTGAATCCACATCTTCTATTTCCCAAACAAGGACCAGCCCTGCCTGTTCTCTCTCACTCTGATGCTGAAGAATTTAGTGCAGAGAAGTCTGGATCTGATGGATTGATCTCATCAGCAAAGAAGATGGGAATTTACTCAGCGATCAAACAAAGAGGCTGCCTCCATATCTCCCTTAGCTCACTCTTACCGGCTCTCTGCTACCAACAAAACTACATTCTATTTTAGCTGGATTCTTATCATAGGCGACTTGACAGCTGACACCAATGCTGTTGCCAGGGCTGGTGCCCCCCCAACAGCGCCGCCACCATCGATGGCTTATGCGGGTGCCCCTCCACAGATTCAGGAGGCACTAGTTACTCATGTTTCTTACAATACCTTCATCCCAGAAAACTGACTCTCCTGCCAGGTTTCATCCTGATATACTAGGAAACACCAACAGAGGTCTCTAGGGCTAGGTACAGACATTCAAAAAGCCTGAGGTGGAATCAACGTAAGTTACACCTTTTTCTGTAAGTGGTGTAGTTTAGACTGGTAGTGAACAGAACACACATTCACACTTTGGTGGGAGGGGCAAATCTTAGACTGGGTTCTGCCATTGTTAAACCAGTCTCTGTGTGCCAAACTTCTGTTCTGTTACAGGCATGAGTCAGTTTCTGATCACTTTTACCATTAAAAGTATAATATCTCTACCCAGCCCAGACAGGTAGGTGAAATGGCAATGAATTAAGACTCCTGTGGCATTATTCCTGCCACTGTTATGAGTGCATTAATAATTTTTATTGCTTTCTATACATAAATACTTTCTATACATTATTTTATATGGTATATAACATTAACAAACATATAATTTACTACCCTTCTACACTGTAGCTGAATGTTTTACACAGAGGACCTATTCATCACTCTCTAACTAGTCCAAACAAACAGTTCACCACAGCACTGATTGATGGATATATCAGATTTCTTGCTGCTGCTTGCTGTTGGATTAATAATCCTAAATTTGCCTTCCACATTGTTTTTTTTGTTGGTTTTCAGAAGCATTTAGAACACCTACAGCCAGATGATCTTTGACACTAATGCCACTTTCTACTGAAGTGGACCTTAATATATAACTATATCTCTACCTTTCTTAGGGTTCCTCCCTAGAACAGTGTAAAGGGGACTTAGGTTAAATGAAATCAGGCCCAGAGTCATTGCTTACAGACCTTTACCAGCAAGAAAGACTGAAACGAGAGAACTGAAAAACAAGGACCTTCAGAGCTATTTTTCCAGGATGCTGGAGATCCACACAGACAGCTCTATAAAATCAGCAGTAAGACTTCTTGAAATATCACGAGCTGGGTAATGTTAGGCTAGGTTACACTTTCCACTATAAAGGACTTTTGCAACAATTTATTAGACTTTCTCACCCTTCCTCCCCAACTGTTTGCAGCAAGCCTTTGAAATTCAGAGGAGACAGTGCTCTGCAGCTAGAGACAGGCCTGTGGCTTCATTCAGATTTGGATCTATAATAAACTGCAGATCATCACTTCCTTCTCACTGCTTGTGTAACTTGGGAAAATGTTGGCACCCTGCCAAAATAATAACCAAATCTCAACTTTCTAAGGAGCTGGACCTACACTGTACCTAAAGAGCAACAATAACAGCATATGCTGCCTTGGGAGCACATGCGTGGCACTAAGGTTGGTGCAGCACTGTGTCTTTGGGAGAAGGGAGCCCTTCTAAGGACCTAAAAATGGCTCTAAGTGGCCTTTCCCTACTTCTGAGGCATCATGCAGAGGACAGGGGAATGGAAGAGAGAGACAAACTGGGCTTCTTTCAACCATTCCTTCAGATCAAGTACACAGGCTCAGCAGCCCTTTCCTTTTCCTAACACATAAGCAGAGGATTCAGTGGGGGAGAGTAAGCTCTTCCCACCTGTCCTCAGACCCTGCACAGAGATCCAGGGGCCTACCCCCTTCTGCAACAACTGCTGTTAACACTAACTAGATCTGTGGAAGCAGAACTTAGGGTTCACATCCCGCCAATATAAGGGCCTTATTACCCCTTACACTGACCTGCAGAAAGGTTGATTGGCAGTAGTGCTAGCTCTAGTTTAGAACAGGCATACATTCAGGACAGCAGAGACCAGGAGAAAAAGAAATAAGGAAGCACCATGCCCTGGCACTGCATGACAGCTGGCCCTCGAGCCCTGAGACTGGACAGAGAGGCCGACTGAGCTGGGCTGGGTCCAGAACAGTGGGAGGGCACTCCTGCCCCTGCTCAAGAGACTGGTGGTACTGGAAAGCTGAACAAGAGTGTAAGTAGCATCCAGACAAGGCAAGGGAGTGGGGTGGGGAGGCAATGTGAAGGACCAGGGACACTAGAGAAAGGGAGTACTTAAGAAAGGGACCATCTTGGGAAGAAGTGGTAAACCTCCAAGAGCACCAACAGTGCTGCGACAAAAATCGGACATGTTGGAAGATGCTTGCGGGTAAGAAAGGCAAGAATCCCCCCCGCCCCCGGCCCA